>NC_137157.1:36877794-37497794 GCF_951394435.1 Stenella coeruleoalba
TTTAAACAACAAAACTGTCCTTGAAATCTCAATGTTTTTAAAGTAACTGCACTCTTTAGCTGTCTGTTTCTGAGATAGCAGACTTTTCTATGATATCCTGCACCTGGGTCTCAATTACACCTCAAAAGACAAAGCCAAAAAAGCACGATAAACTTTAATTCTGTGCATGAATGTGTGTGTGTGTGTGTGTGTGTGTGTGTGTCTGTGTGTGTGTGTGTGTATGTTTAAATAGTGTGGACTAAAGCTAGTGACCTAAAAATTCAGTGTAGCATTCTAGAACACATATTATTACCTAGGCCTCCATAAAAACCTTTATTTTTCTTTGCTGAACTTAGAATATTGCTATTGCCTGTCTTTGTGATGATTCTGCTCTATTATTGTATCAACTCTTAATTAAGCTTCCGTTAAAACTGATTATAAAGACTGATGGAGGAACAAAGTCGTTGTCTACTTTTTAAATAAAGGCGATTATGTATGTTTAAGATATGGCATAAAACACAATTTTCTTAATTTGTGTTATTTTTTCTGATCTCTTTAAAAAAATTATCCACATTTTTATTAAATCACACTTTAAAAATAAGAAATGTAAAAAAGAAATAAAGAAATAAAAATAAGAAATGTTTACATTTCTTATTGCTGAGTTACTTTAATATTTCTCTGGCCTTTTCCATTTCTTTCGTTTACTACAAAGTTCTAAAGCTGTTCTCTGTGATTTCTGTGTTCCCCAGAGAGTTCAATTTATGAATTGAAGCTTTAGTGCCAAATCCAGTTAGAATAACATCTCTGCCAATTATTTCTATCTTGAATAAGATATTTTACATTTCTAAGCTGTAGAGAAAATAAGAATACTAGAATTCATGTCATAAAGTTGGGAAGATTAAATAATAAAATGCATGTAAAACAGACTGCAAAGTATCTAGCACATTAGCATTCAAAAAATGTCAGTTGTTGGAATAATGATGAGGTCAATGATGATGATGATGCTCAATATTTTCTCAATGTGCATTTACACTGCAACACCTTTGCAACCCAGCTCCTAACTACATTGCTTCACATATATAACAACTGCTGCCTATAATGATAAGCATTCATCACATTCAATAAGATCTTCTAACATGCACCAGGCACTGTTGTAGTGCATGGAGATACAGCAATATATGAAGAGACAAAAATCCTAGTCTTTTTGAAGCTTACATTAGGGTTGAGGGGCAATAGATAATATGAAAATAAAAAACGCATTATATTGTATTTTAGGTGATGATAAGTGCCATGGAGAAAAATAAAGAGGAATGAAGGAAAGATAAATAGGAAGCAATGATGAAGTTTTAAATAGGGCAGTCATGGAGCTCCTACTAAGAAGTTGATATTTGAACAAAGACAAAAAGAGGTTAGAAAACACTGTGTCAGTTTCCTAGGAAAGATCATTTCAGGTACAGGGTAAATGCTTACTAAGTGTGATGATCAGAATAAAGTCAGAGGGTTATAGGACTCAGGATATTGCTACAGATCAGTTCCACTGTGATACAGGTCATTACCATACTTTACTTTTCTTCAAGGCAGTGGAGGTTTTGAGCCTTTGATCATCATATCTTTTCAGATTAGGATTTCTGTATGTGTCTGTTTACAGAAACAATGGACAAGACAGCAGCAGAAGGCACCCAAGTGGATCATTTGATTTCCACACAGATCCTTCCCTGTCCTCATTGTGTGAAAGCATCTCTACTTCCTGCTGAATGGAGTCAGTATTCCAGGGAAGATGGTGAACGCCTCTTTTTGCCTGTTGCTCCCTTGACACAGGAAGTCTAAAGCTCTGACAACAGCCATAGCTTAAAATTTTAAGCCATAGCTTAAAATTCAGTAGGCCCTTGTGGGATCTCCTGACAAGAGTGTGCCGCCTTTGGGCACTCAGGACTCATGTCCTGAGAAAATGCCCTACCTCCTCAAGTCAATGAATTCTTCCTTATGCACTCTTACATTCTGGCACCCTTGACCAAGCACTCTTAAAATGCAATCCCGGGAGCACCCCCGGCTCCTGCTGGTAAATGCCTGCTAAATCTTGCAATTCCTTAATGTATATAGTTTCTATCCTTCCTTATCAGGCTGAGCACATCCTCAGTTGGATTAGGTTGGGATGTAACATTTGTCATCAGCTTGGTGTCCAGGAGAGGAGGTGGAAGAACACTTGATGCTTCATGAGAGAGAGGCTCCTGCAGCATATTCCAGCAGAGTGAAATGTTAGCTCTTACCAGGGAAGAGTGGATCACCTCTCTGCTAGACCAGAGAGTCTGAGAAGGTAAGGAGTCTCCATCCAAATGTCCCCAAATCATAGTTTAGCATCTCAGGTTTTCTCTACCAGGCCCTAAACCTTGTATAACATACTTGACTTGACTGAGCATTCAGATATCTCTGAGGCTTTGTGACTTCAACCGTCTTCAACCAGATGGTCTACTATGTCTGTCCTTCTACTGCAGGTAATAAGAAGCTCTATCACAGTGGCTCTCTGTCCCAAGTATTTAGCCATTGACTACTTTTTCAATAGCCCTCAATCTCTCCAACTAATAAGAGCCTACTGTATAGCACAGGGAACTCTATTCAATACTCTGTAATGACCTATATGGGAATAAAATCTAAAACAGAGTGGATATATGTATATGAATAGTAACTGATTCACTTTGTTGTACAGCAGAAACTAACACAAAATTGTAAATCAACTATACTCCAATAAAAATTAATTTAAAAATAGCCCTCAAGGGGCTTCCCTGGTGGCGTAGTGGTTGAGAGTCCGCCTGCCGATGCAGGGGACACGGGTTCGTGCCCCAGTCTGGGAGGATCCCACATGCCATGGAGTGGCTGGGTCCGTGAGCCATGGCCGCTGGGCCTGCGCGTCCGGAGCCTGTGCTCCGCAACAGGAGAGGCCACAACGTACCTGCGTACTGCAAAAAAAAAAAAAAAAAAAAAAAAAAAATAGCCCTCACTCTCTCATTATCATTCCATAAGGTATCGATACAATTTAGCAGTATCCAGTAAACTCCACTGCCTTTCTAGGTATCCTCCAATCCCCCAATTTTTTAAATGCCTACATCATTTCACCTGCCAAGTGAAAGTCTCCACTGGGACTGTGTTCTTTCTTCTTTTTTAATTTTCAAGTCACTACAGGTAAAATTGCTAGCAAGTACACTGACACTTTGTGCCAGTGACTAGCCATGTCCCATTTATCAGACACAATGACACTCTCTTCACCTTTTGGGTGGTGGGTGAGCCAATCCCCAATCCTAATCTTATTGCCTGCTTTCTTACATCACCCTATTTCTGATACCACTTATATTAGTCTAGGTTCACCAAGAAGCAGACATTGAGATGCGTTAAGTAAGCAAGGGTTTTACTAGAGAAAATGCCTCTAAGACAGAAAATGAGAGGGAGCTGGAGAAAGCTGGGGGAGGTGAGTCTGACCCATAGTAAAGGAAAGTTAGGGGAAAGTATCTTAGTCTGCCCTGCAAGTTCAGAAGCTTCAGCGAAATCACTAGAGTCCTGGAGCTATTTTAGGATTCCTGGTGTGTTCAATCATTGGTGGGGAGCAGCCAATAAGGAGTATGGCCTTGGTGAAGATATGGTGGTGGATTCAGAGTGCAGCAGTTGATACCTGTGGACAATTAAGCTCCCTAGAGTTGGAGGTTTGTAGGTGCATCCTCATGGCTGCCACATTAGATGAATAAAATAGAACACATTAGTTCAGGAGTAGAGAGGAGTGCATTACAAAAGCTACAGAGGTGAGGCAGGTAATATAAATTAACAAAGTAGGCAACCTGGCTACTGGAAAGAAACAATTGTCAAGCTTGAAGATAAGAGCCTCAGTGTTGGAAAAACAAAGTTTGGTGCCTGTGAGGGAATGACTGTTGCATGGAGAAATTGGAGTCCACCATTGTCAAGTCATCCGATATATATTTTTTAAGAAGCCAGAAATGTACATATTTATATAGATATTAGTTTTACATACTGAAAACTAATTTTACAAAAACCTATTGGGCTAGCACAATAGATGGCATTAACAAGTTGATTTTGGTTTAAAGACTTCAAGTTTGCACTCTTCCATTTAACTAATCTTAGTAGAGGATTCATTCTTCTCACCTTCCTTTCTATTTACATACTACAGGGAGAATGCTCTAGCTCATTCTGCAGTCCCAAATGTGAGATGGGATAACTCCATCACCGACTCTTTATTCTCTGTGCCTTCTAGTACTTGAATTCCTGGCAATGCTGCACAAAGGCAAAGTTTTAAGACAACCAGGTGAGGAAAATTCTGCCCTCTTGTGCTGCACCACTGTCATGGTCACTGCCAAGGATGCCTTCCACCTTTCCATTGATACACTCTTTTTTCCTCTGGCCTTTGCCAATGATCTTTACCGGGCTTATTGCCACCATTGTATATCTGTTACCATTTCAACTCTAAAACTAATAGTCACTTTTACACTATTACACTCTTTTCTTTAGACAAAATACTTTCCACATGTATGTACCTGTAACTTCCAGCTCTCTTCTTAATGCAGATGGGCAAACCGAGAAAATAAAAGTGCCTGGAATTTTTTTCCCCTTGTTGTAGAACATCATCAAAATTTTTCTAAGGTTAGAATGGGCTGAGAGCTGATGTTTGCTACATTAGAATGTGTTTTTTTCCCCCAGTGAGAAGATACATAGTTTTCATCTGAATCTTAAAGGAGTCCTTGACCCAGAAAATATATATGAAAATTTGTGTTTTTTTCTGATTCAGAACCTCTTTTATGAGAGAAATGTAGTTGGCCTCAAGCACCCATAGGGCACTTTTCTGTGTTCTCTGTTTCAAATCCATGACTTTCTCATCCACCAATAATAGAAATTTAGAGAAGTAAATGTTCTCTCCTGCACACTCCTCCACACTCCAACCGTTCCTCCCTTAGAATTAGTCCCACTCAAGACATACTTCATTGCATCATTCCACCTTTCTTTCCTTAAGTGTTCATCCAAAGAAAGAGCATTTAGAGAGACTGAGTCCCATTTGCAGACATTATTTTCAACCCCTAGTAACCTCAATCTAAACTACTCAATTGCTTATTCTCAATGCTAAAAGCAGTTTAAACTGAGAAATATGAAATGTTATTATTTTAGCATGTGTAGATATAGAAGTCTCATTCATCCATTTCCTTATAAAAACAATGCCACAAAGCTTACATTTCCCGTAAGAATGTTATTGAGGATGTCATTCAGTGCATTAAAGAGGGTCTTTTGAAAGGGTCCGTGGAATAAATTTCACTCTGATCTCAGAACCAGGAAGAGTTATTGCTTTCCTTGAGAAACTAGTTGTTTTTATCTTAACACACTGAGAATGTAACTGAATAAATGCCATTCTTCTGGAAAGCTTGGAGCCAACCTGTGAACCCTTCAAAAGGTTAATGGTATTTATTTTGTATTAAGCTCATGCTGGCTCCATTTTACTTCCATGCTTATTTTCTCTCTGCCTTGTATTTCTTCTCTTTTTAGAATTTAATATTACCTTGCTATATGGCATAACGTCTTTCATTGTATATCTTCTTAAAAGTATTTTCTGGACCAAAGCAACATATAAATACATTGCACATAAAGTCAAAACAGTCCTCCAACTAACAAGTTCCTAATTACACTGAATGGCCACATCTGAGGCTTAAATATCATGTAAGGTTTTATGAGAGCCTTTAGCCTGCCCAATTCGGACATATTACCTCAGGTGGGATTAATTTTAGAGTTGTTTCCTGAGTACATGGCGACATTTATTGAAAGCACATTGCAGAACGAATGCACAGAGTGAAATTCGGTTATGTCTACCAGCAGAAAACTTGTGAAGTGTGGCTCTACATAGAGGCTGACATTCTTCAATCCCTGCTTCTCACCAGTGTCAAGAGAGTCCTGTGAGATGTGACTTCCTGAAGAAATAATTTGACCTTCTAAACCTAGACATTTGTAGAGAATAATTTGCTGCTCTTCCATTTAGATAGGGATAAAGAGAAGAACATCATAAGCAGGTTAGGGTTTCATTAAATTTCTGAGGCTTCAACTCTGTCTCAGATCAATAACCTCTCATAAAAAAACTCAGACCTTAGTTGATATTGTCTTTAAAAATTATTTTTTTGCATGTAATGTAATGATTGTTGATTCCTCCAGTTTTTTCTCCGAAAACTCTATACTGTTTTATTGCAGTGTGGATGAACTTACTCTTGCTATTTCATGTATTACAATTTAAAATGCCATTCATGTAGCCTACATTTAATTAGACTACTAACAGGTTAAACAGTCATAGGAAAATTCACTGTTTCAAAATGGTGGACATCACATCCCCACTGCCTAGGACCCTTCAAAAGCTTCCCACTGAATTTAGAATGAATCTAAAATCTGTACCACGACTTGTAATTCTCCCCTAGTCTGATGTATGCCTAACTCCTCTGACCTCACCTCCTACCATTCTCCCTTTCATTTTCTGAGTACAGTAATACAAGTCTTCTTTTATTCCTCTAATAACCAATATGGGTTTCCTCTCAAGCTTTTGCACTCTCTCCTCCCTTTTCATGGAAATTCCCTCTAGAATCTTGAGATGGCTGGGTCTTTCTCCTTATAAGTAAACCTAAATAGCGGACTTTTATGAATAATAGTCTATAATATTTATAATAGACTACTTCCCTGTGTCGCCACGTCATCACGTCATTCTTTTGTTTATTTTATACAGATTACACTAATTAGTTTGTTTTTTATTAGTTTACTTACTTCCTGTTTGTTTTCCATTAATATGGTATTTCTGCAAGAAGGTATCTTTTGCCTTCCAAAAGGCATTTTGTTGAGATTGACCAAAATGGAAAGTTGAATGGTCTTGAATATCTTTTCTTATGGTTCATTTATTAAACATCCAGTGTAAATAAATGTGAATCCGATGTTTTTTAAATTTCGAATTAAATACATAAGAAAACAATTTTCTACTTATTTGGAGGTGACATCTCTGAACCAGGAGATAAATTCCTAAATAATTCAGCAAGTTTTATTTTGCACCTACTGTGAGTTTACTCTAGTACATGGTGGAGATAAAACAATGAAAAAGACAGATGTTAGTTCCACCCTTAAGGATATTATAGACTAATGGGTTCCTTGTCAGAGCTTCACTGAAGTGTCAAGCTTAAATATTTGTCCCAACTTTTGATGAGTTTTGAGGTCTGTGTATCTGCTTCTACTCCATTACCATCTGGACAGTCAAGAAGAATAGCATAATGAAAGGAAAAACTGTCCAAAGTATCTGTCATTTGATTCAATTGATACACATTGTGAAGATAAATCTTACTAATAGGGTAGGCAAGAATGAGCATTGTCATACTGTGTATAGCAAGCTGGAAATACAAACATAAAAGCAAACAAAGGAAACCCAGTTCATGCAACAAATCCAGTTCAAAGTGAATTCAAGGTCTACAGAAATGGGACCTGGGTAAAATTTTTAAACTGCTTCATGTTATTATTCTCTTCAATTACATGCTATAGACTATTTCTAAAATGTGTTCTAATGTGGGAAGATATTTACAAAATAATAATCCCCAGTGATGAAATTCTAGTCTCCATTGCTTACCAAAGATGTTTTAATACTTTAAGGTATCATTATTTTTGCACTGACCAAAAACTTTTTGTGGAAAACCACTGGTGTAGTATGTGTGTGTGTGTGTGTGTGTGTGTGTGTGTGTGCCTGTGTGTGTGTGCCCATGTGTGCATATAACCCTTATATTTTTCCCATTTGATTCCCTGTCTTATACTATATGCATTCTAGGGTTTCTGCTAAACTACTGTTCTGTATTAAATTGAAAATCCTCATGAGGAAATATCTCTTCTTTCTCTAAATAGATTTAATATAGTCATACAAAGGTTTATTCCCAAGACCTTTAGCTATATTCCATAAATATGCCCAAATAGGAGCATGCATTATTTTTCATATCATCAAACTCAAGGATAATATTCCTGGGCCAGCTTTATAGCACTCTATAATATTAAATGTACGTAACTTTTTTGTTGCAGTTACCTAGGTACACATTGTATTTGAAAATGCTTCCAAGAGTCACAGTGAATTTGTAGCAGTAGAATTGAACCAAGTACAAAATTTTGCTTTATGAATACAGTTTACACTAAACTCCTTTGAAAAATCATACCCTGAGATGTAGTGATAAATTTGCTTCTGAATTAAATAGAAAAAGTGTAGCTTATAATTAGTCATATTTGCTAAAAAACTAAAAATTGCCACATCTTTTCTCATATGACTTGGTTGCTAGACTACATGGTTAATGATGTTTAATCTGTGAAGGTGTGAGTACTCCCTTAGTACTCTGACAGGACGTTTCAGTTAATTATTTCTCCTATAATTTATCTTCAATTTTGAATATGATTCCAGTGGCAAAAGGTTTATAAATAAAAATATATTTGCTATATCATTTTGCTTTCTGGGTGAGGAAATATTGGGGCCTGGAAAGAGTTTTACTCCAAACCAGTGCCCAGTGTTAGGAAATGCATGGCTAGAGAAAGCTGTGCTATTCAAAAGTGTTCTGCTTTTGTCTTTTTGAATAATATAAATAAATGTCCTATTCTTTCTTGCTTATTGAGTTTTTTGCTATGGGTCTAATTTTATTATTTTATTATTAGTCGCTAAATACTACTTCAATCAGTTTACATTTTACACAAAGTATCCTATTAACTTGTACCAAGATTACTGGTGTAAAAAGCAATCTGTATGTGACCTTAATGTAATTAGAGAATTATGTAATTGCGTAGAGGTCTGATTGGTTTTATTTGATTTGGACAGGCAGTGATCCACATCTCAAAGATGCAGGGAGCATAAAATATTCCTGCAGCAAATGTAATACTGCCTGAGTTTTACATTTAAGATGATATGTGACAACCTATATTTGTTCTATATAATTTTTTAAAATGGCAGTTCAACAAATTCTGCACATGAAATAACCCAAAACACCATACTCATTTACATTATATCTATAAGCCAGATATCTTCTGGGTGGAATCTCCCACCCCTTTGAAATCACTTAAGATAGGCTCAAACTTCCAAACATAACCTTTGGAAACCTAAGCCCTTTCTCTAACATTGTGTGAATTTATTGGAGCTTCTGTGGTTATGGTCTCTGCTTTCAGGCTTATGCTTTTGTACATGCTGTTTTACCTCATACAACTCAGAAGTGAAGCTTATTTCCATTCACCATGTTTTGGGGAAAATATCCTACAAAAAATCACTCGTAACTGAGGTGGTCCATCAAATACTGATTGGAAAGCATATTATGATGAGGTACTAGAGTTGGGAGAGGAGAAGCTGTATATTGAAGCAAGAGAAATAACTAGAAAGTAAATAATTTCCACTGGATACTTCTCACAGGTATTCCTGCCACACACATCTCTCTGGTTCTTCTGACTCTCTCTCTATTCTTTCTTTGTCTCCCTGGTTCTTCCGACTCTCTCTCTATTCTTTGTCTCCACACACTTCCCTCTCAAGAGCAAAACAAATGCCTATCCTTGTCTCTTAATACAAAAGTTTAGTCACATTGGATCTTGGTTTTTCCTGATACTAACGTCCATAGGACTCAACCTCTACAGAAAGTAGGTTAGCAGGGAAATTACTCAAAGACCTTTCCCTCCCAGGGTAAGTTCTTGTTTTTGCTTTGTCCATATGACTTTTGTGAATGCAATGTTCTTATGTGAATGAAGCAGAAATGGTTCACTTGTAATAGCTGAGGGTTTGACAATCTCTAGTTAGGACAACAGGGGGCGTCTTGAGATGGTTGGTTAACTTAGCTCCTCACAGAGTGGTAGCTTCAACAGTCACCAAGTTTGCCCTATGGTAGAGCTACTTCTGTAAAAGTAAAGCAGTATTTTCATAGGAAAATAATTCAAGGGCTTCTTTCTCTGGTTTCAAAGGACCAGACTTACCACCTATCACAGCATTATAAGGAAAGTGAGTCTTCTCTTTTTGTGTGACAAGTATATTCCAGACATTTGTAGTATTAGTAATGAAAACCTACATTTATTAAGTAATAAATTGCTAAATTTTTAGTATCTACCCTCATAATAAAATTATATTAATTATGTAATAATTTCTAAATTTGAATATGTGTTATCAAATCAGGTAATACCTTCTTGTCTTGCTATTTTCCCAGAAATAGTATCTGTAAAATATAAAATCTATTTCCAGAGCAGAGTCATTGATCCAGAACATCTGCATAATTGTCTGTTTAGAAGCTTCAAGAGTTACAACAAAGAAACCAAAAGTATTTAGAAAAATTCTGGGCCGTGGCAGGCCAACAGGGCCGATGCAGACCTGAAAAATTATTATTCAAAATTAACACAATAGGGTTGAGATTTTGCTTTCTATTTCACATTCAATCTATCCACTTTCTCTGAATACACACACTCACACATACAATTCATTTTTGAAAGAGAATATTGAAAATATTTATTTTAAAATAATAGACTTGATTATACAAAAATGTCAGACATATTACCATAGACCTTTTACGCTCATATTTTAGACGTGTCTTTGTATTTAAGAATTGTTTTACATAGTTGCTTAGCAACAGTCTGGTCATTTAGTTCAAAAATGATCTCTAAATCACAAAGTCTTTTGTCAAACAGAAATCAAATAGTCTGTTTTTTTTCATGTACAGGAAATAAAGCAGAAGTCTATTGTTATATATAAAGGGCTATAGTATGAAATGCTGAAAAATAACATTCTGACTAGATTATTTGTTGTGATCCTTATTTTAAGTCTTTTTATCTAAGACATTAATAACAATGAAGTCAACTGTTCTTCACTCTGTTCAGTTGCTGGTTAATGTGACATCCAATTTATATCCAAAAAGCCAAGTGTGTGTGGAGAGCCTAATCTTTTAAGAAAAAGCTATATGAAAATGTGTTCTTTTATTTTCTGTTTTTGTATTGCCTGAGGAAGGGCTTAAGTAGGGACTTAATATTTAAAACACATAAACATGTATTATATGCATAGTACTTACTTGTATTGTAGAAACTTGTAACATTCTCCCTGGTATTAGAGTTTTGTGCATATTTTACCCTCCATACTAGTCTCTGTGTTCCTTAAAATCACAACCCTTTCTTATTCATCTTTGAGTTCCTAAATCTAATATATCTTGTACACAACAGACACTCCATAAATGTGTCAAATTGAATATTTAATAATAGTAATAATCATAATAGCAACCATGACATTTTTGAGTAGTTATCTATGTGTCATGTATTATACCAAGTACTCTCTTTTAACTGTAGAGGCAAGTATGGTTATTTTTCCTGTTTATATCAAGGACAGAGGAGAAAGAAATCTTACATTATAGCAACTGTAAGGATTGGGAAACACTGAAGTAGAAGACCAAGAATTGCAGTCTTCCATATTGTGATAAATAAGGTAAATTTAAATGCTTATACTCTTAAGATTGATGGGTTTAGCTATTGTTTTTCACAAACTTAGATCTCAAAACACAGCAAGAATAATTGTTTATATCTTAGTGTAGCAGGTATCTGTTGATTTAGCCTGTGCACCACCTATTGTCTCTTCTGGTAACAACATTCTGTTTTTTTCTTGGGGCACCTCCTACCTTCCAGTCTCAGTTGATGTGATTACAGTGGGATAGTCCATCCTCCAGCTGCAGGTGTGGGAACATGATCCAGGCCTGGTCTATGACAGTGGTCTTCCCTTTGGTTATCCCTGTTGGTAATCAATTCAGCAATGACTATATGACCCAAACAAAGGAAACAACTCGTAGCACTAGATGTTTTGTTGTAACTGGCGGAACTTCCCCTTTCAATGGGATTGCTGAGCTGGTTGGACTTAATCTAGAGCTACATGTAGTCACTATTTCTTTAGCAGTGTCCCTGTGAGACTGAAGCTAATGAAGAAGAAACAGTGCCAAGGCAGACATCACAGAATAATCGTTCAAGACAATATCCACAGATGGGTGATAAAATCATTGGGTGAAAGTTTGAGGAGAAATAATTTGTTCGCATAGTCTCAAAAGTGTCTCTTCCAAGTTATCAGTTACAAAGGAAGAAATGTTAACTTTATAATGGAGAAACCTGGCAGAGAAACCTTAACTTATCAAGGTTAACATCTCCAGAAATAAGATTTATTGGCATTGTGTTCCTTCAATATGATGCATTTAGAGAAGAAAAAAACTCATTACTTCTGTCGTATTCTTGCCAAAATTGCCTAACTTCAATCTAATCATTAGACAAGAAGAAATACCAGACAAACTCAAATTGAGAGCCATCTACAAAATAAGTGACCAGTACTCATCTAAAGTATCAAGGTAATGAACACAAGGAAAGAATGGAATTTTCACAATAGGAAGAGGCTGAAGTGACAAAACAACTAAATGCATGATAGCTGTCTGGATTGGATCTTGGGAAAGGAAAAAAAGACTTTAGGAGAAAAAAAAAAAACCCTAGTGAAATTCAAATAAGGTCTACCGTTTGCCTAATATTATTGTTCTAACATTAATTTCCCAGTCATAAAATTGTATTTTGGCTATCTAAATAGTTAACATTAGGGAAAACCGAATAAAGAATACATGTGAACCCTTTGTGATAGTCTTCCGAATTTTCTGTAAGTGTAAAACTTTCAAAATCAAAAGTTAAAAAAAACAAAGAAAGAAATGGAGTCAAGAGATAAAGAACAATAGATTCCTGGCACTTTATATACCTCTATCCAGCTATATTTCCACACACTAGGCTTTTCAGGTACATAAACTGAAAAATTCTTTAATCATTTTAGCTGGATTTCTCTCATTTCCAAGCAAAAGCCATATGCCAAATATATATTTCTTTTCTTTGCCAGTGAGTTTACTGTGTCCTGTCTAGAAAATGCCTCATGACCAATGAAATGTTTCACAGAAGGGAATCTTCCAGATGGCTTCGTATTCAAGGCAGTAACTTCTTTAAATTTTAATACTTTTGCATGGAGGCATTTCTATAATGTACTTTTCACTTTCATGTCTTTGTTGTAGAGTGTACTGAAGTTGATTTTTCATTGTTTCAGTGATTTTCGATTCATCACTCTAAACATCTTCCATCATATAATGTGTTGGTATCATGATCAGTTGAGGTGCAGAAATGTATGTTTCTACATAGATTGACCTTTGATTAAGATTTATTTTGTCTCATAATTTTTATGAATCACCCTTAGTGTGTATGGTTTTACATACATTTTCTCTGCTGATAACCTATTTATAGCAGTTCCTTCCCTCTAGAACTTTCTGCTATATATTTGCTATTGGAAAACACAACCTTACTGAAATCAAATCTAAACCAAGAGTCATACTGAAAATGAGGGTGTCTCATATGATCAGAAGGCATGGATTTTGTGATATCCATTTTGGACAAAGCGATTTTGTTGGTTTTGTTTTCTTCATATTTGTAACTATGGACTACAACCTATAATGGTGAATATATTGCATATGTGATTTTGGGATATGATAGTGTGACTTAATTAGAAGTTAAAGTTTGTTTTTCTTAACATTTTTCAGCATTTGTTTTCCTAATAAGTCATCAGTACTCCTGTTCACCATGATACATTTCCCAAAATGGCCTAAGAAAAATGAACATCACATACTGACAAGAACTAAGAGTAACTCCCTTGAGCAGATTAAATGTGTCTCCGTGTGCCAGGGCCTGTGATTACCTCGTCCTGCTTACAGAGTCATTCATGGTGTCCCTTTTGTGACAGGTCCTTTATCTTAGCTGATGTGAATTCGAGTTTTCTTTTTTGTTTGAATGTCAATTCCCTACAGCCACCCTACCTGCTTACTCCCTTTTATCTTGGGTTCCTTCAAAATTTGTCTCCGCATACGTATTGGGCTTGTACTTAATCTGAGCTGATGGCACTTCTTCTTACTGCCCATATGCATCTATTATTATCTATTCTTGTTTTTTTTTTTTTTTGCTTTCTTCAATCCAGCAGTAGGTATACTGTGCTGTCATTTCCTTGGCCTGGAATCAATGGTCTCTTCCTGCCAAGTGCCATAGACCTTACAAAGTGCTTCTGCTGCAGTAGTAATTTTGTTACCTAATAAAAATGAACAGCATAGCTTCAGAGCCTTTACTATAAACAGCATGGAATTTCTCAAAGGTCTCCCACTGACTGTTCACCAGATTAATCTCTACTAATAGTCTTAATTCATAAATTGACATTTTAGCAGTCCTTTCTAAATTTTTTTCCCATCAAAGTGCCAATTAATTTTTATTGTTTGTAGGGATCGGCTCTTAATCATTTATTGTTTGTTTATTTTACAGCACTTACATGTTAAAATATCTACTCTTAAAGAAAGAGAAAAAGAAGAAATAAACATGAAGATTCAGAATCTTCCACCCTGTCTTGTTCTTGTGAACTGTTTGTCCCTCAACCCTTTAAACAGACTATAACTGTGAAGGGATGCTTTCTGTGCATTCTGTCAATTCTGATCATCAGTTGCTAAGCAAATTTATTGATAACTGACTTTGTCCAGAGTATAGTGTTCAGTAAAAGCAAAATGATATAATGGAGAAAACCTGTGAAGGGAGCCAGAAGAGGTAGCTTTTAGTCCCAGCTATGCCTATATATTTCTGTGTACTATTGTGTAAATTCAATTCCATCTTCTGAAAATAGTTAGGCTTGACTACATAAACTTAAATTGCTTTCATTTCTAACATTTTATGAGTCTACTGTGCTCCTTAAGGAATTCACAATTTAATTGAGATGTGAAATGAGAAGAGTGGCATTGGCTGCAATTCTTATAAGAGTTCTGTAGCATAGGGACCATGTCTTACTGCTCTATGGTCCTTAGTCCAAGCATAAGCCCCAAACAGAAGTTCCAGTTTTTTCCTACTGAGACACAAATGACAGATGGCCTTCACATTCATAACACCTACTCAAAGGGGTACATAAGATTATGAGCTATTCCATGTCCAAATGGTAACTTACATCCTTCTCTGTCATACTGAAATCCAATGATACTCTTGAACCTGCTGTTCTTCATGTATTTAAAAATTTTTATTCAATAATAACTGATAAACTTTAAATAAACTTCATATATTTAAAGTGTACAATTTAGGGCTTCCCTGGTGGCGCAGTGGTTGAGAGTTCGCCTGCCGATGCAGGGGACACGGGTTCGTGCCCCGGTCAGGGAAGATCCCACATGCCGCGGAGCGGTTGGGCCCGTGAGCCATGGCCGCTGAGCCTGCGCGTCCAGAGCCTGTGCTCCGCAACGGGAGAGGCCACAACAGTGAGAGGCCCGCGTACCGCAAAAAAAAAAAAAAAGTGTACAATTTAATGTGTCAGCATATGTATACACCTTTACAATTATCAAAATCAATATAATGAACATATCCATCAATTCCAACAATTTCCTTGTGCTTCCTTGTAATTCCTCTTTTCTACTTCTCCATAATATGATTCCATCTTCAGGCTACTACTGATCTGGTTTCTATCACTAGAAATTAGTGTGAATTTTCTAAAATTTTAAACAAATGAAATCAGGGAATGAGGAGATACTATTTTGGGAGGAGGTGGAGGTCGGGCTTTTTGTACTGAATGATTATTTTGATATTTATTCATCTTGTTATAAGTATAAATAGATCATTAACTTTTATTCTTGGTTATATTTTATTGTATGAATATACCACAGTTTGTTAATCCTTTCCACTATTGGTGGACTTCCGTTTGTTTCAAGTATTTCACTAATGCAAAGTAAAGCTACTGTGAACATTTGCGTATATGACTTATATGGACATAAATTTTCATTTATTATTGGGTAAATACCTGGGAGCAGAATAATTGAATTATATGGTTGGTATATGTTTACATTTTTAAGAAACTGCTATACTTTTTCAAAGCAGTTATACCATTTACATTCCTACTAGCTGTGTATGAGAGTTCTAGCTCTTCAACATCTTAATCAGCATTATGGTCACTCATTTTAGTTTTAGCCATTTTAATAGGTGTGATTGTATATCATTGTGGTAAATTTGCATTTCTTTAATGATTAATGATGCTGAGCATTTTTTTTGTGTGCATACGATAGAGATTTGTGTAGCCCTTGTAATGTGTCTGCTAAAATCTTTTGCCCATTTTTATAAATTTGGGTTTTTTGTTTTCTTATTGCTAAGTCTTGAGAATTCTTTACATATTATGGATATAAATTATTTATCAGATATATGAATTATACGTATTTTCAATCAGTCTGTGGCTTGAATTTTCATTCTCTTTATAGCTTCCTTTGAAGAGTAGAAGTTTTAAACTTTGCGTGCTAATTTATTTTTGAAATAATAAGTGGCTTGCAGATTCTGGAAAAGTAATTTTGGAATATAACCACTAAAAATAGGAGAAGAGGAACACAGTAGGTTACTATGTGTAACCTATGTAGGAAAGAGCTAAGGACAAATACTAAAAGTCCAACAATATCCATTACCTAATTCTTTAATATTAGAGCCCCCAAGTTTTAGCAGAGCTTATGGCTATCATGTACAGACTATATGGTTATCAACTACAGGCTACATTCCCGGCTTTCTCCACAGCTGGTGTATCTGTGTGACTAAGTTCTGGCAAATAGGGCGTAACTAGAAATAAAGAATGACATTTGTAGTCATGCTCATAAAATGAAATGTACTTGTGATCCCTTGCCTTCATATTTCCTGCTTGTGGCAGATGGCAAGTACTGGAACAGCATCTTTTGCTCCAAGGATGGAAGTCATGTATTCAGGACTACAGATTGCCTTCTAATCTCAGGCTCCTTACCTCCAAAGAGGTAAGGATTTATGAGAGATATAAGAACCATCTATTTTCTTTGTTTCTTTGTTTCTATAACTTTGGATTTCTTTGTTATAGTAGTTTAGCTTGTGCTCTAATTAATAACATCAGGATTATTAAGGGAAAGTGGGTATCACAAATTTCTAAAGAGGTATAGAAGACAAGTTTGTGTCATATATTTTAATTTTTCTGAAGTTTGATAATGTATGGAAAACACTTTTTAATACTAAAATTGGACTATTTCCTCAAAATAAACTGTGTATATTTTCACATTATAGGGATGTTCAAAGGATTCATCTGCCAAATGCTTTTTTAATGTGTAACCTGAGTAAAATGGGCTTCTTCAGGGGTCATTTAAAAATCTAATGGATACTCTTCTGGAATGGTAAATAAGATATCTGATCTCAAGGTTAGGAATTATTGCCTATTTACATATGCAGTGGTTACTTCCTTCCCAACAAATTTGCTGATGCACACATATACACATACGTATATATACACACCTATGAATGTAATCATGCTTAGAAATGATAACTCAGTCTTTAAGAATTGTACAGATCTGTATTTTTATTGTATTATTAGGTTTAAGATATGTACATTTCCCAAGGTCTGGACATCTTCTGGTTGAGCCTTGATTGCAGTTTTAAGCCTTAGGTTAGTAAGTGGGAGTTGTGGTAGTTTTTGACCTTGATAGTATTCAGAAGACTATGTGGTTCTTGAAGTCAGTGTTTCCTGTTTTGCAGTTGACTATTTACCATGTAGGCTGGGAAGGTTGCTTTGATCTTGGCCTTTTGTAAGGGTTGGCCACATGAACTTACGAACTTGCCAGGTTACTACCCTTTATGAAAGCTTTATTCACAGGCTTGTAGCAATTTTTATTTAGGTGAGGAAGTTTTATGCAGGCAATTGGCTATTTTTAAATCAGTAGGACTACAGCAGCAGCCTTAGCAAATGTAGGTGGACAGTACTGCCTTTAGCAATCATGAACAGCAGAGGCAAAGGATTTGGTTATAGAGAAAAAGTGTATTAGATTTCTGTGGCCGTGTAACACATTTCCATAACCTTAATGGCTTAAAACAATACAAATACTATTTCATTGTTTCCATGGTAAGGAGTCCAGGCAAGTGTTGGCTGGATTATTTATTTTTTATTTTTTTGCGGTACGCGGGCCTCTCACTGTTGCGGCCTCTCCCGTTGTGGAGCAGAGGCTCCGGACACGCAGGCTCAGCTGCCATGGCTCACGGGCCCAGCCGCTCCGTGGCATGTGGGATCTTCCCGGATCGGGGCATGAACCCGTGTCCCCTGCATCGGCAGGCGAACTCTCAACCACTGCGCCACCAGGGAAGCCCTTGGCTGGATTTTTTGCTCAGGTCTCCCACTGCTGCAGTCAGGTGGGAGCAGGGACTCTGTTTGTATCTGAGGCTTGAGGACTTCTACCAAAATCATTCAGTTTGTTGGCAGAACTCATGGCAGATTCCATTTTTGTTTTAGACCAACCCAGAAGAATGTCTCTCTCACACCTCACCTTATTTTGTCTGTCTGTCTATCTATCTATCTATCTATCTATCTATCTATCTATCTATCTATCTATCATATATCAATCTATCCATCCAGCTATCTGTTTTGCTATCTACGTATATATCTATCTATGACCTATTTATTATTGTGGTAAGAATATTTAACATGAGTTCTACCCTCTTGACAAATTTTGAAGTGCACAATACAGTATTGTTAATGGCAGACATAGTGCTGTATAGCTGACCTCTACAACGTACTGAATAATTGAAACTTTACAGCCATTGACTGGCAACTCACTCTTTCCCCCTTCTCCTCACCCCTGGCAAATACCATTCTACTTTTTGTTTCTCTAAACTTGGCTTTTATAGATATTCATATAAGTGGCAGTATTTATCCTTCTGTGACTGCCTTATTTCACTCAGCATAATGTCCGCCAGGTTCACCCATTTGGTGAATAGTGTTGGGAATACTGAATATTCACATGCACAAGAATTAAATTGAACCCTTGTCTTATAACATACACAATATCACCTAAAAATGGATTAAATACTTAAACATAAGATCTGAAACTGTAAAACCCCTAGAAGAAAACAGGGGAAAAGCCTTATGACAATGGTTTGGATATAACACCAAAGGCAAAGACAACAAAAGAAAAAATAGACAAGTACGACCACATCAAACTAAAAATCTGCTGCATAGCAAAGAAAACAATCAACAAAGTGAAAAGGCAACCTGCAGAATGAGAGAAAATATTTGCTAACCATGTACACGGTAAGGGGTTAATTTTCAAAACATATAAAATTGAACTCTTAAACTCAATAGTAAAAAAAAAGAAATGACTTGACTGAAAAACAGGTAAAGGCCTTGAATAAATATTTCTTCAAAGAAGACATACATATGGCCAACAGGTGTATGAAAAGGTGCTCAACATCACTAATCTTCAGGGAAATGCAAATCAAAACCACAGTGTGAAATCATCTCAAACCTGTTAGGATAGTAATTATATATATATAAAAAAGACAGGTATTCGTAAGTTTATGAAGAAACTGGAATCCTTAAATGCTATTAGTGGAAACATTAAATGGTGCAGGTGCTATGGGAACTATGTGGAAGATCCTCAAAAAATTTAAAAAAGGCACTATTATACGAGCCAGCAATCCTGTTTCTGAATATATGTCCTAAAGAACTGAAATCAGGATGTTGAAGAGATATGTACACTTTTATGTTCATTACAGCATTATTCACAATAGCTAAGATATGGAAACCACCTAAATGTCTGTCAACAGATGAATGGATAAAGAAAATCTGACATATACATTAATGGAATGTTATTCAGCCTTTAAATAAAAAGGAAATTTTATCACTTCACTTTACTAAAGGTCTTACCTGATCAGGTCAGGCTCACCTAGGATAATCTCCCCAATTTAAAGCCAGTTGATTAGGGATTTTAATTATCTGCTAAATCCTTTCACAGTAGCACTTATATTAGTGTTTGAATAACTGAGAGAAGTTGTATACATTAGGGGCCAGAAATCTTGGAGTCAGGGAGAGGCCATCTTATCAATTCTGCTTACTTCAGAGAATCTCTCCTAAATAGGTCTTTAGACATTAAGGTGAGAAATAATTGTTCAGCTTCTTAAATTTTTTCTCAGTTGAATCTACAAACTGAGGCCTAAGTTTTTATTCATAAAGAGAATTGAGTTCCATGTAGTGCTATAGAGCTCTGATGACATTTTAAACTACGATTGTTCATGCCGGGCATACATGCCTCAAAGTCAAGAGTAACCTTCAACCAACCTGCTCTGGAATTGTAATTACTGAATTTTGAATATAGCTTTAGATATCGGAGCCTCAATGTCATTTCACTCACAATGAAGTGATAGATATTATTTGTAAACAAATAAAAGGAAATAATTTCCTATTACAAAAAAAAAATCCATCTTTCAGGGCTGTAGTAGTGGAAAAAAACACAATGACATTATTGCAAGCTTCAAGGATAAGACACCAGTAGCTCTCATACAAACAAAATGGCAGGGTAGCCAGAAGCTTAGTAAAGAGAACTAGGGAAAGAGACAGTCAATAAAAGCCCTCCTGGGATCATAGACAACACTAGGATTTGGAAAGCACATATACTAGGCTGAGCCCACTCAAGAACAGTCAGGGCAAGAATTGAAAGCATACCCCAAGCCTCACACAGATCAACAGTGTCTGTCTGAAGTTTCACAGGGGCTAAAACACAACTTCTGACTGAACACTGACAGAATAAGTGACTCTAAACAGGGGTGACTCCTCAAAAGCCAAGTTTTTAAATAATACCACAGTCATCCCTGGAAATCGCAAAGACCATGTGCATGCCCAAGGCTGCATTCTCTTAGTAGTGATCAGAGAGAGAAACTTCAAGCTATCATTCCTGGCTGAACATGGGAAGAAATATAAAATCCCTGAAATGTGATAGTCTCCAAACCACACAAACCCATTCAACAAAAACCTAACTGGCTAAGGAGGCTCATGTGTAACCTTTGACCAATAAGTGGTTGTGCTGACCCAAGTGGTCAGGCTTAAGAAAATAAAGGGTTGGGGGACATGAGCAACAAACATGAGTCTGCATACTGCAGGGGAAATACATTTTATAGAATCATTTTTTCCAAGTCACTAAACAAATAAACTAATGACCTAGCAAGTAACAATTCTCAGAGGTGATGAGTATCTAGAACTTGTACAATATATTATCAAAAAATGTCCAGTTTTCAACAAAAATAATGGAACATGATAACAAACAGGAAAGTGTGACTTATACATAAGGAAAAAATTAGCAGTAGAATAGGTTTTTGAAATTGACCAGAGAGTGGACTAAGCAGAAGAAAAACTTCAAAGCAGATATTGCAAATATATTCAAAGAACTAAAGGAAGCAAAGCTTAAAGAATTAAAAGATGGTATCTCTTTTATATCTCATAAAATATTGAACATCAATAATGGAATAGAAATTTTTAAAAGGAACCAAATTAAAGTTCTACAGTTGAAAAATACAATAACTGAAATGAAAACTTCACTAGAATGGCTCAACAATAGATTTGAGATGACAGAACTTAAAAAAAATCAAAGAACTTGAAGAAAGAGCAATAGAGTTACGTAATCTAAAAGACAGAATAAGGAATTAAGAAAAATTAACAGAGGCTCCCACACAAAAACTGCTAGAACTGATAAATGAATTCAGGAAGGTAGCAGTAAACATGATTAACATACAGAAATCAGTTGCATTTCTTTAGACTAACAATGATATATCAGAAAGGGAATGTAGACAAACAATCCTTTTTAAAACTGCATCAAAAAAAAAAAAACTTAAGAATAAACCTCACCAAGGAGGTGAAAGACTTATTTGCTGAGAACTATAAAACATTAATAAAGGAAACTGAAGGTGATTCAGAGAAATGGAAAGATATCCCATGCACTTATAGAAGTGCATTTACAGACTGGAAGAATTAATATTGTTAAAATGGCCATACTACCCAAAGCAGTCTACTGATTTAATTCAATCCCTATCAAATTACCCATGACACTTTTCACAGAACTAGAACAAATAATCTTAAAATTTATACGGAACCATAAAAGACCAAGAATTGCCAAAGCAATTCTGAGGAAAAAGAACAAAGTAGGAGGCATAGCCCTCCCAGACTTCAGACAATACTACAAAGCTACAGTAATCAAAACAGTGTGGTATTGGCATTAAAAACAGGTATATGGATCAATGGAAGAAAATAGAGAGTCCAAAAATAAACCCACACACCTACGGTCAATTAATCTTCGACAAAGGATGCAAGAATATAAAATGGGGTAAAGACAGTTTCTTAGCAAGTGATGTTGGGAAAGTTGGACAGCCACATGCAAATCAATGAGTTAGAACACACCCTCACACCATAAACAAAAATAAACACAAAATGGCTTATTGCACAGCAAAGAAAACCATAAACAAAATAAAAAGCGACCTACAGACAGCGAGAAAGTATTTGCAAATAATGCAACCCACAAGGGTTTAATTTCCAAAATATACAAATAGCTCATACAACTCAACAAAAAAACAAACAACCCGATCAAAAAATTCACAGAAGACCTAAATAGATATTTATCCAAGGAGGACATACAGATGGCCAATAGACACATGAAAAGATGCTCATCATCGTTAATTATTAGAGAAGTGCAAATCAAAACTACAGTGAGGGACCACCTCACACCAGTCAGAATGGCCATCATTAAAAAGTCTACAAATAACAAATGCTTGAGGCAGTGTGGAGAAGAGGAAACCCTCCTACACTGTTGGTGAAAATGTAAATTGGTGCAGCCACTATGGAAAACAGCATGGAGGTTCCTCAGAAAACAAAAACAGAGTTGCCATATGATCCAGATATCCCACTCAACATACATAGACAAAGCTATAATTTGAAAAGATACCTGCACCCTTATGCTCATAGCAGCACTATTTGCAATAGCCAAGACATGAAAAAACCTAAATGTCCATCAAAAGATGAATGGATAAACAAGATGTGGTGTATATATATGTGTATATATATATATATATGTATATATATATACACACACAATGGAATATTACCCAGTCATCAAAAAGAATGAAATAATGCCATTTGCAGCAACATAAATGGACCTAGAAATTATCATACTAAGTGAAGTAAGTCAGAAAGAGAAAGACAAATACAATATGATATCACTTATATATGGAATCTAAAATATGACACAAATGAACTTATCTACAAAATAGAAACAGACTCACAGATATAAAGAACAGACTGGTGGTTGTCAAGGGGGAGTGGTCTGTGAGGGTTTGATTGGGAGTTTGGGACTGGCAGATGCAAACAATTATATATAGGATGGATAAACAACAAGTTCCTACTGTATAGCACAGGGAACTATATTCAATATCCTGTAATAAACCATAATGGAAAAGAATACGAAAAAGAATATATATATGCATAACTGTATCACTTTACTGCAAAGCAGAAATTAACACAACATTGTAAATCAACTATACTTCAATAAAATTTTTTTAAAAGATGTGAAAAAAACAAAAAAAAATTAACAGAGTCTCAAGAGAAATGTGAAACACCATTAAACACACCAATGTATATAATAGTACTACCAGAAGGAGAGGAAAGCAAGAGAGAAAAAACAATTAAGGAAATAAAGGCTGAAACCTTCCCAAATTTGATGAAAAATATGCATACACGACAGTCAAGAACTTCAACAAACTACAAGAGAAAAAGGAATCATAACATCAAGCTGACTACTCAGCAGAAACAATGACATTCAAAGTACAAAAGCAGCAACTGTAAAACATAGAGTGCTATGTCTAGTAAAACTATTTTTCAAAAATGAGGGTGAGATAAAGCCATTCCCAGATAAACAAAAACTGAGAATTTGTTGTGAGTAGATCAACCTTAAAAGAAATATTAAGAGACTGAAAGCAAGTGACAGAGTAATGCAAAATCATAAGAAAGAACAGAGTGCCACTAAAGGTAATTATGTAGGTAATTATATCATACTACTACCAAAGGCAATCTATAGATTCAATGCAATCCCTATCAAAATACCCATGGCATTTTTCACAGAACTAGAACAAATATAAAATTTGTATGAAAATACAAAAGACCCCCAAATAGCTAAAATAATCTTGAGAAAGAAGAAAAAGCTGGAGGACTTTAACACCCCACTTACATCAATGGACATATCAAAGTATACTACGAAGCTACAGTAATCAAAACAATATGGTACTGGTACAAAAACAGAAAGATAGTTCAATGGAACAGAATAGAGAGCCTAGAAATGAACCCACACTTATATGGTCAATTAATCTATGACAAAGAAGGAAAGAATATACAATGGGGAAAAGACATCCTCTTTAATATATGTGTTGGGAAAACTGGACAGCTACATGTAAAAAAATCAAACTGGACTACTTTTTCACACCATTTACAAAAATAAATTCAATACGGATAAAATACTTAAATTTAAGACCTAAAACCACAAAACTTCTACAAGAAAATAGGCAGTATGCACTTTTAAATTAGTCTTAGCAATATTTCAGGGGGTATGTCTCTTCAGGCAAGGGAAACAAAAGCAAACAAATGGAACTATATCAAACTAAAAAGCTTTTGCACAGCAAAAAAAGTCAACAAAATGAAAAGTCTGCCTACTAACTGGGAGAATATGTTTGCAAATGATATATCTGATAAGGGGTTAATATCCAAAATATACACAAAACTCATACAACTTAATATCAAAAACCAAACAACTCAATTTAAAAAAGGGTAGACAACCAGAATAGACATTTTTTCAATGAAGACATACAGACAGCCAACAGGCACATGAAATGATGCTCAACATCACTTATCATCAGGGAAATCCAAATCAAAACCACAATGAGATATCACCTCACACATGTCAGAATGGGTTTTATCGAAAAGATAACAAATAAGTGTTGACAAGGATGTGAAGAAAAGAGAATTCTTGTGCACTATTGCTGGGAATATAAGTTGGTGCAGCCACTATGGAAAACAGTAGAGCAGTTACTCAAAAAATTAAAAATAGAATTACCATACAATCCAGCAATTCTACTCTTGGGAATTTATCCAAAGAAAATGAAAACATTAATTCAAAAATGTATATGTACCCCTATGTTCATTGCAGCACTATTCATAATAGCTAAGAAATAGAAGCAACTCAAGTGCCCAGCAACAGATGAATGGATAAAGAAGATGTGTGTGTGTGTACGCACGTGCGCGTGCATGTGTGTACACCCAAAAAACTCTTTAAAGAAGAACAAAGTTGGAGGGCTTAAACTTTCTGATTTCAACCCTACTGCAAATTATAGTAATCAAGACAGTTAGTTATTCCAGTGGTACTGACATAATTATAAACATATGGTCAATTTATTTTTGAAAAGTGTGCCAAGAAAATTAAATGGTGAAATAATAGTCATTTCAACAAATGTTGCTATGAAAATTGGATGACCACGTGCAAATGAGTGTAGTGGGACCCTACCTCAAATCACATGCAAAAAAACACAATATAATACAACACAGTACAATAAAATGAAAATAACTCAAAATTGATCATAGACCTAAATGTAAGGACTATGAATATAAAACTCCTGGAAGAAAACATAGGAGTAAATCTTAACAACCATGAGTTAGGCAATGGTTTCTTAGGTACTACACCAAAAGCACAAACGCTAAAAGAAAAAAAATGGACTACATCAGTTAAAACTTTTGTGCTTCAAATGACACCATCAAGAAAATAAAGTAAAATAAGTTTCATAGACAGGCAAATACATTTGCATATCGTATATCTGACAAAGGACTTGTATCCAGATATTTAAAAAGGACTTATTTTTCAATAATAAAAGACATATAATGCAATTAAAATGGGCAAATAATTTAAACAGCCATTTTTTCCAAGGAAGATATACTTATGACCAATAAGCACATATAAAGATGTTCAACATCATTAATGCAAATCAAATCAAAAGCACAATGATATACTACTTTACACTCATTAAGATGGCTATAATAAAAGAGACAGACAATAACAAATTTGGCGAGGATGTGAAGAAATTGGAACTCATACATCATTAGGGATAGTGTATAATGGTGCAGCCATTTTGCAAAACAGAATGGCGGTTCTTCAGAAATTTAAACACAGTATTACCATATGACCTGAAATTCAACTCCTAGATATACACTCAAATGAAATGAAAATATATACCACACAAAAACTTGTATATGAATGTTCATAACAGCATTATATAGCAGGGGGATTGAAGATGTTCTAAATTAGATTTTCACGATGGTTGCAGAACTTAGTGAATATACTCAAAAATGTTGAATTGTATACTTTAAACGGATAAATCATACAGTATGCGAATTATATCCCAATAAAGCTGTTTGAAAACAAAAACAACAACAAAAAGAGCAATGACATACAAGGCCAGGGACTTTCTGAAGCTGTACAGGATAATGTATTTAAGATCACCTGACAGAAGTTGGTCCATCCTAAGCCTCTGTGGTCACAAGGTACAGAAAAAAACAGAGATGTTTTACCTTAGAAATATGCTGACGGTGATTCTCCAGTTGAAACAAATGAGAAGACTAGAGGAAGTCTTTCTTATGCCACAGATTTCAAAAGTCTCTACCCTTATTAAATGACCTAAAGCACAGGACTAAAATGCTTGCTTACATAATACTGTGAAAGCATAGAGCCCCAAAGAGAAATAAATTAGAAAGGATTGAATTAAATTTAAAGTCTAGATGGGGAGACAGTAAAACAGCATATGGTGACTGGAATTGGTAGCAGTGCACTTCTAGACTTAGTAAGAAGGCAACAATAGCTCAAATGTTGCATGAGAAAACAGTATGAGTAGGTGGCTTTCCCAGCTCTAAATGAAAAACATTTAATGAAAAATATTAACTCCTCAATGAGAACTTTCTCCTGATTGTGTTTCTTAAAAGTATGTTTAAATATACACTGACATTGAGTGTCTGACTTCCCACCATAGCTAAAATAAATATTTTCCCCATTTGTTCTCCTTCCTTCAAAAACCATTGAATTTCTGCTGTGGTCTACAGCAGTGATTTTTAACTCTGACTGGACATTAAAATACTCTGAGCCAAGATGTCCTTCAATAGGTAAATGGATAAACAAACTGTGATATATCTATATGTTGAAATTTTATTCTTCAATAAAAATAAATGAGCTCCGTGAAAAGACATGGAAGAATCTCAAATGCATAGTGGTAAGTGAAAGAAGCCAATCTGTTAAGGCTATGCTCTGATGATCCAACTAGGGTATTCATGTGAAAAGGCAAACCCGTGGAGACAGTAGAAAAATCGGCAGTCTCCAGGGGGTGGTTGGAGGAAAGAAGGGATGAGTAGGTGGAACACAGGAGACTTTTAAGGGAGTGAAACTACTCTGTATAATACTATAATGGTGGATACCTATCATTTTTTTAAATAAGGCACATTGGAGACTTTGGCAGAGATAAGCTCAACTTTATTGGTGCTATGGGATTTATAGTTTTCTCAGTAGACAAAAACTGATACTATAGCTGCAAGTATCCAGACCTCTTCTTGCAGAGATTAAATGGAATAAGAAATTGGGTAGGACTTTAAATTCATCAGGCTTTAAATTCTTTCATATGAATAAATTATTTCAATTTTAAACGTAAGATTTCTTTGGACTGCTTTTCTCATACCTTCCTGTGAATTAATAATGGAAGGGATTTATATTCAAATATGGAGCATATCTTAGTTGTTATTTTATCACTAGTAAACTTAAACTCATTTAATCTTATTGCAGAAACTGATGAACTATAATGACATGGACTGACATACTCTGGGTTGGGAAATAGTAAAGGGTATTACATTGGATTGAGCAACACTTGGAGTTAATTTGACTGATATATTAAAATAGTTATAGGATGGGTTGTGCAGCTTTTTGTGGGATATATCTTACCCATCATCAGATCAAAGATAGTCCAAAAAGAAGCCATTGGTATTTTGGTTGGAGCCTTTTGGTTATAGTAGTGGGATAACTCTGAGGAAAATGCTGATGTGCTCACCTGAGAGGGAAAATCACATCCTAGGTAGATCATAAGTCAAATGATCAAGTCCTATAGCTGAGAGTGGCCACTCCTTTCTTTAGCAAGTCTTCCCTAGAAAGGAGGTTCCTAGGATGAGCTGTACATTAGAATCACCTGGGGAGCTTTAGATAGTACCAGTGCCTTGGTAACACCCAGGCTAATTAAAGAAGAATATCTTGGATGAGACCTAACATCACAGAGAAGTAGACATGACATTATTTAGTGAATTTGCAAGAACACATTGAATGTATGCAGATCACCCACTGCTTCCTGCCCTCTGAGTACAGAGAACTATATTATCTATGCCTTCTTCTTCAGGATCAGGTACTCATGGGAGAGACCTGCAGAATTCCTTTTAGGTTTGCGACTGGGTATGTAAATCTGACAAATTTAGGATACGTTATTAGAAGATTGCCCTTCTCCAACTTAGATTTGATCACTAATTAAAGCTGACAATTTGATTTCTGTTATGCTTCCAAGTTTGTCTCTCCATTGGTTCCAAACTAGGGACCCAATTTATTAGCTCTGTACAATCCTAACTGATATGTCTGTGAAGCACTTAGGAACCAGAGGACTCAAAGAACCCAGTTGCAAAGAATACAGCTAATTTCATATGTGCTAGGTTTATAAGTAGCCTCTCTCCTGTTCTTTTGTTATTCTCTCTTTCTTACACTTGAATTCTCTCTCCTAGTTATTTCTCTCAGGCTGTGTACTGCATATTGGCTTCATTCTTTCTCTTTAGATAGACAAGCTTGTCGATGAGTCTCTTTGTAGCTCATGGTGACTCTAGGTTTCTATGACACCAGTTTAAACACCAACTGAACAATACCTTGTAACTCAAAGAATCAATACCCACAAACTAAGTCCCTGAATCAGAAAACATAAATTTCCAAGAGAAACAATAAGATTAGGTTATTTTGGAATATATGCCCATTTTTGTTCCCATCAATTGTGTTTGCAGGGAAGTCACAGGTGCATAAGAGGGCAGTTCAACCCTTTATCAGAGCCTGGGTCTGGGGATGCTTCTCAGAGGAGTGTTGGCTGGGAAGGCACCCCATAGTATACCTACAGAATCACCAGCTTTCTTCTATTTCTATATTTATTCCAGGTCTTCTAAGTAACCTTCAAAAAGCCATTGAAACTTCTCATCCCACAATTGCAAAACTACAAAAATTCTCATTGTAAAAAATAAATGAGATAATTGTATGCACCATTTTGCAAATTTTAGGAAAAGCTCATTTCATTGTATTTTTAGGTAGTTCAATTCAGAAAATTCAGGTGAAATAGGAGTAGTTGTGTAAACTTCAAAAGTTGTTACTATTTTTAAAAACATAGAATGATTATTGCAGGTAATACTACCTTGGGAAAGATAATCACAATCATTTTATTTCAGTAATGATTATTTTTTAGGCACTAATTATTGCTCTATAACACTTATTTTAAAAAAATTCTTTAAAGTGTGTATCAACTGCACTCCTGAATATTTGATTTTGTTTAAAAATAGTCTCGACTGAATTTTATCTCTCTCATGAACTATATAAAAATTGATTTTTGCTTTTCAAGAAAAGGGTTGAAAATGTGGCTTGTTAAGAAAGGACTGTTTCATTTTGTTTCCTTCCCCATGTGCTCTTGCATTGTTTGATTCTTTTCATTTAGTTGTACTTTAATGTTGTAGGGCTTGAAAATTTCCTAGGGAAATGAAAGTGCCTGTTTTGGTTTCCCCTTTTATTTATGAATCATTGATTAGAAGCAGTACTTTTTATAGTTGAAAAAGCACTGGACAGAACTTCGGAAGACCTGTATTTGATTCTACCTCTCTGACTAATGAACTGTATGACTTTGGGTTGGTGACGGTATTTCTGAACCTCATCTGTTTTCTGAAACTCCTCACAGTTTTCTCATCTGTGAAAGGAGTTACAATATATTTTCTTTAATTACCCTTCTAGCTCTGATATACTCTTCTATGTATGGCTCTGTGGCATGATTCTTGTTTCACAGTTATTATGGTAAACAATTACATGACCAGAGAATTACATTTTAAAATGTCTGTGAAACACCATCAGAGGTTCACTGTCAATGAGAGACACTTGTACCACAAGAACTTCGCAGAGAATCCTAAAAAATGCTAGTAAATCTTGATTTATTCACATGCATGAACAATTTGCTCCGGATCCAAATGGTCTCTGAATTTGCCTGAAGAATGAAATGCTATGATGGTAAAGGCGGGGAGTGACACGTGTGCCCAGAAACAAAAGACATGAGATTTGAAACTTGTGCAAAGAGTAGGATCTTTTCTGAGAATCTGAAAGTAAGTCCACCAAATCCAGATTTAGGAACGCTTCATGGTTGGTGTCCATTCCCAGTTTTGTTAATTCATCCTGTTATCTTTAATGTTTGCTTTGAGTCATGGGCATATGGATGAAGGGGGGCACACAAAACAGAGGTCCAGGCTCTGCATTGGTATGACATCACTCCCATTGCCTTCTAGGGGTCAAAGAAAGCCACAGGACCAAGCCTTGTGGAGAAATAGGCTTCATCTCTTAAGGGGAGGAGCTGTGAAGTATTGAGGTTATTTTTGAAATCTATACCATCCTTAATTTTTGATAAAATTAGCATATGATATATACCTTACAGAGTTTTCATGAGCACTGAGTAAAATACAGTGCCTGTTTCAGTGCCTGAAAAGAGTAGCCACTCAATAGATATCTCTTTATCAGCTTCATAGTTATTGTTAAAGATCTTACCTGTGTTTAGGTCATCAGGATAACCAAATTCTGTTACTTCTACTCCTATTTTGCACTTCTTCTTCTCTATCTTCTCAACAGTGCCTGTTGCTACTGACTGAATTGTGACCCCCCCCCCCACACATCACTTCTCACCATTTTTATTGAAATAACCTCTTAAATAATAAGCAACTAGCTATCTATCTCTTTTGAGGAACTATAAACTCCATGAGGGCAGGGACCCTGACTTTCTGATTTATAGATGCATATTTATTTCCGGATACAGTACATTTTCACAGATGTTCCACAAATATTTGCTGAGTGTATGAATAGAAGGTTAAACTCTGCATATAAATAAAGTCTTAGAAAAATCAAAATCTTGTTACTCTGTTTCTTTATATCCCTCCAATGGCTCCCCACAGTGTTCAAAATAAAATAAAAGTTTCTTAGTTTAATCTACAAGGCTCTCCATGATCTGACCCCTGCCTCTGAAACTTCATCTATCACTCTTCTGGTACATGTAAGCTATCTTCCAGGAGTTTTCTGACTCAATTATTATTTACTGAAAGATGTCCTTTTCCCTTGGAATAGTCAGATGTCCCTTATTTAACTGGAGAAACTCCTATCTGTCTTTAAGGCTTAGGTCAGTAATTTCCTTTCTAGGTCATCCTCTATGAAGTTCCAACATTAGCCAAATGTCACTCTTTTTCTCTCTTAGCATACTGTGTATAACCATGTCACAACAATTATCAACCTACAAATCAGATGCTACCTTTTTCATCTCCATATAAGCTGCAAGCATCTAGCATATAGTAGATGTTTCATAATTACTATGTGAATGAACACAGGCAGGATAGCAGGTATGGAGGAAGTGTAGCTTTAAAATTCATTGCCAGGAATTTGATGGGGTATCCCACTTAAGCCTGGAGATGTATATTTCTTCTATTATTAAAGTCTCATTAGAGTTTTCCCCCACCAAATGGACTAAATTGCCTTTCTTTGCTGTTAAAATAACTCTTCTTAGTAAGCTTGGTGTTACTCTATTCCCAAATGACTATTGTCCTAACCTTTTTTTGCACTAAAGCCTGACTTTATTTCTTTTTGACTGGTGGATTATGTTTTATTCCTGAACAATTTCAAAAGACTTAGACTACACCAAATGAATCTATGTTTGTATGATGCCAAACGATTCATTTGGTAGTGACTAAATTACTTTGGCATCTTGAGCACAGAGCCAGTCTCAGCTCCTTCAAAAATAATAATGATATTTTGTTAGTATAAGTGCCTCCAGGAAAAAAGAGAAATCCAGCATAGATTTGACAAGACTAATGTTTAAGTGGATCCTGCAGCATTTGCTTTTCAATAGAAAGAAAAATGATAGTTGTACAAAGCAGCTCGTGAATCCTGTGTGCCATTGGTGCATCAGTTAAAGTTGCCCCAGGCCACTTTTTACTTACTCTTCTTTGATTTACTGTCTTTCTTAAAGTGGAATACAAATGCATTCTAAACAATTTTAGGTCACCTAGGGCTTTTTCATTTTTCCCAGCTATAGGCCAAATTTCTAAATTCTTAACTATTTAGAGGAAGAATAACAAAAAGCACATAATTTAGTAAAGAAAAATACAGCAGAACATGAAAAATAATCCACAATATGTGAGTAAGCACATTTCCCCATTTCTTAAGATTAAACTAGAGCTAATCCTTTCATAAATACACCTGACAATTTCAAAAGATGAGAGAACTTCTTTTGGGAAAATTTTTATCTTTTATTTTTCTTTGTAATGTTGCCTAAGATTGAGCATGTGCTTTCATCGTGTATTAATTCCTCTCCTTACTGCACTCAATAATAACTGACATACTTAAAATGCAACTTAGGATGAGTAGAGGTTTTCTTGATGAAAATTCACATCCTCTTTATTCAGGTGAGAAAACTGAGGCCCAAGGAAAGCATGTGACTAGGACAAGGTCATACAACTGTGGACAAAAAATGTCACCTGTCATTTCAGTAAAAAAAGGATGTTGCAGCCATAAGGCCATCAGCCACTGCAGCTGCCCCTGATGATGTACGCTGAGGGAAATTCAGGATGGAGAAAAGCAGGATACTGGTCCTAGATAGTTAAGGTACATATCAAGGGAATAATTTCAATAAGCTTAGAATCTTGCATCTTCCCATACATAGAAAAGTACTAAAATCATTAATTTTAAATGTCTGTTTCTGTGATTAATAGTAATCTTTTGATGTTTGACTACTTTCTTTTTTTTCATCAAAAACTCCTATGTATCCTGGCTTCTTTGTACCTCTTTGGAACAATGTCTCACAGCTATCTGAGAGGCAGTATCCTGGGCTTAAGTCCTCAGTAAGTCTGCAAAATAAAATATAATTCTCAACCTTTGGGTTGTACTTTTTTTTTTTTAGTCAACAAAGCTAGCTAATTCAAGAACTAAACCAGGTACTAAGACTTCAGTCTCTTTCTATTCTTTCCACTACATCAATATATTTTTTATTCTACTTGTTCTTTTGGTGTTACCTTTCTAAATTCTTATTAATAAATTATTTTAAAGGTAGCTATACAGTTTAAAAGCAATGAGAAATTTAGCTTAACGAAATGAGTTTTAAGAAGGATTTGTTTATAATGCAAGACAATTATTATCCAGTCCTAATTTTAAAAAGCTCCCTTTTTGACACTATTTTACATAAATAAAAAAGAAATTAATACTTAATTAAGGTTGCTATGAAGATTGTAAGTCTTACTGAGAGGTTATTTTGGGATATACTCTATAGGTAAGACATATTTTGGAAGTAAAATGTATTATCTATTTTTAATTTGTACTGAATTTTATTTCACTTGATGCATTAGGAATCGCTTGGGAGTATTCTAAAGCATTGTTCTGGACCTGCTTACAACTTCTTATTATGTTGCACTCAGTATCTAAAACAAAATAATCTATATACTGAAACCAGATATATTTATGATCAATCCAACTTTGCAGTTCTGGCTAGATCAATATTCATGCAGTCAAGATACAAATATGTCTGTATAGTATTAAATAATGGCTGAGTTCCTTTCCTTTTAAATTAAATCATTTGTACACATGTTGCAGTGCTATAATGTATATGAATTCCATACAGTTTGCAGTTTCCTATATTTGTAAATACATGAAAAGAATTTGCAAAGTTTTATTTACAAAATTATGGTCTAGGGCTTCCCTGGTGGCACAGTGGTTGAGAGTCCGCCTGCCGATGCAGGGGACATGGTTTCGTGCCCCGGTCTGGGAAGGTCTCACATGCCGCGGAGCGGCTGGGCCCATGACCCATGCCCGCTGAGCCTGCGCGTCCGGAGCCTGTGCTCCGCAACGGGAGAGGCCACAACAGTTGAGAGGCCTGCGTACAGCAAAAAAAAAAAAAAAAAAAAAAAAAAAAGGTCTAGATGAACAAGAATGCAAATATTCTTGTATATTTCAAGATAAAAAGGGCATATAGGTAAGTATTTATATGTGTATTTATTTTAAGATCTTGTTCATTTAATATCACCTAATTTTACTTTTAAATGTGTATCTACCTCTTTTAAGATGTCATTGTGGAAGAGCAATTTATCATGGTTCAAAGCATTTCTCTGCTCTTACTAATTAGACTTTTGTAACAACACTATGAGAAGTAGGTATTATAATTTTTATTAGGGAAGAACTAAAAAGGCAGAAATACTTTAAAAAACATGTATTTTCCCATCTATTGTCAAAATAAGTGGGAGGAGTCTCAGGTTTCCTGAGTTTTTGTTTTACTACAGGTCATGCTAAAACCTTATCTCTATCTCTAGTGAAAACAGAGAACTGTGTTTAGATTAACTTTGATAGCTACACATTCTCAAATGAACTGTTTATTAATTAAGAGTGAAACAATAACTAGCATTTTGAGTGTGTGTATGAATGTGTGTGTTGATTTGGGAAAGGAAGATCGTGATAATAAGAAAGTGAGAATGTTTCTGGAAGGGCATTAAGAGTGTTTTCTGTGATTGCTATCAGCCTGACCTTGGGAGAAAAAGAAAGAAATGACCAAGAAAGGATCTCTGGACAAATGGCAAGAGGAAGCACTGAGGAAGAAACCAGCTTAAAACAATATCACTGAATCAGTCAAATAATATTTGGTTGTAAGTAACAGAAACCCAGTTCAATCTGGCTTAAGCAAGAATAATTCTTATTACAAAACATCCTAGAGACAGATCTAGTTTCAGGCCAGCTAAATCCAGGGTTTTGACCCTTCTGATGTCATCAAGATTTTGCGCTACAACCTCTCAGCTCTGTTCTTGGTGGTGTTTTACAGCCTGCCACTTAGGAGTGAGATCTGTAAAAGAGGTATAGATTTAGGCGTCATCACTGGATCAGTGTTGATTGTATCCCTGAGAAAGGATGAAATCACCCAGGAGAGGGTCGCAGAGTGAGAAGAGAAGAAGACCTTGAAGAGAATCCTGGAAAATACTAGCATTTCAGGATGAGGCAAAAGAGTCCAATAAAAAGACTGAGAAAGAATCTCCTGAAAATAAATAATACTAGGAACACACAGGCCATGGGAAAGGTTGAATGTGCCACAGATATACATTTTCCGGCTATTTGATTTACAACAATTTCTTTTATTTCCAGAAATAGTCTCTATACTCAGGGTATGGCCACCAGGATTATATAACTTGACTTCTGGCCACAGCTGGTCCAATTGAGCCAAGCTGGCCCTGTCAGGTTCTTGTTTCTAATAAACTGAAATTTAGAACTGAGAGACAAAGATACCACTTATGCCATGCTGAGTCAAAGAAAACAAGTAAAACAAATTAAGTAAAAGTAAAGCCAGGGACAAGTCAGGAAGTAGAAGAGTTTAAAGAGTCTCAGCAGGGAAAGAAGCATCTGTTGAAGAAGGTTGAGGAAGGAAAAGCATAGGGACTGGGAAAGTTTTTGTTTTGTTTTGTTTTTAAGTTGTGAAAGACTTGAGTATGTTTTAATATATTTGCTTCCCCATTCTCATCAGATGAACTTGCTTCCTGAATCACAGAGAAAATAGAACTCAGTAGATAGAAAATTCCTCAATTCCTTGTCACCAATGCTGGAACCATCAGCATCTTCGTTCATTCCTTTGTTCTTGTTTGCATTGTGTCACAAAGGAAAAAGGTGCCTGTTGGGTAATTTACCCCACTCTAATATTATAAGCAGATCCCCAAATTAAATAACCTAATATGTGGGGGTCACATTATAGCAAGATTAATGAAACGAAGTCCAAGCCTGCACAGCAACCACCCTAAATTCCAGGGGTCTGTCTGCAAGGTCCAAATCCAATTTGTTCTGGCTATTGTTTGGTACCATCTTATAGCTGCTCTCTACTCTGGCTTAAATACGCATGAAGATGATTCTAGGACCTGAATATGGCTGTGACTTCCAGGACAGCACTTGCAATTCCAATATTCCTAGTCATCTGGCCCTTGAGAGACTGGGACTGAAAAATACTGAAAACATAAAAATCAGCAGTGCCTGCATTTTCCCTGCCTGACTCCAACCACCTTCCATATACTTCTCTTCCCCCCAGGAAACAAAAGCTTTGATCTGCTTCAGTTTGAGAAGGGGAGCTGGATGGAGCACAGGAGCCGACTGCCAGGTTGCACTGTATGGCAAGTTTCTGCTGTTTTCTCAAGCATATTCTCTAGGATTATTGTATTCTCAATGCCAAGCACAGGGATCAGTACATAGTAGGATCTCAACACAATTTTGCAGAATATGTGAAAGAATGGATAAATGAATGAACAGGTGGATAATTTATGCCAGTTTGGGAGAGGGCAGGATCCAGAGTACAAGAGGAAGGATACATTTTCAGGAAGAGGAACTTGTTTTTTCTGCTGAAACCTTTCTATTCTGCAGGGAAAGGAACAATATGCATTCTGCCTCACACACTACAGAAAATCAGATAATAGGTATTTGACGTTCTTTTAAATTCTAAGAATAGTGTTCTGTGTGAATAAAGAATTACAATAATTGGGAATATCTTTCAATGTTTACTTCTAATTTTCATTTCCAAGTGAATTAATTGAAATAGTCTGACACAATTTTCTTATTTTGGAACAACCAACATTATTAAAATAAGTTATGATTTTAACAGCTGCAAGTTTTAAACTAAGCATGACTATTAAAGCAATAATCTTGGGTTTGAAAACGAAGTGGCTTATTTACATTGCTAGAATTAGAATGTGGCTCTGTTTGATCAACACCTTTGGGTTTGTTTTTCTTTTTTAGAAAAAATACGTATACACACACTTTTAAAATGCTAGTGTTCACTTTCTGCACCTTTCTTCTTTAAATCGGGCAGAGAACAATTCTTATTCCCTAATTCTCTTGGAAAAGTAATCTAAGCCAGGCAGAAGCAACTATCTAGAATGGGCTTTATTTTATCATATGTCTAATAGGTTACCCTGGTCTGATTTTTTTCATACTGTCTGGTTTTATCTCCTGTTACTATTAAACCATCCTGCAGCACTGTATCTGTTTGATAGTCTCTTTCTGATGAATAAAAAAGCAAACTCCTTAAAGATCTCTTTTCAAATTGCAAAGCGTTGGAGATCCTTTACAATATAGGGAAGTAGATAAAAATAAGTATAATTTTGTTACTGTAATTGCACTTGGCCTTCGCTTAGAGCAGAAACCAAAGTTTTAGTGGGTAATACAGTTTCTGTGGGGCACCTGTCAAGGACAGTTTACAGCGATGGTTGATTCTGTGCCAACTTGACCGAGCTAAGCTATGTCCATATAGCTGGTAAAACATTATTTCTAGTTACGTTTGTGAGGGTGTTTCCAGAACAGATTAGAAATCTATTCTGGAATAGATTAGCAAGAAGGTCCTCCTCACCCATATGGGAGAGAATCATCAATTCCTTGTGGGTCTAAAAAACGAAAGGGCAAGGTGGAAGAACGGCAAATTCTCTTTCCTCTCTTCTTGAGCTCCCCTCAGATGTCAGAGCTCCTTTTACTTAAGCTTATGGTCTCAGACTAAGAGTTACACTATTTACTCTGCTGGTTCCTGGCCCTTTAGACTAAGACTGAATTACACCATCAGCTCTCCTTGTTCTCCAGCTTATAGTCGGCAGATTGTGGGGCTTTTTGGCCTCCATAGCAGCCTAAGCCATCCTATAATAAATCTCGTATATACGTATAAGAGATAATTATAATTAATAAAATAATAATTACAATATATTATTATATATAATAATCTCATATGTATATACATATATATATATATCCCATTGGTTCTGTTTCACCCCAATACATTTACATTTATCTTAGAGAAACACGATTGAGATAAGGAAAGACACTTGTAATTTTAAAAATTAATAGTATTATGGCATTTTTCACAGAACTAGAACAAAAAATTTCACAATTTGCATGGAAACACAAAAGACCCCGAAGAGCCAAAGCAATCTTGAGAACAAAAAACGGAGCTGGAGGAATCAGGCTCCCTGACTTCAGACTATACTACAAAGCTACAGTAATCAAGACAGTACGGTACTGGCACAAAAACAGAAATATAGATCAATGGAACAGGATAGAAAGCCCAGAGATAAACCCACGCACACATGGTCACCTTATCTTTGATAAAGGAGGCAAGAATATACACTGGAGAAAAGATAGCCTCTTCAATAAGTGGTGCTGGGGAAACTGGACAGGTACATGTAAAAGTATGAGATTAGAACACTTCCTAACACCATACACAAAAATAAACTCCAAATGAATTAAAGACCTAAATGTAAGGCCAGACACTATCAAACTCTTAGAGGAAAACATCAACAGAAGACTCTATGACATAAATCACAGCAAGATCCTTTTTGACCCACCTCCTAGAGAAATGGAAATAAAACCAAAAATAAACAAATGGGACCTAATGAAACTTCAAAGCTTTTGCACAGCAAAGGAAACCATAAACAAGACCAAAAGACAACCCTCAGAATGGGAGAAAATATCTGCAAATGAAGCAACTGAGAAAGGATTAATCTCCAAAATTTATAAGCAGCTCATGCAGTTCAATATCAAAAAAACCCAACCCAATCCAAAAATGGGCAGAAGACCTAAACAGACATTTCTCCAAAGAAGATATACAGATTGCCAACAAACACATGAAAGAATGCTCAACATCACTAATCATTAGAGAAATGCAAATCAAAACTACAGAGATATCATCTCACACCAGTCAGAATGGCCATCACCAAAAAATCTACAAACAATAAATGCTGGAGAGGGTATGGAGAAAAGGGAACACTCTTGTACTGTTGGTGGGAATGTAAATTGATACAGCCACTATGGAGAACAGTATGGAGGTTCCTTAAAAAACTAAAAATAGAACTACCATATGACCCAGCAATCCCACTACTAGGCATATACCCTGAGAAAACCATAATTCAAAAAGAATCATGCAAAAAAAAAAACCAAAAAAAACAAAACAAACAAACAAAAAAAAAAGAATCATGCACCACAATGTTCACTGCAGCTCTATTTACAATAGCCAGGACATGGAAGCAACCTAAGTGTCCATCAACAGATGAATGGATAAAGAAGATGTTGCACATATATACAATGGAATATTATGCAGCAATATAAAGAAACGAAATTGAGTTATTTGTAGTGAGGTGGATGGACCTAGAGTCTGTCACACAGAGTGAAGTAAGTCAGAAACAGAAAAACAAATACCGTATGCTAACACATATATATGGAATCTAAGGGAAAAAAAATGGTCATGAAGAACCTAGGGGCAAGACAGGAATAAAGATACAGACCTACTAGAGAATGGACTTAAGGATATGGGGAGGGGCAAGGGTAAGCTGTGACAAAGTGAGAGAGTGGCATGGACATATATACACGACATATATACACTACCAAATGTAAAATAGATAGCTAGTGGGAAGCAGCTGCATAGCACAGGGAGATCAGCTCGGTGCTTTGTGACCACCTAGAGGGGTGGGATAGGGAGGGTGGGAGGGAGGGAGACGCAAGTGGGAAGAGATGTGGGAACGTATGTATATATATAACTGATTCACTTTGTTATAAAGCAGAAATTAACACACCATTGTGTAGCAATTATACTCCAATAAAGATGTTAAAAAATTTTTAATAGTATTTAATAAAATTTGAAATGGGGCTTTTCTCTTGCCCTAAATTCAGCCTGTGTTGCTGTGATTATAATTGGTGCTGTCCACCAATGTTTCTGGTTCTCCTTCCAGACACAGGGTAGGCTTTTATGTCCTAGCCTTCTTGATGACAGGCATGGACATATGACTTCCTTTGGCAAATCAAGTGTGAGCAGCAGTGACATGTGTCACCTGACAGTAGAAGCCTGTGAGGACTGAGATATCGTTTGCTGTGTTCTTTCCTTCCTGTTGTGGCAAACTACAACATTTCAGGAGGTGGAATCTCCAGCAGCCTACAACCGTAAAAGAGGATGAAGTAGAGCAAAGCCCCCCCGCTCACCCAAGACAGACAAGCAGCATGAGTGAAATAAACTTTTGTTTTAAATCACACTGATTTGGAGATTCATTTAAAAAAGAAGAAACTAGCTATTTTTACTAATATAGGAGTTGATCACGAGTAGTAGGGTCTTCCATAAAAACTAAAAAGCAATATATGATGTTGGTTTAGCAGCTGGTGGTTAAGAAGGCAATCGATGTTATGTGGTGACAATTCATGTTATCCTGTGGGAAAATATTTGGTAAATCTGTCTCCTGAGGAAACCTGGGAGGCAAATCATGTATATATAGACCTCTTAGCTTGAGGCGATGAAGTCAGAAAACAGAATGCCAATGTATATATTGGTTGTTGTTGACTGCATTTGCCCAGGAATTGCAGAAAGACATGAGCTCAAAAAAGAATTTGTTGGCTCTGCAAGTAATAAATAACAGGACTAGATATCCCAGAAACTCAGAGCTTTAAAATATTGGCAGAGACAGGTATTTTTAGACCCTAAACAGTGAAGATAGCATTGAAAAATGCTTTAAGCAACAAAGATTTTGTATATATATATATATAAACTCCATCTTACCACATGTGTCAGATGGCTAAAGTCCAAAACACTGACAACATCAAATGCTGGTGAGCATATGGAGTAACAGAAACTCTCATTCATTTCCGGTGGGAATGCAAAATGGTACGGCCACTTTGGGAGACAGTTTGACAATTTCTTAAATTAGTCTTACCATATGATTCATCAATTCTGCTCCTATGTATGTACGTACCAAAAGGAGATGAAACCTTATGTTCACACAAAAACCTGCACATGAATATTTATGGCAGTTTTCTCATAATTGCCAAAAGTTGGAAGCAACCAAGATGTCCTTCAGATATACACCTTAAACTTGTACAATGATGTATGTCAATTATTTCTCAGTAAAACTGGAAAAAAAGATGTCCATCAATAGGTGAGTGGATGAACAAACTGTGGTACATCCATACAATGAGGTATTATTCAATGATAAAAAGAAATGAACTGTTAAGCCAGAAAAAGACACAGAGAAACCTTAGATGTATTTTCCTAAGTGAACGAAGGCAGTCTAAAAAGGCTAGATACTGTATGATTCCAACTATACAACATTCTGGATAAAGCAAAACTATGGAGACGGTAAAAAAACAATGGTTTTTAGGGTCAGTGAACCCCACTTCCCCTACACACACCTGAAAGTAGGCTGGATACTAACATGTGGAAACAGCACAAACAATTATTTCATTTTGACTGGAATTTTCTGTTGATATTTGAGTAGCACTGAAGAAGGATGAGGTTCAGCAACTGGCTTAGTTTTCATTCTCAGCATGGCAAAGGAAATACTAGCTGAAATGAGAATGAGAATCTAAGGGTTTGGTACAAATAATTTGCATACTTATGAGTTCTAATTCTATGTAAACTTTGGGGATCTTCAGGTAAATATTTACCTTCTTATTACTCTATTGTTTTTGAGAATAGTTACCTTTTGGAATGTGTATTGTGTGTGTGTGTGTGTGTGTGTGTGTGTGTGTGTGTGTACTTAAGTGCATTAACTCAGAGCTGCACAACTGTAAAATTAAGAAGTCTGTGCAAATCACACTTATAAGAAACCTGGAAGGAAAACAGACTTGGGTCACCAGAGTATAAGTAGACATTGCAGTACTGCAGTATGGTGGGAAGAACCTGGGCTTGGAGGTCAGGCAAACTGAGATCTAATTCAGGCTTTACTGCTAGGGCCCTTGAGAAATTTTGTTAACCTCTATGAGTTTTGATTTGCAAGTGGGATTAATGATCCTCATAGGATCACTGTGATCATTAAATGAGATGATACATGCAAAGGGCTTGGCTCATAGTAGAAGCTCAGTAAATGTTAACTAGTTTCATTATGCTGATATTTAGAAATCGTTGAATAAATAGTGAGTAAAATAAGAAAGTAAACCTAGAGAGACACGACCTTGGTCCGGGCACCATAGATATCTTGGTCTAAGCTCCATATAGATCCTTTTGTACAAATAAGTAAACTTTTCTTTAAATTCAGTCTCAAATATTTACTGAGCAAGTACTTTAAGTCCTATATTAGACTAAGGTATATGAATTTTAAAATATATAAACCTTTTCTTCAAGATGCTTAGAATGGAGTTCAGAGAGTGATTATTTATATATCCAAGACAAACATAGCAAACATTGTCAAAGAGTGAATGCTAATTGGCAAGTGAGGCAAGATTACTATGATGTGGGAGTGTTGGCAAAATTCAAGTGGAAAATGAAGGATTTTATCTGGGTCTTAAAAGAGGAAAATGGCTTAAATAAATGAGTATGTGGAATAGAACATGAGAGAGGAGTAAGTGACTGATGTTGAGTGTTTACTATGTTTCAGGCACTATCTACATATATCACAATATATAGATAGGACCTGATACAGTTTTTGCATACAAACAGATGGATGGTGTGTGTGGGGGGGGAGAGACATGGAGAATGAAGATGAAGACATTGAAAATTACTCCACCAAGAAATTTGTCCAAGCTCTTACAGCCAGCAGGCACAGAAGTGGGTTTACCAGCTAAATTCTGACTCACAAGATTCTAATATAGCATGACACTTCTTGGGTATTTTTTTGAAGAGGGGTAGTAAACTATAAGGTTAGAGAGGTTAAAGTCAAATTATTCACTTAGATCATGTCTGCTCTACCAGATTCACAAAGATTTCTGTATGGATCAAGAGTAAGGCTGGACCCTCAAGTTGGAGAGAGGGAAAAAGATGAAGATGTGTAAATCTTTTTATGGAATACTAACTAAATTTTTTACTTGGATTTTTACCTTGTAAGTTCAGAAATAAATTCTTGAGATCACTATTTCTTTTATAACATTTGTTTTCACAAAAATTTTTACCCATTAAGAATTCCTCCTACTTTCATATGTATTTTCTGGTAAGCATTGTGTTCAAAATTCACAAGTTGACTTCAGCAGGCAGGGTGGTGGAATTAGATTGTATTGTATTATCAAAAAGAGAATCTGGTAATTTTTCATTTTAATAAATTTAAATTTGTTTAGATTATAATTTTTGTGCTGGATATAATATGACTTGTATTTACAATACAATTGTATTATTATACTATATAATATTGAAATACAGCAGGCTGCACATTATTAATCATTAATAATGACTAATTTGCTTGTCTGTCAAACATTTATTGGAACATTACCAAGGTCAGTAAAAGAATTATCATAATTTATTCTTACTGTGCTTGAATACTTTATGAATGGCTTTAATTTCTATAATCTTTAATGAGACATCTTCAAAGGTAAGTGAGTATATATGGATTGAGGAAATAGTTACTGATATTCTACATCACAAGTAAGTTATTTTATCAGTTTTATATGTTTGTTTTGCTTCTACTGTTAGTTAACATTACCTATTAACATTGCTATAAAATTTTGTTGGTATCTCCTTTTTGTTCTCTTGGGGTAGAGTTGTTTGACAGTCACATTAATTTTCTACAAAATGCTGTGTGACATATTTGTTGCCTTTCACACAAAGCTTACATAAAGTTTGCTTAGATCGTCACTGGATTTTTCTCTCATCAGCTTAGTATATTATTTTTATGTGAAGTTATTATTGTTGTTTAGTTTGTGCTTAAAATTGTATCTGTTTATTATGATTTTCCCAACAGTTGGCCAACTATCTTATATCATATGTATTACAATTGTAAACTAGTCACAATATTTACTGTCTTTTGGTGTTTTGTATAAAAATGTAAAACATATTAACTGTATATAATATTTATAATATAGGCACATATAAAGAAGAAACTAAGTTACCCATAATTCTATGACCCAGGGATAACTACCATTAACTTTTAGGTACATTTTGAAAGAGAGATAAAATCGATACATAGATGCAAAAATTATAATAGGAATTTCTCGGTGAAGTTACATTCAGACACACATTTCTCAAAAGAAGATGTACAAATGGCCAACAGATGCATGAAAAGGTGTTGAATATCACTAATCAGCAGGGAAATGCAAATCAAAACCACAATGATATATTACCTCACACATGTTAGGATGGCTATTATCAAAAAATCTGAAAGAAACCAACGGTTGGTGAATTTGTAAAGAAATTAGAACCTTTGTACACTGTTGGTAGGAACGTAAAATGGTGCAGTCACTATGAAAACCACTGGGGAGGTTCCTCAAAACACTGAAAATAGAACTACCACACAGCCACCACTAAGTATCTAATCTGCCCCTAGCAGAGACCAACACTGAGTCCCCAGTATGGCACCATTCCCCAGGGTGATCAACCAGCTACCTGGTGACAGGTTTATTACAGTGTATTGCTTCCATCATGGAAGAAACTGTGCTTTAGTCTTATTAGAATAAATACTTACTCTGGATATGAACTTACCTTCCCTGCACACGATGCTTCTGTCATAACTATCATCCAAGAATTTACAGCATGCCTTATCCACTGTCATGGTATCCCACACACACTGTGATCAAGGAACTCACTTTACAACAAACTAAGTGTGGCAGTGGTCTTATGCCCATGGAATTCATTGGTCTTACCATGTTCCCCATCCTCTTGAAACAACTGGCTTGATAGAACAGCAGAGTAGCCTTTTGAGGACTTAGTTATAGTGCTAGTTAGGTAGCAATATTGTGCAGGTTGGCAGCAATGCTCTCCAGAAGGCTATATATGCTCTGAATCAGTATCCGATATATGGTCTATTTTCCCCATAGCCATAATTCATGAGTCTAGAAATCAAGAGGTGGAAATGGAAGTCACACCACTCACAGTTACCTCTAGTTGCAAAATTTGGGGCTCCTCATGCCTCTGAATCAACAGGCAAGGAAGGAAGTTACTATTCTGGCTGGGGTGATTGATCCTGATTACCAAGAGAAATTGGACGGCTACTACACAATGAAGGTAAGGAAAAGTATGTCTGGAATACAAGATATCCCTTAAGGATTTCTCTTATTACTACCATGACCTTTGATTAAAGTCAATGGAAAACCATGATAACCCAATTTTGGCAGGAAAATTAATCACCCAGGTCCTTCAGGAGTAAATGTTTAGGTTATCCACCAGGCAAAGAACCATGAAAACTGAGGTTTCCTGGAGAAAAAGAAATCTCTCTTAAGACGGAAGCATTAACTTATGCCTGAGTTTTCTTCTGCCCTCTAGATTTCAGACTCAAGACTACAATATCAACTTGTATCTGAGCTTTTAGCTGGCTGACCTGCCCTACAGATTTCAGATTTGCCAGCTCCCACAATCACATGAGCCGGTTTCTTAAAATAAACTCTTAATATATATGTATGTGTATATCCAGTTGGTTCTATTTTCAGGAGAACCCTGACACAGCAAGTTTCTAAAATTCTCAGCTTAGCTCTTACATGGGCGAATAAAACTACCTATATTATAAAGTTGTTATGAGTAAAAACTGAGACAATGCAATCAAATTACTTAGAAAAATATCAGACAAATCATAAGTGCTTGATAAATACTAGCTTCCACTCTTTTACTATTACTCTGATTTACAAAGAAAAAGTATTCCAGGTATAAACTTCTTTTTTTTAGCTGTATCTTTATCTCAACCTATTTTAATGTAATAATTTCACTTTACTTTTTCTCTAGCAGACTCCAGGAAATGATTAAACTTTCTAGGTATTAAAAAGACCAGTTCTTTTTGACAGCATATTCATTGACTAACTCAATTTTCTCAGGTTGGCTGAACACACACCTTAAGTCTCTGAAACCATTGTGCAATTAAGATTATTGCTTAGATAATGTCCACAGAAAATCTATGATCAAAGAAGAAAATGACAAGAGATCAACATCTTCCTCAACAAGGCTTTGGTCATTTGGGCCTAAAGGCTGGCTTTTGGTAAAAATATTTTTAATGAGCACCTACTATGTGCCAGGGTCTGTTCTACAGACTGATTAAATAGCAGTAAGCAAAGCATACAAAGTCCCTTTTTCTCATAGAGGCTGCATTCTATAAGCCCATTGAAGGCTTTTCCTTGGAAAGAAAACTAGCCTTTGGAGGGTTTTGAACACAAGGGAGGTGTATGGGAGAAGAATATGAATAAGGATTCACATAATGTATCCTGTCATAAACAAAATAAACTCTTTGCATGATAGGATAAGCAAATAGAAATTAGGTCACCTTTCTGGTTGTAATTCTCCAAATAAATGATATATGGTACTTTTTCCACAAGTTACAAACTCCTTAGCAAAAACAACTTTACCCTTCACATGCAATCTAATGTCTGAACATATGTTATATTTTTGTTATATAATCACCACGTTTGAAAACTGTTTTGCTGTCTTGAACAGAATAATGTAAACTTGGTATAGTTAGTCATTTTTCATTTTTCTTTAAATTCCTTTTTTGTGTATTTTTTATTTGATTAAAATTGAATAATAAGGAGAAAGAGAGAAAATTGCTAGAATAAAGTCCTTGAGTAATTGGGAGAGTATTAGGATTTGTGTGCATAAATTTGAACAACCAGCAATCTGGGGAAAAGCCCTGATTTATAGCATTGGCCAATTTTTATGGTATAAATACTCCCTCCCCCCAATTTTCATTGTTTTGTTGAATTTAATAGTGATTATGACCAGGAGAGTTAAGAGCATCTGCCTAAAAGTTGTCACTTACCCAGAATTTTTTTCTAGCCTTTTTTTAGGAACATGTAAATATGTCTGCCATTTTATCAGCATTACTGGAACAGTGCTCATGCATGATCACCTCTAAGATGAAACAATGTGCAAGCTCATTTTTTAAAGTAATAGTAATTCTCTTCTTTCATTCTAGAAAATGAAAAATAGAAACAATAATAAAGCTACTATATTTATAGTAAAGGCACTGAGAGATTTGAATAAAATGGCAACACTAAATTAAGGTCATTTCTACTCCAGCAGACCAGAACTTAAATTGATTGAAACAGGAGACCTTCAAGATGGGAGAGGAGTAAGACGTGGATATCACCTTCCTTCCCACAAATACATCCGAAACACATCTACATATGGACCAACTCCTACAGAACACCTACTGAACACTGGCAGAAGATCTCAGACTTCCCAAAAGGCAAGAAAATCCCCACATACCTGGGTAGGGCAAAAGAAAAAAGAAAAGACAGAGACAAGAGAATAGGGATGGTACCTGCACCTCTGGGAGGGTGCTGGGAAGTAGGAGAAGTTTCCACACACTAGGGAGCCCCTTCACTGGTGGGGATGGGGGTGGGTGGGGGGAAGCTTTGGAGCCACAAAGGAGAGCACAGGAACAGGGGTGCAGAGGGCAAAGCAGAGAGATTCCCACACAAAGGATTGGTGCTGACCAGCAACTCACCAACCTGAGACACTTGTCTGCTCACCTGCTGGGACGGGTGGGGCCTGGGAGCTGATGTTTTTGCTTTGGAGGTCAGACCCCAGGGAGAGGACTGGGGTTGGCTGGCTGTGTGAAGACAGCCTGAAGGGGGGCTAGTGTGTTACAGCTAGCTGGGAGGGAGTCTGGGAAAAAGTTTGGACCTGCCAAACAGGCAAGAGACCATTGTTTCAGGGTGCACAAAGAGAGGGGATTCCTTCCCCATGTGCCCACAGAAGGCAGAGCACCACCTAAGCAAGCTCCAGAGACAGGCACAAGCCACAGCTATCAGCTCAGTCCCCAGAGATGGGCATGAACCGCTAATGCTGCTGCCACTGCCACCAAGAATACTGTGGGCAAGTGCAGGTCACTACACACACGCCCCCGGAAGCCTGTGCAGCATACCACTGCCAGGGTCCCGTGATCCAGGGACAACTTCCCTGGGAGAACGCATGGCATGCCTCAGTCTGTTGCAATGTCACACCGGCTCCCGCCACTGCAGGCTTGCCCCACATTCCAATTATGACTACCATAACCCTCCCTCTCTCCAGCCTGAGTGAGCAAGAGAGCCCTAATCAGCCGCTGCTTTAACCCCCTCCTCTCTGTGTAGGGAACAAACTCCTGAGGGTGGCATAAACTCAGAGACAGGGCCAAAGCCAAAGCTGAACCCTAGGAGCTGTTCAAACAAAAAAGAGAAAGGGAAATTTCTCCATGCAGCCTCAGGAGCAGCAGATTACATCCCCACAATCAACTTGATAAACTCTGCAACTGAAGAATCCCTGAATAGACAGTGAATGTTCCCAAAATTGAGACAGTGGACTTTGGGAGGAACTGTAGACTTGGGGTTTGCTTTCTGCATCTAATTTGTTTCTGGTTTTATGATTATTTTAGTTTAGATTTTAGGGCTTCTTATCATTGGTGGATTGTTTATTAGTTTTGTTGCTCTTTTCCTTTTTTTAAATTTTTATTTATTTTTTTATATGTATTTTTTATTTTTTAAATTTTTTATTTATTATTTTATTTATTTTTTATTTTATTATATTTTTAATTTATATATATAGTTTTTAATTAAAATTTATTTTCATTTTTCTCTTTTTGTTAGTGTGTATATATATGCTTCTTTGTGTGATTTTGTAATTAGGTCTGCTTTTGCCGTTTGTCCTAGGATTCTGTCTATTCATTGTTTTTTTTCTTTCTTCCTTTTCTTCTGAGCCGTGTGGCTGGCAGGGTCTTGGTGCTCCAGCCGGATGATGGGTCTGACCCTCTGAGGTGGAAGAGCAGAGTCCAGGAATTTGGAACACGAGAAAATTCCCAGTCCAACGTAATATCAATTGGTGAGAGCTGTTCCAGAGATTTTTTTCTCAACACTAAGACCCAGCTCCACCCAATGGTCAGCAAGGTCCAGTGCTTGATGCTCCATGCCAAACAACTAGCAAGACAGGAACACAACCCCACCCATTATCAGAGAGGCTGCCTAAAGTCATACTAAGTTCACAGACACTCCAAAACACACCACCGGATGCAGCCCTGCCCACCAGAAGGACAAGATAAAGCTCCACCTACTAGAACACAGGCACCAGTCCCCTCCACCAGGAAACCGCCACAAGTCACTGAACCAACTTCACCCACTGAGGGCAGACACCAAAAATAATGGGAACTATGAACCTGCAGCTTGTGAAAAGGAGACCCCAAACAAAGGAAGTTAAACAAAATGAGAAGACAGAGAAATATGCAGCAGGTGAAGGAGCAAGGTAAAAACCCACCAGACCAAACAAATGACCAGGAAATAGGAAGTCTGCCTGAAAAAGAATTCAGAGTACTGAGAGTAAAGATGATCCAAAATCTCGGAAATAGAATGGAGAAAATACAAGAACCATTTAACAAGGATCTAGAAGAACTAAAGAGCAAACAAACAATGATGAACAACACAGTAAATGAGCTTAAAAATACTCTAGAAGGAATCAATAGCAGAATAACTGAGGCAGAAGAACGGATAAGTGAGCTGGAAGACAAAATAGTGGAAATAACTGCCATAGAACAGAATAAAGAAAAAAGAATGAAAAGAATTGAGGACAGTCTCAGAGACCTCTGGGACAACATTAAGTGCATGAACATTTGAATTGTAGGGGTGTCAGAAGAAGAAGAGAAAAAGAAAGGGTCTGAAAAAATATTTGAAGAGATTATAGTTGAAAATTTCCCTAACATGGGAAAGGAAATAGTCAATCAAGTCCAGGAAGCACAGAGAGTCCCACACAGAATAAATCCAAGAAGAAATATGCCAAGATATATATTAATCAAACTATCAAAAATTATATTCAAAAAAAAAAAAGCAGCAAGGGAAAAGCAACAAATAACATACAAGGGAATCCGCAAAAGGTTAACTGCTGATCTTTCAGCAGGAACTCTGCAAGCCGGAAGGGAGTGGCAGGACATATTTAAAGTGATGAAAGGGAAAAACCTACAACCAACATTACATTACCCAACAAGGATCTCGTTCAGATTCAAAGGAGAAATTAAAACCTTTAAAGACAAGCAAAAGCTAAGAGAATTCAGCACCACCAAACCAGCTTGACAACAAATGCTAAAGGAACTTCTCTAGGCAGGAAACACAAGAGAAGGAAAAGACTTAGAATAACAAACCCAAAACAATTAAGAAAATGGTAATAGGAATACACATATCGATAATTACCTTAAATGTACAGGGTTAAATGCTTCAGTCAGAAGACACAGACTGGCTGAATGGATACAAAAACAAGACCCATATATATGCTGTCTACAAGAGACCCACTTCAGACCTAGGGACACATACAGACTGAAAGTGAAGGGATAGAAAAAGATATTCCATGCAATGGAATTCAAAAGAAAGCTGGAGTAGCAAGTCTTATAACAGACAAAATAGACTTTAAACTTAACACTATTACAAGAGATAAAGAAGGACACTACATAATGATCAAGGGATCAATCCATGAAGATATAACAATTGTAAACATTTATGCACCCAACATAGGAGCACCTCAATGCATAAGGCAAATGCTAACAGCCATAAAAGGGGAAATTGACAGTAACACAGTCATAGTAGGTGAATTTAACACCCCACTTTCACAAATGGACAGATCATCCAAAATGAAAATAAATAAGGAAACACAAGCTTTAAATGATACATTAAACGAGATGGACTTAATTGATATTTATAGGACATGCTATCCAAAAACAACAGAATACACTTTCTTCTCAAGTGCTCGTGGAACATTCTCCAGGATAGATCATATCTTGGGTCACAAATCAAGCCTTGGTAAATTTAAGAAAATTGAAATCATATCAAGTATCTTTTCCAACCACAACCCTTTGAGACTAGATTTCAATTACAGGATAAAATCTGTAAAAAATACGAACACATGGAGGCTAAACAATACACTACTAAATAACCAAGAGCTCACTGAAGAAATCAAAGAGGAAATCAAACAGTACCTAGAAACAAATGACAATGAAAACACAATGACTCAAAACCTATGGGATGCAGCAAAAGCACTTCTAAGAGGGAAGTTTATAGCAATACAATCCTACCTCAAGAAACAAGAAACATCTCAAATAAACAACCTAATCTTACACCTAAAGCAATTAGAGAAAGAAGGACAAAGAAACACCAAAGTTAGCAGAAGGAAAGAAATCATAAAGAACATATCAGAAATAAATGAAAAAGAAATAAAGGAAACAATAGCAAAGATCAATAAAACATAGCAAAGGTGGTTCTTTGAGAAGATAAACAATATCGAAAAACCATAAGCAAGACTCATCAAGAAAAAAAGGGAGAAGACTCAAATCAACAGAATTAGAAATGAAAAAGGAGAAGTAACAACTGACACTGCAGAAATATTAAGGATCGTGAGAGACTACTACAAGCAGCTATATGCCAATAAAATGGACAACTTGGAAGAAATGGACAAATTCTTAGAAAAGTATAACCTTCCAACATGGAACCAAGAAGAAATAGAAAATAGAAACAGACCAATCACAAGCACTGAAATTGAAACTGTGATTGAAAATCTTCCAACAAACAAAAGCCCAGGACCAGATGGCTTCACAGGTGAATTCTATCAAACATTTAAAGAAGAGCTAACACCTATCCTTCTCAAACTCTTCCAAAATATAGCACAGGGAGGAACACTCCCAAACTCATTCTATGAGGCCACCATCATCCTGATACCAAAACCAGACAAAGATATCACAAAAATAGAAAACTACAGGCCAATATCACTGATGAACATAGATGCAAAAATCCTCAACAAAATACTAGCAAACAGAATCCAACAGCACGTTAAAAGGATCATACACCATGATCAAGTGGGGTTTATCCTAGGAATGCAAGGATTCTTCAATATATGCATATCAATCAATGTGATACACCATATTAACAAACTGAAGGATAAAAACCATATGATAATCTCAATAGATGCAGAAAAAGCTTTTGACAAAATTCAACACCAATTTATGATAAAAACTCTCCAGAAATTAGGCAAAGAGTGAACCTACCTCAACATAATAAAGGCCATATATGACAAACCCACAACCAACATCATTCTAAATGGTGATAAACTGAAACCGTTTTCTGTAAGATCAGGAACAGGACAAGGTTGCCCACTCTCACCACTATTATTCAACATTATTTTGGAAGTTTTAGCCATGGCAATCAGAGAAGAGAAAGAAATAAAAGGAATCCAACCTGGAATATAAGAAGTAATACTGTCACTGTTTGCAGATGACATGATACAATACATAGAGAATCCTAAAGATGCTACCAGAGAACAACTAGAGCTAATCAATGAATTTGGTAAACTAGTAGGATACAAAATTAATGCACAGAAATCTCTTGCATTCCTATACACTAATGATGAAAAATCTGAAAGAGAAATTAAGGAAACACTCCCATTTACCACTGCAACAAAAAGAATAAAATACATAGGAATAAACCTTCCTAAGGAGACAAAAGAATCTAAAAAAAAAATGGTTTTGACGAACCTAGGGGCAGGACAGGAATAAAGATGCAGACGTAGAGAATGGACTTGAGGACATAGGGAGGGGGAAGGGTAAGCTGGGGTGAAGTGAGAGAGTGGCATGGACATATATACACTACCAAACGTAAAACAGATAGCTAGTGGGAAGCAGCCGCAGAGCATAGGGAGATCAGCTCGGTCCTTTGTGACCACCTAGAGGGTTGGGATATGGAGGGTGGTGGGGAGGTGCAAGAGGGATTGGATATGGGTATATATGTGTACATACAGCTTATTCACCTTGTTATACAGTAGCTACTAACACAGTATTGTAAAGCAATTATACTCCAATAAAGATGTTAAAAAAATAAATAAATTGATTAAAACAAGGCATCACAAGCTAATTTGTGGAATCTTGATATAGGATATTGGTTACTTCTAATGTGGCAAGAAATTCATTCAGTAGTCTTCTCTCAGTTTAAAATGAACATTATGTTTTCTGTTTTGTAAAACAATGGTACAATTCTAATAAATTTAAGTGTTGATCAAAACAATCTTTCATTCCAAGTTTATGCATAGAGATTTTCACTATTCATGGTAACCAACTGTAATGCTTTATATTGCTTTATTAAGCACATTATATTCCAGATGCTGTCTGTGTCCTCGAAATAAAGTAGTAAACTACATGGATAAAGTCTCAGCATTAGAATGTTTTGGAGAGTTAGTCTTACTATTTTGTGATAGGTTTTAGAAGAAAATTTAAAGTATTTTTCATGTGTGTTTTAGAAAGATAAATAAAGGAAATGTTGAAGCATGTCATAGATGGAGCTCCCCAAGAGGGGGATTCTGAGAAGAGATTTGCATGTGAAATTTATTAAGGAGTATTTCCATGCCTGTGGAAGGTATGCAAGAAAGGAGGTTGGCCAAAGGGAGAAGTTGGGCTGTGATGCAGTCTCAGCAAAGTCTTCAGCGAATTCCAAAAGAAATCCTGAATGTGATATGACCCTTCAGAGTTTTCCTTAGTTTGGGCAAGAGTGCCAGATTTAGTAGTCTTGCAGTGACCAATCATGAAATGCAGGGTACTCTGGGCAGGAGCCATGGCCTTGGTTGAGGAGACTCTCTTCAACTATGGTGATTCTCAAAGAAGGCTACTTGATGGTAAGTTTTATGTATTACCTTGACTAGGTTATAGTCCCCAGTTAGGCAGTCAACTACTTATATAGGTGTGGCTGTGAAGGTAATTTTGGGTGATGTTAAGTAAGGGAGATTGTCCTAGATACCCTGGTTGGCCCTAATTCAATAAGTTGAAAGGCCTTAAGAAAAGAGCTGTGACTTCCTTGAGGAAGAAGAAATTCTACATGTGAATAGCAGCTTTAGCTTGAGCCCAAAAGGTCAAGCTTGCCCTTCCTGATATCCTGCTCTACAGATTCCAGACTTATCTTGCCAGTCCCTATAATTGGGTAAGTCAATTTCTTGCAGTAATTTTCTTCATATATACCTTCTACTGGTTTTGTTTCTCTGAACCCTGACTGATACAAGTTGACAGCTAAAAACTGTCTAGTAACAGAATGCCCAGTAGCTGGTTGATTAACCCGTCAGTCCTTAAGGGGTATCTGAGATGGACTTCACAGTGTTCACTATGGAGTAGTTAAATTATTCCTTGTTCTCTACCTTTCACATTCAAATTCATACTTCCTACCACATGCCAGGCAGAGAAAAATAAGAGAAGACTGGGAAGAGCTATTATGCTATTGTACTAAAGGTGATTCATATTCAGGAAGCATACATCCAATTCAAGCAGTCTTGAACTACATAAATTGAAAATCTGGAGGCAATGCTAGCTTCAGGTGCTGCTGAACCCAGGGATTCAAAACAAGTTATATATTTTTGGATTCCCATCCTTTATCTTTCACATCTGCTTTCATCTGCATTAAAAACATTCTCACCATTTCTTGGCTCCTCCACTGCTTAGGATTTCATAAACCTCACACAAGGAAGTCTGATGCAAACAAACTAAGAAAAAAAATCTGCATATCAAGCATTCTGATTTTAGAACTAGTATTAAGTTTTATTTCTCGTATTTGAATGATGAGTAACACTTAACCAATCACTATGAGCAAGGAAGATAAAATATGCTGATTGAATAACAAAGTCTGGGTCACTAGCCTACCACTGGAGATGGAGGTTTTTAAGTTTCATGAAAGGAAAGGAGCTGGAACACTGACAAGGAGGTGATAGTGAGATACCTGTCTATAGCTGGGAACAATCATTATAAAGATTTTTTAAAAATCCACTGCAGAATAAGAAGATGACAAGGAAGGTTGTCTTTCTCAGCCTGGACTCTGGGAAGAAAAATAATCTATTATTATTAAATAAGTATTATTATATAATTGATATGTAAGTACTCATTAAATAGGTATGTTTAACATATAAAAGTATAAAATAAAAAATCAAAGATAAGAAATGACAATATTTTATAAAAATCTATGGATTTTAAAAAGAATAAAATAAAACGTACAGAATTAAAGTATATAGTTAGTGAAATTAAAAGCCCAGTAGATGGGTTAAATTGCCATTTAGTCACAACATAAAATGAGATTAGTAATATAAAAAATAGACTGAAGAAAATTACTTAAAATGCAGCACTTCAAATTGAAGAGAGAATATTTGAAAAATTAATATAGAGGGAGATTCAACATGTATTGAATAGGAATTCTATAAATACAAACAAAATGGAATGAGAAACAGCAATATTTGAACGGATAAAGGCTTAACATTTCCTAGAATTGATAAAAGACCTAAATCCTCATGTTCAAGAAGCACAGTCCACTCCTGAGAAGAATAAACAAACAATGGAGCCATACCTCAACACATTATAGTGAAAACTGTACCAAAAGAAGGTGAAGGCAAAAGTCAGATCAGGTACAGATCAATGGTCATTTTTGAACAGTAGACTTTTCTTCTTAAAATCAAAAGAAAGTATACTATTAGCTTCAATGTAAAGAGAGAAAAATAGTGTCCACCTAAAAGTCTATTCAGTGGTGTGTTGGAGCCAGCTCATCCTGACTTGGAAGAGCAAGTTGTTAAACCATTGGCAGCTCCCAGGTTCAAGAAGCAAATATAGTCCCTGAGATAGTAGCTATGAATTCTTCTGAACTGAAACAACACTACCTCATATTCCAGAAGCTCAACATAACTTAAGTAGGGAAAACAAAAAGAAATACATTTGCTGACACATCTGAGTGAAAATTCAGAACACCAAAAACAAAGACAAGATCATAAGTGAAGATGGAAGAAAAAAACAGGAAAACTAACATCAATCTTTTTGTCAACAGTTTTCTCTATATCAGTAATAGGAGTCATTAGACAGTGGAATAATATCTTTAAAGTGATAAAATTTAGAACTGTATGCTAGTCATATATGTGTATTTTAGCTGACCCTGTTTAAGAAATTGTATGTTTTTTGTTTTTTTTTTTGCAGTACGTGGGCCTCTCACTGTTGTGGCCTCTCCCGTTGCGGAGCACAGGCTCCGGACGCGCAGGCTCAGCGGCCATGGCTCACGGGCCCAGCCGCTCCGCGGCATGTGGGATCTTCCCGGACTGGGGCACGAACCCGTGTCCCCTGCATCGGCAGGCGGACTCTCAACCACTGCACCACCAGGGAAGCCCAAGAAATTGTATGTTTTAATATGAATTGAGCTAAGCATTTTATGATTTTCTTTAAAAATAGGAATAAATTATTTATTATCTTTTCATGTTACATTAAACTTAGAATGCGGCTTTGACTTCTAAAAGTTTTATATTCCCTCTATAATATGTGTTGGCTTATTTTGGTTTCTCTTTCATATTTTTATAATAAGAAATCTGATTCAGAAAGTAAAAGTAAATATTATCTCAAATCTTCTGTAAACTTTTAGATATGTTGCTATGGAAGTTATAAAAGCTACCTCTGTATACTGAAGGAAGTAAATTGAAACCCAGTTCATCTTTTTCAACAAATCCTTAGATCATCTGGAAGTACAAAAGCAACCTGAGGTTGCTGGCTAGAAAAGATATTTATTACTTCAAAGGAATTTGGCCTATTTGAATTCCTAACTCTTCCTGGAAGTCTGTCTATATCTACAGCCTTTGATCAACTTGTCAGTCTGGTAAATGGACTGATTCACCCCACAGAATAGATTCTGATGGGCAGTATGAACAACCTTAGCTGTCTTCTTTTCTTATTCCATTTCTTTGTTTTGTTCTACTTTCACTCTTCATGATAAACTATTTTTAAAAGGATGAATGATGTGTATTTTATAATTTCTTTTAACATCTTTATTGGGGTATAATTGCTTTACAATGGTGTGTTAGTTTCTGCTTTATAACAAAGGGAATCAGTTATACATATACATATGTTCCTGTATCTCTTCCCTCTTGTGTCTTATATTTGTTTTTGACAAATACTTTGGTTAAAATTTTATATAAAAGGAATTTGATTAATAATAAACCATTGTACTGGATTTATATTTCTATTTTCCTTACCCTGAAAAGTCTACATGAATTCTTCAATGTTTATTTGACCTTCATTACTTAAACACTTCAAAATTAGTTTTGGGGGGGATAGGTAAAATGAATTCTACCTACCAAAACTTTGAGTAAGATTTTGTCCTACCCTAGGTTTAGCCTATCATACAAAATTATAATAGTGTGTAATTTATTCCTGTCTTTAAAGATAATCATAAAATACTTAATTTTAATTAAATTTAAAACATTATTCATAGGGACCTTCAAGATGGTGGAGGAGTAAGATGTGGAGATCACCTTCCTCCCCACGAATACATCAGAAATACATCTACATGTGGAACAACTCCTACAGACACCTACTGAATGCTGGCAGAAGACCCCAGACTTCCCAAAAGGCAAGACAATCCCCACGTACCTGGGTAGGGCAAAAGAAAAAAGAAAAAACAGAGACAAAAGAATAGGGATGGGACCTGCACCTCTGGGAGGGAGCTTTGAAAGAGGAAAGTTTCCACACACTAGGGAGTCCCTTCACTGGTGGGGACGGGGCAGGGGGAAGCTTCGGAGTGACAGAGGAGAGTGCAGCAACAGGGGTGCAGAAGGCAAAGCAGAGAGATTCCCACACAGAGGATCCATGCAGACCAGCACTCATCAGCTCGAGAGGCTTGTCTGCTCACCCGCCAGGGAAGGTGGGGGCTGGGAGCTGAGGCTCGGGCTTCCTAGGTCAGATCCCAGGGAGAGAACTGGGGTTGGCTGTATGAACACAGCTTGAAGGGGGCTAGGGCACCACAGCTAGCCAGGAGGGAGTCTGGGAAAAAGTCTGGACCTGCCTAAGAGGCAAGAGACCATTGTTTCCGGGTGCGTGAGGTGAGGGGATGCAGAGCACCGCCTAAACGATCTCCACAGACGGGCGTGAGCCGTGGCTATCAGCACGGACCCCAGAGATGGGCATGAAATGCTAAGGCTGCTGCTGCAACCACCAAAAATCCTGTGTGCAAACACAGGTCACTATCCACACCTCCCCTCCCAGGAGCCTGTGTCCCGTGATCCAGGGACAACTTCCCTGGGAGAACACACAGCACACCTCAGGCTGGTGCAATGTCATGCTGGCCTCTGCTGCCATAGGCACGCCCTGCATTCGGTACCCCTCCCTCACCCCAGCCTGAGTGAGCCAGAGCCCCATAATCAGCCACTCCTTTAACACCTGCCCTGTGTGGGCAGGGAACAGATGCTCTCAGGCAACCTACACGCAGAGGCGGGGCCAAATCCAAGGTGGAACCCCTAGGAGCTGTGCAAACAAAGAAGAGACAGGGAAATTTTTCCCAGCAGCCTCAGGAGCAGTTGATTAAATCCCCACAATCAACTTGACGTACCCTGCATCTTTGGAATACCTGAATAGACAAAAAATCATTCCAAAATTGAGGTGGTGGACTTTGGGAGCAACAGTAGACTTGGGGTTTGCTTTCTGCATCTAATTTGTTTCTGATTTTCTGTTTATCTTAGTTTAGTATTTGGAGCTTATTATCATTGGTAGATTTGTTTATTGATTTGATGCTCCCTTCTTTTTATATATATATTTTTTTATTTCCTTTTTCTCTTTTTGTGAGTGTGTATGTTTATGCTTCTTTGTGGGATTTTGTCTGTATAGCTTTACTTTTACAATTTGTCCTAGGGTTCTGTCTGTCCTTTTTTTTTTTTTTTTTTTAGTATAGTTTTTAGCACTTGTTATCTTTGGTGGATTTGTTTTTTGGTTTGGTTACTCTCTTCTTTCTTTCTTCTTTTTTTAATTACTTTTAAAAATTTTTAATAATATATTGTTATTTTTTATTTTAATAACTTTATTTATTTATTTTTCTTTCTTTCTTTTTTCCTCCATTTGCTTCTGTGCCATGAGCTGACAGGGTCTTGGTGCTCTGGCTGGGTGTAAGGCCTGAGCCCCTGAGGTGGGAGAGCTAGTTCAGGACATTGGTCGACCAGAGACCTCCTGGCTCCATGTAATATGAAATGGCGAAAGCTCTCCCAGAGATCTCCATCTCAATGCTAAGACCCAGCTCCACTCAATGACCAGCAAGCTACAGTGCTGGACACCTTATGCCAAACAACCAGCAAGACAGGAACACAACCCCACCCATTAGCAGAGAGGCTGCATAAAATCAAAATAAGTTCACAGACACCCCAAAACACCACCAGACGTGGTCCTGCGCACCAGAAAGACAAGATCCAGCCTCATCCACCAGAACACAGGCACCAGTCCCCTCCACCAGGAAGCTGACACACCCCACTGAACCAAAGTTAGCCACTGGGGTCAGACACCAAAAAACAATGGGAACTACAAACCTGCAGCCTGCAAAAAGCAGACGCCAAACACAAAAAGTTAAGCAAAATGAGAAGACAGAGAAATACACAGCAGATGAAGGAGCAAGGTAAAAACCCACCAGACCAAACAAATGAAGAGGAAATAGGCAGTCTACCTGAAAAATAATCCAGAGTAATGAGACAAAGCATGATCCAAAATCTTGGAAATCGAATGGAAAAAAATACAAGAAACGTTTAACAAGGAACTAGAAGAGCTAAAGAGGAAACAATGATGAACAACACAATAAATGAAATTACATATTCTATAGAAGGAATCAATAGCAGAATAACTGAGCAGAAGAACGGATAAGTGACCTGGAAGATAAAATAGTGGAAATAACTACCACAGAGCAGAATAAAGAAAAAAGAATGAAACGAATTGAGGACAGTCTCAGAGATATCTGGGACAACATTAAGTGCATGAACAGTTGAATTATAGGGGTGCCAGAAGAAAAGGGGAAAAAAAGGGACTGGGAAGATATTTGAAGAGATTATAGTTGAAAACTTCCCTAATATGGGAAAGGATATAGTCAAGCACGTCCAGAAAGCACAGAGAGTCCCATACAGGATAAATCCAAGGAGAAACAACCAACACATATATTAATCAAACTAACAAAAATTAAACACAAAGAAAAAGTATTAAAAGCAGCAAGGGAAAGGCAACAAATAACATACAAGGGAATCCCCATAAGGTTAACAGCTGATCTTTCAGAAGGAACTCTGCAAGCCAGAAGGGAGTGGCAGGATATATGTAAAGTGATGAAAGGGAAGAACCTACAACGAAGATTACTCTACCCAGCAAGGATCTCAGATTCGACTGAGAAATTAAAACCTTTACAGAAAAGCAAAAGCTAAAAGAATTCAGCACCGTCAAACCAACTTTACAACAAATGCTAAAGGAACTTCTCTAAGTGGGAAACACAGGAGAAGGAAAAGACCTACAGTAATAAACACAAAAAAATTAGAAAATGGTAATAGGAACATATAGATCTATAACAACCTTAAATGTAAATGGATTAAATGCTCCAACCAAACACACAGACTGGCTGAATGGATAGGGAAACAAGACCCATATATATGCTGTCTACAAGAGACCCACTTCAGACCTAGGGACACAAACAGACTGAAACTGAGGGGATGGAAAAAGTTATTCCATGCAAATGGAAATCAAAAGAAAGCTGGAGTAGCAATTCTCATATCAGACAAAATAGACTTTAAAATAAAGACTATTACAAGAGATAAAGAAGGACACTAAATAATGATCAAGGGATCAACCCAGGAGGAAGATATAACAATTGTAAATATTTATGCACCTAATATAGGAGCACCTCAATACATAAGGCAAATGCTAACAGAGATAAAAAGGGAAATCGACAGTAACAAAATCAGTAGGGGACTTTAACACCCCACTTTCACCAATGGACAGATCATCAAAAATGAAAATAAATAAGGAAACACAAGCCTTAAACGATACATTAAAAAAGATGGACTTAATTGATATTTATAGGGCATTCTATCCAAAAACAACAGAATACACATTTTTCTCAAGTGCTCATGGAACATTCTCCAGGATAGATCATATCTTGGGTCACAAATCAAGCCCTGGTAAATTTAAGAAAATTGAAATCGTATCATGTATCTTTTCCAACCTCAATGCTATGAGACTAGATATCAACTACAGGAAAAAATCTGTAAAAAATAGAAACACATGGAGGCTAAACAACATACTACGAAATAACCAAGAGATCACTGAAGAAATCAAAGAGGAAATCAAAAAATACCTGGAAGCAAATGAGAATGAAAACATGACGACTGAAAACCAATGGGATACAGCAAAGCAGTTCTAAGCAGGAAGTTTATAGCAATACAATCCTACCTCAAGAAACAAGAAACACCTCAAATAAACAACCTAACCTTACGCCTAAAGCAATTGGAGAAAAAGAAAAAAAAAAAAACCCAAAGTTAGAAGAAGGAAAGAAATCATAAAGACCAGATCACAAATAAATGAAAAAGAAGCGAAGAAAATGAGAGCAAAGATCAATAAAACTAAAAGCTGGTTCTTTGAGAAGATAAACAAAATTGCTAAACCATTAGCCAGACTCATCAAGAAAAAAAGGGAGAAGACTCAAATCAATAGAATTAGAAATGAAAAAGAAGTAACAACTGACACTGCAGAAATACAAATGATCATGAGAGATTACCACAAGCAACTATATGCCAATAAAATGGACAACTTGAAAGAAATGGACAAATTTTTAGAAAAGCACAACCTCCTGAGACTGAACCAGGAAGAAATAGAAAATATAAACAGATCAATCACAAACACTGAAATTGAAACTGTGATTAAAATTCTGTCAACAAACAAAAGCCTAGGACCAGATGGCTTCACAGGCGAATTCTATCAAAGATTTAGAGAAGAGCTAATACCTATCCTTCTCAAACTCTTCCAAAACATAGCAGGGGGAGGAACACTCTCAAACTCATTCTATGAGGCCGCCATCATCCTGATACCAAAACCAGACAAAGATATCACAAAAAAAGAAAACTACAGGCCATTATCATGGACGAACATAGATGCAAAAATCCTCAACAAAATACCAGCAAACAGAATCCACCAGCACATTAAAAGGACCATACACCATGATCAAGTGGGGTTTACCCCAGGAGTGCAAAGATTCTTCAATATATGCAAAACAATCCATGTGAAAAACCATATTAACAAACCGATGGAGAAAAACAATATGATCCTCTCAATAGATGCAGAAAATTTTTTGACAAAATTCAGCACCCATTTATGAAAAAACTCTCCAGAAAGTAGGCATACAGGAAACTTACCTCAACATAATAAAGGCCTTATATGACATACCCACAGCCAACATGGTTCTCAATGGTGAAAAACTGAAACCATTTCCACTAAGATCAAGAAAAAGGCAAGGTTGCCCACTCTCAGCACTATAATTCAACATCGTTTTGGAAGTTTTAGCCACGGCAATCAGAGAAGAAAGAAATAAGAGGAATCCAAATTGGAAAAGAAGTAAAACAGTCACTGCTTGCAGATGACATGATACTATACATAGAGAATCCTAAGGATGCTACCAGAGAACTACTAGGGCTAATCAATGCATTTGGTAAAGTAGGAGGATACAGAATTAATGCACAGAAATCTCTTGCATTCCTATACACTAATGATGAAAAATCTGAAATAGAAATTAAGGAACGAGTTCCATTTATCATTGCAACAAAAAGAATAAAATACCTAGGAATAAACCTACCTGAGGAGACAAAAGACCTGTATACAGAAAACTATAAGACACTGATGAAAGAAATTAAAGATGATACAAACAGATGGAGAGATATACCATGTTCTTGGATTGGAAGAATCAACATTGTGAAAATGACTATACTACCCAAAACAATCTACAGATTCAATGCAATCCCTATCAAACTACCAATGGCATTTTTCACAGAACAAGAACAAAAATTTTCACAATTTGTATGGAAATACAAAAGACCCCGAAGAGCCAAAGCAATCTTGACAAAGAAAAATGGAGCTGGAGGAATCAGGCTTCCGGACTTCAGACTATACTAAAAAGCTACAGTAATCAAGAAAATGTGGTACTGGCAAAAGAAAAACAGAAATATAGATAAATGGAAAAGGATAGAAAGCCCAGAGATAAACCCACGCAAATAAGGTCACCTTATTTTTGATAAAGGAGGCAAGAATATACAATGGAGAAAAGACAGCCTCTTCAGTAAGTGCTGCTGTGAAAACTGGACAGTTACATGGAAAAGAATGAAATTAGAACACTCCCTAACACCATACACAAAAATAAACTAAAAATGGATTAAAGACCTAAATGTAAGGCCAGATACTATCAAACTCATAGAGGAAAACATAAGCAGAACACTCTATGACCTACATCACAGCAAGATCCTTTTTGACCCACCTCCTAGAGAAATGGAAATAAAAACAAAAACAAACAAATGGGACCTAATGAAACTTCAAAGCTTTTGCACAGCAAAGGAAACCATAAACAAGACGAAAAGACAACCCTCAGAATGGGAGAACATATTTGCAAATGAAGTAACTGACAAAGGATTAACTTCCAAAATTTACAAGCAGCTCATGCAGCTCAATATCAAAAAAATGAACAACCCAATCCAAAAACGGGCAGAAGACCTAACTAGACATTTCTCCAAAGAAGATATACATATTGCCAACAAACACATGAAAGAATGCTCAATATCATTAATCATTAGAGAAATGCAATTCAAAACTACAATGCGATATCATCTCACACCGGTCAGAATGGCCATCATCAAAAAATCTGCCAATAATAAATGCTGGAGAGGGTGTGGAGAAAAGGGAACCCTCATACACTGTTGGTGGGAATGTAAATTGATACAGCTACTATGGAGAACAGTATGGTGGTTCCTTAAAAAACTACAAATAGAACTACCATACGACCCAGCAATCCCACTACTGGGCATATACCCTGAGAAAACCAGAATTCAAAAAGAGTCATGTACCACAATGTTCATTGCAGCTCTATTTACAATAGCCGGGACATGGAAGCAACCTAAGTGTCCATCGATAGATGAATGGATAAAGAAGATGTGGCACATATATACAATGGAATATTACTCAGCCATAGAAAGAAATAAAATTGAGTTATTTGTAGTGAGGTGGGTGGACCTAGAGACTGTCATACAGAGTGAAGTAAGTCAGAAAGAGAAAAACAAATACCGTTTGCTAACACATATATATGGAATCTAAAAAAAAATGGTTCTGAAGAACCCAGGGCCAGGACAGGAATAAAGACACAGACGTAGAGAATGGACTTGAGGACACGGGGATGGGGAAGGGTAAGCTGAGATGAAGTGAGAGAGTGGCATGGACATATATACACTACCAAATGTAAAACAGATGGCTAGTGGGAAGCAGCCACATGGCACAGGGAGATCAGCTCGGTCCTTTGTGTCCACCTAGAGGGCTGGGATAGGGAGGGTAGGCGGGAGATGCAAGAGGGAGGAGATATGGGGATATATGTTTATGTATAGCTGATTCAGTTTGTTATAAAGCTGAAACTAACACACCGTTGTAAAGCAATTATACTCCAATAAAGATGTTAAAATAAATAAATAAATAAACAGGCAAGTCACAGAATGGGAGAAAATATCTGTGAAATGTAAAGAACATGTATCCAGGACATATATAATTCTATAGTTTAATAATAAAATTCCAACAATCCAATTCTTAAGTGTGCAAAATATTTGAACAAACCTTTCATAAAAAAAGATAAATACTGGCCAGTAAGCACATAAAAAGTGCTGAAGATCATTAGTCTCCAGGAAATAATAATTACAATTACTACAAACCCTACCAGACTGAATAATATTAAAGTTTGAGCACACCATCGTTGATAAGGATGTGAAGCAGTTGCAACTGACATATATTGTTCGTATAGAAAACGGTACAGTCACTTGGAGGAATGTCTCACAGCAATTCCATTCCTAGGTATTTACACAAATAAGATAAGAATAGATATTCATAAAAAGATTTGTACAATAATGTTCATGGAAGCTTTATTCACAATAGCCTTAAACTGCAAACAGCCTAGGTGTCCATTAATAGAAGAATAAATAAACTGACTAGGGTATAATAATAATAGGATGAAATACTATTCAACGATAAAAAGGGAAAATGTACTAATATATAAACGACATGAACAGTTCTCAAAATAATGATGCTGAGTAGAAGCAGCCTTAGAGGAAAAAGTGCATACTCTTTGACTCCATCTATTGGAACTTCTAAACAGGCAAAATTAAAGTATGCAGGAAAAAATATCAGAACAGCGGTTTACTTTTGGATTGGGGAATGACTGGGATAAAGCACGCTGGCGATGCCAGTGTTCTGTACCTTGATCACAGTTTTGTTACACAGGTCTGTTTGCATCTGTCAAAAGTTTGTTAAAAAACACTTAAGATTTGTGCATTTTTCTGTGTGTTTTATATCAAAAGAAAAAAAGTATGAGCAAAATATTGAATTCTAGTTATATATGCATGCCGAACTATTTGGGGAGAAATGTACTGATGTCTGAAATTTATTTTGAATTACATCAAAAAATAAGATGGATTGATGGATAGATAGATAAATAGATGGATAAATATGTAGTAAAATAAGTATAAAACATTTTAATGACAGAATTTAATGGTAGATATATGAATGTTTGCTATAAAATTCTTTCAACTTTATTGATGTTTGAAATTTTTCATAAAAATTTTGAAAAAATTTAAAAAAAAACATTATTCTTAAATAAGTTTAGCTAAAATAAAAATTATTAGAGGCCTTGAAAAATATCACTAGATGTAGAAAATTAGTGTTAGGATATGGAAAAATTTGGAGGCTATATTTTATAAGAAAAATGTTAGCAAAGAAGATGTTCAGCCTGAAGAAGAAATTAATAAAAGTAGACATAATGACAGTCATCAAAGATTTAAGAACTTTCAGTTTTCTTTTGAAAGAGAAATTAGTGTAGATTATGAGAAAATATTTTAGGTTACTTTGTAGAAACCCTTTTTAATAACCAGCAATCCAACCTTGGAATTAAAATGAATAATTATGTTATACTGGATATATGAAGGTATGATATAAAAACAATTCCTGAATTAGATGAGGTCTGGGATTAGAGTATAGCAAGTATAGCAGATTTTTGGTTTTGCTTACAGGAAAACAAAGAGTGCAGAAAGAGAATGTGGGGCAAGAGAAATTTGTTTTTGTTTTTTAAGAAAGAAGAAAATACAGCATGATTATATGTTAAGAAAGATAATTCAGGAGGAAAGGGAAATATAGGAGAGGGACAGAGAGGGATACAATGGGAGCAAAACTCCAGACTATGATAAAGCAGGTAGAATGTAGTCATAAGTGACAGATAAATCTATGATAAAAATGCAAGTAGTTCATTCCTTATGATGGAGGTGAGGCAGAGAATACGAGTACAGTGCAGTAGATTGAGGCATATCATGGTGAGAGAACGAAAGTGTTCTAATAACTTATGAATATATGTCTCAACTGCCTAGTCCCTGAAAATTCTGAAAAAGTTTGATTTCTGAATTTTCTTATTTCATGAGAGAGAAATAGAAAAAGAACAAGAAGGATACCAACATTTACAGAATACGTACTACATTCCACACACTCTAAAGAAACTTTACTTGTGTTATCACATTTTATACTCATAAAACTCCTGAAATAAAGGCATTAGTGTGACTATTGTATTGATATGAAAACTGAGAAACAGAGAGATTAAGCTCTTTGCCCAATATGATACACTGAAATGACAAAGTCAGGACTTAGAACAAAGGTCTGGCTGACCTTAGACTCCTTGTTCTTTCCATAACTCATCATTGCCTAAATAATTGAAAACCACACGCAAGAAACTCCATTCAAATTCATTTTAATGAAAAATTAATACTAATATGTTTTTAAAATCTTTCCTAGGGTGCAAATATTATGATAATTGTTTGAAACAATTATTATAAGCTTTCTTTATTTTCAGTTTTCAAGGACTTAAGACTACATTGGCACTCTTGTGGTACTTAACAGACAATCCCTAAGGAGGGCACTTAGAAACTAATATGTATTTTTTATAGTTCAAAATATGTCTTAATTTGCTAATTCATCCATTTTGTTATATAATTTTGATGCCCAATAACTACTCATATTTTTTTTTGAAAATGACAAAACACCGTATGTTTAATGTAGAAAATCCAGCACTATTTTCAGTCTTGAATTTCAGGTAAAATATCTTGTATTTTGAAAATAGTGCAGTGTCAGAAAGTAACTGTCCACATGGTGATGAATATCAGTAATTCTTTTTCATTTGTCTACAGTAGGAAAATCAGTTGTGTATTCTGCTATTTTATTAGTGTGCATGGTCATTTATAAATCAACAGCTTAACTTTAACAAAAATTTTGCATTGTTAGCAGGTAAATATCTGATGTTGTCTGTGCATGGGAGATTTGATAATACTTGAGAAATCTTTATAAACTGGAGAAAAGAAACTCTTATTCTGCTTTCTCTAATTATTATTAATATTAAAAAATCTCAGAAATATGTACATCATCAAAAGAGTTATATATAAAGTTAGTAGAATACAAAATAATTTTGTTGGAAGTCAAAACAAACTGCTGCACAAAGAAGCATACTAATATTATATGTAACTCCACTCCCCTCCCCTCATCCTTTTTAATGATGGAAACAAATAACCAAGACAGAACAGGTCTTAGAAAATGTTAAAAATGTTAAGGTTGCTCAAAATGCAAATTTTCAGGAAAAGCGTTATACAATATATAGGGATATAGGAGACAAGTCTGTTGTTTTTAGAAATACAAGTTATAACAATTTAGAAATATTTAGATAAATTATTTTATGATGAACACTCTGGATGGTACAGTATAGAGAGTCTGGATTATGCTGACTTCTTAAAAAAAACGAGTATTGAGCTTCTGGAAGGCAGTTAGGTGGATCCTTTTGATCCCATGAAGCTTTTATACTTTGGGCAGTTTATTTTAGTTATATTTTTACTCCTAGGGTGCGGTCTTACTTGGTTGTGGTATGCATGATTCTTACTCTTAAGATTTGGCTTTCAAGGATTTTACCTGAAATTGAGTGAGTGATGGCCTTGCAAAGTTCTCTTCACTTTGATCAAGCTGAAATATCATGGTGTGACCATGATTCCGCCATGCAGCATTAGGTCTTGCCCTTTGCATCTGCAGTGCAGCTATTGATCAAAGACTCATAAGGAACCCCACATAGGCTTCTGGATCATCATCATTAGCCTTTGCAATTAGCAGCCACTTCATTAGCCTTAACTTCAATCTGTGATCTTTAGTTCAGGGAAACCATGGCTCATATTCTCTGTCTAGTTTTGTAATTATTTATGGTACAGAATAGGTCCAATACCAATTACTCCACTGTAGCTGGAAGTGAAAGTTATATAGATAAATTATTAATCCAAACAGAATGAGGGTTTTGTTTTGTTTTTTCTCCTAAAAACTCTTTCCTGAAGGGTATGTATTGAATCAATTTTAAAGTCACAGGTATTCTATGTATATTGTAGGAGGGAGTAAGTCAATATTACCTTTTGTAACTTATGCTATTTGTTGTTAACTGAGCTTTCTAGCATAAAGTAAAATTATGCAGGTATTAAATCAAAGAAAGAAAGAAAGTGAAAACACTGTTAACTGTGCAGCTCATGGGAAAAAGCAGTGTGACCACTTTAGTTTTTCCTTTTTAAAACTTTACACATTCCCCAGCTCTGTTAATTGAAAAGGCCTAGAGGCAATGAAAACATACTAATATTGAGCCCTTCTAGCTTTCACATATTGGTCTCTAAATTTCTTTTCCCAGTAGAAAAAGTAGGCTTCTTGAAAACATGACTGATTTCAAGTCTGGGTCAGGAAATGTACAAGAGAAGTCTGACATCCCATTGTGCTGGAAAGTAAGTTACAGAAAATAAATGAGTTGACATCAAAGTTCACAGGAAGTGTCACCGACTAAAGATGAGAGAGTGTGAGTCTCAAAAAAAAAAAAAGACTGACTTTGTTTAATACACAGTGAGTACTAAAGGTCATGAGTTTATCACAGTATTTAAAAGAAAGGAGAGAGAAAGAAAATTCACTCCACACCACAGGAAATAGATAGCATAGCAATTATTCTAATTGAATTTAAAGTATGATACTTAAAAAAAAAGAATTAATCAATTATTCTACCTTCCCAACATAAACTATAATTCTATGTAACAAAAAGACCCTAGTAGATGGAGAAAACTGTCTTTTATAAGAGAAGAATTCCATGTAATAAATGCAGAAGAAATGACATAATTAGAAAACACTCTTTTGCTACTATTAACAAAAGAACTGATTTGGACAATGGTCAATAATGGATGCTAAAACCATTAGGTGAAACTTGATGGAGAATTTTGCAACGAAGGAAACAGACTGCAACCATATGAAACTACATATCAATCAGTATCACTGAACTGAGACAATTGGACAATATGTGCCTCCAAAGAGATGCAATATGATGAAGAAAGCATCATCTATAAAATATTTTTGCAAAAAAAGAAAACAAAGTACTTGAATTGAATCAAGTTTTTGAGGACTTATATCCAGTCTAACAGAATACAGTGTAAAATGCCACAGGAAATAATCACCCAAACCAGACTGTGGATCATCTATAACTAACCTAATTTCCTCAAAAAAGCTATGACAAGAAAAATAGAGTGGGAGGAGGGGAGACTTTTCTATATTAAAAAAATAAAAGAGACAGAGAGAGAATGATATAGGAAATACGGTACCCAATACAAAGAAGGGACCCTTTGGATTGGATTCTAATTTTTAAAAAAGCAAATATAAAAGGATATTTTTCAGACAATTAAAGGCATTTTAGCTGATACTAAGAAATTGTTAATTTTGTTAATTGTTCATAGTAATAATGACATTATGAATTTTTAAGAAAATTACTTTCTTTGCTTTTGATGTATACTAAAATTGCGTGAAATGATATGCTGTCTGGGATTAGCTTTAAAATACTTCAGCCCTATCCCCACCCTCACCATTTGTCTTTCCCCCAAAAAAGGGCAAGGAAGATAGATTGAAACAAGTACAGTAAAATATACAGAATTTTTGAAACTGGGTGATGGGAGTCACAGGAGCTTATTTTACTCTACTGCTGTGTACGTTTGGAAATTTGATTAATGCAAATTTATAACAAGATAATAAAGATAACTGTGAAGTTGTATTTTACTGTCTTTGAAGAGAAATGTTTAAAACAGGCCTTATTTTAAAATGTGATGTTAATTTCCTCAATTGTCCTAGACAGGAACTTGAACTCAGTTCATATGTAGCATCAGTATGATACATATACCCAGCAGGAAACAGATGGCACCCTCAAAGAAGTTAACTGACAGAAGTTTAATGGCTGAATTATTTTTAGAGATGAATTCAGAGTGAAGGAAACCAAGGGATGGTGAATCCTAAGGGATTTATGGAAGCCAGTATTATCCTAGGCCTGAAACAACAAGGGCAGGGAATGAAACAGTGTTACTGTAATTTTTGAGAGCTGGAGCCCTGGGAATGCGCCACAGGAAAGGAGCTAGAGCTGTGGAGACAAGACATGCGCAGGAAAAGCATCATCTTCTATTCCCCTGCTGGTGTCTTCCATCTCTGTAGTCCAGCTAGAAATCAGAGGCTGCAGTCCACAGAGGGCAGACTACAGGAGCACACAGTAGGGCAGAGGTGGGCAGAGAATTGATGGTAGATGGGGGAGGTGAGGAAAAGTGCAATGGAGAAAAGTATTAATCTAAGTGTTTATTCCACTATAAATCTGGTTCTGATTCGAAATAATTTCGTAATGTAACGTAAAGTTTTACAAGGTTTTCAGAAGTTTCATAGTATGTACAAAGTCTGTCAAACTGGTGTTTTTGTAATTCTTAAGTTGCCAATTGCTTTCATATCTTGGCTTTTCTGAGACAACATGGATGGAGCTTAAGGGTATTATGCTAAGTGAAATAAGCCAGAAAGAGAAAGACAAATACTACATGGTATCACTTATATGTGGAATCTAAATAAAAAGTCAAACTCATAGAAACAGAGAGTAGAAAAGTGGTTGCCAGGGAATGGGATGTTTGAGAAATAGGGAGAGTTTGGTACAAACTGTCAGCTAAAAGATGTCTGAGGTCTAAGGTTCTACTGAATAACATGGTGACTATAATTGATAACACAGTATTGTATAATTTAAATTACTAAGAGAATAGAACTTAAATATTCTCACCAAAAAAAAAGAGATAAATATGTTAAATGATTCCTCCCTAGATGGGAGGAATTATTTCACATATATATGTGTATCTAATCATTATGATGTAAACTTTAAATATCTTACAATTTTGTCAATTATAACTCGATAAATGTGAAAAAAATCATTCATTGCCTTAAGTGGAAATACTAACATGTTAAATTTTAATAATATTTGATCACTATATTTATATTTTAGAGTATACTAAAACGTCCTTTTTCCCAATGCTATACTTTCTCTTTCACTTGCCAAACTTTTTAATAATATTTTAACCTCTGTTTTTAATAAATATGGTCACTTGAAAGACAACCTGAAGTTAAAATTACTATTAATCTTCAATTCAAATGATAATTTACAGAATTCTAAAATGAAGGTATCCATGAAAAAATGGCATCCAATAATTTTAAAAGCTGTGTCATGAATGTGGCAAGAATTTAAACACAAGAATTTAAATAAAAGATGTGTTGGAAACTATATTTGAAAAACTGCGTGGACCAAGACCATGCTATTTCTTTGAATTTCAAAACTGTACTAAACTGGCAAGAAAAGAATGAATTTAGTCAAGAGATTTTGAGCACCACAGTCCCATTCAATTGTGTATGCATTGTATAACTGAGTGAATAAAAGCTACGTTACAAGTTAGGATTCAATCTCTGTCCATTTGACCCACATATTCATATAGTTTTCAGTAAAAGAGAAATGACACCAGGTCAGTTAAACAGGCAATGAAAACTTTTTTCAAGACTATCACAACAGAAAAGAGAGACTGTTGTAATAGGGCAGAAGTATTGAACTCAACTCCACTGAAACGAAAAGTGGAAAAGTACTGAAGGACATGGGGGTGTGGGAGGGGAGGCTCAATCAATGCGAATAGGCTAATTGATGCTTATAGAAGTTAGGTTCCTACCCTCCCACAGAAACTGGGAGATAGGGGTGATATGTTTCTTGATGATTACATTTCAGAGAAATGAATCCCAGGTCCTTGAGAAAGACATTCCTGGGTTGTAGAAGATTTACATCTCCAAAGGGCATAGAAATAATTTACAATTGCAAGTTTTCTAAAGTAAATGTTCTAAGAAGGGAGATCAGGGGCATATACTAAACAAGAAACTTGGTTGAAGTTTAGTAAAGCTGAGGGGAACATTAAGGAAAGTCCATCTTGGTCAGCTACATCAATATTCAAATTATTGGATTGAAATGAAGATGTCATAAAACAATGTATTTTGTATTTGATGTTTTCAAGGCATTTAGGAATATATTACTATTCAAAGTTAATCCTACATTTAATCTCTAGAGAATCTGGTTAATTGTACATTTTGTTTTACTTCAAAGAGTTACACTTTCATAAAACTAAGGCTTCCATATACCAGTAAAATGATGTGAGGACTCTATCTTAGACTGAGTAAGCAGCCAATTTGTTGTCATAGATAATGAGGGGACAGGAGCAGCCCAACTGTTGAAAAAAGTAATAATCCTGCCTGTTAACTACTGAAAGGAATTCTATTTACCAGGGATCCTTTGTGGGAGGGTTGGCATAACCATAAATTGTAAATCAAAGCATAAACAACCATTGCATGACAAAAAATTCTTTCAGGCAATTCAATGAAGAAAATCCACCAGAAAGTTGTTCTCTTCTCTCTTTTCTAATTGATATGCAATTTATGTTCCAAAAGGCTCTAGTCTCTTTTGGCTTAAAACTTTATATCTGCTGCTCCTTAAGCTGTCTTGTTTTTTAAGCTGGGTGAAAGTACACAGGGGAATATGTTGGTAGAATATTTAAGGGAGAATAATTCTATAAAATCCCTTGGAAAATGTAAGCAAGGAAAAATAAGTTGTATTTTTGAACAAAGACAAATCTAAGGTTACCTTCTCTTAGATATGACCAAAATGCTGGAATTGAAGACATTTGGAATAAACATCTTTTTATAAAACAAAAGAATGATTTATTTAGGTACAGAAAGAATATTTGCAAATGTTTGAGGAAAAAAACAAGAAAGAAAAAAATCAACAAAGGATTATGATGAAAAGTTGTGGAAGTGGGGAAAAGAGGCCATTTTCTGAAAATACTAATGTCCAGTTTACATCTCAATGAGAAACTGAACATTAATATTAGAACCAGTTTATAGATATAGCCTTATACTATTTGTAGTTTTGTAGCTACTCATGCTTAAATTAATCATTAGAACATAAAGTATAGCTCATTTTTGTATGAGGTCACACACTTAAAAATATATTTATATGTATATATGTTTTTTCCTTTTCAAGCTCATTCTTCTCTATCTGCTAATAAATTTGAAGTTATTCAAAGCAAAGCTCACCACCAAAGCTCTCCCTATCAATTACATCTATGACTGTGTTTTTTTGTTGTTTGTTTGTTTACGCACCTGAAGGAAGATAGCTAGATGAGTCACAGCTCGTATATCTGATCTAGGACTGTAATCTAAGCTCCAAAGAAAATACCAACAGTTTACCTGGCATCTTCTCCTGGGTGTCTGAAAGCACCTCAACATATCCAAAGTTGAATTAAACCCAAACGCAATCCTGTGAAAGGCAGCACCCTGCTCACTTCCCTTTCCCTCACCACCCTCCTTATCCAGTGCTTTCCCATGACTTGTGACTTTTACATCTTAAATGTCTTTTGAACCTTTTTGCTTCTCTCCATTTGTACTGCCACCACCTTCATCCAAGCTAGCATCCTTTGACATCTACATAATTGCAACAGCCTGGACCATCTACATCTTTCTTCCTTACCCTTTCCTCACCTCCTACACCAACACATTTCTGTCACTCTTCACTTCAGCTGGAGCGAGCTTTCTTGAGTGTAGAGCTAACCACCACATTAACCTCCTCTTCCAATTTTTTAATGGCTTCCCTTTGCTTTTAAAATAAAACAGAATTATTTTATATGACTTTCAAGAGTCCTACCTTGCCAGCCTTATCTCACCCTAGGCTTTCCCTTGCTGTTTCTCAGCAACCACACTGGCTTTCTTTTGCTCTTTTACCACTTCACTAACATACTACATACAGGCATACCTTGGAGATATTGCAAGCTTGGTTCCAGTCTACTGCAATAAAGTGAATATTGCAATATTCACTTTACATGGATTTTTTTGGTTTCCCAGTGCCTATAAAATTCACTTTTACACTATATTGTAGTGTGCAATGACATCATGTCTAAGCAAACAATGCACATACCTTACTTAAAAACTCTATTGCTAAAAATGCTAACCATCACCTCAGCCTTCAGTGAGTCGTAATCTTTTTGCTGGTGGAGGGTCTTGCCTCCACTTTACTGGTTGATGACGACCAGGATGCTGGTTGCTGAAGGCTGGGGTGGCAGTGGCAATTCCTTAAAATAAGACAACATTGAAGTTTGCTGAATCAATAGACTTTTTCTTTCACGAACAATTTCTCTGTAGCAGGCAATGCTGTTTGATAGCATTTTACCCACAGTAGACTTCTTTCAAAATTGGAGTCAATCCTCTCAAACCCTGCCTCTGCGTTATTAACTAAGTTTATGTAATATTCTAAATCCTTTCATAAAACTAAGGCTTCCATATCCCAGTAAAATGATGTGAGGACTCTTCATCTTAGACTGAGTAAGCAGCCAATTTGTTGGCTGATTGTCATTTCAACAATCTTCACAGCATCTTCGCACTGTGAAGTTTCCATCTCAAGAAACTACTGTCTTTGCTTATCCAGAAGAAGTAACTCCTTATCTTTTCAAGTTTTATTATGAATTATTGTAGCAATTCAGTCCCATCTTCAGGTTCCACTTCTAATCCTAGTTCTCTCACTATACCCACCACCTCTGCAGTTACTTCCTCCACTGAAGTCTTGAACTCCTCAAAGTCATCCATCAGGCTTGGTATAAACTTCTTCCAATTTCCTGTTAACATTGATATTTTGTCCTTTTCCCATGAATCATGAATGTTCTTAACGGCATCTAGAATGGTGTATCCTTTCCAGAGGTTTTCAATTTACTTTGCCCAAATCCATCAGAGGAATCAATATCTATGGCATCTATAACCTTAAGAAATGCATTTTTTAAATAATAAGACTTGAAAGTTGAAATTACTCCTTGATCCATGGGCTTCTGGCGGATATTGTATTAGCAGCATGAAGACAACATTAATCTCTTTGTACGTCTCCATCAGAGCTCTTAGGTGACCAGATGCATTGTCAGTGAGCAGTAATATTTTGAAAGGAATCTTTTTCTGAGCAATAGGTCTCAACAGTGTGCTGAAAATATTTAGTAAACCATGTTGTAAATAGATGTGCTGTCACCCAGGATTTGTTGTTCCATTTAGAGAGCACAGGCAGAGTAGATTTAGCGTAAATTTTAAGGGCCTTATTTGGGAAAGGTAGATGAGCATTGGCTTCAACTTAAAGTCACCAGCTGCATTAGCTCCTAACAAGAGAGTTACTTAACCTGTCCTTTGAAGCTTTGAAGCCAGGCATTGACTTCTTCTCTCTAGCTATGAAATTGCTAGATGGCATCTTCTTTCAATATAAGGCTATTTCATCTATGTTAAAAATCTGTTGTTTAGTGTAGCCACCTTCATTAATGATCTTAGCTAGATCTTCTGGATAACTTGTTGCAGCTTCTACATCAGTTTTTGCTGCTACACCTTGCATTTTGATATTATGGAGATGGCTTCTTTCTTTAAACCTCATAAGCCCACCTCTGCTTGCTTCAAACTTTTCTTCTGCAGCTCTTTACCTCTCTTAGCCTTCACAGAATTGAAGAGAATTCAGGCCTTGCTCTGGATTAGGCTTTGGCTCAAGAGAATGTTATTGCTGGTTTGATCTTCTATCCAGACCACTGAAACTGTCTCCATATCACCAAGAATGCTGTTTAGCTTTCTTACCATTTGTGTGTTCACTGGAGTAGCACTTTTAATTTCCTTCAAGAACTTTTCCTTTGCATTCACAACCTGGATAACTGTTCAGTGCAAGAGGGCTAACATATGGCCTGTCTCAGCTTTCAACTTGCCTTCCTCACTAAGCTTAATCATTTCTAGCTTTTGATTTAAAGTGAAAGACATGTGATTCTTCCTTTCACTTAAATACTTAGAAGCCATTGCAGGGTTGTTAATTGGCCTAATTTCAAAATTGTTGTGTCTCAGAATAGGGATTTTGAGGAGAGGAAGAGAGATGAAGTAACTGCTAGTCGGTCAATGGAGCAGTTAGAACACACACAACATTTATCAATTATGTTGGCTATCTTATATGGGCATTATTTATGGTGTTCCAAAACAATTACAATAGTAACATCAAAGATCAGTGGTCACAGATCACCATAACAAGTACAATATTAATAAAAAGTTTTGAAATATTGGGAGAATTACCAAAATGTGACAAAAAGACATAAAGTGAGCAAATGCTATTGGAAAAATTGTGTCAATAGATTTGCTCAATACAAGATTGCCTTGAAGCTTCAATTTATTAAAAAAAAAAAATGTAGTATCTGCGAAGTGCAATAAAATGAAGTATGCCTGTGTATCCTGTCCTCAACTAGAGATTTATGCTTGCTAGTCCCTCTGCTTGAAATATTTTCTCCTCGAACGGCTGTATAGGTTCTTCTTTAAGGTTTTTGCTCAAAAACTGCTTCCTCAGCGAGATCTTCCCTGACCATCCTATTTAAAATTTAAAACTTTTACCCCAACTTCTACACTTCCTATTGTTCCCTCTATTCTTTCAATGCCCTAGTTTTTCTCCATGGCTATTATCATCTTGTTGTATACTATATATTTTACTTATTTTGTTTATTTTATGCACCATCCCATTAGAATGTAATCTCCCTGCCTGAAGGTGTTTTTCTCTGTGAACTGGTAATACCAAAGAGCTTAAAAGAGTACCAAGAACACAGTTCTGCATATTCTCCATTTGCTTTACCAGGTCTGCTTCAAGTTCTTTCCCTGCATGTTCTGTGCTATGGGAAGCTGGCCTCTACAGATTACCAATTTGGACTCGTTTGCCCTCTGGCTTTATACTTGCAGAAGTTTGCCAGTGGGAAATACTTTCAGAGACTCAGAGGAGAAAGGAAATTTAGGGTTTATATTTATTCCCATTGAAGCACCCCAATAGTGGCTATGTTTGCCTATTTAAGGTCACAGCTGTCCCATAACACCTTTCCAAAGGTTCTAGGATCCCTAGGTCTGGTAACTGCTAGCTGTCCTTGCCCCTCAGGGGACAAGTCTTCTGTTTTAATTGCTAGGCTTTTGTCCTGTTTCTTTTGTTCCTTCAACCCTTCCTACACCCTTGTAACTTATCCTTCATTGAATCTCAGTTACCCACTTGAGTGTGCCATCTATTTCCTGCAGGTACGCAGACTGATAAAGTAAGCATTTAACAATGAGACCAAAAAAATAGTGTTAATAAAATTATTTCTAGGAAAATAAGATGTGTAAAACATGGTATATTTCTAAGTACACTGTTAATGCTCAATAAATATGTACTAATTATTAGACCAAAATTTATTCTCAATATTGGCATCAATAAATTCTGTATAGCATTTTGTATACAGTATAGCATTTTAGCATTTACTACAGCACACAGTATAGCATTTTACTAAATCCATCTGCCCTTTCCCAGGTTAAAATATGTCATCAATAACCGGAAAGTAATATAGTAATAACTTTATTAAGACATGGGTTTTCATGATTAATTTGTTGTCATTTTATAAAAATTCAAGTGCGTTCTCTAAAACTGCTGCAGTAGCAAAAATATATTTACTTTGTTTTATATTGCTGGGTGACTCCTCTGTGTACAATAATGTAGTTCAAATACAGCTTAATTTATGATGAAAGAAGAAGATAAATCATAGAACAAGGATTCTAAAAATAGCCAGTGATTACCTGTCAGCAATCTGAGCTTCAGACTGCTATACAAAGCAACTCACTTCACTTGAGACGGTAGTCACAAAATCCAAATGGCCAAATATAAAGCTATGGGGAATTCAACAATTAATTTAAAGGTATGTTTCGAATTCTGTGTTCTACTTAACGTTGTGCATAATTTTTTTCAGGAAGGTAAATCTACATGATGCTACTTATGACTTTTAAAAATTCTCCCTAGTGAAGAAATCAACACTGCGGCCTTCTGTATGGAATTCCTCTTAAGCTCACACCTGAGCAAAACGTAATCTCTAAGACATTGCATGGGACCCCAGAAGATCTTTAATGAGCTGAGATAAGAATTACACTGATGTCTACAGGGAGTCCTACAAGTTCTTCTTTGCCAAGAAGATAAAATTCAAAAGAGGGAGGACCAGAGCCTTTGGTCAAGATATAAACTTAAAAAGAAAATTATACAATTTTATTTCTATAGCCACACTATGTAATTTATTTCATACTGTAATTATAATTTTTAAACTACATAATTAGCAATTTTAGTTTTAGTCATTTAATCTAGTCATTTTCTTTTATCAACAGTACAAAATACATGATTCTAAATAAATCTGATGTTGTTTAAGGCCAAATGTCCTTTGAGACAGTTCAAATAAATCCATGTGGAATCTATATTTCTGTCATTCATATCCACTATGACTACAAAAGGCAAAAAAAGCTTCATATTCCCCTACTTTCTACAAATTCATTTAATTCAAATTCTTCTGTGTCAACTACATATGACATTTGTCTTCCACAATTTATAGCTAAGCAATTTGTCAGAAATCTTTTCACTCCTGGTACATAGAACCCAACCAGCTGTTTTCAATTTTTATCCTTTCCAAGCCTTTTGGCTCAGTGACAATATCTCACCTCAAAAAAAAGTCATTGATGTCTTGGGATAAGATGATGAATAAGAAATTCCTTTGGAAATTTCAATATTCTCTATATACAACAATTGTTGAAAATCATATTTTATTCATATTACCTTCCAGATTGATCTGTATCTTCTACAACAATGCATCTTTTTTTTTTTTCCACGCTGTTTGGAAACTTTGTTATCTATATTCTTATCTCTTGGAGCTAGTAATGCCATTCTTTCTAATTGTCACTTATTCTCAGGTCTGGAGTATACAGTGTCCTTGACCAATTTCCACCCAACGCCGAATTTCTGCCTATGCTAACTGTTTGAGGATGTGGACAGACCCATAGCCACATTTTACAATTGTAGGGTCTGCTTAGGGTTCCCCCAGAGTTGTGCAGTGTGGGAAGTAGGATTTCTCTGTGGATAGGCAAGAGAAACAAGCTTAAAATCCTACAAAAACATTTGTTAAGTATGCCCCTAATGTCATAATAGAATTAGTACAACTACAAATGTAGGCACCCATAATATCACACCATGCAAAAATTGCTTCTGGGAATTAAAGGCTCTTCCAGTTCCTCAGTCTAATTATAAAAATGGCCAAAAGTTCAGTTTGTTCACAGATCACTTAGGATAAGGAAATGCCTTATCATGCTCCAGAGAGTCTAATTCTGAACATTTCCCACTCCACAGTAAAATAAAGACTGCTATGCTAACTGTTGTGAGTGTTCATCTTAATTTGTCTAATATAGCTACATTTTTAAAGATCTAAAAATTCTAAGTTCAATGAAAATCTATGGAAGATTTTTAAACAAAGTTAATTTAAATTTGTTGATATTAAAATAGCTCAAAATGTAGTCAATAAGAAGATCAATAACTTTGTTTTTAATTCAATAACTTCATTAATTCAGTAACTTTATTAATACTTTATTAATCAGATCATGTGACTTTTTTCCTCATGGAATTAAGATTCCCGACTTTGACTACTCCCACTTGACCAATTGCAAGCTAGTGAGAGGCAGCAGCTATGGCACATCCCTTTGCTGAGCTTCATGCCTATGCCTCTTTGTGATATAAAGGGAAAAGTAGATGGACTGGAAAGAGCAATGAGAAATGCATAGATGACCTCTATGGTGCCTTTTGGCTTGAAGAGTCTGGGGCCTGAGATTATATACTAAATTACTCATTTAATTCCACTTCTGCCTAGACAGTAGTCTTTACATTTAGCAATTACATTTAGCAATTACATTTAGCAATTATAATAAGATTAAGTTTTGAGATAATTGCTGCATCAGGCATATTATAACATTTCATTCCAGGGGTTTTTACTGAATTCATAGAATGTTGCATTTTTCTCTCCATTAACTACCCCCTCCTCTGTTTTTGCTTTCATATAAAAATATTTATCAAAGTAATTTGGACATACAGTTTAAAAATACATAATACTGCAAATCACACTCTCCACTGCTAATCTTCAGCAGTAATCATTTCTCATTCATTGTCTCTTATGATATTTACCTACAAATTTCTAAGTAACATGTTAATGTCATTACTTACTAATTTGTATCTTTGTATAAAATATATTGACTTCCTTTTATGGCAGGTAAAGATTTTGTTTCCTTGTGTTCTTGCTATTCCCTTTCTTGCACTCAATATGGAAATCATAAGTTTTAGCTTAATCATTATTCAGTGCTTAGATTATATGGCTATGTAAATGTTATTCATTGTTGAGTATATTGTGATTTATATTTCCTTTCTTGAATATCTTTTTATAAAGTTAATAACTTTTTAATTTTTTCATAAATTTGTTATTGTTTTTGAATTCTCTGGTGAAAGCCTATAATCACAAAGATGATAAAATATGAAAGGGTAAAATGTTGAAGAAGACACACCAATGGAAAATTTAAAATGCCAAAAGTTCATCATATTAGTAGAGTTTTGCAGAGAAAGAGAACAAATAGGATGTGTGTATATATGTAAACATGTATATCTATCTCTAGCTATCTATTTTTCTATCTATCTATCGAGAGAGATTATAAGGAGCTGGCTTACACAATTATGGAGACTGGCAAGTCCAGATCTATAATGTGGACCCGCAGGCTCAAGCCCCAGGAAAGCTGACAGTGAAGTTCCAATCTGAAGGCCAATAGATGAAGACTTAGGAAAGTAACAGATACAGATAAACTCCAAAAATAGTCTGCTGGAGAATTTGCTCCTGCTCAGGGAGGCCATTCTTTTTGTTCTATTTAGGCCTTCAACTGATTAGATGAGGCGCACTCACACTGTGGAGGGCAATCTGTTTACTTACACTTTACTGACTTAAAAGTCAATCTCATCCAAAACCACTCTCCAAGTTGATACATAAAAGTAAACATCACATCCATGACTTTATTTAAAATTATATCCCAACATAATCAGGTTTTCCTCCCAATATGCATATCTTAGGAAAATTTTGAGAAAAAATATGGTCTCCTCCCTACATGATTATGTATTTGAAATAGTAGTTGGCTTTGTTGCATCCCCTGGGGATACAAAAGGTCAAATAAAGAGAGAACATGAGTTTTCAGTGACTAGAATTGAAGCAGAGAGAAAGAAATAAACTATAATTTTTTAATACTTATGCTGCTGTCTCTCTGTTCTTTTTTTTTAAATTGTCTCTCATACTTCCCTAGACCTGTGCTCTACAATGTGGGAGCCACTAGCCACATATGCTTCTTTAAATTTAAATTAATTAAAATTAAATACAGTTAAAAATTCATTTACTTGGTCACACTTACTACACTTCAAGTGTTCAATGGCCACATGTGGTTACTCTACTGCACAGTGCATATATAAACATTCATATTACCATGAAATGGTCTATTGAACAGCACTGCCTTAGACAAATAATATAGAATTATTAATCATGAACAAATACATTGTGCCTGTCTTGTGAGAACACTGAAGCATGAGTTGGGCTTACAAAGGCTCCTTCTTTTTACCATTAATAAAAGATGCTTGAAATCCAAAACTAATAAAACCTAAAAGAAATCTTACCTTTAAAACATTCCATTAGGATTTCTTGGTTTTTATAACTCAGCCTATGACTCAATTGATAATAAAGGCCAAAACATGAGAAAGAACATGACATATTAGAGGAAAAGCAATGTGCTTCATATTTGGGAATATGGCACACGAGGAAGAGTGCTAGCCTGTCAGGGGCAGGTGAAGGGCTAGGTTCTGAAGGCGTATGTGAAACATATTAAGAAGTTTAGTTTTAGTCCCAAGGACAGTAGAAAAGACATTCAAAATTCTTAAACATGGAGGTAGCATAAGCAGATTATTTTCTTTAGAAGCAGCTCTCAGTTTTATGAAGAAAGCAAGCTAGAAAGCAGATAGGATTTAGAGTTAATCTTTTCTGGATTCACATTATTTTTTGTCTGTCACAATCTGAATGGTCTGGTACAAGTTCCTTAAATTCCATCTATCCTAGTTTCTCATTTGCAAAATGGAGCTAATAATACTTCATGAGTTAAGATAAACAAATGGAATAAAATATGTAAAGTACCTATTGAATACTTGATATTTAATAGGAATTTTGTAATTTGCTAGTACATAGTCCTTCCCTTATTCACATATGTTTATATTGAAGCTATCAAAAGATATGAAATGGAAATTATGCAAGTTTATATTATATTTGAGCCCATAGCTCAAGACGATTTATACATGGTTTAATTGCTGAGAAGTATAAGAAGTTTGAGATCAGGTAATAGCTTGTCAATCAACCTGTGACAGATCTGAGTCCAGCAACATCAGGATATAAATGAACACCTCGTATCAAGTGGAAGCAGACATCTTGCAGATGTACTGAACACCTAACTTACCAGCTATTCTGAGACCCGTCGATATAGCATTAGGTATGGTCATAATACATACAAAAGAGAAAATAGTTTTTATCATATCAAAATGTTTTTCAGTTACAGTCATGGTTCACTGGGTACCACAAACCCAGAGATGTGCTTTCAATCTTCAAGAGATGTGTATAATTTATATTTTCTACAACTGAGAATACATATTATGAATATACTTATTTGGTCCCCTCATATGGCTAGAAAGCTTTCCTCCTAGAGAGTCACATAACTTGTTTTTATGCTGCATTCAGGCATCTGCTCAAGTGTCACTCTTCCAAGGGCACCTCCTTGACCACGCCACCTAAAATAGCATTTTTCCACACTAATTTGAAAAGAAACATTCACCCCAATGTTCATAGCAGCACTATTTACAATAGTCAAGACATGGAAGCAACCTAAGTGTCTAACAACAGATGAATGGATAAAGAAGATGTGGTACATATGTACAATATAGCCATAAAAAATAATGAAATTTTGCAATTTGCAATAACATGGATGGACTTGGAGGGTATTAGACATAGTGAAATGTCAGATAGAGAAAGCCAAAACTGAATGTTATCACTTATATATAGAATCTAAAAATATAAAACAAACTAGTGAATGAAACAAAAAAGAAACAGGCTCACAGACGTAGAGAGCAAATTTGTGGTTACCAGTGGAGGGTGGGAAGTGTGGAGGAGCAAGACTGGGGTAGGGGATTAAGAGGTACAAACTACTATGTATAAAATAAATATACTACAAGGATATGTTGTACAACACAGGGGATATATTTTTCTATACTAACTATAAATGAAGTCTAACATTTAAAAATTGTGACACTATGTTGTACACCTGAAATTTATATAATATTGTAAATCAATTATACCTGAATAAAATATTTTTTAAAAATAAAATTCACAGAAAAAAAATAATAAAAGAAACATTCAACTAGTGAATACATTAGTAGTGTTGATAAGACTTGGTCCTGTAGTCTTGCATTTATTTATCTTGGATTGTTTTTAAACTTCAAATTGCCACATTTGAAATCTCTCACTAAATGTCTTGAAAAATATTTCCAAAGAGGTTACTTGAAGGAAAACCTAACTACTAATTATCTTGTTCTCACATGTGACCTCTAGCACATGACAAGGAATGGACAAAAATTGTGTTTGTACCAAATATTTTCATCTTTGTGTTGGGAACCTGGAAAGGCTTGAGTCCAGATATTTAAAATAGCCTGGGTATAACAGTCAGGAAAGTAGAATTAAAATGATAAAGTACTCATCTTAAGAATAAAGAAAAACTTATCGAACCTACAAGTCTACTCCACACTTTCCAGGAAGTCATTTTCAGTCATTAGTTCTGTTTTGTCTGGATTGTTTTATTATCTGTATAGCATTGTTGATTTATGCAATGACTTGAATATTTTACTTAAACCGATTTTATAAAAATGAGTGGAAAGCAGAAAAATAAAGTGCTAATACTTAATGATTATTCAAGTAAGACAAAGATGGAAATTATTAGGCATGTTAAAAGCAGCAAATATTTGGCCTCAATTAAATTCTTAAAAAAAATAGCAGTTTTCCAATGTTTTAAGTTTTACTCAGAGGATCAAATTTGATCTTTGGCAACATATACTGTTAATTGTTTTCTTGAAGTGACAGGCTTACTCTGTTCATTTTCAAATAAGTGTCTGCCAATTACCCAAGACTGAATAACCATAGTTTATTTGCCACTTGTTCTTTCAAGTAAAAATGTTGTTTCATGAAAAAGGCAGCTAGTTTCAGCTTTCAAAGCAAACAATTTGTGCAAGTTCTTTTCCTTGAGACTACCATGGTAGTTTAGGCAGGCAGCAAAAGTGCTTGATGCATACTTCCCAGTTTACCGCATAGACTATTAAAATAATGGTCAGGTTTTAATAAAATTAATAATTTTTACTGTTTCATTGAAGACATTCTTAAGGGAAACTGACTTTTTTCTGCAAGTACAGGGCAGTGAAGAAAGCAATGATTAGTAGTACAGTTTGGTGATACAGCCTTGATCCATGCTAAGGCACCAATAATTTTACCCACTGTTACTTTTGCACTATCTAAATTGCCCACAACAATTAATTAGCATACAGAATAATGTTAAAATAAATAATTTTGTTTACAATTATTAAATAAATTATACAGGATTTAAATACTCAGAATATTGAATGAAGAAATAAGTATGTTAAAGAGAGAAAACACAGATGCACAAAATTTAAACTCAGAATGAAATATAATCACATAAAATATTTTGAAATTATAAGAGATTACTATGTTCAATAGCATTTTCATGAATTATAAATATTTTATGTAATGGATAATTTTCTACAGAAATGTAAGTTATAACAATGTGCCCAGTAGAAGATATGTATGGAACACCTGAGGAAACCATTAACCATGTAACTTAATATAGTGATACTTAATTTCCTCTGGACAAATAAAGGAGTAAGATAAGCAAAAAAAAATATGGGTTGATAACAATAACAATGGTGAACTTCGCATGTCATATTTTACAATGCACATGAATAGAGAGTTTAATGGAATAGAATAGAAAGCGCAGAAATTGGCACATCACTTTCATCATCGTCATCATCATCAGCATAGCTAGCATTTATTGAACACTTACTATATGGCAAGAACTCTCTTAAGTCTGTAACATGCCTTAACTAAAAATCTTTATAACACTCCTGTGAAGAACTCTGCAGATAAAGAATCAAGCCATATAGTCACACAACCTGGATATAGTTTAATGACTGTAGAAGCGTATTTTTTATGATAAAGTGTTTTAAAACAGTAAGAAATGGATAAATTTATCTATAATGTTGATGTGAAAACTGGTTATATGTTTTAAAAGCATCTAAATTCTATTTTAATGAAAGAATTAAATTTAAAATGAAATAAAAGTATTAGAAAAAGTAAATAAAATGATGGTAACTGGTTAACAGTTTGTAAAAATATACTTTACCTCACAATTTCCAAGAAAATTAATTACAGAAAGATGATGATTTAGCTGTAAATATAAAGAAAACCATAAAAGTTTTTATAAAAATACAGCCAAACATTTTTGTGTTTTGGGGATGGAGAAATCTTTTCTGATAATTCTGCAAAGACTGTAATTCAATGTGGTTTGGTAAATTAGATTACATGCACATAGAGGACATGTATGGTAAAAACTAACAAACATATAAAAAAGTACATAAACAATAAAACACAAATGTTAATCTCAGGAAAATAGTTGCATCAAGTATGATATGCACAAGATGAACAATCTAAACATATAAAGTTCTATAAATAAATATTTGATTTGATTTAATACTTGATGACAAGTCTAAAAAGAAAAGACTTACAAAACGAGAAAGATAATGGCCAAGAGATATCAGGAAAAGCCTTGTTGTTTCAAAATCAAAGACATAAGCACTAAAACAATATCAAGATCCTGTTTTTCACAAATTACATAGACAATGATTAAAAGAGTAATATCAGCATAGGTAAATAAGCCCTCCTAGTACACTGCTACTGGAAATTTAAATTCAAATAATTTTCTGTAGGAAAATTTGTTACCTATCAAAAAAGTCTTCAAAATGTCCATACAAAATGCCCAGAAATTCAGTTTACCATATTTTATCCTAAATAAATAACAAAACATGTTATATATACAAGTTTATATACATTGAGGTACTATTTATAATAGTAAGAAAATCAGAAAATTTCTAAATGTATATGAATTAGGAGCTTCATTTAAAAATAAGGGTACATCTAGATATTCACCCTTTCCAAAAATAATACACAGTAGACTTTTGAACAACATGGGTTTGAACTGCATGGGTTCAAACTTATATGCAGATTTTTTCAATAAATATTTTGGAAAAAGTTTTGGAGATTTACAACAATTTGAAAAGAATCATAGATGGATCACCTAGAATTACTGGAAGAAAATTAAGAAAAATTTAGATATGTCATGAATGCATAAAATACATGTCTATACCAGTCTATCTTACATAGCTATAAGGTGAGAGAGAATTAATATAAAATTAATATGTATTAGTTTTCTTACAGTTTTATAACTTCGCTTTCAAAGAATTACATAGCTATATGGTATCTCTCTCTCTCTCAGGTAGTCTCTCTCTCTCTTTTCTTTTTTTAAATTTTATTTATTTATTTATGGCTGTGTTGGGTCTTCATTGCTGTGTGCAGGCTTTCTCTAGTTGCAGCGAGCAGGGGCTACTCTTCGTCATGGTGCGTGGAGTTCTCATTGTGGTGGTTTTTCTTGTTGTGGAGCACGGGCTCTAGGTGCATGGGCTTCAGTAGTTGTGGCTCGTGGGCTCTAGAGCACAGGCTGAATAGTTGTGGCACATGGGATTAGGTGCTCCACGGCATGTGGGATCTTCCCAGACCAGGGACCAAATCCATGTCCCCTGAATTGGCAGGCAGATTCTTAACCACTGCACCACCAGGGAAGTCCCTCTCTCTTTCTTAATTTAGAAATTGTGTGTCAGCCTACCATCACAGGTAAACGTCTTTTTTAAAATGTAACAATGTACCCAACACTGTACTATGAATTTGACTATAATACTGTATGTCAAAAAGTTCTATAACAATTCATACTTTAGTGTATAGGCTAGGCTACCTTGAAGCAATTATATCAATTACACTAGGCTATCATAAAGAAATCATACTACTGCTTCTTCATTATCAATGTATGAATAATTATACTTGTAAATAAACAGAAATTTCACTTCATATTATCTTTTCATTTTTGATGTCTAGTATTAGTAATATGTAGAACTACAGTGTTTTGTACCATATAAGACAATATTGATGTACGTACTGACAGATGATTCAATTTGAAACAGAGAATGTAAACTTATGGTATCAAAAAACAGACTGTAGAAAATCCTGCGGCCTGTGGAACAAAAACCACATTCACAGAAAGATAGACAAAATGAAAAGGCAGTGGGCTATGTACCAGATGAAGGAACAAGATAAAAGCCCAGAAAAACAACTAAATGAAATGGAGATAGGCAATCTTCCAGAAAAAGAATTCAGAATAAAGATAGTGAAGATGATCCAGGACCTCGGAAAAAAAATGGAGGCAAAGATCGAGAAGATGCAAGAAACGTTTAAAAAAGATCTAGAAAAATTAAAGAACAAACAAACAGAGATGAACAATACAATAACTGAAATGAAAAATACACTAGAAGGAATCAAGAGCAGAATAACTGAGGCAGAAGAACGGATAAGTGACATGGAAGACAGAATGGTGGAATTCACTGCTGTGGAACAGACAAAAGAAAAAAGAATGAAAAGAAATGAAGACAGCCTAAGTGACCTCTGGGACAACATTAAACACAACAACATTCGCATTATAGGGGTCCCAGAGGAGAAGAGAGAGAGAAAGGGCCAGAGAAAATATCTGAGCAGATTATAGCCGAAAATGTCCCTAACATGGGAAAGGAAACAGCCACCCAAGTCCAGGAAGTGCAGAGAGTCCCATACAGGATAAACCCAAGGAGAAACACACTGAGACACATAGTAATCAAATTGGCAAAAATTAAAGACAAAGAAAAATTCTTGAAAGCAGCAAGGGAAAAATGACAAACAACATTACAAGGGAACTCCCATAAGATTAACAGCTGATTTCTCAGCAGAAACTCTACAAGCCAGAAGGCAGTGGCATGATATACTTAAAGTGATGAAAGGGAAGAACCTACAGCCAAGATTACTCTACCCAGCAAGGATCTCATTCAAAGTCAATGAAGAAATCAAAAGCTTTACAGACAAGCAAAAGCTAAGAGAATTCAGCACCACCAAACCAGTCCTACAACAAATGCTAAAGGAACTTCTCTAAGTGGGAAACACAAGAGAAGAAAAGGACCTACAAAAACAAACCCAAAACAATTAAGGAAATGGTAATAGGAACATACATATCGATAATTACCTTAAACGTGAATGGATTAATTGCTCCAACCAAAAGACACAGGCTTGCTGAATGGTTACAAAAACAAGACCCATATATATGCTGTCTACAAGAGACCCACTTCAGACCTAGGGACACATAAAGACTGAAAGTGAGGGGATGGAAAAAGATATTCCATGCAAATGGAAATCAAAAGAAAGCTGGAGTAGCAATACTCATACCAGATAAAATGGACTTTAAAATAAAGAATGTTACAGGAAACAAGGAAGGACACTATGTAATGATCAAGGGATCACTCCAAGAAGAAGGTATAACAATTATAAATATATATGCACCCAACATAGGAACACCTCAATACATAAGGCAACTGATAACAGCTCTAGAAGAGGAAATCGACAGTAGCACAATAATAGTGGAGGACATTAACACCTCACTTACACCAATGACCAGATCGTCCAAACAGAAAATTAATAAGGAAACACAAGCTTTAAGTGACAGAATAGACTAGATAGATTTAATTGATATTTATAGGACATTCCATCCAAAAACAGCAGATTACACTTGCTTCTCAAGTGCGCACGGAACATTCTCCACAATAGATCACATTTTGGGTCACAAATCAAGCCTAAATAAATTTAAGAAAATTGAAATCATATCAAGCATCTTTTCTCACGACAACACTATGAGATTAGAAAGCAATTACAGGGAAAAAAACCGTAAAAAACACAAACACATGGAGGCTAAACAATACTTTACTAAATAACCAAGAGATCACTGAAGAAATCAGAGAGGAAATCAAAAACTACCTAGAGACAAATGACAATGAAAACGTGATGATCCAAAAGCTATGGGATGCAGAAAAAGCAGTTCTAAAAAGGAAGTTTATAGCTATACAAGCCTACTTCAAGAAACAAGAATCTCAAATAAACCATCTAACTTTACACATAAAGGAAGCGAGAAAGAAGAACAAACAAAACCCAAAGTTAGCAGAAGGAAAGAAATCATAAAGATCAGAGCAGAAATAAATGAAATACAAACAAAGAAAACAACAGCAAAGATCAATAAAACTAAAAGCTGGTTCTTTGAGAAGATAAACAAAATTGATAAACCATTAGTCAGACTCATCAAGAAAACAAGGGAGAGGACTCAAATCAATAAAATTAGAAGTGAAAAAGGAGAAGTTACAACACACACGGCAGAAATACAAAAGATCCTAAGAGACTACTACAAGCAACTCTACGCCAATAAAATGTAAAACGTGGAAGAAATGGACAAATTCTTAGAAAGGTATAACCTTCCAAGATTGAACCAGGAAGAAGTAGAAAATATGATCAAAACAATCAAAAGCAATGAAATTGAAACTGTGATGGAAAATCTTCCAACAAAGAAAAGTCCAGGACCAGACGGCTTCACAGGTTAATTCTATCAAACACTTAGAAAAGAGCTAACACCCATCCTTGTCAAAGTCTTCGGAAAAATTACAGAGGAAGGAAAACTCCCAAACTCATTCTATGAGGCCAACATCACCCTGATACCAAAACCAGACAAAGATACTACAAAAAAAGAAAATTACAGACCAACTGCACTGATGAATATAGATGCAAAAATCCTCAACAAAATACTAGCAAACAGAATCCAACAACACATTAAAAGGATCATACACCACGATCAACTGGGATTTATCCCAGGGATGCAAGGATTCTTCAATATACATAAATCAATCAATTGGATACACCATATTAACAAATTGAAGAATAAAAACCATATGATCATCTCAATAGATGCAGAAAAAGCTTTTGACAAAATTCAACAGCCATTTATGATAAAAACTCTCCAGAAAGTGGGCATAGAGGGAACCTACTTCAACATAATAAAGGCCATATATGACAAACCCACAGCAAACATCATTCTCAAAGGTAAAAAACTGAAAGCATTTCCTCTAAGATCAGGAACGAGACAGAATGTCCACTCTCACCACTATTATTCAACATAGTTTTGGAAGTCCTAACCACGGTGTTCAGGGAAGAAAAAGAAATAAAAGGAATACAAATTGGAAAAGAAGTAAAACTGTCACTGTTTGCAGATGACATGATACTATACATAGAGAATCATAAAGATGCCACCGGAAAACTACTAGAGCTAATCAATGAATTTGGTAAAGTTGCAGGAAAGAAAATTAATGCACAGAAATCTCTTGCATTCCTAAACACTAACGATGAAAAAATCTGAAAGGGAAATTAAGGAAACACTCCCATTTACCACTGCAACAAAAAGAATAAAGTACCTAGGAATAAACCAACCTAGGGAGACAAAAGACCTGTATGCAGAAAACTATAAGACACTGATGAAAGTAATTAAAGATGATACAAACAGATGGAGAGATATATACCATATTCTTGGACGGAAGAATCAATATTGTGAAGATGACTATACTACCCAAAGCAATCTACACATTCAATGCAATCCCTATCAAATTACCAATGGCATTTTTTACAGAACTAGAGCAAAATATCTTAAAGTTTGTACGGAGACACAAAAGACCCTGAATAGCCAAAGCAGTCTTGAGGGAAAAAAATGGAGCCAGAGGAATCAGGCTCCCTGACCTCAGACTATACTACAAAGTTACAGTAATCAAGACAATATGGTACTGGCACAAAAGCAGAAATATAGATCAATGGAAAAGGATAGAAAGCCAAAGATAAACCCACGCACCTATGGTCAACTAATCTATGACAATGGATGCAAAGATACACAATGGAGAAAAGACAGTCTCTTCAATAAGTGGTGCTGGGAAAACTGGACAGCTACATGTAAAAGAATGAAATTAGAACACCCCCTAACACCATACAAAAAAATAAACTCAAAATGGATTCCAGACCTAAATGTAAGACCAGGAACTATAAAACTCTTAGAAGAAAACATAGGAAGAACACTCTTTGATATTAATCACAGCAAGATCTTTTTGATCCACCTCCTAGAGTAATGGAAATAAAACCAAAAATAAACAAATGGGACCTAATGAAACTTAAAAGCTTTTGCACAGCAAAGGAAACCATAAAGAAGATGAAAAGACAACCCTCAGAATGGGAGAAAATATCTGCAAATAAATCATTGGACAAAGGATTAATCTCCAAAATATATAAACAGGTCATGCAGCTCAATATTAAAAAAACAAACAGCCCAATCCAAAAATGGGCAGAAGACCTAAATAGACATTTCTCCAAAGAAGACATACACATGGCCAAGAAGCACATGAAAATCTGCTCAACATCACTAATTATTAGAGAAATGCAAATCAAAACTACAATGAGGTATCACCTCACACCAGTTAGAATGGGCATTATCAGAAAATCTAACAACAACAAATGCTGGAGAGGGTGTGGAGAAAAGGGAACCCTCTTGCACTCTTGGTGGGAATATAAATTGATACAGCCACTATTGAGAACAGTATGGAGGTTCCTTAAAGAACTAAAAATAGGGCTTCCCTGGTGGCGCAGTGGTTGAGAGTCCCCCTGCCGATGCAGGGAACACGGGTTCATGCCCCGGTCTGGGAAGATCCCACACGCCGTGGAGTAGCTGGTACGTAAGCCATGGCCGCTGAGCCTGTGCATCTGGAGCCTGTGCTCCGCAACGGGAGAGGCCACAACAGTGAGAGGCCCGCGTACGGCAAAAAAAAAAAAAAAAAAAAAAAAGAACTAAAAATAGAATTACCATATGACTCAGCAATCCCACTACTGGGCATATACCCATAGATAACTATAATAGAAAAAGACACATGCACCCCAATGTTCGTTGCAGCACTATTTACAATAGCTAGGTCATGGAGGCAACCTAAATGCCCATCGACAGATGAATGGATAAAGAAGATGTGATACATATATACAATGGAATATTTCTCAGCCATAAAAAGGAACGAAATTGGGTCATTTGTAGAGATGAGGATGCATCTAGAGACTATCATACAGAGTGAAGTAAGTCAGAAAGAGAGAAACAAATATCGTATATTAACGCATATATGTGGAATCTAGAAAATGGTACAGATGAACCGGTTTGCAGAGCAGAAATTGAGACACAGATGTAGAGAACAAACATGGACACAAAGGGGGGAAAGTGTCGGGGATGGGAGTTGTGGTGAGATGAATTGGGAGACTGGGATTGACATGTATTCACTGATGTGTATAAAATGGATGACTAATAAGAAAATAAATAAACATTTTTAAAAAAAGAAAGTTAAAAAAAGAAAAGACCAATGATGAAAAACTTGTCATAATTAACTCCACCCTTGGCAAAGAGGACTAAAACAAAGAGATTAAAATTTAAAAAAAAAAGCACTGTAAATGATTTTTCTCTGTCTTATGACTTTCTTATAACATTTTTTTCTCTAGCTTAATTTATTGGAAAAATATAGCACATAATGCACATAACATACAAAATATGTGCTAATTAACACTTTATCTTATCAGTAAGACTTCTGGCCAACAGTAGTCTATTGGTAGTCAAGCTCTGGGGGAGTCAAAAGTTATATGCAAATTTTCAACTGCATAGGGTGTTGGTGTCCCTAACCCTCACATTTTTCGAGGGTCAACTGTGTATCCATATTTATTGACCAAAAACAATGTCCATATTTGTATGTGTATACCTATATTCAACCTGGAAGTTTCTATATAGAGAGTATTCATAATTACTTTTTAAACTTTTAAAATTAATTTTTCCATTTACATATTTTCTGCAGTGAGGTTTTATTCATTATCATAACAGAAAAAATGATATTTAATGAAAGATAAAGGGTAATTTGTAAGAACTGTATTTATTAGTGTTAAGAAATAATGTCACTTAAATTGTCCCAATGTCTTCTTAGTTCAGTCTCCCAAGGCAAGAGAAATAAAAGCAAAAATAAACAAATTGGACCTAATCAAACTTACAAGCTTTTGTACAGCAAAGGAAACCATAAACAAAATGAAAAGTCAACCTACAGAATGGGAAAAAATATTTGCAAATGATATGACTGACAAGGGCTTAATTTCCAAAATATACAAACAGCTCTTACAACTCAACAACAAAAAAACAAACAACCCAATCAAAAAACTGGCAAAAGAAAAAACAAACAACAACAAAAAATTGGCAGAAGACCCAAATAGACATTTCTCCGAAGAAGACATACAAATGACCAACAGGCAAATGAACAGATGTTCAACACTGCTAAGTATTAGAGAAATGCAAATCAAAACTACAATGAGGTACCACCTCACACTGGTCAGAATGGCCATCATTAAAAAGTCTACAGATATCAAATGCTGGAGAGGCTGTGGAGAAAAGGGAATCCTCCTGCATTGTTGGTGGGAATGTAAGTTGGTGCAGCCACTATAGAAAACAGTATAGAGGTTCCTCAAAAAACTTAAAATAGAGTTTGCCATATGATCTAGCAATCCCACTCCTAGGCATATATCTGGACAAAATTATAATTCAAAAAGATACATGCACCCTATGTTCATAGTAGCACTATTTACAGTGGCTAAGACATAGAAACAACCTAAATGTCTATCAACAGTTGACTGGATAAAAAAGATGTGGTACCTACATACAATGGAATACTACTCAGCCATACATAAGAATGAAATAATGCCATTTGCAGTGACATGGATGGACATAGTGATTATCAAACTAAGTGAAGTAAGTCAGAAAGATGAATACAAAGACCATTTGATATCACTTATACGTGGAATCTAAAATATGACACAAATAAACTTATCTATGAAACAGAAACAGACACATGGACATAGAGAACAGATGACCTGTGGTTTCCAAGGGAGAGGGGGGTGGTGGGTAGATGGCATGGGAGTTTAAGGTTAGCAGATGCAAACTATTACATATAGAATGGATAAACAACAAGGTCCTATTGTATAGCACAAGGAGCTATATTCAATATCCTGTGATAAACCATAACGAAAAGAATACAAAAAAGAATGTATATATATGTATAACTGAATCACTTTGCTGTACCGCAGAAATTAATACAACATTGTAAATCAACTATACTTCAATAAAAATAAAGAAAAAGAAATAATGCACTAATGATTAAACTGGTATGAACTCCTAGAATATTACATAACACTTATTAAATTTCTTTTATTTCCAATTAAAATATAGCCATATAATTTGGGAAAGATGAAAATTACTTATAACAATTTAAGCAGGGGCTGGGAAAATTGATAATTTAAATCATGCTAAATGTGCCTCACCAATTTTTTGGAAAAATGTTTCTTACCTACTGTTTAAAAATTTCTGTAGCAAAAGCTTTTTTTTTTCTTGGATTTTTCCATTAAAACAAACTTAGAACATTTCCAAAAGATTCAAACTTCCTATTTCTTGATAGTTACGAATAATCTGATCTGGAGCTACAATGGATTCCTAACTTGAATGCTTCACTTGGAACTTTTCTGAACTCCAAAAGGCATGTTGGATTAGGAGGTACAGCCTCTAGTCCCAAAGGCAGAATATTTTTGACACAATTTATGTCACAGAGGTTGCAAACCGGATGCCCACTTTTCACATCCTGCTTGAGGTAATGTTTTCCTTGGCTTACATGATGTTTCAAAAATGTTAAATTATTTACCAACAATTTTAAAATGTTTCATTTCATAGCAAACTGAAATTTGGGATTCTGGGCTCCATTATTGCTACCCTGCATGACAAAAATCTTCTGGAATAAAGCAGCTGTGGGGCTACCAGGATGGGGCTTTCACACTTAAGTTTGCCACACAATATCTGCACTGCTCATTGTCTTACTTGTCCAACTACTTTATAGAAGTTGAATTTATGACCACTTCTTTAGGCTATGTCCAAAGTCTTGCCTGACAGAAAATGATTTCCCAAAGTGCTTGCTATGTCATCAAATTCCCAAAAATAAAGACATTTTTTGGTTTATGAAACTCTACAAAATTTCCAGGCAGACAGCAGACGTGTATCATGGGAAAGATTAATAATTTCATTCTCCTGTTAACAAAGATTGGTTTGTTAATGCCCAAGTGGGAAGGAGAGTTCTAAGTGAAGGTCATATATAGGATATGTAAATGTTCATGAGAGATGCAATAAGCAATGAGTACCAAATGTCTATAAAAGTCTGAGTGATCAGGCTGTGGAGAGGAGAGTTAAAATGACAGTTCATAAAAAACAAGAGAGTTAATTTACTTTTGAAGTTAATGGGTAAAAATTCCCTGACCTGTGATGAACACAAATAGCAGGTTAAAAAGATGCTCACATTGGCTTTTGAACTATTTTGAATAAGTTGCAGATTTTGAAATATGTGGTTAAATATACATATTTTTAAAAGAAGAAGACCAACATATGTTTAATATTCTATGGTCCTTAATCTCAGAACTGCTTTTTAATTGTCATGCTTTTCTTGCTTTTCATGAAAAACAATTTTGAAATCTGTTGTTTTCTCTTCAAGACACATGCAATTAGTTTTGTTTGACATTGCTCTAAGAGTAAACATGATTAAAATGGTAATGAGCCATTCATACAGCCATTAATAAAATGTGTAATAAATCCATACTTAGAATTCCCATGTAGTTCTTTCTGTAAATCTATTCAACTTTTTGAATTTTGTCTCACGTAATTTTGGAACTGAGATTTACCACAGTCAGCCATTATCAGAATTATTTGCTGCCGTAAGGGATGATAAAAACTGGGTCAGAGAATATAGGTCTAATTTGAGGAAACAGAGTATATGCTCTTTTTACTCATTCAAAAACAGTTACTAAAATCTGATTACATGTTACTTAACACTAGTCCTTGCTGAGGAGGTTCCTGTTCATAAGGAGCTACCACCTTAGCCAGGCAGAAAGACAGCTATTGACAGAAAGACAATAACTAGTACAATGTGATAACTGTTTAATGATCTGAGGCAACTGCAGAGGGAGCACAGGAGGATAGATTAATATTGCTATGAGAATAGGAGAGTTACCCCCAAAAAAGCAATAACTGTGAATTGGACTTAGGATATGATATTATCACATAGCAAAGGGATACAGAAAAAGCACATGGTAGGTTCAGGGAGCCATAAGTAAACTCATGATTGAAAAATAACTTTGATGAGAGATAAGACTGCGAAAGGGTATTGAGACCAGATGGCATGTTTCATACTGAGACATTTTCCAAGGAAAATTGAGGACAACTGCAAAATATATACCAAGAGTCTTGGAAGTTATATATACCTTGAACAATTTCACGTATAGCAGTTTTTTCTAAAAAAATAACGTGAAATAGACTATGATATAGTAGTAGGGATGCTCCTCACAGCAATATCTAGAATACAAAAATTTGGAAGTATCTTAATAAATGGGCAAAAATAGGGGCCTGAATTAGGGGTAGAGCTTCAGAATAGATCTTTAGAATTACCTACATTTTGATATTTAAGGATAAGATTTTATAGTTAAAGCAAACTGAGTTATACAAAGATCAACTTCCAACATCTCTAATTCTTTCAAGACTTGAACTATTTCTCACATCCCCATCTGCAATATTCCCATTGACTTTAACGACTTGCGAAGAAGTTAATAGATTCAGAGGAGGCCTGGGGGAAATGGCTGTTTGGCAAAGTGAGTCTGATGGAGAGAGAGCCAGGTTTCTGCATTGTATCCATTTATTCACCCTCACCCTTTGGTACCTATTGTTCACATGTTTCATTTACACTTTTTCCGGACAAATTATCGCTTTTCCCTAAAATGTGATTTAGTATGTCCAGTATATACTAAGACAACCTCTTATCAAAGGCAGATTTTTATTCACTCTAACTTCTAATTTTTTTTTTACTTCCTAAATTATTTATCTTTTATACAGCAGGTTCTTATTAGTTATCTATTTTATACATATTAGTGTATATATGTCGATCCCAATCTCCTAATTCATCCCACCACCACCCCCGTCTTCCCCCCTTGGTATCCATACGTTTATTCTCTACATCTGTGTCTCTATTTCTGCCTTGCAAACTGGTTCATCTGTACCATTTTTCTAGATTCCACGTATATACGTTAATATACGATATTTGTTTTTCTCTTTCTGACTTACTTCACTCTGTATGACAGTCTCTAGGTCCATCCGCATCTTATTTAACTTCTAAATTAAAGAATGGCATATGAAGGCAGACAGCTTGACTGCAAATTTTGCCTCCACCATTTTCTTTTTCTTTTTCTGAATTATTTATTTATTTATTTTTGGCTGTGTTGGGTCTTCGTTGCTGTGCGCAGGCTTTCTCTAGTTGCGGTGAGCGGGGGCTACTCTTTGTTGAAGTGCGCCGGCTTCTCATCGCGGTGGCTTCTCTTGTTGCAGAGCACGGGCTCTAGGTGCGCGGGCTTCAGTAGTTGTGGCTCGCAGGCTCCAGAGCGCAGGCTCGGTAGTTGTGGCACACGGGCTTAGTTGCTCCGCGCCATGTGGGATCTTCCCGGACCAGGGCTCAAACCCGTGTCCCTTGCACCAGCAGGCAGATTCTTAACCACTGTGCCACCAGGGAAGTCTGCCTCCACCATTTTCTACCTGAGTGATCTTTGGCAATAAACTTAACCCTTCTCTTCCTCAGTTTAATCATCTGTAAAAATTTGGAATAAATTAAAACTTACCTGTTATGGCTTGAATTGTGTCCCTCAAATATTTAAATATTGACGTCATAAACCCCAGTATCTCAGAATATCACCCTATTTGGAAATAGGGTCATTGAACATATAATTACTTAAAGGATGTCATATGGGAGTAGAGTGGGCCCCCAATCCAATGGGACTGGTGTCCTCATCAAAAGGGTAAATCTGGACACAGACATGGACAAAGGAAGAATGCTACGGGAAGATGGAAGCAGAGTCTACAGGCCAAGGAATACCAAAGAGTGCCAACAAACACCAGAAGCCAGGAGAGAGGCATGGAACAGATTCTCCCTAATAGCCATCAGAAGAAACCAAACCTGAGATTTTTTGGCTCTAGACTTCTACCCTCCAGAACTGTGAGACAATATATTTTTGTTGTTTAAACCACCCGGTTTGCGGTACTTTGTTAAGGCAGCCCTAACAAACTGATATACTACCTCATGGTACATTTGAGAGAATGAAATGTAAAGCTTATAGAATGATCCTTCTCACATAATAAGCTAACATTTTTAGCCATCAACTAAAAGAGAAATAAAAGTCTGGGTACAGTTGTTCTTTGTGGTACTCCTCAATTACGACAGCTACCTAGATCTAGTCTGCTCTCTGTAAGTCGGGTAAACTAAAACTTAGCACTTAAATAACCAACTCACCACTTAAAAAACAATTCCAGTGTGAACCCTTCAGCTAGACTGCCATTCATATCCAAAGAATGCTGCCATCTTTTTCTTTTTTTACCCCTTCAATTTGATGCAAAAACTTCAACTCATTTTTAGCTTTTCTATTTCCTTCATTATTGGTCGCAAAATCTTATTTTCTTTTTGGTGTATGTTCAGGTTTTCATAACATAACATTTAGACTATGTTAATGGTCTCCATATTGTTTCCCTGTATATAAACTCTGCTGCTCAGCACATTATCCTGAAATGTCTTTCTGAGCATGTCGTCGCCTTGCTAGAAAATGTACAGTGTTTTCAGAAACTGGTTTAAATTCTTTAACTTGACATTCAAGACCTTTTATGATTAGACTAACATTTAATTTCCCAAACTCATATTCCACACTCAGGAAGTTGATTTCCATTTAGCAGGTATGCCCAGGGCAGACAGCATAGCAAAAAAAGCCTCCTGTTTTTGCATTTCATCTTCTGTCAAACAAATATTATGGCTAAATTTTTTAATAAACTGTCTTCTTTGTTCCCAGAATACTTCACTGCTATTATTTTTATTTTTAATAACTATGTCAGACTTGGGAAAAAGTTTATAAGATAATATGGTGAATACTTATTTACTAATTACCCAGAATAAACTACATAGCCTTAAAAAAATATCCTCAGAGGTTCATTATGTGCTCTTCCCCAACATAACCTTCTTTCTTAAACTTCAGAGAAAACCAGGTTCATAAATGTCTTTATATTTGTACTATGTTTCTACCTTTTAAAAATATAGTATTATTTTTACATTTAGTATTTTATATTTATGCTGTATGTATTCCTCTACAACTTGTTTTTTACTCCAAATTATGCCCTTGGGACTCATCCTATTGATTCATGTAGCTCTAGTTCACTTATTTTTCCTTTTGTATGGATTTTTATTGTAACTATATCAAAATGAATCCATTATCCTGTTGGTGGACATTTAGTTGGCATCTGATTTTATTCCATTCATTTATCATTCATTAAAGAAATATTTATTACACATCAAAGATACACAAGGAAAATGAATTACCCATCCTCCTGAGGCTTATTCTAGTTCAAATTCTAGTAGTACAAATCTAGTTCTAGTACAAATCCAACCTCTTTTACAAATCTAGTACAAATCCAACCTCTTTTACAAACAAACATGAGTTTATCTAGAGTAAATTTCCAGTGATGAAATTGCTGGGGCATTGGTTATACATATCTTTAACATCAGTAGAAACTGTCAAATTTTCCTCCACAATGATTATACCAGAATATTAGAATGTTATTTGATCTACATCCTCATTAATACTTGACATTGTCAAACATAAATTTTGCCAACCTGATAGTTGTAAAATAGTTTCTCGTTATAGTCTTAATATGCAATTCCCTAACTACTATAGATATAAAATTTTTTTAAAGTTCATAGGCCATTTGTGTTTCCTGTGCTTTTCTCTATTTTTTGTACTGGAATATTTGACTTTTTAAAACTGATTGGTGGGAGTTCTTTATATTTTTTTGCATGCTAATCTTAATGCCTTTAAACAAAGTTTTATAATTTTCTCTACCAAAGTCAACACTTCTTTTGATATATTAGTCTTACCCTATATATTAACTTTTTAAAATGATGTTTATAAATTACATTTTCTAATTGTTTGTGTTTGTAAATGGATTTTATTTGGGGATCTAGGTCAAGGGCTAGCAAATCTTTCTATAAAAGTCTAGTTAGTGAATATTTTCAGCTTTGTAGACCAAGGAGCAAAATCCAGCAACTGTTCTCACCAAAAAGCTAAGAAATTTTTTACGTTTAAAATCATTTTTAGCTCACGGGTCTTAGAAAAACAGGCAGCAAAATGGATGTGGTTTACAGGCTGTGTAGTTTGCCAATCCCTTTACTAAACTGTGGCACACTTACCAAATTCTCTTGTTAAGTGTAATAACCTGTAGATTTGTGTGAATGTTCTAGTTAGGCAATCATATTGTCTAGGATGTGGAGTATTTATACTTTTCTTTCTAATCATCATAAAATTACTTCTTTTTTTACTGTATTTGGTTAGGACTTCCAGAAAAATATTTAGTAAAAGTGTGTTGATCGTGTTATACTCTTGTTTTTTGTATAAAAGGGACCATCATAATATTTCACCATTGGGTATGGTATTTGTTATGGGCTTGTATTGGAACATTTGTCAGCTTAAGGGACTGTCTTCTATTCCTAGTTTCCTGAGAGTTTATTACTATTACTATTATTATTTTATTATAAATGCATATTTAATCATTTTAAATTATTTTTCTTCTTTTAAATTAAAATTATTTTATTTTCCCCTTATGACTAAAGCAAAGCATATGAAGATATTTTCTCATGTTAAACTTTTTTGATTACTTGTATTAAGCTTTGCTGAATAAGATTTGCTGCTATTTTACTTAGAATTTTTCATCTATGATAATATATAAGATTAATCCATAAATTGCCTTTCTCATATTGCCCTTTTCTGGTTTTGGTAACAACGCTATATTAGCTTCATAAAGTGAAATGGAGAGTATACTCACTTTATGATTATTTGAAAGGACTGGCATGTAATTGAAATTATCTGTTTCTTGAAAATAGGCTTCACCTGCAAAAACATCTGAGCTCAGTAGGTTTAAGTATGTATGTCTGCAGATTTTAAACTATTGATTCCATTTCTTTAATGGTTCTATAACTTTTGAGATTTTTATTTCTTAAAAATGAGATTTGATAAGATATGCTCTAGGAAAAATTGCTCCTTTTACCTAAGTCTTCAAGTTTATTGGCATAGATTTGTATTACTTTGAGTTTTAAGACATTTTATTATGAAAAATTTCCAAACATTCATCAAATAGGTTAATAAAATAAACTCCCCTGTACCCATTTGCCAACATCAATTATATATAATTATATAAACATTCTACTGTTTAATTTCATCTATCTTCCTGACACACTTTTTTTGGCACAAATATTTTAAAACAAATCCAATAAATCATATAATTTTTTCTCTGAATAATTCACTATGTATTAATTTAAAAATTAATAATAATAAATAAATATCTTCTAATATCTGTCTGCATTTAACTTTCCTCTATTTTTTTTTTAATGCATCTTCTGGGGGAAAAATTTAAGCTTCTAAGCTCAGTCTGGTTTTCTCTGTAGTTTCTCTCTTAGAATGAATTAGTTTCAGTGCTCATATGGCCTTGTTAGTCATTTTATCTTCATGGTTAAAAACTATTCTGTAATTATAACATTGCATATAGAAAAACTATGCAACTTGAAACTAGAGAATCTGAATTATAGTTCCCACTTACTATCTACATGCAATTTGCAAGTTATTTAGGTCTTCTGCATCTCTGTTTTCTTAATTGGTTCAACAGAGCAAAGTATTTTATTTATCTCCTACTGAGAATTCAAGAATTTAAATATATATTAATATACTTGTAAATTTTTAAATGCTATAGAGAATGTCATTTGCAAAAGCAATATGAAATGCTGTATTAATCAGTGCAAATTTCTCTGGACTTCTGAATGGAGAACTCAGTGTGCATGATCTACTGATGGAATATAAGTAGCCCAATCTCTGTATATTAGGGATCAAGTTTTAAGTTTGTCCTATAATATTTGATATGAGCAGAATTTTGCAGAGGAACATAATTTAATAATAATCCTACTGCTGTTGGTTTGGAGTTGGGTAAAAGAGGTGATGACATTTTCAACTCTTAAAGATTTATGTTCTATCCAAAGGCAAAAAGAATTCTCTTCTGTCCCAGTATTTATACTTTGAAAATTATAGCAGAGGTGCTAGGATAATATGTCTCCATACATTTTCCAGCTACCACTTGCAATCTCTTTCATTAATTCTCATACTCATTTTCCTAACCCTCATATTAAAATTTTATACTGGATTCTAGGCTTAAGCCAATTTTTGGTTGTTGAGATATAAATGAGCAAGAACTGTAAATGGAAAATGTGTTATGTCGTCTTTTTCTACATGCTTGTTTAATTGTGGTACTGGATACATTTGGGTGATGATGGAGTTAATTTAGCTTAGTAAAGAGGAAGAAAAAATGGAGGCAACAAGGGTAACGGTATCCTGAGCTTGTATTAGGACATTTGTAATGCTGAAATATGAGAAACTTGATCCTATTTCTTGCCTTCCTCCCAATCAGTTTGCATATATACAGAAATGTGTTAGTTTCCAAGGGCTGTTTCAAACTCTTACTGTATGCAAGTATCTGTATGTACATATGTTCACTCACACACACACACACACACACACACAACCCTTTGCCATTTGAAATTATGCCTTTGTAGCAAAAGATACAGTTTTAGTCCAAAAAAGATATGATGAAATTGTCTTAGAAATAAAGGACATGGATGTATTGTCTCTCTATTCTTCTTCTGTGTTTAGGGTGATATTTGAATCTTAAATGTCTACTTTGTGCAATTGCTTATAACATAAATCAATGTGACAATGGCAATAGCCCATGTCAGACTTTTCATGCCAGCTGATGTCCGGTCATTAAATAACTCTATCAGCCACCATGATGCTTGGAATTGAAAAAGTTATTTTATCACACATTAGTCTGGCAGTGAATAAAAGGCCAGTGGCCATTTTGAGTGTTAGACTTTTGTTTCTACAGAATATATAAAACTATAAAATCGATCCAACTAATAAATGCTTCCACTTCTGCAGATACTATAAAGTTGTAATTTTTTTTTTTTTACTAGAACTATAACTCACTTACCATCAAAGTATCAAAAACTTCTGAGTGCTTATTTTTGACAGCACACTGGAGGATAGATATTGAACCATCAACAATGACGAGAAGAAAACTATGGAGGATAAGATATTGACAACCTGCTCAAGCCACCCTAAGATGAAACCTAAATTTACTAGAGCTTATACTACTGCTATTGTATGATTCAGCAGGTATACACCAGTGTGACATACCACCTGGGTGTTTTGATTTTTCAGGCAGTTCTTATGACATACAAGTTGCTAACAATATTGAACTTTATCATTGTTTAGAGCTAACTTTCTTATTTTAAAGTGATACATGATCAGGAACAAGATGTTACTTAATGTGGGGGAGAGAGAAGAAGTTTTGTGAGAAGTGTCTAGAGGAAGTGAAAAATTGGATGTGGAGAAGGAGAGCACAAGATGGTTTATGCTCAAACTTGCTTCCATTTACTAGTTTTGAAATCTCTAAAAAGAGTCCTATAATTAAAAAGTGAAGGTTAATGTTTTCAAAGTGATTTCGGAATACAGAGAATATACAGTGTCATCTCAGGGCTTAGGAGACAAAGTGTGATCTTGAGTGGTTGGTAGTTTTTTTCAATATCCATGAGGATCATACTGCAGCTCTGACACCATGAGAACTGAAACATTATTAATGTCCAGGAGAACTTCACATGTAGATGGAAATGAGCAGAAAAACTTGAGAGAATGTCTTTGGAATCATATAAAATAGACATTGGTGACCTTCAAAAATAACTGGAGATTGGGGAAATAGTGGAATGAGTGTTATGGTGCTGAAGTCATTCTCTTTAAAACTAGAAGGTGGCAAAATAGGGTAATACTAATAACCTAATATACATAAATATAAGTTACATAGGTAAGAAGGGATGGTGTCTCATGATTTTAACAGCCAGTGGTATAGAGGGAGAGAATATTTTTATGTATTGCAAAAGGTTAATGAATTATCTCATAGTCATACTGTATTGAGTACTAAGACAAAAAGCAAAAACAAAATTCTGCTTGTGGGACTTTCTGCAGACTAACTGTTTGAAAATAATTGATATGTAGCTGTTCTAATATCTGCAATTCAATATCTTTATAGTTGAACATCTAAATCTTTTTGTTCATTGTTTCATCTGACTTTGACTTATAGTGGCTTCACTTCTTTCACATTTGGTGATCTTTGATAGACTTTATAGCTTCATCTTATCCATTGAGAATCTAGCATAACACAAATTGGGAAATCTTTTTTCCTAAGACAATTTACTTCTACATTTACTAGTATCAAAGCTGAGATCGTTTCAGCCTCCTGATGATCGTAGTCAGTGGGGAAATCACTGACTCTGAGTCTCAATTTCATTCCATCTAAGACTGAAGATCCTCACGGCAGTGTTATTGTTGGAAAATGTCCTCAGAACAACCATTTTTAGGGCCATGTACAGTTCTAGCGGTGGATCATTTTTTTCTTTTCTTTTTTTTTTTACTATGAGAAGATAATTAAAGACTATCTTATATCTTGTGAAACTAACTATGTTAGAACACTGGGAAGTGTTCTATTTAGGATATAGTTGGACTGTTGTAACAATGGTCTATCAATACACTTAGCCACTTGTAAACATAATGTGTGAAGCAGAAGTAACATTAACTATATACAGACATTTGTCCTCATTATCTTCTGGAATTTTTGTTGTTAAAATCTACAAAATAATCTGAAATACTGGTGTGCTATCCTTCCTCTTTTACCTGATATTACTCTTTGCCTTTTTTAAAAAATCTTGGAAGTCACCAGATGGAGAGTTTTCAAACGTGGTAAGGCACTTTATTTCTGGGGTTTTTGTTGTTGTTAATCTTAAAGTTAATGGTTTTCTCATTTTGAAAAAAATTTATACTTTAATTATTTGAAAAATTGTATTTTAAAAAGAGGAAAAATGACAACTGTAATTCCTTCATATAGAAAAATAGCATTATCATTTTGAATTATTCAATTCTAGTATACATATGCATTTTTACTAATATATTTTCATTTAATATGAAAATTGATAACATATTTTCATTTAGGGAATAGATTTTTTTTTTTTTTTTTTTGCTGTACGCGGGCCTCCCACTGTTGTGGCCTCTCCCATTGCAGAGCACAGGCTCCGGACGCGCAGGCTCAGCGGTTATGGCTCATGGGCCCAGCCGCTCCGCGGCATGTGGGATCTTCCTGGACCAGGGCATGAACCCGCGTCCCCTGCATTGGCAGGTGGACTCTCAATCACTGCGCCACGAGGGAAGCCCAGGAATAGATTTTTTAAAAAATAAATTTATATGATCAATCTAGAAGTTCAAATAAACTTTAAAAATTGAAACAAAATATGGCATAAAATTTTAACACCCTAATGTAACACTCTAATACTTTAATAAACCCTATCAAGATCTCTAAGTATACCCACACACACACACGATTTCCATATATAGCATATTATGTAATATCATGTTATACATGCTGTTCTATAACTACCCTTTTCTCTTAATAGTATGTTCTAAACTGCACAGGAACAACTTTTAAGAAAAATTGCAATAAGGATACAGCTCAAGAGAATAGTTTAATTGAGACAGTGAAAGCTTAGATATATAACATTTATTCTCATCTTTTCATGAGATCTTTCAAATATGTGCCTTTATAAATCATTGCCATCTGTGATTTGGTTCGTTTCCATTCATTCTTGCATTCATGTATACATTAGGCATTAATTTCACTATTGGGAGTCCATTATTTTGAGTGCAAGAACTAGATGCTGGGAAACAAATGTAGCTCTGCCTTTGAGACATACCAACTCAGTGAAGAGGAAACAGAATTAAATACATATAAAACATATTCATGACCTATATAAAAAACACTGGGGGTACTTAGAGGAGTGGGCAATTCTTCCTAAGGGGGAAATTGGTTTAAAAACCCTAAAGAAGAATATCTTAGTTGAGTTTTGAAGATAAAAGATGTTTGTTTAACTTATGGACTTGTAAGACAGGGTGAAGGAGAAGAAATACGAAATAGTATCTGGTATTCAAGTAACAGCAAGTTCAATATAGTCAGTAAGTCAAAAGTGTAAGATTATTAAATTATAGGTAGTAGTGGTAGCACTAAGCAAACCTAATTAACAAGAAAGTTAATCAGATAGAAAAAGACATTTTTCCAAATTCAATTCATTTTTAGTGATATGTACTCCGTGTATTATCAGACAGCAATACATATGTATTATATGCTCTCCTGCTATGATGGTGAGATTAGATATTCATTTCAGTAAACACTTGAGTATGTTTTAATTAAAATGCCTTCTGAGAAAATGGGATGTCGCATTTTTAAATAGAATTTCAGGTTGCTATAGTAACTAATAAAACTGCCATTATTTATTCAGAATAACATAAAAAGCATCTTTAAAGATGGTAAATCACTTTCAAAGTATCCTGACCATTAGTTACTGATATTAAATTGAATTGTATTAACAATTAGTTGAATGTTTCATGTGTGAGAAACTGCAGAAAATGTATATAGAAAAACAGAAAATAGATACACCTTTTAAAAGCTTATGTGCTAGATGGAAACAAATGTTTAATGCACCTTCTACAAAAGAGAAGACAGTTTCTCTTCACTGATCAGATCATCTGTTAAGTTCAAATCATCCAGTAAAATTATTTTTTCTTGTTGTTCCCATGAAAGTATGCAAGCCACTGAAGCATAAGGGTAGCTAAATGAGGGAAACAGTGACTGACATAAGTGAGTAATGCATCCTGGAAATATGTAGCTCTTATGGTAAAATTCCTGAAGGAATACCTGTCTCTATGTTGCAGACCTTCTGACATTGGAAACAAAAGGCCAACTGCAAAAACGTTTAAATATTTAGTTTTTTCACAATATAATGAATGCAATTTGAATCTAAGACATTTTCTGATACAGTTTGAAAGTTAGTTTAGTCAAATTAATACATAATCATGTTTGTATTTACCTAATAATGGCAGAGACCGCTAGATTATTAAAAAAAAATTAAGTCAGGAGCTTGAGGTCAAGAATCCAAGTATAAAAGTTAAGAAGAATGCCAGCCAAAGACTTCAAAGACACACTCAAGGCTTGAAAGCAAATTCCAAAAATTACACGTGTGCATACTACTAGTGGACACCATGATGCTTTCTCTTCTTTTTTGAGAAAGCAGCATATTTGCTCTATTGGTCTAGATGGTCTTTCTCTGGCCTTCGTTTCCTCATCTTCATTTTCAGGATGGTGAAAATAATGCATACTGAAAATGGAGAAACGATTTTAAGGATTCTAGCACAGTGCCAATAATCTTTGGTTTCTTTCTTTTGCCCACTGTGTTCAAGTTTCATAAGATTTTATAAATCCTACTTTGCCACAGAAATTTACAGAAGAGTGTTTTCACTGAAGGCATAATTTTGAAATTAAGGAAGAGTTTTAAAGTCCTGCTTTTTTTTTTTTAAATGAGCAAACCACACATGGCAAAGCAAAGTAATTGGTTTCATCGATAAAAAGATGCAAACAGATTCTGAGATCCTTTGTCTTATTAGTGCTGACATGATTCATTACTTACATTTAAGAATCCCGTCCATATTGTTTTGCTTCTATGTCGTTGTATTTCCTAGAATAGTAAAAGAAAAAAAGTTTATTTTTTCTTTTCTCACTGTTGTGGCCTCTCCCGCCACGGAGCACAGGCTCCAGACGTGCAGGCCCAGCGGCCATGGCTCCCGGGCCCAGCCGCTCCGCCGCACGTGGGGCATGAACCCGCGTCCCCTGCATTGGTAGGCAGACTCCCAGTCACTGCGCCACCAGGGAAGCCCCTTTATATTGTTTTATTTTTCTGTTTAAAGAGCTTGAAAACTTTAGCTGAAATCCTCCTTACATCCTAATGTCTTTCAGGGTTAGTCATTTATCAGTGAGCGTTTCAGGAATTTTTTATGGAGTAATGGAACAGACATAAGTATTTCTTATTAAATGGCTCCATAAAATTTTTTATGATAATTTGGAATCAGAACTTAATTTTTAAATGTAATTTTCGTGAATTAACTATTTTCCTCATTTGTTCTAGCAATATTTAATGGATAGCACATGTTTTCTTTGAGAAGACAGAGTTAGAAGGTATGATCAGAAGAAAAACTTAAATCCTACCAGAGAAAAGAACTGCTGGCATTCATAAGAAAATAATATTTTAAAAATAGGACTGGGAGCTTCTCAACCACTGCGCCACCAGGGAAGCCCAGGAGTGGACATTTTATTATTATTATTTTTAAATAGTAAGATGAAATAAAATGATGTCTATCAGCCAAAAATTATCCAAGAAACAGATGGCAAGAAAAAAATGTTTTGTGTGTCATCAATTAGTTCATGTTAGTTCTAGCATTCTAAGGAAAGAAAAACTCTTTTCTTAAAATTTATTTATTTTTCCAATGTTAAAGATAACTACCCTGATATTAAAGTGGTGAAATCAAAGCATGAAAATTAGGTGCCAGAATTAGAAAGTTCTGAGTTTTCATCCCATATCCACTGCATATATATTGGACATATTACTTAACTTCTGTAAGACCCAGTTTCCTCAACTATAAAAAGGAGAAAATAGTGAACAACTGTAGGTAAAATATGAGATTATATGTGTGACACCTTTAGCAAACACTGTGTGTTGTTGATGGTAAACAATCAATAAATGTTATCATTACACTTACATATATTTTTCTCTCAGCATACAGTGTTATACTCAACATAATTAAAATACATTTACTTCATATTTCTACTCCCCTTGTATGGTTAACTCACTGTTGATCAAGGTAAAGCTAGTGGTGAAGCTTCAGGAAAAATATGGTTTTCAACGCCATTTCTACATTTCCCTCAAATTTTAATAATCATTAGAAAAAGATAAAAAATATATTGATATATTTATACTTTTTCCAAGGAATACTATAATATACCAAATAATCAGTTTTTGTTCTAGTATCATATTTAAGTAATTTCTTAAGAGGTGGAGGAGGGAACAAAGTGACTACAATTTCCTTGAGTACCTTAGTATTTAAAATATTTGCACATCCTGAATGCATATATATTTAAGACATAGTAGTGTATATTTAGGCCATAAAATGCCCTGAAAAGCATAATGACAGATATTTAAGGATTAAAATATCAAAGGTAATTTTACTACACTGTAGGAATATTCCTGAATTCCATCTAATTTTCAAGTAAGTACTTACACCAAGTAACATGAATAATTATATGCTCCTCTAAATTTGTATAAAACCATTTTCATGTATGCACTATATGACTTTAACATATCAGAGGAGATGCTTACAAAATGCAGAATGTTTTAATCAGTGTTTTATAAACTATTTGGGGAAAAGCTTGACAGTCAATCGGAGAAAACCAGTTTAGAAAGAGTTTACCACACATTGTTTACTGCATTCAATCCCTATCTGCACACAATAATCACAGTAGTTTTCCATTGTTTCTATATATAGGGCTTTATATTTTAAAAACTGTCTCAGAATGAGTTTCTAAATTATGTTATCAAATTTGTAGATTTCTCTTCTCAAACCAGATTATACATTCCTAAAGGACAGAATTCCTTTTCATCTAACTTTGAATGAAAACCAATCAGTACCTGGTACTCATGGCTGCTTGACTGGATTAAATTGAATTGCATGAAAGACTTCTGGAGTCTGATTTTAGGAGACTTAAATTCACATTCTAGCTCTTCTGTAAATAATCTGTGGATTACTGAAGTAGTTGCAAACACTTTGAGTCTCTGATTCCTCAGCTGTGAAATAGGGATCATAACATGTTCTGCCCTGCTGACCTCAAAGGTCTATTTAGTACAATAATATGAATAAAAGTGTGTTGGTTTACCACAAAAGCATTGCTTCCTTTCTAATCAGGCAGGAGCTCTCCTTTACCAGCTGATACTAAATTATAGAGCCCAGATTTTCCAAGGCCAACCTTGGGTGGCAAAATAAAGTCCTATTCCCACTTCCTTTCTCATCAAAAACAAAATAAACTATGTCCTCAAATATTAACTGATATCCTTTTCTATAGAACCAATTATCCAGTAAAATTAAGGAGGTTGCCAAGGACAGGAGTATAGTTATGTCTATTAAAACGTTGAGCCTAATAACAGATCTGGACAATTTTATTAATTTGATTATTCATTTTTAATTTGCGTTGTGCTTTGTCAGCTTTGATTTGTGTTTGAATTGGATATTTATGCCTTGTCCCGAACTGGATTTGCGTCTCAATTGGGCAAATTTTTTTAAACATAAAAAACCTCAAAAACCAACTACAAACTTTTATCAGTGCTTTTATGATAGTGTTTCTACTGAATTGTTTTCACTATGATACTTAACATATATTTGACACTTTTATTAAACTCTCTATAATCAGCTGTGTGAGTGTACCGTTTCCTGATGGACACTCGCTGATACAAAGTATAAAGGATAGTACCTAAAAAGAGAAGGAAGCTACTGTGTGTGAAGGATCTTCATTTCACTAAAGGAGTAATAACTTTATCCTATAATCAGAGTTTTAAGCAGAAGAATGGTATTTTTAAATTTCCATGATTCTCCTAGTAGTAATAACCCAAGGTCATGGCAACCCAATACATCAAGAGATTCTGAAATTTCAGTATTGAGCACATTCAGATCCTGTGGTTTAATAAAAAAAAAAATTAACAAATAGCTTGCTTACATCAGTTTATTGATTGCTTTAAGGTATATTTAACCCAGATGGGACAAGACACTGGGAAGAAGCCTTAACAATATTAGTCTTCTCTCAAAAATACCTTCAGACTCCTCACACAAACATTTATGAGCCTCCATTCTTAGCCCACTTTGCTATTATCATTATTTTTTCTTTGTTCTACTATCTCAAAAGTACTAATTGGCATGCCCCTGATATCTTACCTTAACTCGATTTGTATGTTGTTCTCATTTCTGAGAAGAAGTCTCAGGAATTTTACTATCCTGTATAATGTATTATGCAATTTTTCTTACTCCCTTTTGTCAAAGTCAGGAACAACTTATTCCAAGAAATGTTCTTGTTATTTATTCTTTTCAAGGCTGCTGGCAAATTTCTACATAAAGTTGCTCAATCTTAAGTAAGTTGATGAGGGGGAACAAAGATTTCCATTTAAAATTGTGTGTCTATGGGGGCCAAAGAATCTATTAAACATCAGATTTGGTTTAGAAAATCATGTGGAGGTTGGATGCGGATGAGGCAGGAAGACCACAGAGGATGCTATTTCAATAGCATGAATAAGAGAAGTTAAGTGAATGAGGATAGAGTGTAGGGAAGAGATTTAAAAATTAGTCACCAAATGCAGAAGATGATATTAATAGAAGAGTTGCTGAGTAAATGTGGAAGATAATATAAATAGAAAAGTTGAGGATGGTTGTAACTTGAGCAAAGCTTGGCAAATGACATGACTATTTCTGTCATTCTATGTAGGATCTCATATATCGCTGGTGGGGTTATAAACTGGTATTTCTTTCCTCCCATTCTCTCTTATACCATTTAATTAGGTCTTCACTTCCACTACTCCAGTGAAAGTGCTCTTGGAAAGGACACTGATGACTTGTGTGCTGCTATACCCAGATGGTCAATTCTGTTCTCATTTTATGTGACGCCTTAGCAGCATTTGACAAAGTTGGTCACTATGTATTCCTTAATATACTTTTGTCACTGGTTTTCTGGACACTAAACTCTTGATCTTTTTCTTTCCTCTCTAATCACTCTATTTTTCACAGTCCATCCTCTTGTGAACTTTTAATGTTTGAATGTCCCAAGGGTCAGCTCTTGGTTCTATTTTCTTCTCTACATACAATCACTTCCTTATAGTCTTATCCAGGGTACTCTTAACTTTTCTCAAATTTATATCTCCTGCTAAGAACTCACTCTCAAACTCCAAACTCCTCTCTCTCAAACAGAGTATAAAACTTTCTTTAATACAGAAATAGCTCATACAACTCAATAACAAAAAAAACAAAAAATAACCCAATCAAAAAATGGGCTGAAGACCTAAATACACATTTCTTCAAAGAAGACATACAGATGGCCTATAGGCACATGAAAAGATTCTCATCATTGTTAATTACTAGAGAAATGAAAATCAAAACTACAATGAGGCACCACCTCACACTGGTCAGAATGGCCATCATTAAAAAGTCTACAAATAACAAATGCTGGAGAAGGTGTGGAGAAAAGGGAACCCTCCTACACTGTTGGTGGGAATGTAAGTTGGTGCAGCCACTATGGAAAACAGTATAGAGGTTCCTCAAAATACTAAAAATGGAGTTGTTGTGTGATTCAGCAATCCTGCTCCTGGGCATATATCTGGACAAAACTATAATTCAAAAAGATACATGCATCCCTACGTTCATAGTAGCACTATTTACAATAGCCAAAACATGGCAACAATCTAAACGTCCATCAACAGATGAAAGGATAAGAAGATGAATATTATTCAACCATACAAAAGAATGAAATCATGCCTTTTGCAGTAACATGGATGGATCTAAAGATCATCACAGTAAGCCAAATAAGTCAGAAAGAGAAAGAAAAATACCATATGATATCACTTATATGGGGAATGTAAAATATGACACAAATGAACATATCTACAAAACAGAAACAGACTCACATAGAGACAGACTTTTGGTTGCCAAGGGGGAAGGGTGTGGGGAGGGTTGAATTGGGACTTTGGAACTAGCAGATGCAAACTATTATATATAGAATGGAAAACAACAAGATCCTATTGTATAGCCCAGGGAACTACTGATATATTCAATATCCTATAATAAACCATAAGGGAGGGACTTCCCTGGTCGTCCAGTGGTTAAGAATCTGCCTTCCAATGCAGGGGATGCAGGTTCAATCCCTGGTCGGGGAGCTAAGATCCCACATGCCACGGGGCAACTAAGCCTGTGCACCGCAACTACTGATCCCACGTGCCACAACTAGAGAGAAGCTCGCCTGCTGCAACGAAGAGCCTGCATGCCACAACTAGGACCTGACACAACCAAATAAATAAATATTTAAAAAAAAACATAATGGAAAAGAATATTAAAAAATCTGTATATTTGACATCTTTACTTGGATGCCAAATATATATTTTATATATATATATATATATATATATATATTTTTTTTTTTTTTTGAGGTACGCGGGCCTCTCACTGTTGTGGCCTCTCCCGTTGAAGAGCACAGGCTCCGGACACGCAGGCTCAGTGGCCATGGCTCACGGGCCTAGCCATTCTGCGGCATGTGGGATCTTCCCGGACCGGGGCACGAACCCGTGTCCCCTGCATCGGCAGGCAGACTCTCAACCACTGAGCCACCAGGAAAGCCCCCAAATAGATATTTTAAACATGTATGAACACACCCAAAACTACACTCTTGGTCTTTCTTCAACAAACTTTTCTTGCTAGACTTGTCATTTTAGGTGATGGCAACTCAAACTTCTGGTTGCTCACGCTAAAAGTCTTGGGGTTATATTTGACTTCTAGATATCTTTACACACCATATAAATTCTCTTAGAAAATCCTTTTGTACTTAACCTTCAAGTGCAGGTATCCTCCACTTTCTGAAATTTCACATTAGTCCATCTCACTTTCGTGAAACACCTGCATTAGTACGTATTGGCTTTTTCCATAAAAGCAAAAATCCTCTTAGAATTTCTTTTGGCTAATGAAAACAGGTACTAAATTCTTACTCAACTGAATTTTCAATGGAATGAAATTCTTCCCTGTTCCTGCTCAACAGTCCTTCCAATACTTCTAAACTTATTATACTTTTTTCCCCATAATGCTTATCACCTTCTAGCAAACTCTGTAATTTACTTATTATATGTATCATCTGTAGTCTACACCTGAATGTAAACTCTATGAAGGGAGTATCCTTTGTTTTCATTCATTAATATATTATGGATATGAAATGATGCTTCTCACAATATTTTTGCAATAAATACTTGCTGAATGAATAAACCATTTCACAAATCATTTTAACATTGTGTTGTGATATAGAACATTCACATACTCTCCAATAATTCCACTTCAAATTACATATACCCAAAAGAAATTATAGCATATTTGCACTAGGAGATATATACAATCCAAAATACATATGGGACTCCTATAACTCAATAGCAAAAAAGCAAATAACCCAATTTTAAAAATGGGCAAAGGACTTGAATAGATATTTCTCCAAAGAAGTCATCTAAATGGCCAATAAGTATATGAAAAGATGTTCAACATCACTAATCATCAGGAACATGCAAATCAAACCACAATGAGTTATCACCTTACATCTGTTAAGATGGCTATTATCAAAAAAACAAAAGATTACAAGTGTTGGCTAGATTGTGGAGAAATGGAACCTTTGTAGGCTATTGGTGGGGCTGTTAAATGGTACAGCCACTATGGAAAACAAAATGGAGATTACTCAAAAAATTAAAAATAGAACTACTGTATAATCCCATAATAGCACTTTTCGGTATATATCCAAGAAATTGGAATCAGAATCTAAAAGACATATCTGCCCTCCCATGTTCATTACAGCACTATTTACAATAGCCAAGATATGGAAACAACTCAAATATCCATTAACAGATGAATGGATAAAGAAAATATGGTATATACATACAATGGAATATTATTCAACCTTAAAAAGAAGGAAATCTTGCCATCTGCAACAACGTGGATTAACCTGGAGGACATTATGCTAAGTGAAATAAGCTGGTCACAGAAGGAAAAATACTGCATGATTCTACTTATGTAAGGTGTCTAAAAAAGTCAAGAAATAGGAATAGTAGGAAATGGTCAACTATAGGAAAATATGCAATGAATCTTAGTAAAAATGTTGAGTGAAAAATGCAGGTTCAAACAAACTACATATGGTGATGATAAATATAAAACTCAGAATACAAATTTGATTAGGAAAGGAATGCATAGTAAATATAAATTAAGGTTAATGTTACAGTTTTTAGTTGGTGTTGGATTTATGGTACTGTTTGTTTTTATAAAGAAAGAAAATAAGACAGAAAGAAGACTATATATGAACCAATGCTAATAGTATATCATGAACTGTACGATATTTTATAATAAGCCATGGATCTAATTCTCTGCACTTAAGTTCCAATTGGAATTTGGGGAGAAATTGTTTATACTTCCCTTTGCCACCCAAGGTTGGCATCTTATTCTCGTCTCATTAGAAGGCCTAGGACTCTTCAGGGCAATTATCTTTTACTTCCCTGTCCTGGGTGTCTCAGTTCTTATAGGAGCATGCTCAATAAGCTATTTGAATAAAGTTGTATCTGTGTCATAGAATTAACAAATCTTTAAGTGTGATCCAGAATACCAAAAGTTCAAAATACCACCCTATTTGTGTGGTTTCAAAAAGTGGAAATGTATTCTCAGCACATACGTAGGGGAATTTGGTTCAGCAATGTACTCTCCTTAAAAGTAGTCAAAAGCAAAAGTAGTTTAATTTTAATGACACCAGATACTCTGGTTTTTGAACTAATTTAGAAAAAAAAGTAGAAATATGAGTAATTAACTATATGGATGAATTAAAATGAAAACAGCTACCAACATGATGAAATAATATTTAAAAATCAATTTCTTTGAAATATTGTCAAATTTAATTTGGGATGTTTTGGCCACTAAGAACTCTCATTTGGCTCTCTAAATGCAAATGTTCATTTTATTGCTTTTAAAATATTTATGTGTATTTTAAAATTCAGCAGTATCTTGGTTTATGAATTTTATTTTATCCTATAGACATAATACAGCAAATGTGATGATGCTGGTGAAGATAATATACTGTTTAGCTATGACACTTTCTGAAAATAATAATTAAAAAATATTATCATGAATGCATGTACTAGAAAACCAATGAAAGGGCTTCCCTGGTGGTGCAGTGGTTGAGAGTCCGCCTGCCGATGCAGGGGGCACAAGTTCGTGCCCCGGTCCTGGAAGATCCCACATGCCGCGGAGTGGCTGGGCCCGTGAGCCATAGCTGCTGAGCCTGTGCGTCTGGAGACTGTGCTCCACAATGGGAGAGGCCACAACAGTGAGAGGCCCACGTACCGCAGAAAGAAAAAAAAAAAAGAAAGAAAACCAATGAAAAATAAAATCCAGATCAAATAACTGGCATAACTTAGGAAAAAGCCTAGAGTTTTAGTCTTCATTATTAGTCATATTTTTCTTACTAGAAGAGACTTATGAAATATACCTCTAATATTCATAATAGTTCCAGGAGAATAATAGTTTAATGTTTCAAAACATGCTTAGCAATACATGAATAATATGCTGCAAATTGTGTAAAAACAGTTATAATTATTTTAGAATCAAAGGGTAGATGATAAATAGGAAAAGCCAAGTTTTTGGCTGGGAAATATTTTATTCTTTCCATAAGGGGATAGAAAGTTTACTCTATCACTTTCCTGGTTCTTTACACTGTAAAAGGACTAGATAAAATGAACATGAAAAATTGTCTCTAGTGATAAAAATATAAATGCCATACTAAAGACTTAGTAAAAATTTCTAATGAAGAAATGGTTTATGATTTTATTAAGTATGTTAATTTTATGCAATAATTTCTATCTTTATTTTAAAGTATTAGTTAAATTAAAGTGGGTTTATATTTTAATATTTAAAAAAATACTCTTACATTTCACATGGAGTCAATGCCCCAAAATAAAGTGGGTTTGTTCATTTTTTTTTCCTAGAGATGTTAGCCAAAATTAGCATTGACCATTATTATAATATAATTAATTCAGATGACAGTGGTCAGCAAAGCAGCATTAAAATCATTTATCATATTAAAGAAGTATTTTCTCATGTTTAAATTAAATATAGGATACCTGAGTTATTATAATATACTAGAAGTTCTTACTCTATTAGCTCAAAACTCCCTATATCTTCACAGTGCATAATCTGCTTGATATTGATAAACAACTTGCTGATTATTTCTTATATTAAACATAACTACATTTTGGATCAATAAGAAAGCTGTAGCCCACTGGAAAAGAGAGAAGAAAACCAAATCATAGTGGGTTAACTGATTTGCATGCTCTATGTTACCAGCTGCTGCTCTTAATAATAAATGAAGTCATCACTTTCAGCAATCTGGAAAATAAACTGAAATAATTATGTTTTCAATTTTGATTTAACTGAAAAACAGTTACTGGGAGGGGAAAAAACATTCTCCCAACTGAAAAAAGCTGTAGTTCACTGACAGCCAGGTCAAGAGTGTGTTTTTTACAGTGGCCTAATTTATTGGGTTGCCTATCCACTGAAGTGAAGGCCACCTCAGAGGGCCTTAATGCAGAGGTCCAAGAATAAAACTCAAAAAGCTCTATATTGACAATCGCCAGATATTACTTAAAGGCACTGTTTTTAGATTAATACTCATTTCTGATCTTACTTTATATAAATAGCTTACATTATTAAACACTTTAACTTGCTTTTCTAGTACAGTAAATATCACATTTAAGCACCAAAATATACTTGAAAGAAGGTTGATGCTATTATGATCCCTATTTTAAATGTAAGGAAACAAATTTATTCACTTGCCCAAGGTCACATAGTAAATGACAGAACATGAATTTCTACAGTCTTTCTGATTCAGACCCTGAGATTTTTTTGCCCCTGTGATGCTGACTTCCTATGTGCTCATTATTAAACCACTATTTACGCTGAGGAATTAATATATAGATCACATATTTGGTTTAAGAAATGTTTTCAAGAGAAACAAAACAACTCTTTATATTGGCACATAGCATAGTAGCCACAATCTAGTACCATGAACATTTAAGAGCACAGTATTCCAGAAGACAGAGCTAGAAGTACCCAGTAGATAAGTTAAAATATTTATTTTATTTGATCTTATAAGTTTGTAGTTAGATACCAAGCTATAGCAATTCAGGGTTACAATGTACAATTGCGGTGTTGTACACCCACAACTCTAGTGAGCACTATTCATGTTGCAGACTATGTAGCTGAGATGATGCACTGGAAGTATCCAACTTCTGTACACATACTTCCAATACTTTTCAGACTTTTGATTTCAAAGAGCTAACACTGGAACACATACCTTTCTATGTATATCACTAAGCAGAAAATAACTAGGAATTAGTATTTACCCTCTTCTAATCAAGGAACTAAAATACAAATTAAGAACAATATAAACTTACATAGTCAAAGCCTTATGTTCAGAGACAGACCAAAAGCAATATGTCAACTGTAACAGGTTAGATTTTTCTAGGGAAGTATCAATAGTAAGAGTTCTGGAGTCTGTTTTAATCTAGATTCTGTTTTTCCTTACTAACAATAGCACCTATCTCATAATTAGCTTTGCAAATTTAATGAGCTAGTGTATGTAAACCCCTAGGCACAGTGGTTGTGACATAGACTAGTTCAATTAGTGTTCAATAAATGTTAACTAGTTCTAAAACAAAATTGCAAATATGGCAGAAATAATTGCTTGTTTTATAAATAATTCTTACAAATTAATGAGAAAAAATAAAATAAATTATAACTAAAATAGAAGTAGGCAAACAAAAGAGGAAATATATTAGTACATAAATAGTCATTTTAAAAAATTAACCTTGGTCATTATCAAACTAATGCAAAGTAAGGCAAAATGAAAAAGCATTTCTTGTTGTACTCATTAAGCATAATATAATAAATAATATTTATACTGGAGAGCGTGATATAAAAGTAGTTTTATCATTGATGGTGACATTATAATTATACAACTGTATTAGAAATATATTAGATAATATGTATTAAAAGGAATCTTTATGTTAATAATCTTTGATCCAGTAATATCTGTACTGTGGACCTTATCTAATGAAGTAACCCTGATATAAAAATAAATACATAAATATACTCTGATAAGGGACTCTTACATAAATAATAGTTTATATAAGAATATTACATACTATTAAAAATAAACATTATGAAGAATCTGTAGCAAAAAGGAAAATCCTTGGAGTTTTAAGTGAAAAAGAGAGTAGAAATTGTGAGTATGTAAAAAAGATAAAAGAAATCCTAGCTTGAGATACAACATCACGTCACAGTAGTTGTATTAAATTGGTAGCATTCTGAGTGACTTTTTTCTTGCCTCTTTCCATATTCTGTAATATGGTTACAATACTTTTATAATTTTAAAATACATAGTATAATACAAATGATATTAAATAAATTTGTGATTATTTACATTGTCTACATTGGAAAGTTATATTGAAAAACTATGGTGGTAGTCCAAAGAGGAAATATATCAAAATTGTCTGAGAAGTAATTTTTAAAGCCTCAAAACAACCACAAATAAAAAGCACGGTTTCTTTGCCTATATTTAGGTATAAAAATTTATAAATTGAAAACATTAAGAAGAAATACCAGGCCTCCATATGAGTTAAAAGTAGAAAGACTAGACAAGAACAGCACAACATATATTATTTCATATATGAACAGTAAACAATATAAAAGAAGGTTTTAGTCTTTGGGAACTCTGTAAATAAAAATAATACCTACATTCCTTTATTGTCTATCACAAATCAGGCATTATGCTCCACACGGGATAAAAATTTAAAAGATTTAAACATAGAATGTCCTTTCAATAAGTCTGAGGCACATTTAGGGAAAAACAGTTAGTTGAGTTTAGGAGTTTAGAAAACACATTGTGGAGGAATTTATATCTTAGGCAAATTTTGAAGGATGAGGAAAGTTTGATAAACCAAAAATGCTAAGAGAATACAGCATAAGCAGAGATATCATAGAAAAAAATATCATAGAAGAGGTAGTTTGGTATTATTATAATGTAAATTACCAGACAGGAGTAGCAAGAGAGGAAAACAAGGAGATAGGTCATCGAAAAGCATATGTGAAATATTTAGGGAAATAAGCTCACTAGTTCCTCTCTTGCTCTGGGCCATGGACCTCTGATTACCCAACAAAAGTAATTAACTGACTTCCTTTCAAAATTGTATATATTAATAAATGCACTTGATTATTTTGCATACAATTTTAGATAGGTCATTGAGCACCCAAAATCTATTAACTAACTCTGAATCCTGTGACAAGTGAAAAACAAAACAAAATAAAGCAGCAAAAACTAATCTCATTAATTAAGCAAAAATTATGTCAGAAAAAAAGAAGCTGTAATTTCTTTACCAGAAAGTCTACCAGTAAATCTTGCTTATTCTAATTCTGAAATACATTCCAAATCAATCCACCTTTTCTCACTTCCAAAGCCCTCTCCCAGACCTAAACCACTGTTTGGCTACCTAGAAGACCTCTTAGTTGGTATCACTGTTTCCATTTTGCCTTCCTATAATCTATCTGTACTCTGCACTGCAGCCAGAATGATCTGTCTAAAAGGTGTACCAACTCATGGTACCGCTGATTAAAACTCAAAAGGCATTTTATTGCACTTTGATTAAACCCACAGCAAGTACCAGCGTCCAGAAGACTGGTGCTCTGGCCAGGACTGACTTCCCAGCCTCATCTTATACCCTCTTTCCTGCTGTGCCTGAGCTCTAACCCACAGGCTTCTTCATCCTCTTCACCTCCCCAATTTTTTCCTATCTCAGGACTTTGAATCTGCTCTTTCCTCTGCATTATACGCTTCTTCCAACCTTATCATGATTGATTCCTTCCTAGAATAAAAATCTCAGCTCAAATGTTTACCCCTGAGAAAAGAATTCCTTAATAACCCAATCAAAAGTACTCTGCTACCCTCCAGTCACTATTTCAATAATGTATTTTTATAGCAATTATTAATATCTGATACACTGTGATTATATGATTATTTACATTATTAGTCATTTTCTCTCTCCCCCCACCCCACACACCCTTAAACAGAATTTGACTGTTTTCTTCTCACCATTCCTATCTGCTTGGCACACAGTAGGTAGTCAACAAATGTCAGTTAAATCAATTTCTCTAAATAATTGAGACTATGCATAGTACAGTATTTAGACTAAGTCTAAAATATTAGCTTCCATGTGTGTCCTGAACAAATGTGTTAAAGGAATGGATGATGTCTTTTAGTATTGTTTCATGTTGACATTTCTGAGATGAACAATTAACCTTTTCAGATGGATTTAGGTTAACATACAGTACCCTAATTTGTTTTTCAATTACCCCTTTTAAAGACATGACTTAAGCAATTTTGCTTAAAAGTTTGAAATTTCTATATATCTAAAGGGAACATAAAATTCTCTGTATTTTTCCTAACTCCTCTGCCAAGTTGTTTTTCTGCTTATTTGAAGTATAAAACAAATATTGCTGAAAACTGTTTCTCAACATTGCTACTTAGTAGGTACCATACAGTCAGTCCCAAATATTTGGAAGTAGTGAAATAAAAATTTGGAATTGTAGATATTTAAGTGCTAGAAAAACAATGATTAACATGTAGCATAACTTCTATTTTTTAAAGTGCATTATGAAATATGGGTGGGATGACCATATGTTTTGGTGTGCCTGAGATAGTCCTAGTTTATGTTTGCTGTCTTATCTTTATTATTTATACTTTTATTCTCAAAGTGTCTCAAAAAGGATGTTAACTTATATACTAACTATAACTATGGGTAATATTTAGCTTTGGTAGCATTATTTGTCAAACGGTGAGGAAGGATAATAATAGTCTCTACTTCTATAGGTTGCTATATGGATTAAAGAATTTAGTGCATCTAATGTACTTAGAAAAGTACCTGGCATATGATGCATGTGAATAAATGTTAGCCATTATTATCTAGTTCTGTTGGAAAGGATGGACGAGCAAAAGCTGCCCAGTTAGGCAGAATGACAGCATTTAGTGGATCCAGAAGCACTGGCCCTTCACAGATATCTTTTCCTATTTAGTTGTGTTCAATTTTTCACCTGATTTTTTAATGTAAATGGAAGCCAAATAACCACTCAGATCACCTGCAGTCCTTTAAAATGATTGCTTCCCTTGTAGGTAGATTTTCCTGGTGTTTGACTTCAGTAGGAACAGGTTATGCTGAACAAAAGACTTTGAAACAATATAACATATGGACATTATTTGGTTAGGAATATAGTAATACAATTTTTTTTATGTGGGGAAGGAATTGGACTTTGGATTGTGTAAGAACTGGAAGACTGAGGTAATCTGTTTGAATAGAGGTATAGTGCATTAGTTAATATAGCTCTTCTAGGCCTCTTGTTTTAGAACAGCATTCATTTATTTACCTTAGATAAATCACTATCAGATGGAATAGACTCACAACTGAAATGAAAGTATATGTATTACGCTCACGGCCAACACCAGAGGGCTGTACTATTCGTGTGTTCAGGTCCTGTGTTTTATAATAAAAAAGGATTTGGGGATTCCTCTTTTAGAATCTTCAAGAAGCAAAATTTAAGAAATATAACTCTTTTGTTTTTCTTTAAGGGAAACACAATTTCTGTCGTTCAATTTATGTATGGAGAATTCAATCCTAATAAATATGAATCAGTTTACATAAATTTCTCAGGAAACATCTCTAGTAGCAGAAACAAAATTGGTCAGGAGATCTTCACTCTTGAATATGTCTGTGTGAAAGTTCATTATTTATTTCAGAATGCTAAGTTACCATGGTATTTATAATTCTTCTTCATTTATAAATTAATTACAAGAGGATTTTGGAAAAATTGCTGACTTATATTTGTCTTTTTATATTCACTGGTCCTTAGTTTACATTGTTATCCAATTCTAAATATATTCTTCCTTAAGCAGATCTTTTTGGGAAATCTACAGGTAAAACCATCTTGATCATTGATAGAGAACAGCTGGTTCTTCTACTCCCAAGTTTTGTCTCAGGACAAAGCATATTCAATGCTGATTTTTAGTCCACATTTCCTCAGACTATTGACTTCCTTGCTCAGACTATTGTATTTGTGGGAAATGTTTTAATTTTATGTTTTTAATTTATAAAAAGTGTCAAAGTGACAAATATAGTGCACTTAAATTGTTCATTACAGTGCAAAAATAGATCCTTAATATGAATTTACAATCAGTCATCAGTGGCTTGGATTTATAATACTTCCTATAGAATAAAACAAAAAGTAGAGATCATTTGCCAATTAATTGGTTGTGAAATACTCTGAACCAGTGGAAAATTACCTGGTTTGTGGATGACAGAAATCCTATATGATTGTAAGGAACTGGAGGATGATGGCTTATCATAAAAGGATGCTACTGTGAAAAACAAGAAACTGATGACATATTCTGAAAGTGACTAAGAAAATGACAGCCAAGGCAAAGAGAACTCCTAAGAAATAACATGTCTGATATAAGCTGTCAAATAGTAACTTCTACATGAGGTTGGATTTGTATTGGGTTAGCCAATATAAACATCTTACGGAAAACCTCGAACGAACTTTTTGGCCAATACAATACATCCAGCAAAACTGATAGATTGTTGATTGTGAAATGAATTACTGAAGATTTGATTAGACTCCATTGAAAGAGCAACCAGGAAAAATGTAGTGTTACCGCTTTGTCAAATTAACCATTGGATTATATTAGATATTGACTCTCTTCTACATACATGAAGGCTGAAAAACAATTGTTGAACCCCCTATCCAGTCATTTTTAGTGCATTATCTGAGACCAATCTATAGAATTGCTACATGCTAGTTTTGGAGATGATTATCAATTTGGATCATGCATTTGTTCATTTATCAAATAATTATAATAATAAACATAAAAGAGCAGGCATTTATTGTGCAAAACACTGGAGATTCACTATTGACAGAATAACTTGTTTTCTTTTGATAATATGAAATACTTTTTGGATCAAATGGCTTACTGGTAACATGGGCTTAAAAAGTTGGGTTTGTTGTTTAATTCTCTCAAGTTAGAGTTGATTGACATTTTTCATCTATCTTATAGAAAGAACTAATTGATAAGGCAACTAAGAAAATATCCAGAAATATTTCACAGTTAAAGCACTACTGATAGCATTTATTGAGCTTTCACCACGGGTGATGCTATTTAACACCATAAGGTTGTTAAATCATTCCTCACAACAACCTTAGGTCAGTTGTATCAGAGTAGGGTAATCTACTTTAACAAATGGCTCATCCCAATGGTTCAGTTAAATAGTCAAAGGGGATTATTCCTGGTAGATGGGCAGAGGTATGCCCACATTCACCTGCCATCAGCTGGTGGAATCAGAAAGAAAGCATGAAGGAAAAACACTCTCTTCTTAATAATCTTGGTACAGAAGAGACAAATATTACTTCTGTTCAGATTCCTTCAGTAAGAACTAGTAACATGGCCACACCTGGCTACAATGATAGCTGAGAAATGGAGTCTATAGATGGGCAAATCTTGCCCAGCAGAACCTGACTAACATAGAAGGAGAGAGAGTTGAACAGCTAACCTACCTGCCTAACGTGTTAATGTGATCCACGTTTTACTGATGAGGAAATTGAGTCATAGAATTGTTGAGAAACTTGCTCAAGATTACACAGCTAATAAATGGTATATTTGGGAATTTCACTGAGAATGTGCTGCCTTTCATTTCCCATCTCTTAATTCTCAACTACTATTTTAATTAATTTATAGTAAATTGCAAGTTGCTTTTTAAATTCCCTTAATTTTCTCATGTTTATATTTTGTTTTTCCCTAACTAGCATTTATACTTAATAGCAGAGACTCTGCTTCTTTCTGTTTTTGTAACACTCTAATATTTTTGAGGCTCTGAGATCACTTCAACTCATAATTAATGTTCAGTAAATCTTATCTGAATGTCAGATTACAGATTAATGTTTAACCTAATTTAGAAACATAGGGCATGATGTAGGAACTGATGTAAGAAAGGAATGGAAGTAATGGCTGAGTTCAGCGTCTTGGCAAATTTTCAGAAATAAATTACAATGTAAAGTTAAACCACTAGCACAATCTCTGATCTAACCAAGGAAATGATGCATGTGACGTAAACTATAACTAAACATTTTTTTTCTTTTGGTATCATTTGAAAAGGTCCTTTCTAAATAAGCTGTTAATGTTGTATGGTAAATAAAGGAATGGTTGCTATACAATGCTTAAGCTTATTTTTAAATGCATCAAGGTCTGACTAAATGAATAAAAGCCATACATTTATGACAAATTTTTTCAGAAACAATAGAAAACATTTTTCCAACCCAAAGGAACCAAATTTATTATGCAGGTAGTAATAAAAACACACCATAGTTAAAAGTACTCTGATGGCCAGGCATAATTGTTAACTTACTGAATAATCTTTAAAAATATTTTATATAATGTTTCCCTGCCAATTTCTGTAGAATATTTTAAATCTAGACTTAAATAGGCAAATGTATTGTATATGTTCTTTTGGAAGGGAGAGGCCAGATTCCAGACATGATCATATCACAATTGTAGAATTCATGGGAAATATTCAAGAAAAATTATATGAGCCACTCTAAAATTTTCCAGGTTGACTACATGTTGAAAGATAAAGATAAACCTTGGAATTAAATGAATGTTGGATTTTATATAGGACATCTGGAAAAGCAATGTCTTTGTAAAAGACAAATTTAAGTGGTCCTTATTTTGACACATTGAAATGCCTGGTCACTACGTTGGTGAATTTAGAATTTTCTTTATAGATTGCTTTCAAATCTTGAACACACTATTTCCCCAAATTTAGGCACTTTGACCTTTGAAATTTTTACCATTTTGCAAACTGCATTAACTATTATTTACTAAATACTATATTTAAATCAAATTTCTTTTTCACTTAAAGAAATTTATTTTAAAGGAAAACTTTATATCGTGACTTTAAAAAAGCATCAATTTTTACAAATAAAATATAAAAATTAATAATAAAAATAAAACAGTTTAATTAATTAAAATAAAATTTATTAAATTTTTACTTTAACAAGTATGCAAATATTTTCCAGATAATTATTACTTGAAAAACATATATTATCAAATCTAGAAAGGTGTTAAATAAAGACAAATAAGCAATAAAGTGAGATTTTCCTTTTGAAATAATTAGAAAGATTGAAGAGAATATTTGTCTCAGTATTTGATTTAATTCTTTTAACGTTGTGTTCACATAAATGAAATCATCTTTTACCATCAGTGGTATGATCCACAATTGGGATGTATCAAGAAAATGTACTGAATATTTTATTGGTATGAAAAGCATTAGTGTTTCTAAGGGGATTTGACTGTGTCTTGAGCTTTTGTGTTACTCCTACAAAGAACAAGAAAATTGGCTTACTTATTGACAGTAAAATAGGTCGTGAATTTTTGCTAAAGCCATTCACTCTGCCTCAGGTATCTTCACTCCCATTTCTGCCTGTTAAACACTTCTTCATCTTTTAAATCCCAAATTTAGTGCCACCTCTTCTAAGAATTCTTTCATGATCACAGTCAGCAAAACTTTACTTCTGGGTTTATGACTAATGACCTAGAATCTCACCTGGTTTAGCATATGTCCGAGTTTTCACTTTTTAATTATTACCAATAGTGCATTAAAATAAACTGACATGCAATTGGTTGACTCCACTCTGCCCATTTTTTAGCGTCATATTTTCTAGTAGCATCTGAAATACATGTGCAGTGCACAGAGTATTCACTTGAAAGTGCACACAAAATGGAAAAACAACCATTATCAATCTATCTCTTTTCCACTGCTTTTTCCAGGCACAAGTTAACAAACACCTCTCTTCATGGGCAGCATGAAGAGCAAGACCTTCTGGGCCTCTGCTGGGCACTGATGTGACCATCAGCTGTGTCATGGCCCATTCACAGCCTGTAAGATATGTGAAGCTGTGTGAGAACAGTTAGCATTAACAGTGGGAAATTATGGGTTAGCTGTACAAAATGTGAGCAAGAAAAAGAGCCTGAGCCCCATGGTTTAGAGAGCATAGAGATTCTGAATGTTTTTGCTTCTACAGTTTTGCCATTTATTATTTGATATAAATACATAGTATTAAAATATGCATTTATTTTATCTTTGTTAACATTTTGAAATTTTGTTTGCTTTCATTTAACATCTGCCATGGGCCTCATGATGATATCAATGGCCCATGAAAGTAAAAAGTCATAAAATCTGCTTAAGAGGCATCAGCATCTACTTCAAATGTAAGTCTTCATTTTAAGAAGATGGTGCCCCACAAGATGAATAATTAACTCACGTAGCTGTAGAAAATGTGTTATGTATTTCTCTTGAAACATGACTTTTATTTAGAGCAAATAACTATTCTTCTAAATTAATTTCACATTTTTCCCCTAATTTTTTTTACATGTACAAAAGGTAAAACAGTCAGTCACTTTTAATGTGTTGCTCCGTTAGCAGAACTCTGGGAACAAGTAAAGGATAATTGTTTCATATCAACGATGACATTTTCGTCAGTGTTATCTGATGCTTCAGACAGAAAATCAGTTGTTGAATTAATCTACTGCTTTCATTTCATGAATTCAAAGTAAAGCACTGGGAAGTTCATTTTGTACAAAGTGAAATACCTGACATTGTTATGAATACTACTGTAAATTCAGTTTAAAAATTCAACATTGAACATAAAATTTGTGGTTTTGTAGTGAAAATTCAAACACAAATTTTGATGGAGCACAATGTCATGGAAAACCTGTTTTCTTATCAAATTCAGAACGTTCAGAGGAGTAATGTGGTTTGATTTTGATTGTGGTGCACACACAAATTTATAATTGTGCAGAAACAAGCTGTGATAGTCTACCAATCAAAATAAAATTGTCCATGTTCACAAGTATTTTTTTATTATACACTGTTACCTAATTAAACTATTTTACAGTGAAGCTGATATTAAATACCGATACTACAGCATAGCATTATGTGCCTTCTTTCTTCGTTGCTCATCAGCAACTGGATTTTTAAAATGTTGAGCCTTTGATGAAACTACCTTGTAAATTAAGTGCCTTAGAATAATATTGAGTTTATTTTATGAATTTGTATTCTAAATTGGTTGCATTTGGCCAAAATCATTTGGAAGCCTAAAACCAATAAAGAATGCAATAACAATCTACAGCTTTTAGAACTCTTAGTAAGTTACAATTACTGAAAATGATACTTGCAAACAGGAATTCATTTGTTTCCTACAAAAACAAGGGAGGAAGTAAACAAATTAGATGATGGAAACATAAATAGTATATGAGATATAGCTTTGAAATAGGGTAATTATTATTATATATTGATTTGTCTTAAGACTAAAGGAATTTGTATACTTAATTGAATAAACTTACTTTCTACGCCAAAACTAAATTAACTCGAGAAGCCTAATGATTTTGCAGCATCTAAATTTTGTGACATTTGGAAAAGTAAATATAGAGTTAATTTATTTTTTAGTTTGCTGTAAACTGTAAGAAAAAGTTTCTCTGAGTTAAGGCAAAAAAGACAAGTACATTTGAAAATATGTGGGTTGAAATAATTATCTATTTCAGTATAAAAAAATAGCAGTGAGAGTATCCTCCATTTACCAGAATCTTCTCTGAGTTTCCTTTACCTCAGTACCTATCGGGAGATTATTTCCTCAAAGAAGATTACGGTCTCTAGAAGAGGTTTAATTAAACACGTCAACCATTTCAAGTGTACCAACCATAAATGCAATTTTGAAGATAATTTGCAGACCACTTTATGAAAAAGAGATGATTTATTCTTCAGAAAGATAGAAGACATTACATTAGAATAAGATACGTTTATAGATTTCAGTAAAGTTTATGCATGCTTACCAAGAATAATTTTGCTTACAGAGTATATCAGTGATTTAAAAAAACTATTAATTGAAGCATATGTGTACAAGTTCACAAATAATATGTGTACATCTCCAAAGAGTTTCACTAATTGAACCCAATGATGTAATCAAGAAACAGAACACTACCAAGAACACATAAACCCCTCTCATGCCTCTCTCTACTTGCTATTAAGCTATAGATCTGTTTTGCCAGTTTCAAATTTTATATAAATGGACTCATATACTATGTAGTCTTCTTTATTTGGCTTCTTATCTCAAAATATTGATAATAATGTTTCCATATTCCCTAATATTTATAGTTCTGGTTAACACATTCTCATTACTTTGTAGATTTCCATTATGTGAACATACCAAATTTACTTACACATTCTAATTTTGATAGACATTTTGGTAATTTCCAATTTGGGCTATTGGAAAAAAGTGCTTTATGAATATTTTAGTGTATGTTTTAGTGTATTTTAGTCATAAGGTCATATGATTATAGTTATGATTATAACTATTTTATATATCCACCTCAAATAATAAAACAATTTTTAAAGTCAATATATAAATATTTTAAATTATGTGATTTAATTTTAGGTCCACTTAACCTCTCAAAACTGTCCCAGTTTGAACAATAAAATAAATGATCACATTAATAATAACATGTTCTACTTTATTTTATCAGGCTGCAAATAAGAAACTATTTTGTGTGTGCTTTTTGTTCCCCAAATAAAAGGACACAATTATTTACTATGAATAAAACATTTATGCAATTTTCAATTTGCTTTGACTGTAATTCAAGTTGAATACAGTTCAAGATGGAGCATTAACAGAAAGTAGAATGTTCCTTGCCATTACTAAAAATTTTTTTCAAATAGTGACAAAATCCAATTTCAAGTGAGTAATTAGAAGCACAAAAAATAATTTAAAAACTAAAATGATTCACTTTTAAAATCCATTTTATTTAATGGGTAAATGACAATATTGAAAAAGAAATAACATAATTCAATATTTTGAACACTAAAATTTTCCATACTTGAAACTACATCTTAAAATACTATTGTGACAAGTATAATTTAACATTGTGTTATTAAAGGGAACCCTCTTGCACTGTTGGTGGGAACATCAATTGATACAGCCACTATGGAGAACACTATGGAGGTTCGTCAAAAAACTAAAAATAGAACTACTGTATGACACAGCAATCCCACTACTGGGCATATACTCTGAGAAAAACATAATTCAAAATGAGTCATGTACCAGTGTTCATTGCAGCACTATTTCCAATAGCCAGGACATGGGAGCCACCTAAATGTCCCTTAACAGATGAATGGATAAAGAAGATGTGGCACATATATGTAATGGAATATTACTCAGGCATAAAAAGAAACGAAATTCATGTATTTGTAGTGAGGTGGATGGACCTAGGGTCTGTCATACAGAGTGAAGTAAGTCACAAACAGGAAAACAAGTACTGTATGCTAACACATATATATGGAATCAAAAAAAAACCCAATGGTTCTGAAGAACCTAGGGGCAGGACAGGAATAAAGATGCAAACGCAGAGAATGGACTTGAGGACATGGGGAGGGGGAAGGGTAAGTTGGGACAAAGTGAGAAAGTGGCATTCACATATATACACTACCAAATGTAAAACAGATAGCTAGAGGGAAGCAGCTGCATTGCACAGGGAGATCAGCTCGGTGCTTTGTGTCCACCTAGAGGGATGGGATAGGGAGAGTGGGAGGGAGGGAGATGCAAGAGGGAGGGGATATGGGGATATATGTATACATATAGCTGATACACTTTGTTATACAGCAGAAACCAACACAACATTGTAAAGCAATTATACTCCAATAAAGATGTTAAAAAAAAAAAAAACTTTACCTAACAGTACTGTAGAATGAAAGACTTCTATTTGAGGTTTTTTGCTAACTATTCTTACAAACATTTGTAATTATTTTTTTATATTTAAAAACTTTCTTTCCTTTAGTAAATAAATAAAAATCTTTTGAGATAATCATTATATAGCTAAGTATATTGGAAATATCTAAGTTCTAAGCTTCTCACTTCTTATGAAGTGAAATGCTTTGCGGTTGTGTATTTTAAATGCATGTTTTAAATTTTGATTGTCAAGGCATTCCAAAAATGGCAAATACAGCATTGTCCAGTTATATCATAGTTTTCAGTGTTAACTGGCTTTAAAGGAAATGGTGAACTGTTCAAAGAAGAGTGAACTACTGCACTGAGAAACATTATGTTCCCGTACAACAACCTGCTAGGGTTGCTACAAGTTCATGATTTTTCCACAGATGCACATGTCTTTCGATATTATGACTATTGGCTTGATGCTTTTCACTAAAATATTGGTAAAACTTTAACTAACTGAAATAATATCCTTTAATAGGGCATGTGGCCTTTAATCCTGATTTATACTGCTTTTCTGTATGTAACTATTTTGTTTAAATTTCTACAAGCCATAAAGTCCTAAAGAATTCATTCATTTATTTAACAAATACTAATTGAGAACTTCCTATGTGTCAACCACTGCCTAGGCTTTGGGACTATAGTAATGAAGTAGATAATTCTAGTGAGAGGAAGCAGATGGGAGGATACATATATCATGAGGAAATTAAAATGGTGATGTGAGAGAAGATAGACTATGTAGTTACTGTATGGTGAGAGAAAGTCTTACAAAAGAAATAATGTTTAAGACAAGACTTTCCAAAATACAGCAGGTAAACCAAAAGATGCTTTCAATTTCTCAAGTTATTTCAATGAGAAAAGATGTTACAAGATAATTCTATTCAGATGCTAAATAAAGCATCAGAAGAAACAATATTTAGCTTTAGTTATGAAAGTTAGAACACAATAAGCAAATTACCTACCAACGTGCATTTCTGCCAGCCCTTTCAAAGTTTCATGAAGTAGTGCTCTCTTTTTTTCAGTAGGTATTTGATTAAATAATTTTGGAAATTACAGCACACTTTATTTTACTATTATTGAATCTCAATGCATATTAGCCTATTAAAGTGTCTAAGAAGTCCTGCAGTAGAGAAACCTATTTCATTTTATTTAACCCCAAATTTTCCTAGTATGATATTGATATTTGATTTTTTTTTTTTTCATAAAGCACCTACTAAAATCCATAGAAAGCTTTTAGTGCATGAAATGCATTTTGAGCCGTGTTGGAAATATGTCTATATCACCAAACACTAAAAAGAGATTTGAAAATTTTAGTCACAGGAGAATAGCTAAAGGTAAACTTCAAACTATATCTAGAAGGAAAAAAAAAAGGATTGCTTAATCTCAGATGAATTCTTAAGGATTTAAATCATTGATATTTATTGATAGGTGACATGAACAAATATAATTTAGTTCTATATTTAGCTTTTATGTCTTGAAAACTTCTATGAACACCTGCAAGGAAAGGTGGCCCGAGAAACAATTCTTTAAACATATATATTCAATAAATATATACATATTTGATATGTATGTACTTAGCTTTCCATTCAAATAAATTAGTAGTTGAAAATTGAATATTTTATGACAGAATATCATGGAGTTATTAATTTATTTAAATATATTTTGTTTTAAAATAGGTTTAAAGAATTTCCTTGTTTAGCATCCATTTATGAAGAGATTTCCACAGCCATAACACCCTTGCTATGTTAAATACTTTTTTTTTAACATCTTTATTGGAATATAATTGCTTTACAATGGTATATTAGTTTCTGCTTTATAACAAAGTGAATCAGTTATACATATACATATGTTCCCATATCTCTTCCATCTTGCATCTTCCTCCCTCCCACCCTTCCTATCCCACCCCTCTAGGTGGTCACAAACCACCGAGATGATCTCCCTGTGCTATGAGGCTGCTTCCCACTAGCTATCTATTTTACATTTGGTAGTATATATATGCCCATGCCACTCTCTCACTTTGTCACAGCTTACCCTTCCCCCTCCCCATATCCTCAAGTCCATTCTCTAGTAGGTCTGTGTCTTTATTCCTGTCTTGCCCCTAGGTTCTTCATGACCTTTTTTCTTTTCTTTCTTAGATTCCATATATATGTGTTAGCATACGGTATTTGTGTTTCTCTTTCTGACTTACTTCACTCTGTATGACAGACTCTAGGTCCATCCACCTCACTACAAATAACTCAATTTCGTTTCATTTTATGGCTGAGTAATATTCCATTGTATATATGTGCCACATCTTCTTTATCCATTCATCTGTTGATGGACACTTAGGTTGCTTCCATGTCCTAGCTATTGTAAATAGAGCTGCAATGAACATTTTGGTACATGACTCTTTTTGAATTATGGTTTTCTCAGGGTATATACCCAGTAGTGGGATTGCTAGGTCATATGGTAGTTCTATTTTTAGCTTTTAAAGGAACCTCCACACTGTTCTCTGTAGTGGCTGTATCAATTTACATTCCCACCAACACTGCAAGAGTGTTCCCTTTTCTCCACACCTTCTGCAGCATTTATTGTTTCTAGATTTCTTGAGGAGGGACATTCTGACCGCTGTGAGATGATATCTCATTGTAGTTTTGATTTGCATTTCTCTAATGATTAATGATGCTGAGCATTCTTTCATGTGTTTGTTGGCAATCTGTATATCTTCTTTGGAGAAATGTCTATTTAGGTCTTCTGCCCATTTTTGGATTGGGTTTTTTTTTTTTTTTTAAATTGAGCTGCTTGTAAATTTTGGAGATTAATCCTTTGTCAGTTGCCTCATTTGCAAATATTTTCTCCCATTCTGAGGGCTGTCTTTTGGTCTTGTTTATGGTTTCCTTTGCTGTGCAAAAGCTTTGAAGTTTCATTAGGTCCCATTTGTTTATTTTTGTTTTTATTTCCATTTCTCTAGGAGGTGGGTCAAAAAGGATCTTGCTGTGATTTATGTCATAGAGTGTTCTGCCTATGTTTTACTCTAAGAGTTTAATAGTGTCTGGCCTTACATTTAGGTCTTTAATCCATTTTGAGTTTATTTTTTTGCATGGTATTAGGGAGTGTTCTAATTTCATACTTTTACATGTACCTGTCCAGTTTCCCCAGCAGCACTTATTGAAGAGGCTGTCTTTTCTCCACTGTATATTATTGCCTCCTTTACCAAAGATAAGGTGACCATATGTGTGTGGGTTTATCTCTGGGCTTTCTATCCTGTTCCATTGATCTATATTTCAGTTTTTGTGCCAGTACCATATTGTCTTGATTACTGTAGCTTTGTACTATAGTCTGAAGTCAGGGAGCCTGATTCCTCCAGCTCCATTTTTCGTTCTCAAGATTGCTTTGGCTATTCGGGGTCTTTTGTGTTTCCATACAAATTGTGAAATTTTTGTTCTAGTTCTGTGAAAAATGCCAGTGGTAGTTTGATAGGGATTGCATTGAATCTGTACATTGCTTTAGTAGTAGAGTCATTTTCACAATGTTGATTCTTCCAATCCAAGAACATGGTATATCTTTCCATCTATTTGTATCATCTTTAATTCCTTTCATCAGTGTCTTATAATTTTCTGCATACAGGTCTTTTGTCTCCTTAGGTAGGTTTATTCCTAGATATTTTATTCTTTTTGTTGCAGTGGTAAATGGCAGTGTTTTCTTAATTTCACTTTCAGATTTCTCATCATTAGTGTATAGGAATGCCAGAGATATCTGTGCATTAATTTTGTATCCTGCTACTTTACCAAATTCATTGATTAGCTCTAGTAGTTTTCTGGTAGCATCTTTAGGATTCTCTATGTATAGTATTATGTCATCTGCAAACAGTGACAGCTTTACTTATTCTTTTCCAATTTGGATTCCTTTTATTTCTTTTTCTTCTCTGACTGCAGAGGGTGGAACACTCCCAAACTCATTCTACAAGGTCACCATCACCCTGATACCAAAACCAGACAAAGATGTCACAAAGAAAGAAAACTACAGGCCAATATCACTGATGAACATAGATGCAAAAATCCTCAACAAAATACTAGCAAACAGAATCCAACAGCACATTAAAAGGATCATACACCGTGATCAAGTGGGGCTTATTCCAGGAATGCAAGGTTTCTTCATTATACACAAATCAATCAACGTGATACACCATATTAACAAATTGAAGGAGAAAAACCATATGATTGTCTCAATAGATGTAGAGAAAGCTTTCGACAAAATTCAACACCCATTTATGATAAAAACACTGCAGAAAGTAGGCATAGAGGGAACTTTCCTGAACATAATAAGGCCATATATGACAAACTCACAGCCAATATCATCCTCAATGGTAAAAAACTGAAATCATTTCCATTAAGATCAGGAACAAGACAAGGTTGGCCACTCTCACCACTATTATTCAACATAGTTTTGGAAGTTTTAGCTAAATACTTTTTAATTCCAAAAGCCCACCAGGATTAGGCATAGTAACAGCTTGCATGAAAAGAAGGAGGAGTTGGTCAGGCTCATATCCCATTTCAAAGCACTTTATTTGGTATTGTTTGGAATATGGAAAGCATCTGGCATTTTATTCCAATTAGTTTGCTTCACTCAAGTAATTAGCTGAATGTATATTTCTGAAAAAAACTATATAGCCTGTAGAACATTGGCTTTGTTAGGGATGCACTAAATGATGAAGGCCATGTTGAGGATTTTGAATTAGATCCTAGAATCAAAAGAAAGACATTGAGGACCTTTCAAGTGACATGATCCTATTTGCATTTAAACACGATTTTGGGGGAATAGATTGGATTGAGGGAAAAATAGTGAGCTGAAGGTCAGTATAAAGGTTCAGCTTACTATTTTCCCCTCATTTTGATTATAGATCTCCTTCCTTGCCTGCTCTCCCATTTTAAGCAGAGAATCCTGAATCACTCTCCAGTTCTTATGAAAGTAGCACTCATCAAGACCAAACATCAAAAGAGAAATAATCAAGAAGCAGACTCTCAGTGTAGGGGAACAGGAATCACTTACAGGCAGGAGCATAACCAAAGGGAGCATGGAATATGAATGCAATGGTGGTAGTCAGTGAATGTTTGAAAGCCCAGAGTCTTAAAAATCACTGCTCAAACCAATTTTACTTAATTTCTATTTCTTGGCAAGATTGTTGGCTATGTAATAAACAAGTATGATAAATGTTAGGAATTAATACTATCCTAATACCGTATTTTAAACTTTTGACTGAAGGAGAAAACAGTCTGAAGAGGTAAGGAGACAAATAGGACAAATAGTAAGAAAAATTGTTCTAAAATGATAATACTTAATCCTGAATGATATTTTGGATGCATGAATTTTTGTGTTGGCTCACAAAGCTGAAGATAAATCATATTTGAGTTGATTAATTATTTTTGCTAAACTCAGATTATATTTGATATTCAAATGAAATTTATCATCACTTTTGAAGTAACTTGCAAATTAAAAATGTATTGCTTACTTTCGATTCATCTCATGTACATTATGACCAAATAAAATGTTTTAAAAGAAAAGAATAATTATCCTTTAAATTACGTTTATAGTTTTAATTATTTTCTTAAAATTGTTTTATTATGCAAAATCTTTTGCTTTGATTGTATCAAAGAAAAAGACTTATTAAGCCATACATTTTATGTGAGATAGAACATATAGATTTTATATAAATCTAGGAAATTCAACATATTTCACATGATAATTGATACTCATGGTTCTAAAAGTTTTTCTTACACAATACAGAAAAATAAGTACAAATGTAATCAGGTTAATAAATTATTTTTATTTCTTTTTTTGTACATAGATGCTCTCTAATTTTAACATCAAGTATTATGGGAAATATGTTCAATTCATTCATTTATATCACTTAATTAGGAGCCTATTAGTACTACAAAATTAAATATGCAACAAAATAAACTTATGTAAGCATTTTCAAGAGATGTCAAAAATATGGGAGCAGGTGGGAGAATGGTAGGCATCCTGGAAACTATAGGTTACTGAAAAGACAAGTTCTACACTACATTCCTATTTGAAAACCACATCCAGATTAACTATAGCCTCATATTTTGAAGGAAAAAGGAGGTAACAACTTAAGAATACTAGTATTAACAGGATAAAGTTATTAATCATTATGAAGAAAGAAACACATTTTCCTTAAAAACCCTTCCATCTTCAAATGTGATTCATTATGTCAGAATATTAATTGTAAAAGATTCAGGATCTTGTCAGCAAAGTCCCACAAAGCATGAAGAAAACAGAAGGGCATCATTATGTATCAGTCTAAAAAAATTTAACCAGACCAAGTGTTTTTCAGACTTGCTTATGCTTAGTCATGGGCATGAAGCATGTGACAGGATGGCTGGGCACCTCTTCAGCTGAACGTATCACAAGTAAAAGTAATGACTTTCTCCTCTACATTTTCAGAGCATTTGATCATACCTATTCTTGTGTGAGTCTAAGTGTGAGTGTGTGTGTGTTTATTTTATAAATGAAGTCTACATCTATACAGTTAATTGCTCTAATTTTAAGTGTATGGTTGGAGAAATGTTAATATATGATTCTTCAATATTAATACACTTATATAACCACTACTCAGACCAAGATATTGAATTCTAGAAGATTCCCTCATTCTGTGTTCCATCCTAGGGTCCTTCCTCTAGAGATAACCAATATTCTGCTATTTATCATATTTATCACCATAGATTTGTTTCACTTATCCTTGAAGCTAGTATAAATAGAGTCATATACTATGCATGAGTTCTTTCAATCAACATTTGTGAGATCTATTTATGTGTGGTTATCGCTAATTTGTTCTTTTTTATTGCTGTGTAGTATTCCTCTAAGTATGCATAATACATAATCTATATATCTATTTTATTGTTTATGGCCATTTAAGTTTTTTCAAGTACTTAGGTACTGTAAAGAAAGCTCCTATGGGCTTCCCTGGTGGCGCAGTGGTTGAGAGTCCGCCTGCCAGTGCAGGGACGTGTCCCGGTCTGGGAAGATCCCACCTGCCGCGGAGCGGCTAGGCCCGTGAGCCATGGCCGCTGAGCCTGAGCGTCTGGAGCCTGTGCTCCGCAACGGGAGAGGCCACAGCAGTGGGAGGCCCGCGTACCGGGGAAAAAAAAAAAAAAAAAGAAAGCTCCTATTAATAAATGATTTGTAACTGATATGCACTCTTAGGAATATCAAAGAGTATAAATAGTAGGTCTAAGGTAAATGTAGGTTTAATTTTCTTAAATACTACCTCAAAGTTTGCCAAAGTGGTTGTACCAATTTACACTAAAATCAGCAATGTATGAGCGTTTTCCTTACTCATTCTCTGTTCTACCACTTGGAATGTTCTCTCATTTTAATTTTAGCCACTGTGGTGGGTATTCAGTGGTTTTAATTTGCATTTCTTTGATTAATGATGTGAAACTTTTCATATGCTTATTGACTAGCATCCTCTTGTTAAATGCTTGGTCAGTCTTCTGGCCATTTTCATTTAAATAGACTTTTTTTTTCAAATCGAGATTTTTAAAATATTTGCTTAGTAGAGTCCTTTGTATTCTCAGTATGAATCCTTTGTCCAGTATATTTATTGTGAATAATTTCTTCAAGTATGTCATATTTATTAACTCTCTTAATAATAATTTTTGATGAACAGATAATTTTAATGTACAGTTAGAAATTTTCAGTGAATTTTTTGTATGTCTTACTAAAGAAACCTTTGCCTACTCTAAGGTCATGAAGATATATACTCTTATGTTTCCTTCTATAAGTATTATTTTTTTTTATCTTTCTCTTTTGCATCAATAGTCATAATTGAATTTCTTCTTTATTATGGTAAACATGAGTACAGATTTATTGCTTTCTAATTTTATTTAATTTTCTAGTACCATTTATTGAAAAGGCTACCCATTCTCCACTGACTGGCATTGGCATGTTTATTTATAAATAAAATGACTCAGTATATATAAATTTACTTCTTGACTCTCTATTCTAGTCACTGGTTTATTTGAATAGTTTTATGCCAGCATCACACTGTCTTAACTATTATAGCTTTATAGTAATCCTTGTAATCTGATGGTGTAAGTCCTATAAAATTTCTTTTTAAAAAATTGTCTTTGATATTCAGAGTCCTTTGGATTTTCAATAAATTTTGTTTGGGAACTCTAATTGTGTTAGAGAAAGACCAGTTCATGTTTTAGTCTATAAATCTTTATTACAGTAAGCAAGGCTTTGTTATTTTATTATAATATTATTTTACTGCTCTTTCATTAGCAGAAATTCTTCCACAGTAAAACTGGAGAAAGCAACAGTGAGATGCAATTTTTATAATGGGCAATTACAGATTTTTTAATGTGCCGTTGGAAATTTTCAGAATATCTAGACTCATCAAATGATATGCAAGAATGGGAAATTCACAGTATATCTGACCACATATTGAAAAAATTTCGAGTTAAAATTCCAAACAATTATCTAGGAAATTTATAGTTTAGCAGTTGAAACTTTTAGAAAAATACTGTGATAGGATAGTGATTTTTTTTTAATGCAGTTTGAAAAGATCCTTTATGTCGATTTTAAGATTCAACAACATATTTTTTTAATTTCAAAACTCCTCCATATCTTCTTAGCAAAAGCAGGAACGAGATGGTTTGTTAGCTAGAAAAGTTTGTTTGATTTAGGAAGGTTTTGTGCTTGTTGTTTGTTGTATTATAGGCTTGATAATGCTTTAATGCAAACACTTGAAAGGGAAAATTTGAATGTAAAGGAAAAAGAAATAATAACCAGTGGTGTGAGTTGAGGATCTTGAGAGGGCAGGAAGGTGTAGGTTAGAAGCTCAGATAGAAAAATTGGGCTTGGATGTGATGAGGGACACCTCTATTGAAAGGGAAAGAACAGAGAGGAGAATGAGTATACATATAGGCTTGCAAGATTGGTGGAAGGAAGCTGAATGACTTCCTCTTTCTTTTCTTCTGTCAAATAGCAAGGGAGATCATTTGCTGACACGGAGGGGCACAGAGGATAGGATGCAAGGAGTGGAGAAATTTGCAAATAATTTATAGAGTGAGAAAGCAATCTGACCAGAGAAACTTAGCAGGTCAGCTGTTGGGTGGGACTGAAGGTTAATGTTAGTTTTGTTATCATAAATTTGCTTATTGTAGAATTCTTTCCAGAAGTTAAGTGTAAAATTGTCCTCTTGTGTCACCACAAGCTATTGTGTTTCTAAAAATCTTTTCAAAATATGTTATCTCACAGAGGTTTATTTCAATACAAGTCTAGATATTCTGACTTCATTGGGAAACATTCTTTGATACACAATGTTAGTTATTATGCTTGGAAGTTTTGAGAAAGTCTTTATTTTAATTTCCCTAGATTACAAAATTTCTTGTTCTGTCTGTGGTAAAGAAGGAAAATAACTGTCAACCATTACGTGTATGATTGATCATCAGCTACTTAAAAGTCATTATAAGGTCAAGTTATGTTATATAGATAGATATAGATACAGATACAGATAGATAGCTCCCCCCCACCTTAGATGAGTTTCCCTGCTATCTTCTGTTCTTTATATTCCTTTTAATTGTCAGGTTTACAACTATTAACACCTTATATTTGCATAAAACTTTAAAGCTTGCCGAATATTTTCTCCTTTCTTGCCCAAGTTCACTCAACCATTATGCTACACATTTGGCCACAAACGCAATTCTTCTGAATCTAACTCTAGTTCTGTTTCCACTATACTACAGGAGGAATAGTAATACACTTTTAGCTAAACTGATTTAATTGTACTGGGAGGTATGACTTGTATATATTTCTGCATATGTTTTTATTTGAACATGACTATTCAAATACATGATTTTCTCCTTTTATGTTTCATAAATATCTCGTACAAACTCACTATTAATTAGTCAGATGATGATTAAATCCAGTGGACAAATGTTTTAAAAGAATCTTGTAATCATTTCTTTCTTACTTTTCTAGGCAAAAGAATACTTTATAGTGTATATATAATTTTACCCTAATTTATTTATTTATTTATTTATTTTTTTGCGTTACGCAGGCCTCTCACTGTTGTGGCCTCTCCCGTTGTGGAGCACAGGCTCCGGACACGCAGGCTCAGCGGCCATGGCTCACGGGCCCAGCCACTCTGCGGCATGTGGGATCTTCCTGGACCGGGGCACGAACCCGTGTCCCCTGCATCGGCAGGTGGACTCTCAACCACTGCGCCACCAGGGAAGCCCTACCCTAATTTATTAGTTTTGTAAATGTAGAGTCTTTTATTCCAGTATTCGTTAGAGTGGGGCATACTTGGATTTATAAAAAGGAACATTAAATAACACTCAATAACCAAGAATTTGAATGTCTGCATTTCAACTCTATGTATATTTTAGGGAACAAGTTCAAGCTTTGAACACGTGGTTCATGGTTTAAGTCAACACTGGTTGAGATCCAAAAATAAATAGCATGATTAATAAAGAAAAAAAAAGTTTCTATTTCCTCATGATCCACATAAAAATTTTTTTCTACATATATAACTGCACAAAAATGACAACTGAAATGTCCCTTTGAAAATCTTCTCAAACTTGAAAAATCAAGACAAGATCATTTAAAGTTTAGATCTATGTGAAAGATTTGAACAGATATTTCTCCAAAGATGATAAGCACATTAAAAGATGCTCAATTTCATTAATCATTAGGAAATGAAATCAAAACCTCAATGAAATACCATTTTACAACCACTAGACTTGCTGTGATAAAATAGATAGTAACAAGGGTTGGCAAGGGTAAGGTGAAATTTGAACCCTCATACATTGTTGGTGGGAAGGCAAAATGGTACAGCCACTTTGGGAAACAGTTTGGCAGTTATTCTAAATATTACATAAGAAGTTATCCAGCAACTTCACTCCTAGGTATATACCCAAGAAAAATGAAAAAAAAATCCACACAAAACTTGTACATGAATGCTTATAGCAGCCTTATTCATAATAGAAAATGGAAAGAACCCAAATGTCTATCAACTGCTGAATGAATAAACTAAACATGCTATAGCCATCACAATGGAATATTATTTGGCAGTAAAAAGAAATTAAGTACTGAAACATGCTACAACATGATGGAACTTGAAAGCATCATGCCAAATGAAAGAGGTCAGTCACTTCAGTATTATATGATTCCACTAATATGAAATGTCCAGAATAGGCAAATACATAGAGATAGAAAGTAGATTAGTAGTTGCCTATGTGTAAAGAAAATTGCATGAGACAGGTTAAAGAAACAAGGAAGACTTTCTTCAAGACTATCGTAGTAGGAGAGGGAGATTGAACTCAACGTCTCTAAACAAAAGGTGAGAGGATTGTTGAGTGACTAAATGTGTAGGAATGCTAAGGTCGATCCCTTCTAGGAAACACAGGACTCTTGACCAACTTTTGTTCAAGCGCACAAATGGCTTTGCTGAACCTCCTTGTCTCCACCCAAAGTTCTCCCTCTCTTTCACTGATTTTCAACATAGTCTGACAACTTTCCCACCCTTCCATAGCTCCTTCTCTATTTCTTTATACACAAACATTTCAAGGACTATGGCAAACAGAATCTGAGTTGGCATCAACACCCAGAGACCCAAAGCATTGTCTTGCTCTCCTTCTTTCTCTCTTGTTCAAATGAGAACCTATGGGAGCCAGGTAATAAAGTGAGTTTTGGTGAAAGTCTAGCCCATAGTGAATCCACTGGGTCTGCACACCCATTCAGTGCTCACTTTCTCAATTCCTGACCACATAAATGGAATTGGTGTACTTGGCAATAGGGGTGACTCTACAATGAGTCCCTGGTCTATGGCATAAGAGCTAATGTACTTTGGAAAGCCAAATGGAATACTTTGAAACTACTTTCCCAACCTCAACTCCAACCAAGAAAACAATATTTTTTCCTGAGGAGTATGATGAAGATCAGTGCAACCATTAAACACGTAAGAGATGCAGAGGTAATGGGGTCCTATCACATATCCATTTAATTTGCTGTTGGGGTCGTTGCAGAAATTAGAGGATTACCCATAGTCTATTTCAGTCTCTACCAAGTAGTAACTCCAATAGTAGCTGTTGTGTCACTGCTAGAGCAGATTAATAATACCTCTGGCACATGGTATGTGATTTTTAATTTCACACATGCATTTTTTAACATTCCAATTATAAAATAAGTCAGAAACAGTTTGCATTCATGTGGGATGGACAAAATTAACTTACAGTTTTGTCTCAGGACTATGTTAACTCTCCTGCCCTGTACCAAACTAAAGTCAAAAAGATTTGGGCTATAGAGAAATCCCATATAAACCATATTGAACCACACTGATGGACATAATGCCAATGTGACACAGTGAGCAAAAAGTGACCTGAGTTAAGAATATACATATAGATCCATGTTACTGACCATTGTCTTGGTCAACTGGTCAGAGGCTTGGATGAAAAAAGACTGAAAGGTCAGAGACAAAATCCCTAATAGAGGTGTGCAAATAGACATATGGCACAGGACACAAAGTAAAAATTTTGTATTTACTTTACACCAGAAAGCATCCATCATGGAAGAGGCACGAACAATGAAGTAGACAAAATGACTTAGCCAACTTTCTTCAGTGACCACCCCCAAAATGGGATGAAGAGCAGAATAAAAAAGTGGCCAAAATGGCAGACATGGCGGCTCTTTATGGGCCCAATTTCATGAAGTATTTTACCAATGTATATCTAGCTACAGCTACCTCTGAATGTGTAACCTTAAGGAACAGAAGCCAGTACTGAGCCCACCATATGAGGCTATTCCTTGAGAACCGTCAGGCTATGACCCTAATCAGCAGAAGGCTATAAGGCAGTTTTACACAATGAGAGCAGGGAATAATGCATGTGAAACCCATATGATCCACTTGGGGGTCCTCCTGATATTCCCTGGTCCCCTGGTAACTGTGGATAGACACATGCACTACACTGAGAAAGGTATGACTATCAAGTGTCCAGACCATACAGAGGGGGTGTTTTGGAAAGGAATTTTTTTTACTTAGTATTGGTTAATTAACTCAATGTTGATACGTTATACTTAGGCTAAAAAAGAAACTAACTCTTCTTAATTTTAGACAAAATTGGTCTTCTCTATAGACTTTCTCCATAGACTTCTGAATACACTATCCTATATAAAAGTGATAATGAAGGTTACCTTGAACCCAAGGTGTTAATAACTCTGTAATACCTTTGTTAGAAATTATGAAAATTTTATCCACTATCATACCATTCTCAGTATTTTTTCATCAGTTTCTTCCCATCTTAATTTAGACTGAGATTGATTCAAGAATATTTTATTTAGAAACATATTTCAAAGATAATGATTAATCTATATGTTTTCACTTTCAATAAAGCAACAGACACATTTTAGAAAATATCTCCCTTTTGTTGGTTATCCTTAAATGTTATTGTGTTGAATAGCATCTGTTTACCCCTCCACCTTTTTACACTCTGCTCTCTGACCTAGGAGGCTGACCTGGATAGCCTGTATCAATGGGGTACCCTTTCTGTATAGCTTCCAGTATAGAAAATTGGAAACTGTGGCAAGAGATCAGAAAAAAGTAGGAAAGTAAGGTTAGGAAACTTGTTACCCTGAAGTCTTTCCCAAAGGGGTTCTTTAAACTGGCTGTTTTTCTCAACAAAAGGTCACATCTCCTCTCAAATTGGTCATTTAAATATGAGTATGTGAGTATGTGCTTCCAAGTTCTTTTAACTGTTCCTCCTTCTTGTCTCTTTTGACATACAGGTGGTACCTACCCTCAGGGTATCACACTTTCCTTTGTGGTTTTCCAAGATCCTACCCATACTTTTGTAAATAGTGTTTTAAATGAAAGTATAGTAATGCAGTGTTTCTCAATATTTTTTTCATAGTAATTCAGTGTTTCTCAACATTTTTTTTGCTGCCTATCTCCTATAGAATCTTTTTAGACATTGCTTTTCTAATCGCGCCCACCCCCCCATCTTGTCCTTCTCCTTCTATTAAATACTATTATTCCAGATTTTTTACACTCAAAACCCAATATCCCCCACTTGGGGGTACCCCTGTTGAGAATGCATGGAAAACTGATAAAAGAAGAAGTAGCCTAATGGGATTTAGGGTTGCATACTCATACCATCAAGGACCTCAATTCTGGGGAAGAAATACGACATAATAGGCTTACAGGAGATGTGATATATGCCTTAAATCTCAGCTCATACATGCCCAGAATGGACAGATGTGGGAACCAAGAGAGGACAGTGAATAAAGGTGGTTCCTCTCAATATTACATATAGTAATATTTTGAGGAATTTTTCTTCTTATCACTGCAACCTTGAACTTGGTAGGTATGGGGGTTCTAGTACCCAAAGAAGGAATATTTGCTCAAAAAAATACATTCATGATTCCAACAAATTGGAGGCTAAATCTACTTCTGGCCATTTTGGGCTTCTCATGTCTCTAAATCAACAAGAACAGAACTAACTGGCGTTATTGATCCCATTAGCTGGAATGTATTGGGCAAAAAGAAGACTATTATTGGAATTCAGGAGGTTCACTGGGCACCTCTGTTTACTTCTTTGTGCTTGTTAATAGTCCTGATCAGTGAAATACTGTGGCAATGCAAGGTGTCAGATTCTGTAGGAAAGATGATTTGGTTTACCACACTAAGGAACCCTGTCCAGAAACTTACTGGCTAAGGGTAAGGAGAATACGGAATGTATTGTGGATTAAGGTAGTTATAATCATCAACCAAGGTGTTCTGACCAGCTAAAGAAGTGGTGACTTAGCCATATTTAACATTATTTAACTCTTTATCCCTCTTTTTCTCCCACTTTCTTATATGAAAACTGGTCGTGGTTAATATTTTAGATGTCAGATAGGAGTATGACTGAATGAACATGCTGTGGGTCTCTATGTGTCTCCTGTATTGGGAATACATTCAGGCCAAAGACAACAGTGTATGCTGAGAAACAAAAGGATGAATAGTGCCATATATCTTCTTTCTTTTCAGATTCACTCTTCACTCTACTCTCCTTCCTGAAAAGTACACCTATATTGACCATCTCATCAGGTTCTCTTGTCCTCTTCCAATTGAATTTGGCCAATAAAGAATCTCAGACACATGATCAGAAGGAAGACAGATAAACTGGCTATTTAGCGCACCAGCCATTTCCCTATGGAATTCTTCAAGGGTTGCCACACTACTAACTTTAAAAATAACCTCTTTAATAATCCCTCCTCAATTTATCCTAATTGAATATACCATCTTTATCTTGCTGAGACCTTGACTTACACATTACTTCTGATATATTTTTGTTTATATGAGCCTAATTCCAAGATTATATACTTATGTTAGTCATATTACCTATAACATGATATTCAATAAGAAACTAAACTGGAGGAGTATTTTTTGCCAAAGAAAGTAATCTGAATCTTGAAACCTGTAAAATTAATTGCTACTGTGGAAAAAACAGAAAACAATCTGACCTGATAAATTCAACTATAACAGAGTGTAACATCATTCCAGTGAAAACCAAGTTTTTTTCAGAAGACTGTATGGTAATTTACAAACTATTCTACTGACAGGCAAGAAACCTAATTGAATTATTCTCTATATTTGCATTTTTTTTGTGCTCATATGCAGGTAAAAATCATGTATACACTTAATGTGTCTTAACTGTATTTAGCTTAGTATGTGATTATTTTTAAAAACTAACACTTCTATTTATAAAATTGACAACCCCAAGTATAAAACTAGAGGTGAATTCAAGTATTTTTTAAATGTAATTAAGATGATGTTCGTTTCTGATTAAATGGATTAAATGTATCATCTTCACTGTTTTGTCCCCAGGGTATAGCACAGTGAATGACCTACTTTTCATGAATTACACTAAACTATCAATATTTATTGAATGAACAAAACCTAGTTTTTTTTAAAAAAAAAACTACCAAAAAATCCCATAAAAATTCCAAGAGTCTTATGTAAAATCTAAGCTGAAGTCAAAATAACAGAAAAATGCATTCAATGTGACATTGTTCACAATTCTTGAATTTCTTTTATATAATCTTTTAGAGATATAAAACAGAAAAAAGTTACCATTATTTTAATAACAAAAATATGAAGTCATTCTAGTCAACTCTATCAATTAAAATAATGAATGATCCAGATATTTAAATTAATACTCACAATTTTCCAGAATGGGAAATGAACCACTTCGATTTTCCTCCTTGTAGTCTAATAAATTTTGTTGACTTAGGCCTTTTTGGAGAACTACATCTTTTAAATTTGCATTGTGGCCCATCAAATTAAAAAGGAGAAATACCTGTTCTATGATTCAGAGTGACCTCTGTTCATAATCATGTATGTCTACACACCTCATATATGTGTGTGTTTATTGAACCAGCTATTGAACAATTTTTATTAATTTATACCCTCTAAGAAATTGTTCATATGAACCGTGTCCATGTCATGACTTAATTGTCCATAAAACAGAAAGATAAACTATAATTCAATAAAGGGAAATTTCTAAAATTAACAACTAAAACAATCATCTAACAAATTCTATTAAACTCCTCTCTAGTGATTTTAATGAAAATTACTAAGTTCCTTAAAGGAGAAATAATTCAAATCTCCAATCTATGTGCTTCAAAAGCTTTCATTCAAATAAGAGAGATAAAGAATAATCGTCCTTCCCAGTTTCCTCAGGGCGGTCTGAATTTATACCTGTGTTCCTGGCTTAATTAATAAGATGCCCCTTTCATTTTCAAAGGTGGCCTTGTTAAGTCAATAAATCATGTGATCACCCTAGAGATAATGCATATAAACCAATAACTAAAATATAAAGTGGTAAGTAATTAGTATCTGGAAATAAGAAATGTACAAAGCAAGTACCACTGGAATTCATAATTGGGTGAGTTCAGTTCTCCCTAGTGATCAGGGAAGGCTTCAAAGCAGAGGTGGCAGTTACGTCAGATCTTAAAGAAAGAGGAAGATTTCAATAGAGATAAGATGTAGGGCAGGAAGCTTATTCAAAATGTGTATATATTTAATGTAAAAAAATTCACATTAAAGTTTGAATGTAGATTAAAACGTAGTTTTTTATAACAAATCTGTTTCTCTTTTTTTATTGACCTTTAATTCACCATTCAGTGGGGGAAATTTCACATTTTAGTTTTATCCAGTTTTAACCCTCTTCCATGAAGATAATTTAATCAAGAGACATACAAAATAAAACAAAATGTTTAGTCTCTCATATATTTTTAGTCTTCCATTCAGAAGAGTATTTACTGTGCACTATTTGCAATGTTTTAGCATTGTTGATTTTTTATAAGAATTTTAAGAGTAATACTATATTTAATTCTAATTAGTTAAGACTGCTATATTTTTCACTCCAACAATATGTCCATTGCACCTTTCCTCATCTTGAGTGAAAGGAGAGTGGCTGCTGGTATTTTGGGGTTCCACTGAAAATGTTAGGACTGTGTTTAGTTTGGGTCAAGGGTGACTTTTTTTTTTTTTTTTTGCGGTACGTGGGCCTCTCACTGTTGTGGCCTCTCCCGTTGCGGAGCACAGGCTCCGGACGCGCAGGCTCAGCGGCCATGGCTCACGGGCCTGGCCGCGGACTCCCAACCACTGCGCCACCAGGGAAGCCCAAGGGTGACATATTTTTGAAGGTCATCGAGTACTGTCATGTAGAGTTCTGTTATGCTAGCTATCTCAGTGTAGCAATGGCTTCCCAGAACTACTCCTACTACTGTCTACTCTGATAACTCACCCTACTTCATGACATGAGGATGCAGAGCAAGAGGATTTAATATCATATGAACATGTTTTATGGCATCAGAGACCAGAAGTTTGTGGGTAGTGATGGAGGAAAAAAAAAGTCTAAAATGCATGAAATGTATGGAGCCAGAAATTAATCTGTAAACAAATTCTTCCAATTATCAAATTATAAAATTGCCCAGGGAGTCTCTCTGTCTCCGTCCTCCTCTCTCTCTGTCTGCCTTTCTTTATCTCTGTCTTTCTCTCTCAATATGTATGATGGGCATTGCTTGACATAGAATTAATCAGAGTTCAGTTTTGTAGGGCACAAACCTGTAGCAATATGACTGTTAGGTCTGAAATCTGAGACCAGTAACACCCATAATCCATTTCCTTTCAGTTTGGTTAAATTATGATGGTGCTTCCTGACAGTCTCATCACAGCACTTTCTGTGACTCCCCACTTGGGTAGTTCACCTGCCTAAGTAACCTTGAAACAACTCTCAGAATCTAGCAGCCAGCACCCTCACTATCTTCCAGGTCCCACATCAATTTATGCAAGAATTTTGGGGAGTCAAACCCTACCATTATTGCCTAACTATGTCATATGACCACTTACTCTGCTGTGGGAACCCCAGGTGTTATCTATGGGAGAAGATAACACTTGGGAGATACTTTTATTCCATAATCCAAAAGGAAATGAACCAGGACATCCTCTCTCTTTCTCATTATCTGACTCTTCTTTCCATGTCAAAGACTGGAAAGAAAAATCAGAGGAGGAGTTTTGCCGATTTCACTTTCTTCTCTCTCCCCGCTTCCACAATCCCACAGGACAGAGAAGGACTGGCTTATCCCCATTCTCTATGTCCTAATTTCTTTCTACTAAGAACAAAGAGGAGGAAGAGGCATGTTCTCTTTGCTATGCCTGTGTACTTTATTACTACTCTTCAAAATGTTAAGTGAGAGATGAAACAAACTGGTAATTTTTTTTTCTCTCCATAGAGCTGGTTCTTCTTGTCCAATGTTCTTGCTAAAAAGAACAAAATCCTACACTTTCCTTCCCAGGAGCTATAAACTTCCTGGCTTAGTTCTGGAGGTGGGAGATGGAAAACTCAAACATGATTTAAAGGGGAAATTAAAATGCATGTGGGTCATCATGTGCAAAATAGTAATCATGATACACAAGCCTGTATCTTTTGGCAGCTTTTCTTTTTCTCTTATCTTGGTCATAACCCTTCTTTTCAGAATGGAATACAGAAAAATGATGAAAACAGATCCTGAAGCACTTTAAAAGTATAGAAAATTGATATTTTTAACTTAAAAGAAAAGTTCTGCTCCACCCCTTGTTAGTACCCTTTGAAACTATGAATTTTATTTTCCTGGGATAAAAAAACTTTCATGACCAAAGTTAAAGCAGCAATACCTATATGAGTATTGAAACTTTTATGCATATTAATAAAAGTAATGTGAGGTTACATTTTTATCAGCACTCTGTCATAACTTACAGCATAACTCTCAATCACATACCTGATTTATTTTGTTTTAAATACATATTTAATAAAAAGAGTTAAATTATGTAGGCTATACTACCAAGTTCTAAGTGATGAGAACACAATAGCAAATGAGAGAGATGTAAAGATGTTTGAACCATACTTTATAATGTTCAGCCTACAGAACATGATATTAGTTTAAGAGCCAAAAACTAGAGGCCATTAGCTGGTGTAATCAAGAGTTACAGTCTAGGGTGGTCAATCTCCATTGTTTTAGAGGACCAACGCTTTAGGGGTGGTTACAAAAAGGGCTTCAGATATCAGTGTGTTGAAAAACAAATAGTTTTCTAGTTGGCATGCTGGACTCCAGAAGTGGATTTATATTAGTGAAAAGTGTGGCTCTTGCCTATTATGATGAATACTACACTTGGGGATTAGTGGAGAACTTAACAATATTCAAGAAATATCCATTCATTAAAATGTCTTAGAACTACTTCCTTCCTTTACACAATAGAGCATTAAAAGATAGCAAATCATGAATCTTGTGTCCTACAGTCAGCCTCAGGCAGGGTGATAGCTTGCTGCCTGAAGATGACGGTAATTATGACAGAACATTGTTTTATCTGCCCTTTGTGCAAAGTGTGGTTGGTGTCCCTGAAAGGACAGAGGGCTGGGAGAAGAAAAGGAATACAGAGGAGAAGGGCCAGGCCACCCCAGACCTCTTTGCCAATTGCTGTAATCTGCAAATATAAAACTAAAAAAATAAAAATTTAAAAATTGTGCATGACCAAATCAACTTAGGTTGTATTACAACGAAAAAGATCCTACCCTACAGAGTTTATATTCTGGTAAGAGAAATGAACAATACACAAATAAATACAGTAAAATGGTACAAGGCCCTATGGGGTATTCCCAGGACAGACTCCCCCTCCCATGTCCTCAGCATGCCTTTTGTCTGCAGAAAAACTTTAGTCAAAGAACAAATTTAATCAGAGAAGTGAGGAAATGCAGAAACAAACAAACAAAATGCAGTCAAACAGGGCAAAGTAATAATAGTGTAGTAATTAAGCAAAGTCAAGGACATTTAGTTCGTCTCAAGGGCTATAGGTAATATTCTGAGCCATATCTTTTGAGCTGTTTTGTAGATATTGAAACCTTCACAGGTGGAAGAAGTTAACTACATGATGACCTGACTGTAGCCATGACATAAGCTGCCACAGTTCTGAGAACCGGCCTCAGAGAAATGGGAACAAACCAACTCTGGAACTGCAGATTAACTATACTTAAAACAATCAAGATGATGCTGATCAGACCACCATATGACTAATTTCAAGATAACTGTCGGAGCTGACTATGCTGTTCTGCATGTAGCTTTCTTTCTCCGCCTATACAGCCCTGAAATTCCCATTTAAAAGCTCTTTCCCCCTGATCAACAGGGGGTGTTGGCCTTTGGACATGAGTCTACCTTCTCCCCAGGTTGCTGGCTTCCTGAATAAAATAACCTTTCCTTTCCACCAACACTTGCCGCTTGAGTATTGGCTTTTGAGTGGCAAGCAACTGGACCTGAGCTTGGTAACAGTAGTACATATTAAACTACTTTACTGAGTATTCACAGAATGCCTTTGAGTAAGTGGTTGAGCCAAGATCTGAATGAAATGGACAGAAGCAAGTTCTTTTAAAAAAATTACATCACATAGTTTTTTTTTTTTTTTTTTTTTCAGGTATCATCAGGACTTTGGAGCTCTTCTCCCTAAACTGTACATAAACCAAGGTTGTTGGAGCTAAGTGTCTGCTAACGATACAAAATGAGTGCGAGGCGGGAGAAAATAATCCTCAGTATTAAAGAACAGTTTGAACATCTAGCTATGTCATCTGGGGAGAGAGAGTGACTATTTTGTAGTTTATGATACATAAACTGAGATTGGAATGTAAAATACCTAATGTCTCTTTCAACTCTAAAATTTAAGCGATTCTTATTCTAAATAGTCTAGGACTAATTGACATTGTAGGCTTTGATATAAGTGAAAGTCAAGACAAGTATTTTTTTATAAGAGCTTCACTGTGATATAATTCACATAACTTACAATTCATGCATTTATGGGGGTACAATTCAATCATTTTCAGTTGATTTACAGAGTCATGCAACCATCACCACAATTTTTATCCACCCCCAAAAGAAGCCCTGTACCTATGAGCAACCTCTCATCACTTCCTTCCAAAGTATTCCACCAGTCCTAAGCAATCATCAATCAAGTTTCTATCTCTATGGATTTGCTTACTCTGAATATTTACTAGAAATGCAATCATACAATACAGTATGTGATCCTTTGTGACTGGTTTCTTCCACTTAGCATAATGCTTTCAAGGTTCATCCATGTTATACCATTTATCACTACCTCATTTCCTTCATTGCCATATAATAATATTCCATTGTATGGATATACCACATTTTATTTATCCATTCATCAGTTGATTTACATTTTACGTTTTCTTACTCTTGCCTACTATAAATCAAATGCTGCCATGAGCAATTGTGATCATGTTTTTGTGTGGACTTATGTTTTATTTTCTCCTGGGCATATATCTAGGAGTGGAATTACTGGGTCATATGATAACTCTATGTTTAACATTTTGAGGAACTACCAGACTGTTTTCCAAGGTTGATGTAACATTTTACATTCTACAAGTAGTGTATGAGGGTTCCAATTTTCTACAGGATAAACATTTAAAGGTAAGCTTTTAAAATTCAAAAGTTAATCTTAGGATAGAATAGCAGATCATAGCCCCCCAAGTTTGTACTTAGTAACCTCAAACCTTCATTTTATTGTGACTCTCTGAATGGACCCAAGCAGTTTTATCACCTACTGTAACTACTAAATAGTGTGCATTTATTTTGCTTCTCATTCTTTTAGGCTCTTATTTCATCATCTGCTATTCACTGAAAGTGGTCACATTTCTCACATTTCTCAGGTGTGGTAGGCTGAATTATGGACCCCAAAGATAACTAAGTATTAATCCCTGAGACCTTTGTGACATTGTGTAGCAGAATAGACTTTGCAGATGTAATTAAATTAAAGATCTTGAGATGGAGAAATTATCCTAGATCGTCCAAATGGGCTCTAAATGAAACCCCAAATTGGAAGGCAAAGGTAGATTTGACACAGAAGAAAGCAATGTGACCACTGTAGCAAGATGCTACACTGCTGGCTTTGAAGATAGAGAAAGGGGCCACGGGTCAAAAAATTCAAGGAATACACATCTAGAAGCTAAATAAGTCAAGGAAATGGATTCTTTCCTAGCACCTCTGGAAGAAGCACAGCAATGGCAACATCTTGATTTTGACCTAGTGAAACTGATTTCAGACTTCTGACCTCCAGAACTCTAAGAAAATAAACGTGTGTTGTTTTAAGCCAGCAAATTTGTGGTAATTTGTTACAGCAGCCATAGGAAATTAATAGATTAGGTAATACATTCACATTTTAATAGGATTCTTAGGGGACCTGTACTGTCTTACCTTATAGGAATAATTCTTTTTTTTTAATTTAATTTTCTTAAATTTTATTTATTTTTTATACAGCAGGTTATTAGTTATCAATTTTATACATATTATACATGTCAATCCCAATCTCCCAATTCATTACACCCCCACCCCCACCCCCACTTTCCCACCTTGGTGTCCATACATTTGTTCCTTACATGTGTGTCTCTATTTCTGCCTTGCAAACCAGTTCATCTGTACCATTTTTCTAGATTCCACATGTATGCATTAATATACGATATTTGTTTTTCTCTGACTTACTTCACTCTGTATGACAGTCTCTAGGTCCATCCACATCACTACAAATGACCCAATTTCATTCCTTTTTATGGCTGAGTAATATTCCATTGTATATATTACCACATCTTCTTTATCCATTCGTCTGTTGATGGGCATTTAGGTTGCTTCCATGACCTGCCTATTATAATAGTGTCACAATGAACACTGGGGTGCATGTGTCTTTTTGAATTATGGTTTTCTCTGGGTATATGCCCAGTAGTGGGATTGCTGGGTAATATGATAATTCTATTTATAGTTTTTTAAGGAACCTCCATACTGTTCTCCATAGTGGCCATATCAATTTACATTCCCATCAACAGTGCAAGAGGGTTCCCTTTTCTCCACACCCTCTCCAGCATTTGTTGTTTGCAGATTTTCTGATGATGCCCATTCTTACTGGTGTGAGGTGATACCTCATTGTGGTTTTGATTTGCATTTCTCTAATGTTTAGTGATGTTGAGCAGCTTTTCATATGCCTCTTGGCCATCTCTATGTCTTCTTAGGAGGAATAATTCTAATGGTAATATCATATATGGAGTAGGTAATCCTAGGAGTATTTGAGGGTAAACAAATTTTTGGTGTCTCATCACCACAGATTCTACATGGTAGTTTATTCTTAAACTTCTGTAATTGGGAAATACACAAAGATCTTTAACCTTTGTATAAATAACATACAGGATTCTAGGGAACAAATTCTATGTTCTACCAACTCAATATGTAAGTAAGAATGTATATTTATTCTTAATTTTTTTCTTTACTCCCAAATCTATGATCACTAGAGGTATTATCTTGACTTTCTTTGGCTCCAGTAGAAGGAGGTATAGCTGAGAGGTTTGCAAACTCAGGCTTTGGGATTTGATTACAAATTGTGCTAGAAGATGCAATGCATGTATATCAGAGCTCATTATGTGAAGAATGAAGGAGATAAGCTTTATAAAGTACTTATTACAGAGCCTAGTGTATAGTAAACATTCAAAAGTGGCCATTATTATTGTTTATTATTATTATCAATGAAGTTATCAATGAGTGACAGTTGCACATTGACAAAGAGCTCAGATTCTGAAGTCAGACTCCCAGGATCTGGGTCCTGGCTCAGCTAGGTATTAGGTGTATTACCCTGGATAGGTCATTTATCATCTCTGTCTCAGTTTCCATCTTTTTTTTTTTTTTTTTTTTTTTTTTGCTGTACGCGGGCCTCTCACATCGCGGAGCACAGGCTCCGGACACGCAGGCCCAGCGGCCATGGCCCACGGGCCCAGCCGCTCCGCGGCACGTGGGATCCTCCCGGACCGGGGCACGAACCCGCGCTCCCTGCACCGGCAGACGGACTCTCAACCACTGCGCCACCAGGGAACCCCTCAGTTTCCATCTTTATAAAATGGTTTTAATAACAGAACCAACTCACAGAGATGTTGTAATTACTGGATGAATTCATGAATGGATGTGTGAAGAGTCATGCGTAGCACCTAGAGGCTTGGTAAATTTTAATACTTCATATTATTTATTGAAGAATTACTTTAAATTCCCTACCTTACCACATCTGAGGGTCTCACCTTTTCTGTCTGTAGAGTCTTATTTGTTTGTATGTGGGTACTGTAAACAAAGAATGTTGGCTGCCATTCTAGTTCTACATGGATCAAGCCATTAGCCACTGCTAATGTCCTGCAACGGCGCACCTGAGGGGAATTCAGGGTGGAGAAAAACAGGAAGCATTCTGTGCTATGGGTACTAGCCCTAGATACTTAAGATGCATATCTAAGGAATAATTTCTATGAACCCAGATTCTAGCATCTTCCCACACACAATAAAGCACTAAAATCATTATCTTGAGATGTTTGTTCTTTGTGATTAGCAGTAATCATTTGATGTTGGACTACATTTTTTTTTTTTTTCCAGCAAAAAAACTCATGAATATCCTGGCTTCTCCCTTACCTCTTTGGAGTAGCTTCAGAGCTATCGGAGAGGCTGTTTCCCAGGCTATAGCCCTAAGTTAGGTTCCTGAATAAAACTTAACTTGCAACTTTTAAGTTGTGCATTCCCCTTTCAGTTGGCAGTGAAGAAAACCTGAGTAATCTGCTGTTGTGTTTCTGTGTCTCCCAGCCTGTCACATAGCTTTTGTCACAACACTCTGTGTACCAAACAGTGTTGCCTGGATCCCACAAACCAGTGGGGAAAATCCCCTATTAGGTGGCCCCTTTACTCAACCCACTTACACACTGCTTGGTGATAAAGAGGCTTCTGCAATTCCAAAAGCTTCCTTGGGGGCAACATCCTCAGGCCTGCCACTAGGGTGCAAATTTGTTGCTACTTTTGGGAAAGGAGCCTTTTTTGCCATGATAACTCCCAGGCAAATACCTAATGGAGCTCAGCTTACATGGAATCTAGGCTCTAAATTCAGGTTAGGCATGGGGAGGGAGCAAAGCACCCTGCACAAACATACCAGAATCAAGGTCAGAAGGGAACAAACAAAATAATACCCTGAATTTTATGGATGAGTTTTTCTTCAAAAATGTTCATACAAATTCGTATAATTTGATTCCACAAACACTATATTGATAAATTTTCTTAAGCACAACATTCTTATATTGCACATGTGCAGAGCATCATCATATTTACTCGAAAAAATACTCTGGAATAGATACTATTAACCCCATTTTGCATTTGAAGAAACAAAGATTAAGATAAGTTAGGTAACTCAGAAAAAGTCACAGATAAAGGAGAGAATCAGGATTTAAATCTATGCCTACCCATTCTCCCAACAGCAGATAGATGTGACAATGTGCTTTTAATCATTTTCCAAACACTGAACATGTAGGTTGTTTCCAATATCTTGCTAGTAAAAGTAATGCCACAATGAATATACATGCACATTAATCTTTGTCAGAATTTTTATTGCCTCTAGATAGAATAGCAGGAAGTAACACACAAGGTCAAAGGGTATGTAATATTTTTAAAGATTACTTTTTAATACCCGAGATTGTTTCTCAGAAGGGTTATTCTGGACCTTACTCCCAGCAGATGTAAGAGTGCTTAATTTGTACACTTCCACCCACACTATTGTTCTTTATTCTTTGTGAATTTGACAGGTAATATGGAATATTAATTTAAGCAATTCATGATGAGGATGAAAATTTTTGTATGTTTATTAGCCCTTCATATTCCTTCTATGAGTTGTCTACGCATATCTTTTTTATGTATATAACTCCCTGTGCTATACAGTAAAGCCTTGTTGTTTATTTATGTATGGTAGTTTGCTTAAATTTCTATGCTTAGATTTTCTTTATGGTGGTCTTGTTTTAACAGATAATTATATCTAATAATAATATATTCAGATTAATTTTTCCTGTATGATTTATTTCATGAGTTTGTGCTTAGAAAACTTTATTATCTCTCTCCCCTAGATCATACACACATGTTCCCCTGTATTTCCATCTTGTTCCTTTGTAGTTGTATGTTTCACATATAATTCTTCAAACTGTTTGGCATTATTATATTATATGGTGTAAGGTTAAAATATGAGTTTATTTTTTCTCAAATAGCTAAAAATTTGTAGCTATATCATATGTTGATGTATCCTCAGTAGTTCTTATTAAAGTTTTTAATTAAGCCTATATTACAGATATTACCCTCTACTTTTTGCATTTTTGTACTATCTTTGTAAATTTTTGCATCATTTTAGTTTTCCTTTATTATCTACAAGGATGCTTATGATTCTGTAACGCTAAATAACAAAGTTAAATCATAGCATTAATAAGTGATGTGGCCAAGCCTGGATTTGAATGCAAATTTTCAAACTCTAAATGCCATGTAGCTATCATCCTGCCAGTCTGTCCCCATTATATTTGTCCTCCTTTTTTTCTTCTTATTTCAGATAGCATGTATTGTTCTTATATTTTAGTGATAACACATAGTAAATGCAGTCTAACATTTTCTTACATTTCTTGTGGGACTACATTTCAAGAGTCAACTTTGTGCTACATTTTTAAGGCAATATCCCCATTACACCCTGCAATAGTCTTTTCATTAGCTTAAGGCCCCTTCCTTCCCTTAACACTTCCTCTAGTTTCCTTTTTTTGAATAATGAATACTATATCTTAGTAGTTTGCTGTTCAGCACAGATAAGATATGCATTTTCTTCTTGGAATCTTCAGGTCCACCTGGATGCTACTAGAATACTCCTCTCAGATCTTCTGCTTGAGTACAGTTCAATGTACAAATTTCTCCTGTCTGGCAGTCTTTAGCCAGTGTGGTTCTGCAAGATTAAGGAATTAACATCCCCGTTTGGAAATTTTCTCAGTTGGCCAAACTACATCGTGGGTGCATAGTGTCCAGGGCAAATGCTTATAGAGAGGGATAGTAATGACATAAAACTGAAGAAAGCAGGTTCAGTTTTGGTACAGATCCTGTTGTTTCAAGGGCACCATCCATGTGATTTTACCTGAATCTCAAACTCATGACTTCCCTGTGTGGTGGTGTTTGTTTCACCCACCAAAATATAGAGCAGGTCTGAGTATTTGCAGAATGTGGCACATCTGCTGTGTAGCAGAGGAAATACCTCCCACAGTTTGGCAAATCAGAATTAGTACTCTCCCTTCTAGGGCCATGCAGACTTGGACACTTGTGATTTCATGGGTAATTTGAAGAGAAAGCAGAGGAGGTGGATGAGTCAATCATTGAGAAGTATTAGTCACCAACATAAGACAAAAGCCATACTTGTTTAAGAATTCTAATATTACACAAACTACAAAGATTTAAATACTTGTGACACCTCATTTCAATCCATTTCCCTGAGAACTGTTCTTGCAGTCCATAATTTCAGGCAAGCTAATGCAAAAGTTCTGCCTGCTTCTTGCCCATGCTTTGTACTTTTTCCTATCTATTCCTTTTCATGGAACCCAGCTGTGTGATGTCTTTGTGAGACATGATAAGTGGTTGTAAGTTGACTCTGACAGGTTTCCCTCTCTTACCATTTTGCTCTATTGTTTCCAACTGCCCCTACATAGTTGCTACGCTTTTCTTCATGAAAATCCAGATAAAAGTTACACTGGCCCTGAAAACCATCTGAATCATTTTCCATTCCTTCTCTACTTCACTTATCTTTAAGAGGCACACGTAATGAAGTCCTGTTCCTGTTCTCTTGGATCAACAATTTTTGGTTCAAGAGTATCTTCTATTTTTTTTCCACCTCCTCACTCAGTTATTATTTTGTACTTACTTGAAACAATTTTTCAAAACTTATAAGACAAATTGTTAGGAGTATTTTCAGTGGCTTTCTCATAGTCATATACCTGATAAATCAGTGGTAGAGCCCAAAGTGGATGCAAGGATGTTAATCTTGTAGATTTACAGTTTAAAATTCTTTCTAATATACTCATTACCTCATTGGAGGTTATAATTCATATTATAGCTAATGATTACAAACTAATATGAAATATATTTTTGATACACTATGACATAATGTGAATCCTTCATAAAGCTAAAAAAATATTGCCTTGATCATATTTGATTTTATAACAATTGATTAAAGGGAGTAAATGAGACAATAAATATAAGTGGTTAGCACAGGGTCTGGAACATAGTACTCAATAAGTGTTTGCTATCATTATTTATTAAGTGGCTAATAGATGTCAAGTAAGCTGCTATTCACTCTATAGCTAAGGAAGCCTTTAAAGCAAATTATTTAATTGTTCTGGATTTCTTTTTGGGCTTTGGCATTTTCCTTGGGTTTATTATATCTACCCACTATCATTTCCAGTATAATTGAAATCTCAGTATATCATTAAGTGATTCAGAATTTACGTGTCAGAGAGTGGTATGTTTTCTTCATTTATTTAAGTTCCTTTAGTTGCATGTTGTAATGAGCCAGCCAGGTCCAGAATTGTGTTTGTTGGAAAGAAACACACTCTCATAAGTCCAGTTATGACTATTTGTCATAGTTTCTGTTTGAAAAAAATTATTAAAAACCTTTAAGATGTTTTTATCCTCTAATATTTCTTACATAATGAGTATATCAAATGAAACCTTGTGACTGAAAATAAGCAAATGCAATGTAATAACATGGCTTCAGTTAGTACCAGATACACATTAAGGCCATAGTTAGGTAAGGGTAGTTTCTAAATCTCTAATGTTTAAAATTAAAGTGTGTAATAATTTATTTCATAAATACACAAAGGCATTTTTTTTTTACAAAGGGTGCCTAACAACTTCTCTGTATGAAACACTATCAGGCAGTATTTCCATTAGCAACCTAGGATGAAAATGACCACCACAGCAATGTCCTTAATACCTCCTTTTCACAGAAGGTATATTTATGGTTATGATTGGGATTCCAAGACTCAGATCCTTCTATTTTTACAGTCTTCAAAGACAAGATCTTTTCATACATTGTTTCTTGCTCTTTCAATTGTCCAAAGTTAACCTTCTGTTCCTTCTGGTGGTTGTGACACTGATCTCTATTCTTCCTCTGGTCTGTGTGAATGATTCAGAAACAAGAAGAAACTGAACATATGTGTATTGCTTACCATTAGTCAGGGCTTTCTGCCTATGCATTATCCTCTTTTGCCCCAATATAAAACAAACCCATGTCAGCAGAGGTACCGTGTCTGAATATGAAGTGAGATAAATCAGAGCAGCCTAACATGTAGGATGTGACATATCCCTTGCGGAGAAGCAGAGCCCCAGTTTTCTTTGAGAAGGAAAGGCTGAACCTGCCAGGAACACATATCCTTTCGCATTGTTTAGTTGCTTGCATTGAGAAATTCAGATGAAGAAGCTTGATTACATTCGGAAAGAGGCACACCCAGGTATTGGAGTTTGCTCATGGTAAATCTCTCTCTTTTCATTATTCCATGTTTCCATTCTTTGCTCTATCCTGTGTCCCAGTCTAAAGAAAATCTCAGTCATCTGTAGGTCAATCCCACTAAAGTATTGATCTGAGAGTAATTTAAGGGAAAGGTTTTCAGACTAGATGTGTGTATGTGTGTGTGTGCCAAGAGGTAAAAGAGGGAATTCGAAGGTCTGGAATAAACACAGTATATTTAGTTAGGAGTGCAGTCAATTGCATGTTAAAGAAACCTGCCTACATACTCAACTAAATAGAGATATAATCTAGCTGTGCTATCAAATATAGTGGCCACTAGCCATACATGGCTCTTAGTTAAATTTTAAAATACATTAAATTAAAAATTCATTCTTCAGTCTTACTAGCTGCATTTCAAATGCTCCATAACTTTGTGAGGACAGTGGCTACTGTATTGGGCAGCACATAACAACACAAAAATTTCCACTGGACAATGGCAGTCACAGCACTGGTGACATTCAACCTCCTTCTAGGTTCTTACTAGGTTGTTCATTGTGTATACTTGTCCGTGAGTCCAAGGTCAATGCTCCAGGCAAGAAAAAGGGAAAGAGTTAAGAGCCAACAAGCTGATAACAGCTGATTCTCTTCTCAATTATTTTTTCCAGAAAAATAATAACTTTTCCAGAATCTCCAGCTACTAGGCTCTTTATAGCACATGGAACTGAAATGGGTCATATGGCTTCCCCTGACTGTGAGAAGGTATAGGGTGATGGATATTTCTATTGACACCTTGCTACTACAAACAAAGTCAGAGTTGTGATGTAAGACAGAAAGAAAGAATCAAAATTGAGTGGGCAACATCAGAGTTTGAAACTCATGGGATACCTCCTTTACAGCATCAATTTTACTCAACTTTAAAAAATTTAAAATATTTGCTTTAAATTTTTGATAAGCAAATTTTAAGTAATTTAGAATATTAAAGTGCACATTAAAAGAAAGATGAATATGATATACTATATAGTAGAATATAAAGTTATCACGGCTTTTTAGATAGAGCTTGATAGTACAAAGAAATGTCCTTTGGCATGACCACTTTAATATATACATCCATAAACTTTGGGGATCCTTATTCTTCCTCTTCTGCTATTAGGAGGATTTTAGTTAATTATTTTTTAAATATCTATTTATCTATCTATCTATCTATCTATATAAAATATACATAGTACTTCCTTTATTAGCAGATTTTTCATCTTTGTAGGAGGCTGTAAAGAACTGATAAGTCTTCAGGATGTCAGGAAATAACGAACTCTCCACCATGGTGAGAGTTGAAAAGATTTTGGTTGTTTGGGCTTGTGTGGGAACCAAAGCTTTCTGCAGTTCCTCAGATAAGCCTCAGTGACTATTAAGTATAACTCGTGATACTAATCATCTCCCTTAAAATGCCCTTTAAACTTTATATACCATCTTCTTAAAATTAGAAATTAGATTTTGGATTTCCAAATATGGTGATGGAAAGAAAGCATCAATCTAATTCTTCTGCCATCAAATGATTACTCTCATTTACACAGGATGTGACTGTGCATTTACAGGAGCCTTTGTTTTGAAAGTCCTGTAGAAGGTCTTTTCTAAGGTAGCATTTTTGTGTGTGTTTGTGGGGAGAATGATACCTTTTTCCTTTCCTGCAAAATAAGTGATTTTTTGGAATGGCTTGTCTTTCTTTATTCCAATCACATTAACTTTCTTAAAAAGTACGATTTCTTTAATGACCATTATAGATCTTCCAGGACCTGAGCCCAATCGACTTCCTTGATCATGATTTTAGGACCCTCTATGTCTTTTCCTAAGCTTCTACTTTGAACAAATCTGATGACTCATATTCCTCGACAATGCTATTTGCTCCCTCTTAGAGTTTTAATAATGCTGTTCCCTTCACCAGCATGGACACAGGCTTAATGTACCACATGCATGGTCCCACCGAAGGCTGGTCTCAGTAGGGAAGAGCTATGATTTTGTAGAAAAAGTGACCAACAGTGGATCAATTGTCTATAATTTTCCTGACTGTGCCCCCACATTCCAAAATTTTCAATTAAAAAATGGGATTTTGATACATCATCATTCCTTAGCAACTTCATCCTGAAAGCTGCATATTAGTCACAAATATTAAAAACAGAAATGACCCTTCATTTTGTCTCTGTAGCTGTGTGGTTTATGTAATAATTTAAAATATTTAATATTCCTCAAAATGCAGCATCTTATTCTGTAGCATTGACAAACTTCTACATGTTGTTGTGCTTGGCACTCTTCTAAGTAAAGAAAAGAAGGAAAGGAAATAACAGAGGGGACTCTGCTCTCTCCCTTATACTTACAATTTCAAATGGATACTAGGGCACAGATAAACGCAACCAATAGCAACAAGTGAATAAATTGAAGCATTTACGTCTCAAACATGTGAAAATTGAAGTAGTAGAGATTTTACATTTGCTTTTGTTGGAATGACAAGATGGTAAAGAAATTCAAAAGGTCACTGAATTCACTGTTTTAAACTCTTAAAACTAAATTATACGGTACATACATAAAAGTGCACAAATCATAACTGTATTGCTTAAGTACTAAAATAAACACACCTCTGTAACCACTACATATATCATCATGTAATAAAGACCCTGCACTTTGAGAAAGCTCCTTCATGTCACTCTCCAGTGCTCTCTCCACAGATAACTGCTATTCTGACTTGAATCACAAAAAAACTATTTTTGTTGCCTTTTTTGCATTTTACAGGAGTGGAATCATACACTGTATATTCTTTTTTTCATGGACTCTTTTGTCCAACATAATACATCTGAGATTACCCACGTTGTTGTGTGTAGCAGTGATTTATTTATTTATTTATTTTTATTTTTTATACAGCAGGTTCTTATTAGTTATCTATTTTATACATATGGATGTATATACGTCAATCCCAATCTGCCAACTCATCCCACCACCAACCCACCCCTACTTTCCCCCTTGGTGTCCATATGTTTGTTCTCTACATCTGTGTCTCTATTTTTGCGTTGCAAACTGGTTCATCTGTATCATTCTTCTAGATTCAATATGTACGCATTAATATATGATATTTGTTTTTCTCTTTCTGACTTCGCTCTGAATGGCTGTCTCTAGGTCCATCCAAGTCTCTAAAAATAACCTAGCTTTGTTCCTTTTTATGGCTGAGTATTATTCCATTGTATTTATGTACCACATCTTCTTTACCCATTCGTCTGTCGGCGGGCATTTAGGTTGTTTCCATGACCTGGCTTTTGGAAATAGTGCTGCAATGAACATTGGGTTGCATGCGTCTTTTTGTATTATGGTTTTCTCTGGGTATATGGCCAGTAGTGGGATTGCTGGGTCGTATGGTAGTTCTAGTTTTAGTTTTTTAAGGAACCTCCATACTGTTCTCCATAGTGGCCGTATCAATTTACATTCCCACCAGCAGTGTAAGAGGGTTGCCTTTTCTCCACACCCTCTCAGCATTTGTTGTTTGTAGATTTTCTGATGATGCCCATTCTAATTGGTGTGAGGTGATACCTCATTGTAGTTTTGATTTGCATTTCTCTAATGATTAGTGATGTTGAGCAGCTTTTCATGTGCTTCTTGGACATCTGTATGTCTTCTATGGAGATATGTCTATTTAGGTCTTCTGCTCATTTTTTGATTGGGTTATTTGTTCTCTTGATATTGAGCTGCTGAGCTGTTTATATATTTTGGAGATTAATCCTTTGTCCATTGATTCGTTTGCAAACATTTTCTCTGATCCTGAGGGTTGGCTTTTCTTTGTCTTTGTAGTTCCTTTGCTGCAAAAGCTTTAAGTTTCATTAGGTCCCATTTGTTTATTTTGTTTTTTTTCCCATTACTCTAGGAGGTGTATCAAAACAGATCTTGTTATGATTTATGTCAAAGAGTATTCTTCCTATGTTTTCCTCTAAGAGTTTTAGAGTGTCCAGTCACACATTTAGGTACTTAATCTATGGTGACTTTATTTTTGTGTTTGGTGTTAGGGAATGTTCTAATTTCATTCTTTTATATGTAACTGTCCAGTTTTCCCAGCATCACTTATCGAAGAGACTGCCTTTTCTCTATTGCATATCCTTGCCTCATTTATCAGAGATTAGTTGACCATAGGTGTGTGGGTTTATCTCTGGACTTTCTATCCTGTTCCATTGATCTATATTTCTGTTTTTGTGCCAGTACCATATTGTCTTGATTACTATAGCTTTGTGGTATAGTCTGAAGTCAGGGAGTCTCATTCCTCCAGCTCCGTTTTTTTCCCTTAAGATTGCTTTGACTATTCGGGGTCTTTTGGGTCTCCATACAAATTTTAAGATTTTTGGTTCTAGTTTTGTAAACAATGTCATTGGTACTTTGACAGGGATTGCACTGAATCTGTAGATTGCTTTGGGCAGTATAGTCATTTTCACAATATTGATTCTTCCAATCCAAAAACATGGTATATCTCTCCATCTGTTTGTGTCATCTTTGATTTCTTTCATCAGTGTCTTATAGTTTTCTGAGTACAGGTCTTTTACCTCCTGAGGTAGGTTTATTTCTAGGTATTTTATTCTTTTTTTGCAATGATGAGTGGGATTGTTTCTTTAATTTCTCTTTCAGATTTCTCATCATTAGTGTATAGAAATGCCAGAGATTTCTGTGCATTAATTTTGCAACCTGCAACTTTACCAAATTCACTGATTAGCTCTAATAGTTTTCTGGTGGCATCTTTAGGATTCTCTATGTATAGTAAGTATCATGCCATCTGCAAACAGTAACAATTTTACTTCTTCTTTTCCAATTTGTATTCCTTTTATTTATTTTTCTTCTCTGATTGCTGTGGCTAGAACTTCCAAAACGATGTTGAATAATAGTGAACATCCTTGTCTTGTTCCTGATCTTAGAGGAAATGCTTTCAGTTCTTCACCACTGAGAACAATGCTGGCTGTGGTTTTGTCATATATGGCCGTTATTATGTTAAGGGAGGTTCCCTCTATGCCTACTTTCTGGAGAGTTTTTATCATAAATGGGTGTTGAATTTTGTCAAAAGCTTTTTCTCTGTCTACTGAGATGATCATATGGTTTTTATTCTTCAATTTGTTAATATGGTGTATCACATTGATTGATTTGCATATATTGAATCCTTGCATGCCTGGGATATATCCCACTTGATCATGGTGTATGATCCTTTTAATGTGCTGTTGGATTCTGTTTGCTAGTATTTTGTAGAGAATTTTTGCATCTATATTCATCAGTCATATTGGTCTGTAATTTTCTTTTTTGTAGTATCTTTGTCTGGTTTGGGTATCAAGGTGATGGTGGCCTCATAGAATGAGTTAGGGAGCGTTCCTTCCTCTGCAAATTTTTGGAAGAGTTTGAGAAGGGTAGGTGTTAGCTCTTCTCTAAATGTTTGATAGAATTCACCTGTGAAGCCATCTGGTCCTGGGCTTTTGTTTGTTGGAAGATTTTTTTTTTTTTTCCTTCGGTATGCACGCCTCTCACTGTTGTGGCCTCTCCCGTTGTGGAGCACAGGCTCCAGACACGCAGGCTCAGTGGCCATGGCTCACGGGCCCAGCCGCTCTGTGGCATGTGGGATCTTCCTGGACCGGGGCACAAACCCGTTTCCCCTGCATCGGCAGGCGGACTCTCAACCACTGCGCCACCAGTGAAGCCCTGTTGGAAGATTTTTAACCACAGTTTCAATTCCATTACTTGTGATTGGTCTGTTCGTATCTTCTATTTCTTCCTGGTTCAGTCTTGGAAGGTGATAACTTTCTAATAATTTGTCTATTTCTTCCAGGTTGTCCATTTTATTGGCATAGAGTTGTTTGTAGTGGTGTCTCATGATGCTTTGTACTTCTGCTGTGTCCATGGTAACTTCTCTTTTTTCATTTCTAATTTTATTGATTTGAATCCTCTCCCTCTTTTTCTTGATGAGTCTGGCTAATGGTTTATCAATTTTGTTAATCTTCTCAAAGACCTAGCTTTTAGTTTTATTGATCTTTGCTATTGTTTTCTTTGTTTCTATTTCATTTTTTTCTGCTCTGATTTTTATGATTTCTTTCCTTCTACTAACTTTAGGTATTGTTTGTTCTTCTTTCTCTAGTTCCTTTAGGTGTAAGGTTAGATTGTTTGAGATTCTTCTCATTTCTTGAGGTAGGCTTGTATTCCTGTAGACTTCCAGCTTAGAACTGCTTTTGCTGCATCCCATAGGTTTTGGATTATCATGTTTTCATTGTCATTTGTCTCTAGGTATTTTTTGATTTCCTCTTTGATTTCTTCAGTGATCTCTTGGTTACTTAGCAACGTATTGTTTACCCTCCATGAGTTTGTGTTTTTTACGTGTTTTTCCCTGTAACTGATTTCTAATCTCCAAGTATTGTTATCGGAAAAGATGTTTAATATGATTTAAATATTCTTAAATTTACTGAGGCTTGATTTGTGACCCAAGATGTGATCTATTCTGGAGAATGTTCCATGTGCACTTGAGAAGAAAGTGTAATCTGCTGTTTTTGGATGGAATACCTATAAATATCAGTTAAATCTATCTGGTCTACTGTGTTGTTTAAAACTTGTGTTTCCTTATTTATTTTCTGTCTGGGTGATCTGTCCATTGGTGTAAGTGAGGTGTTAAAAGTACCCCACTATTATTGTGCTACTCTCAATTTCCTCTTCTAGAGCTGTTAGCAGTTGCCTTATGTATTGAGGTGCTCCCATGTTGGGTGCATATATATTTATAATTGTTATATCTTTTTCTTGGATTAATCCCTTGATCGTTATGTAGTGTCCTTCCTTGTCTCTTGTAACATTCTTTATTTTAAAGTCTATTTTATCTGAAATGAGTATTGCTAGTCCAGCTTTCTTTTGATTTCCATTTGCATGGAATATCTTTTTACATCCCCTCACTCTCAGACTGTATGTGTCTGTAGGTCTGAAGAGGGTCTCTTGTAGACACCATATAGATGGTGGTGTCTATTCAGTGAGCCTGTGTCTTTTGGCTGGAGCATTTAATCCATTCACATTTAAGGTAATTATCGATATGTATGTTCCTATTACCATTTCCTTAATTGTTTTGGGTTTGTTTTCGTAGGTCCTTTTCTTCTCTTGTGTTTCCCACTTACAAAAGTTCCTTTAACATTTGTTGTAGAGCTGGTTTGGTTCTGCTGAATTCTCCTAGATTTTGCTTGTCTGTAATGCTTTTGATTTCTCCGTAGAATCTGAATGAGATCCTTGCCGGGAACAGTAATCTTGGTTGTAGGTTCTTCCCTTTCATCACTTTAAATATATTGTGCCACTCCCTTCTGGCTTGTACCGTTTCTGCTGAGAAATCAGCTGTTAACCCTATGGGTGTTCCCTTGTTTGTTATTTCTCCCTTGTTGCTTAATAATTTTTCTTTGTCTTTAATTTTTGTCAGTTTGATTACTATGTGTCTCTGCCTGTTTCTCCTTGGGTTTATCCTGCCTGGGACTCTCTGCACTTCCTGGACTTGGGTGGCTATTTCCTTTCTCATGTTAGGGAAGTTTTCAACTATAATCTCTTCAAATATTTTCTTGGGTCCTTTCTCTCTCTCTCTTCTCCTTCTGGGACCCCTATAATGCAAATGCTGGTATATTTAATGTTGTTCCAGAGGTCTCTTGGGCTGTCTTCATTTCTTTTCATTCTTTTTTCTTTATTTTTTCCATGGCAGTGAATTCCACCATTCTGTCTTCCAGGTCACTTATCCATTTTTCTGCCTCAGTTATTCTTCTATTGGTTCCTTCTAGTGTATTCTTCATTTCATTTATTGTATTGTTCATCTCTTTGTTCTTTAATTCTTCTAGGTGTTTGTTCTTTAATTCTTCTACGTCTTTGTTAAACATTTCTTGCATCTTCTCAATCTTTGCCTCCATTCTTTTTCCAAGGTCCTGGATCATCTTCACTATCATTATTCTGAATTTTTTTTTCTGGAAGGTTGCCTATCTTCACTTCATTTAGTTGTTTTCTGGGGTTTTATCTTGTTTCCTCATCTGGTACATAGTCCTCTGCCTTTTCATTTTGTCTATCTTTCTGTGAATGTGGTTTTCATTCCACAGCCTGCAGGGCTGTAGTTCTTCTTGCTTCTGCTGTCTGTCTTCTGGTGGATGAGGCTAACTAAGAGGCTTGTGCAAGCTTCCAGATGGGAGAGACTGGTGGTAGGTAGAGCTGGATGTTGCTCTGGTGGGCAGAGCTCAGTAAAAGTGTAATCTGATTGTCTGCTGATGAGTGGGGCTGGGTTCCCACCCTGTTGGTTGTTTGGTCTGAGGCAACCCAGCATGGGAAGCTATAAGCTCTTCGATGGGGCTAATGGCAGACTCCAGGAGGGCTCATGCCAAGGAGTATTTCCCAGAACTTCTGCTGCCAGTGTCTTTGTCCCTGTGGTTAGCCACAGCCACCCCCTGCCTCTGCAGGAGACCCTCCAACACTAGCAGGTAGGTCTGGTTCAGTCTCCCATGGGGTCACTGCTCCTTCCCCTTGGGTCCTGATGTGCACACTACTTTGTGTGTGCCCTCCAACAGTGGAGTCTCTGTCAAAATCCTACAATCAAATCCTGCTAGCCTTCAAAGTCTGATTCTGTGGGAATTCCTCTTCCCGTTGCTGGACCTCCAGGTTGGGAAGCCTGACAGAGGGCTCAGAACCCTCACTCCAGTGGGTGAACCTCTGTGGTATAAGTGCTCTCCAGTTTGCCAGTCACCCACCTGGCAGTTATGGGATTTGATATTATTGTGATTGCACCTCTTGTACCATCTCATTGAGGCTTCTCCTTTGTCTTTGGATGTGGGGTACCTTTTTTTGGTGAGTTCCAGTGTCTTCCTGTCAATGATTGTTCAGCAGTTAGTTATGATTCCAGTGCTCTCACAAGAGGGAGTGAGCACATGTCCTTCTACTCTACCATCTTGAACCAATCCCCCTAGCAGTGATTTTGTTTATCATTGCTGTTCTGTACTCCATTTTAAGAACGTAACATTATTTACTTATTCTACTGCTGATGGTTATTTGGTTTTTTTTCCAGTTTAGTGTTATTATAAAGAGTACTGTAATGAATATGTAGCACTGTGTTCATATTACATGTTTCTGTTCACAATTCTACTGTACATTGTATATTGTATCTACCTGGGGGTAGAATTGAAGAGATGATTAGAGTCTGATTTGTTAGAAACTATAAAACCGTTTTCCAAGGAGATTGTACCAATTTCTGCCCCAGCAGCTCTACATGAGAGTTCAAATTGTTCCTCATCCTCACTGACACTTGGCATTGCCAGCTATGCCAGCTATTTTTTAAGGCTTTCTTTTGGGTGTAGTGTGGTATCTCATTGTTGGTTTTCATTTTACTTTTCCCTGATGATTAAGGATGTGAAACACTTCTTCACAATGTTGAAGTGAAAATAGAAATGAAGTTTTCCCTCTACTAAAAGCAAAGAAAACAAAGCGAACAATAAACAGGCTAGAAAAGAAACATAACCTGGCCTGAAAGAGTTAATCACTCCTAGTTTTATTTTAACTGTTGCTAATCTGTAGTGTCTGTAGTTAGATTTGTCCTTTACAAAGCTAACCTGTCACCCCTAATCCTATGTAATTTAGGTAATTTCTCTTGTAGCAAATCACACCTTGTAGCTGTTTGCATTTCAAAAAGGAGGTCACAGACAGATAACCCAGAGATGAAGGGACCCATTTACCAGGCTGCCTGATGCCAGCAGTGACTGTTTTAAAATATTGCAAGAAGAAGAAGAATGCAATACCTTCACTGCTTTGATCTTTATCACTTACCCTGGATTGTGAGTTCCACCTATAAGACCCCCTGTAATTCCCCTGGACAGGGGGGCAGTTTTTGAGGCACTGGCCTGCTGTGTCTTCCCTTTGCCTTTGCAAAGAAAATAAAAAACCTCTCTATTTCTTATCCTCCAAATCTGTCTCCTTATTTCTATTCAGCATCGGTGCAAAGGGAGCCAAAATTTGTTGGCAACAATATACCTAAAGGCAATTTGGATTTCCTCTTTTGTGAAGAGCTTGATCAAGTCATTTGTTTATCTTTTTTTTTTTTTTTTTTGGAAAGGGTCATCTATCTTCTTTTTCTTGTTGGATTTTTTGAATGTGAAATATTCTGAATGAAAGTTCTCTTTAGATATAAGTATTACAAATATCATCTCTCTGAAGCTTGGCTTTATATAGGGCCTTTTGATAAATAAGTTTTAATAAAAATGTATTGCAACTGGAGAGATATTGGTACCACGCAGCAGAACTTAATAAAAATTGCTATAGGACTCTGTCTTATTCATCAGTATTTCCTTCCCCCCCACCTTTTTTTGATGGTCTATTTAATCAATTTGTGCCCATAAGTTCCTGTAAATCTGTGCTATAATTCCCTTTACTCTCCTGTTCCAATCCTTAAATATCTTTTTTTCAGATATTTATTTTACTTGTGAATAAAAATACATTTGTGACAGGAAAATATTAAATATTTCAAGCCCCCAAAGCTTTATAAGGAACATGTGTTGCTTGCTGAGCTGGGTGATAAGAATGAAGAAATTTGCAAGACCTGAGAGGCTGAGGGATAACTGCATTCTGCTGAAGAAGAACGCTGAGGGCAGATTCCAGAGGTTGAAAAGCTGTAGTCCTGAGGCTAGAGAGGCCTGTGTGGAAAGAGAGAGCTACAGGAGGAGGAAGGAATAGAAGGTGCTTAGATTTTTCTGAAGTTCTGCTATGTGGTTGCAGTAAATCTCCATTTTCAGTAAAATCTACATTGCAAGTTGTTGCTTTTTAGAATTGTACTTTGGGGAAGGGTGTGCAAAAAGTTTCTTACTCAGGATGGGAAAAATAAATAAGATGCTGACCATGGGAACCCCATCACACTTGGGTTACCTGCAATTCTAACTTAATATTTGCACAGTGTAAATATGCTATTTTTCAGTTGCATTTTCAGTTAACAATAGAAAAATGATTTATAGCCCTACAGCAATGTATTTATTACAACAAATAAAATTATATCATATTTTTGCAATCCGCTATACTTCTCTGAAATGTAGACATGTGAGAATTATACCACAATATATTTGACTTGGGCTAACCTTTGAAAATTAGTCTTTTTTTGGCTACATCATATTCATACTGTTAATTAATTTACATTGGTAATATAGAGGGTCACTTGCTATTTTGTATTTACAAAGTAGGTTTTATCTTATTTGATGTACTTTAGCCATGTCCTTGTTCTTCCCTCTCAATTACATAATTTAAGAGGAAGTGTGGTTTTATTGTGTCCAGAAAAAAAGAATATTGATAAGAATGAACAGTAAAAGTAATAATTGCTTGTCTTTTATATTGACATTTCTTTTTGAAAAAAAATGAATGTTGTACCTTCAGAGGGTACTATCAGTACTATTATGTTTAAAAACCATATTTTATTATGGTATACCACTAATCTTTCCTCTTCCACTTGATTCTCTAATGTTTTCTCTTCTATAGCATTAGAAATTGATAAAATTAACTGAACTACTCCCTGACAGATGATAACTCCTGCCCTCCTTCCCACAAAAGAAAGACTTTCACCTAAGATTACTATCAAAAGAATTTCAAGATGTCTACAATTTTGTATGCATGTAAAATTCTTGTAACATGTACATTCACAAAGGCATGTACATTTATTGCTAAAATTATCATTGGCGAGAACTGATATAATGGGGAGGGGTGCCAATGCCCTGGCAGGTGAAAAAGGGAGAAGATGATTTCTACAAAGAACTTGAGTGTCAAAACGAGAGTCTTGATGGAATGCTTTGTTTAGACTTTCGACAGAGATTTTCAAAGTCATGAACTTTAAATGTTGTTAATTCCAACATTTTAAAAACGACAGATAACTCATTTTGTGTTATATCTTCTACCCTCAAAAGTTAATTTTTTATCTTTGTCTGGTTGTCAACAGCTGATTAGGTAGCACAGAAACTGATTACTAAAAGATTCCTTTTTTAAATTAAGGAATTCATGTCTACAACCTTCCAGAATGAAAAAGATTTCTACTCTTTTGCCACTGGGATGAAGAGATTTTTTTTGCTAATGGAGTGCACGTGAAATCAGGCAAAACATTCAATAGACACAAAGGGAATATTTGTTGAAGTGCCTCCTCCTTTTTAGAGTCTGGACATAGGAAAGTAGTATTTCTGTACATTCTGCCTTCCACGTGTCTACGGACAGTGACCATCAAAAATTCGCAGCAGCCAGTGGCACCTCCTGTTGGAAAAGTTACTCTGCATGAGTTTCAACACTCAAGGAAGGTGTCCTAAAGATTCTTTTACTTCTTTCATTAGTCTGGAGAGAATGTTACTGCACAGGTGCCAATTCTCCTTGTGGCTTTTTTTTCTCCTAAGTTGCCTTAAAACTGGTATCTAAATAAGGCAGGCTATTACTCTATGTATATTTTACTGAATCACGGGACATGTGTCATACAAGAGCAATATAGAGTGTCCCCAGTCCTGCTGAATGTTTTCCCTGCCATCGGTTTCAGGATTCTTCACTTTGCTTCTCTCACCTAGCTCTAACAAGCAAACAGAGAAGGTAGCATCCACCTCATTGGTTTTTCTTTCATCCAGTATGTATCACCCTGTTGATAATTTTGTTTTCTTGAGGCCAAATATCATTAAAAGCAAAAACAAATTATTAAAGGCAGTATGTTGTCGTATGAAGAGAGGGCTTTGGAGCCAAGGGTTTTCAGTTTAAAAGTGGCTTTATCATCTACTCAGGAGTGGGGACTTAGTCAAGTTACACATCTTCTGTGACTTAGTTTCCCTAATATAAGATGGTGAAAACAACACCTAGCAGGAGGTGCTATGTAATTAGATATATGAGATATATAATGTTCTTATAACACAGCAGGCGTGATTTAAATAATAGCCAGAAGTCAAAAGTAAAATTCAATTTCTCTGTCTGTAAGCAGCTTGGAATATAATTGGAAATACATCTCACACACACACACACACACACACACACACACAATCAGTATTACAATATAGTATATAATTTTGCCAGATGATTGATAGGGATGATTACTAGGGAATTTTAGAAGCCCAAGAAAAATATTCTGTGACATTCATAAGCTAGTGACCTTTTCTGAGACAAAAGCACCACAGTGAAATCATTGTCTTAGGCAGGTTCTTTTGACAGACCAGATGTGGCTGTGGAAAGTTAGAAAGCTACTGCACAAATTTAACAATGTGCTAAAGGCCAGAATTGTACAGACAGATAATTCTGTTTACGCTAAAATTAAAAACATTTAAGTACTGAGGGGAATAAGCAGTACAAATAGGTAATTCACTCACCAACGTTAAATAGAGATGAGCATAATTTTCTTCTGCAGATAGATTGGTAGCATCATTGATTTGAAATGAATTAAATTGCACCGAGCTACTTACTAATCCATAGAAAACCAACGGGGGCTGTGAATAAGTACCTTTCCAAATTTTTTCCCTAGCAACTTTACACCCTGGTGTTAGTGTTGAATTTAATAAAACAGGGCCAAAGAGGCTGTGGCAATTGAAGCATGAAGCTTAGCTGCAGAGCTGAGGGAGGCCACACAGGGCTTTATCTTGACCATTTCCCAAAGATATGTAATATCCACAGAATGTACCTCAGGATTTGCTCCCCTCTAAATTCTTAGTCCTCCCCTTACTCTTGGCCTCCTACATACAGATGTAGAAAAGATTCATATCCTAGTGCCTAATAGAGTAATAATAACAACTGTATTAGTCTCCATTTGCTTAGTACCTTACAGTTGTCAAAGTGCAGTCACATATATTTTCAGTAGTTTTTATTGTTTGTGTTTCCTAAATTTCTAAAGACATTTTTAAAAAATACTTTATTTTTTCAAAAGTTGTATAATATTCACATATTATTGGAGGCTTTTCTGAGAATTAAATTAAAAAATCATTTAAGATGTCCCTATTTTCAAATAACTTTAGACATTTTAGATGAATGGAAATATAAGAAGTTTAATCAGAATAATTATGTTTCTCGGTAGGAAAGGAAATGGAAGTGTGAAGAATCTGGATTTTGCTTAAGAAATCAAAATGAGATGTTTGAAATGGGGCCTTGAAGATTCTGGGCAAAAGAAAAAACAGTAACATTTTCCCCTATATCTCAGTTCAGCTTCTTTAATGAATCTGTGTAGCATTAATATGGTTTTATAAGTCTTTAAAGAAAGAGATTGGAGTTTCCAGAACTGTAAACATAGACACTGAGAATAACAAGTATTCTCTGAGTATTGAAAGTGACTCTTAAACACAGCACGCTCAAGGACAAATACCCGAGTCGACAAGCATGTCTTGCTCATCATCAAGTCTAATAAAGATGAGCTAGGCAAGTTGCAATGTATCTACCAGCGTTTCTGACAAGGAAATGAATATTTTTAAGAAGTATTGCCCTGAGTGGATGAGTGGATGATTCAGCTCTTCAACTACAGGAAATCAGTAGTAAAGCATAAAACGCCCAAAACAAGTCAAATAGAGAGCCTTTTACTCTGTGTGGTGTGTGTGTGTGTGTGTGTGTGTGTGTACGGGAAAGAAAAGCATCTAGTATAGGTAAAAAGTTGAGGTTAAAAAAAAATTGGAAATGATTTTTTAAGTGCTATAAAACATTGAGTATTTCAAAGCAATGCTTCTGAGGTTTCCGTTAATACTATGTTTTCCAAGAGTTTAAACATCCTATTTGGGGAGGGTGCAGAAATAATGAGACTTAATCATGCTATCTCTATCTTTTGGTCTGTTCAAATATGTTGTGAATATAAATTTAATCTACAGCCAATATGAGACTCTGTCCAGGGATATTTTAATATGACAATATCATAATAATAATGTTTAAAGTATTATTAAAATGAGAAGTTTGGGCATTGCTTATGTTTTTCACTTGCTAGGTAAGGTCACAGCAGAAGGTAGACATTTCAAAACAGCAGTTTACTGAATACAACTGGCCATACTTAATTCAAGAGTTAAAAGTTAGATTTTACTAAAAAATGAAAAGTCTTGGACAAATATAAAACTGGATGTGACACCATAACAACAGCAAGCATAATTCAAGTGTCTCCTGAGCAAAACAAGAAATACTGTCATTCTGGTTATATAAAGAGTGTCAGGGCTTCCCTGGTGGTGCAGGGGTTAAGAATCCGCCTGCTAATGCAAGGGACACAGGTTCGAGCTATGGTCTGGTAAGATCCCACATGCCGCGGATCAACTAAGCCCGTGTGCCATAACTACTGAGCCTGCACTCTAGAGCCTGCGAGCCACAACTACTGAAGCTCACATGCCTAGAGCCCGTGCTCCGCAACAAGCCACCGCAATGAGAATCCCGCACACTGCAACGAAGAGTAGCCCCTGCTCGCTGCAACTAGAGAAAGCCCACGCACAGCAACAAAGACCCACCTCAGCCAATAAACAAACAAACAAACAAATAAATAAATAAATAAAAAAGAGTGTCAAATGCCCATTTGGTTTAGCAACATGAAGCTCAAAGTTGACATTAGCTAGAGAATATTGGTGTGGGTTGTAGAATGAGTGGGAGCTAATGAAATGGAGAGATTACAGATGAATATATCAGGGGATTGGCTGTAAATGCGAAGAGATCTAGAGTAGTAACTGGGAGAGTAGATGGGTCCTAGGAGGGATTTAAAAGATGGATGAGACTTGAGCAGGTTTATATGTTTGAAATAAGGAGTCAAAAGAAAGCAAGAGGTTGATAACAAAAAAGAGAAAGAAGATCAGTAGAACAAAACATGGTGAGTGCTCCAGAGCACTGGCATATATTTGAAACCAATTTAAATGAATTTTGAACATTCTATACAAAGTTCAGTTTTACTTGTGTGAAACAAACCTAAAGTGAACGAGAACCAACAGAAATAACAGAAAAATTACTCTTACTAAGAAGGGATAAAATAATAAGCTATGAAGACAAGGCTTCAGTAGTTTGAAATGAATTTCCTTATAAAATACATTAAATAAATGAGAAAATATTAAGAAGACTGATCATGGTAGTAATGGGTTTTAAGTTTCATGAAATGCTGTGATAACTAGGTCAGAACTTTCAAGTGGAAATTGAGAGATGCAAAATATTCCTGAAACTTATAACAAGGATGTTATTAAAGTGCTCAGATAAATATAATTCTGGCTCAAAATAATAAGCTTTCATTTATCATCTTAACTTTCAATAAAATTTGCCTCCAAATGTTTTTATGGAAAGTAAAATTCTGTCTTATGGTTTTTACAGTTTCTGGATGAGAACTTCTGAAACCCTTATAGGATTTAAAAAAATGTTTTTAAAGAGTTGAAAACCAGTGAAACTGCTGCTATAATGAGATATAATTATAGAATTCATCTGTTTAAAACTTTGGTTCAATTCAGTCATTACTTCACTTCTCACATAACAATGTAACTCAATAAAGGTTGAGTTTATTGCCTACATTTGGCTGTGTCATTCCATCCTTTTATTATTTATGCCACTACTGGAAAGAAATCAGTATCTGTTTATATGCTATAGCTGATAAAATTAAGGTTTCTTCATTATTAAGGTACATGATACAGTGACTCTAGTAAAAATCTAAAAATGAGAAACACTATATTGTATTATAAGATTGTGACTTTCTCACTGGGTAACAATACAAACATCAGTCTATCTTTTTTGATATTTCACTGCTGCAAGTGGAACTGAATGAGATAACATTTCTTTTCTACAAAGATATAGCCATTCCATCCTCCATAGCATTTTAACAATACTATGACTATTAATGATATAGTCTATTGTTAATGTTACTATTTATTTTATCCAATGTGTTCAAATATTTTTTAATGGAACAGTTTCACCTGCCATCGGGGTGAGTCAACATATCTTAACTGATTTTTACTTGTAGTGGTGAAAAACTTACAATGTGGGTAAGAAACTAATATTTTTCTCATGCAGTGAAAGAATGCACATGAAAGACACCATATTTGCAGACACTTTGAGAATAAGATATGGATTTCAAAATTAAACATGCCTTTTAATTGAAATTAAAAAATGTTTTAGTGTGTGACTTCAGTTTAATTTTTTAAATTATTCCAAGAAAAGGTAGAGTAATGTAAAATAAAGAAGCATAAATTTTGACTAGTTTTACTCTCTTTTTTATTATATTGGTTATCCATATGTGAAAACCCTTTGTAAACTGTAAAGCCATATACAAAGATTTTCTTATTAGTGTATTCCTATTCTGGTAATTATTAATAGATTGATTCTTTTAATCAAAACTTGTGGTATCAGGAGAGTAAACATTAAGGATGGGGTTTATGAAACTGAAATTTTATTTTCATTTGCCATAAAGTTTGATAATTATATACCCACACATCCTGGCCCCAAACCCTTTTGAAGTAGCATACTCTGCATATTCATTATTTAATTAATACATTGTTAATTAACTAATTTGATATTTTTATTATTTTTATTATAGACTAGGTGCTATATAAAATATAAATTGTAGCCCATCATTTAAGTCACATGCACTTAATTAGGTTTTGAAAATCCTAATTACAAAATGATTCAGTGACTTAGCATAGAATTAAAGAAAATTTTTCCTGTATTACTGAAACAGCCTTTCTTAAGGCATCTTTTTGTTCTTCACTGTGAACTTTAGCCATACAATGTAAGGGTAAACGGAAAAAAATGGAAAAAAAAATGGAAAAAAAATGGGAAAAAAAACGGAAAAAAATGGAAAAAAAAAATAAACGGAAAGATAATTCAGTATGGCATGTGAAGTGGAATAATTAATTCTTCCACACTATACCACATTAAGGGAAATGTCCTATCTCAAGTGAACTTGGGAATGAGAAATGCAGAGAATTTAGTGTAGAGGAGGGCATTTATCCTAAAATGGGGATGAGGAATGAAGGGTGATTGTGAACAAGAAGTAACTAGAAATGGTGATGATATCCAAAGGACAGAGCTTGTCAACAGGAACTCTTAGCCCATAGCATTGCTTCATGGCAGGCAAGGGTCATTTTCTGATTCCTAGAGGTCATCTAGCTCCCTGGAGCACAAGAAGAGAAGCTGGTGTCCGGGAGAAGGAGCCACTCTCAGGAGGGTGGAAATTAGAAGTACTAGGCAGAGTGTCACCAGCTACATGGACAGAGGTTCAGAGGAAAACTCCAACCCTATGAAGGGAATTGGAGACATCCGGGGAACTACAGTAGAATCATCAGACTATGCAAATATAACAGAAGTAGGGGGAAGATGCAGCTCACAGGGCCCTAAGGTATTCAGGAATCTCTTCTAAACTGTATCACCAAAACATGTCTTGAGGAGGCTGATTCCAGAATCATACTGCTGACTTCGACACATTTCAATGGAATAAGTAAAATATAATGGAGGCATCAGTGACTGTAGCTGAACCATGAAAAATTCTCAATAACTTCAAAACACTAGAAATTGTACAGAGCACATACTCTGGCCAGACTGTATGTGTAGTGAGGTGGTTGGACCCAGAGTCTGTCATACAGAGTGAAGTAAGTCAGAAAGAGAAAAACAAATACTGTATGCTAACACATATATATGGATCTTAAAAAAAAAAAAAAGAAAAATAAAATAGTAGTGATGAACCTAGTTGCAGGGCAGGAATAAAGAGGTAGACATAGAGAATGGACTTGATGACATGGGGTGGGAGGGTGAAGCTGGGGCGAAGTGAGAGTAGCATTGACGTATATACACTACCAAATGTAAAATATGGTGGGAAGCAGCCACATAGCACAGGGAGATTGGCTCAGTGCTTTGCAATGACCTAGAGTGGTGGGATAGGGAGGATGGGAGGGAGGCTCAAGAGGGAGGGGATATGGGGACATGTGTATGCATATGTCTAATTCGCTTTGCTGTGCAACAGAAACTAACATGGTATTGTGAAGCAATTATACTCTAATAAAGATGTATTAAAAAAATATACATAGGGGCTTCCCTGGTGGCACAGTGGTTGAGAGTCTGCCTGCTGGTGCAGGGGACACAGGTTCGTGCCCAGCTCCGGGAGGATCCCACATTCCGCAGAGCGGCTGGGACCGTGAGCCACGGCCGCTGAGCCTGCACGTCCGGAGCCTGTGCTCCGCAGCGGGAGAGGCCACAACAGTGAGAGGCCCATGTACCACCAAAAAAAAAAAAAAAAAAAAAAAAATATATATATATATATAAAATACAATAAATAAATATATAAAAATATAATCATGTAAAATGAGATATACAAAATAATGATAGATAGTTGGGATCTGTTGGTTCAGAAAGGAAATCAATTTCAAAATTGCTGAGTCTTGACATGGAGAACAGACTTGTGGTTGCCAAGGGGGAGGGGAGTGGGAGAGGGCAGGACTGGGAGTGTGGGATTAACAGATGTAAACTATTACATAGAGGATGGATAAACAACAAGGTCCTACTGTACAGCACAGGGAGCTATATTCAATATCCTATGATGAACCATAATGGAAAAGAATATGAAAAAAAAGAATGTCTCTGTGTATAACTGAGCCACTTTGCTGTAGAGGTTGCAACAACATTGTAAATCAACTATACTTCAATAAAAATTTTTTAAAAATTGCTGAGTCTCTAGGAAATAATAATAAAAGCCAAAAACCTATGTGTGGACTTCTGCTTCTGGCCAAGATGAAGTGACAGAGACTCAATTTACCCTACTACCTAAAAACAATGAAAAAATAAATGGACAAGATCTGTAAATCAAAGGTATTCAAAACAGTGGACATAAAGCAAGGAAAGACAGTGATCCCTAAGAGACATGGCAAAAATGAGGTGAGCTCTTCCCAGCTTTTTGCCTTGAGAGAGCTTCCATGCTGTGTGGCACAGAGAGGGGGTGCCTAGGTGGAGACTGCCATGGTCCCTGAGTTAAGGAGTCTGAGCTGAGGTCTGGAGAAACCAAGGTGGAAAGAATTCTGCAAATTCCAACACCTGAAAAGAGAGCTGCACAGAGATCTGCCGTGGATTCCCTGAGTATTGAAGAGAATACTGATAAGTGCATGACTGTGAGAAAACTCCTGGAGGCTGAGGAAAGAAACGCCCTAAAGGATGGGGATGTTGTTTATAAGCATGACATGAAATACAGGACCCCTAAAGTAGTAGATTAGTGAATTTCTTTACATAGTAGCTGAGAATACTCTACATCAAAAAAGTTAAAAGACAATGATAGATAAAAATGTATGCAATAAATGGAACAGATGAGAGCCAGTTTTCCTTAATATGCAAAACAACTCATAATTAGTTAAGGAAAAGATTAATAGTCCAATGGAAAATGAAAAACACTGTAAAGGTGCAGAGTATGTGGAAGGGTGATTATTGCAGGGTCATTTGTAATTAAAAATTTTTTTTTCTATATTCTAGCAAGAAAAATGTGGTTAAATATATTTTGGTACACTCACAAAATGAAATATTATTTAGCATATAGAAAGAACAAGGGAAATCTCTATATCCTGATATGAAGAGAATAGGACAGATTATTTTGGAAATAAAACAAAATTGCAGAATATTAATATAGTATAATCCTACATTTGTAAAAATTATAATAAATAAATGTGTTTGTAATATAAAAAGAAAATAAAATGGAAAAAAGTTTATAAAATTACATTAATAATGAATAAATATAAGAAAATAACATACCAAAGGCCAATATATCTATGAATATATGGATGTATTAATAAAACTACTATCAGATTTGTAAAAATATAAACAGTTGATAAACAGCAGTGCTCATATCTGCTATGTAAAACAGAAATTATCAAACAGTTAGTGTTACAGATTCTGGAGTCTGAGCTTGAGTCCCAGCTATACCATTGACAAGAATGGCTATGGGAAAATGGCTTAACTTCTTTAAGCCTTAATTCCACATCTCTAAATTAAGCAGGTACTGTCTGTTCCACTGGGCTATCATGGGAATTAAATGAGAGGATGAATGTAACATACCAGCCAAAAAGACTTGGGTCATTAGTAATGAAAGGCAACATGTACTGATTGTTCACCATGTACCACATATTCTAAGAACTATGTATGAACTATTTTAGTCTTCAATAGCTCTATGAATGGAGACTACTACGTAAGTTGATATGTATATATTTATATCGTATATAGTGTCCAGAACATAGAAAATATTATGTAGATGTTTGTATGATTGTCATTGTCATCCTAATTTCCAAAATTTAAAGATAAGGGAACTGAGAGTTTAAATATTAAAGGTTAGTTTATCGGGCTTCCCTGGTGGTGCAGTGGTTGAGAGTCCGCCTGCCGATGCAGGGGACACGGGTTCGTGCCCCGGTACGGGAAGATCCCACATGCCGCGGAGCGGCTGGGCCTGTGAGCCACGGCCGCTGAGCCTGCGTGTCCGGAGCCTGTGCTCCGCAACGGGAGAGGCCACAACAGTGAGAGGCCGGCGTACCACAAAAAATAAAATAAAAAAAATAAAGGTTAGTTTATCTATCAACGAATTTACCTTGAATGTGAATTTGGAAGTGTGGCTTTAGAACACAATCTTTATTTTATGTGCACTCATTAGGTAAATAATACCTATGATTGTTACTGTTAAATTATTTGATTCATGTAAATATGAATATTTGTATGTTCACAGAGTATGTCAAGGAAGATTATGCATCAAGCCATTAATTTAAAAATACAGATATATGAATTAAAAACAAATTATGTAAGTATATCTATATCTGTGTGTATATTTGTATACTGTCTACCTGTATACATATGAAGTATCTGCCTATAAATGTGTACATATATATCACATTAAAATGTAACAACTTATATATGTATAACAAAAATTAGCACGTGCATTTGATTATTTTGCTTGTAGTTCCTAATATAAAGAACATAATTTTTTCTTGTAGCTAATGAACAACAGTCAAAAGTTTGAAACTTGTTTCACTGAATAAAATTGCTAAATATATGTTATGAGTTAAAAATGTACAGTTATAATATATTAGAGAAAATAGTGTTTGTTTTCTATGGATATGAAGAAGAATATCTTCTTCATATATGAGAGGTATGAGCGGTACTTTTGTTTTTGTGCTATCGCCAACCTTGTAAGATGATTATTTTTATCTGCAGAATGCTATTTCACATGTTAATGAAAGAGTATACTTTGTTCATTTCTGTTTTATTTAGAAGCCTCTGATATTGTTTAATATAAGTAGTTAATCTTTTAAAACCCTGCCTCTTATTGTATCTCCCTCATGAATAGAGGCTGCTTCAAAATACTGAAATATGCCTCATATGATGGACATAACACAAATTAATAGAATCTCTTACTAATGCAGAACTTCTAATGTAACCATGGTTTCATCATTGAACATTTCTATTGTTAGTTCCCTATTCTAATGGAGAAGGGCAAAACAGCAGGACTTTTTGATATCAGGATAATCTGAATGTAAAATGACAGAATAAAATACAAAAGGAAGATAGCTGAGATTTATGTGAGTATGGATTTAAATATAAAATCTTAATTTACAAAAGGTAAAATGGATTCCTATGCCAAAGCAATGCCTCTAATTTAAACTACAATTTATTGTGAAGAATGAAGTACATGATGAAACATTAAGGCAAACTGTCAGTACTGATGCTTAAATGTTGTGATTACAGTTGCTATTTGAGGGTAGAGATCATTTTGCTTGAATTAGTTGCTGGTAAATTTATTGTTCAAATAATATGGTCCCTAAAATGTGGTATAAAATGGATAGCTACAATCAGTAGACTTGTGATTTACATATCTGTTGTAGATATTTTCATTGTTAAGTTGCTGTGTATAAAAAGAAATAAAGATGGCAAACCTGTGGGAAAAATGTTGAAGATGCAAATTACAGATTATGCTATTAATTCACTCAGTGGCAGGGAAATTTTCAGGCATATACCAGCTTCACAATGTTAACTGGAAGAGAGTAAATGTTCTAAAAATACGTAAAATAAACATTAGCTTCTTTGGTAAATAATATTAAACAATACTATGTGATAGTGAAGTTAAATTGTACATCATTTATATTGATGGACAGATCTGTGACATAATTGATTAAATTAATAGTTGTAATGTGAAGTTTAATTTTAAAAGCTCCCAGAGCAAAATATTCAAAGCTAATAAATTGTTTTCTTTGACCTGTCAGCCAAACATTGATGGACACAGGAAAGGATACTCCTTTTTCGATAATTTTGCCCTTACCCTCATCAAATTACATTCAACTAAACAAAACCCTCCTACCTTATCCTTTAGAATATTGTATTAGAGTTCCTAGTTAGGTTTTGGCAGATTTTTAAAAACATGTATACATTCTTTAAACTGAGATATAATAATGATGATCTAATAACTGACAGTTCAATAACTTCTTGAAAAAGATCTCAGCATGGCATTTTTAAATTTCCATGACTTATTTTGAGCTACTACAGACTTTCCATATCCATTTTTTTAATTGTCTAGTATTGGAAAACATTTCCTAACTAATTAGAGATGCAGATTACAGAAGTAAACATTTTATTTTAGCTCTAGCTTTGATTCTAAAGCACTGTATAAAATGAAAAGAGTAATTTAATACCTATGGCCTGATTACCTTATAGGACAGGTTTTATTATTATTTGTGTTAGTATTACTGTCAAGGATTAGTGTTTTTTTTAGTTCACAATGGGATCATGAAATGGTGTCATTTATCGTGGTAGGCAAGAATTGGTCTTACTATGGAAATCATATATTATTCTCAAATTCCTTACATGTGAATAAATCGTTTGCACATGGAGGAGTTAGAAACTTACAAATGTATTTCAAGCCTCCCATACTATACCTACTACTGAGCATTTTATCTGATCATACTTGAAATTCTTTGAAGAAATGCAATATAATTAGCTTTCTTATCTTCCACAAATATAAAATGTATGTGTGTTTATATATATATAATCTAGGTAAATGTTTTTAATCTATGATACAAAGATAAGCAAGCAATTTGTTTTATTCTGTGTGTTTTATGCATTTTTAAGTTAAAGTTTTTTAAAGTAACTTTACTCATTTTCAGAGATCTAAATGAAAGTGTACTGGCAGCACTCTGTTTAAAGGTGTCAATATAATGACTACATTTTAGCATGTTTTCCTTTTACAGTGGTTAAATTGTGAAGTGCATGGCCAGAATAGCTCCTGATGTGAAAACTTCGCACTACAGTCATATCATTTAAAATTGATTTATCTTAGAAAACTGACAGTATAATGGATATAACATCATTAACCTTGAAACCAAGATCTAAAATTATCCAAAGTTGAAAGGAATAAAGGTCACCATCTAAAGGTTATCCTCAATACCTTGATCTAATTTCTAAAGGACAAACTACTTCATCTAACATCCACTGTCTAAGTGATCACAAAATAATCATTGTAAATTAGTCTAAACTAAATCACCTTGTCCATCTGTAGAGTTCCTTTGTCCTATAATAGGTAAATGACAAAGGAAGGGAATATTGGATTACTCTTGTTGATGCCTGCATGGTGCCTGCCCAATAAACGTATGCAGCCTATTAAGCTTGTGGTGTTTTATTAATCTTAGCCAGATTGGCCAGTGTGGTTAGTCCTTTCTAAAATGTGTCCTTCCTTCATCAAATAAAGGTTTTTCTAAAGTTTTTCATGAAGATGACATCACTGCAACCCTGGAGTCTTGAATAGTTTTCTCACGAGAATAAGTTAAACAAATCTCGAGGTTACAGAAAAGCAATTAATCCAGTCATCTGAAGGCCTTTCAGGCAGAAACACTGTCTTCAATTTACATGGTAAATACATTATTCCAGTAAAAGACAAGAAAATAAATAAGTACAAATATTATTTTGTACAAATATTATTTCAGAAATGTTTCAAGTAATGTAATGTGGGTATGTAAGATAATATAAAGCAAGATAAATACCTAATATAAGTATGCATGTAGGAAATAACTATAAATAATATGAAGAGACTGGGTATAAAACATTTCATGGAGACAGTAATTGATAAATGATAAATGATAGTAATTGATAGCAAGTGATAAATGATAGTAATATTCCTTAGTTGTAGGCTCATTTTACAATGTTATGACAGTACCTATTTTATTAGTCATATCTTCAACTATTTGGCCAATTTTAAATGTGCATAATGCCTTAAGTGCAGTTTCAATTTACATTTAGAGTACATTCATATGGAATATTATAATTTATTTATTAAAATTAGAGCTTTTGATATAAGTATAATGTAATGTCTTTCCGAAAATGAACCAAAACATAAATTACACATTTAAATTCTTTTTTTTTTTTTTTTTTTTGCGGTACACGGGCCTCTCACTGTTGTGGCCTCTCCCGTTGCGGAACACAGGCTCCGGATGCGCAGGCTCAGCAGCCATGGCTCACGGGCCCAGCCGCTCTGTGGCATGTGGGATCCTCCCGGACCGGGGCACGAACCCGTGTCCCCTGCTTCGGCAGGTGGACTCTCAACCACTGCGCCACCAGGGAAGTCCGACATTTAAATTCTTAAAATGTAATGTTTATGGCAGTAAACATAACAGGATATAATGAAATTCTTAAACACTGACTGACAGGAATATTGAGTTTATTCTTGGAGTAAAATGGAGAAATTAAATTAAATTATATTTTCCCATATCAGGAAAACTAACTCCCAGTTTCAATCTCAATATAATTTTAATATTTAGTTTTTGATAATAAGAACCCAAATATTCAAATTATCTTAAAGTACTTAAGAGATTTTCCTATAATATGCCTCCTGTTTGGAAAAGTAGTATCTGTGAGGTAATTATTTTTAGTAGCCCACATTTTACATAAGATTTTGAAAATGCTCCATCAAATAAGTGACATCTTGGTGAAGTAGGAGGAATAAACAAACAAATAAACCTGAGTTTGACCTAGAGTAAAGCAATTATGCAAAGTTATTCAAGTGAACAATCTATCTTTGCATATTTCAGTTTAAAATTCTAAAATGTCACTTTTTTTTTAAAGTTCAGTTTGTCAGCCACTTTCTGCATTATTAGAGTGATATTTAAGCACATACAAGTTTTTACCCTTTCAAAGCAAAAATAATACCTTAGGATAGTTTAATTAGATGTTGCTTGCTTTTTAAAAATTGAAGTATAGTTGATTTACAATGTTGTGTTAGTTTCAGGTATACAGCAAAGTTGATTCAGTTATATATATTATATACATATACATATTTTTTCAGATTCTTTTCCATTATAGGTTATTATAAGATATTGAATATAGTTCCCTGTGCTATAGAGTAGGTCCTTGTTTATCTATTTTATATATAGTAGTGTGCATCTGTTAATTCCAGACTCCTAATTTATCCCTTCTCTGCCCCTTCCCCTTTGGTAACCGTAAGTGTTTTCTATGTCTGTGAGTCTACTTCTGTTACGTAAATAAGTTCCTTTGTATCATTTTTTCAGATTCCACATATAAGATGTCATATGTTATTTGTCTTTCTCTGTCTGACTTACTTCATTTAGTATGACAATCTCTAAGTCCATCCATGTTGTGCAAATAGCATTATTTCATTCTTTTTATAGCTGAGTAGTATTCCATGGCATATACTATATACCACATTTTCTTTATCCATTCATTTGTTGATGAACGCTTAGTTTGCTTCCATGTCTTAGCTATTGTAAAGAGTGCTGCTATGAACATTGGGGTGCATGTATATTTTCAAGTTAAGGTTTTCATCTTTTCTGGATATATGCCCAGGAGTGGGATCACATGGTAACTCTATTTTTAGTTTCTTAAGAAACCTCCATACTGTTCAAATGCTTATATTCTGATACAAAGATAATAACTACATTACAAAGCATTTTATAAATTCATTAATAAACTAAATGGTATATTGGTGGCTTAAATGATAACATAAATTCTATATAATTTAGTTATGTATTTTTTAGATGAAACCTCAAAATTGAGAGGGTAAACCAAGGTATGTTTATCTATCAAGACCACCCCTGACTTTTACCTGCTTGTACAAATTTGCTCTACTGTTTGTGACCTCTAATTCTTATCTCAGCTGTAAATACTAGGTTTTGCCTGATTTCTCAGGTCTGGAATTACTGGTGCTAAGAATAGCTGGCATTTATTTAGTTCTGTATATAAATGATCTCCTTTATCCTATGATATAGATACTATTTTATCCCAATTTTATACATAATGAAACGGGAAACAAGAAAATCTAAATAATTTGCCTAAGGTCAGCTGTCATATGAGAGGACTTGAAACCAGGCAGTCTGCTTAGATGATGCTTTTAGTACTATATTTTATTTCCTTACTTAGGGCAGATGTCCTCCCTTGCTCTTTCAGCCTCTCATGGGCTGAAATTCTGCTTCTATCTATATATGAGTAAAGCCCACATGCTGCCAGACATTCATTCTACTTGCCCCTACTTGACTGCTGGATTGTGACCTATTATGTATAGACATAATGATTCAGATGCTCTGCCTGCTTAAATACTTGTGTATAATTTATCAGTATATCTCAGTGGTACATCTCCCTGCCTGTTTTTAGTTCCAAGACTCTTTATTTCCTGACTTCCTCCTACACTTGCTGAACTCCTTCAAGATTATTAAAAACAACTCAGACGACTTCTACAATAATGTGGAGTGGAATATTGAGTCACAATGGTAAAAAGAGAAAGAAAAACGGGAATGTTTTGTAGTTAAAACTCAACAAATCTTAGTATCATATTAGGTACGGGATCAAAATTTAGAATTAAATGGAGATTCCAAAATTATGAACCTCAGTTATTGGGAGGATGGCTGTGTCATACAGAGAAAAGGGATACCGAGACGAGTTAGGAATAAAAAAGAAAAGAAAGAAATTTGGTTTTGGCTACATTAAGTTTGAGGCAAAGGAGAAACATATGAAGAGTATCTTGACATGATGTTCACATGTTTATTCAATCACTTTGCATAATATCATGGTTTTTTTTTTTTTACTTTTTAAATATCTCATAGTGAGATGTAGGAGCTCAGTAAGTTGCACTAAGAGGCACATAATCTTCAGTAATTTCATTGTAAATTTAATTGTAATTATTAGATGAAGGCATAGATTGATATCTAAATTTGCCATTTTCAAGGCCAATTCATTTCATATTGAATGTGCTATACTTAATTGATAATAAATTTTTAAAAAATATCAAATGATCTCACTAAGGCAGAATCTGCTTTACAGATATATTCAATTAATCTCAAAAAATTTCAGTGTTAAATTTGAAAATACTCTTAATAATTTTTATTTGTGACCTTAATAACTTTAAAGTGAAATAAAAAATCAGTCTAAAAATTTCTGATTAATGATGCTTAAGTTTTCATTGCAGGTAATTTTTAAGGTGTTTTAGTAAGTATCTTATTACAGAATTCTACATTATAAAGAAACAGAGGTCTGAAGGAGGAGATTATAAGATTTATTCCTGGTAATTTCATTAGGCAAATTTATATAATTATTACTTACAATATTTAAAATATTCAATGAAGTAATGTATTTATATTTAGAAAGCAAAGAATATTTTTTTCTGTTTTCTTTGACTTTTTCTGTTTCTTTTTTTTTTGACTTATTTAATTAGAATACTGAAACCCAATTCAACAGAAATTAATTAAAGGAGAATTATATTTTTTGCTATATCTTTAAAACTGATTGCCCTTAGGTTCTGAAGGGGTTTAGAAATCACTAATACAGTTTTGTGTTTTTTAAAATTTTCAAACATTATTCCAAATTTGTCAACTTTATTGTAACCTGGAAGTATCTTTATAGTCATAAAAACCACACATGATAAAAAACAAATGCAATGAGAAAATAAAGAACAGTTTTGTGAAGAAGTACATTTTGTATTTAAGCTTCTCTGTAACTTAATAGGAATATAGAAGTGAAGTGTATATTTTAATCGAAGTGTTGATTTACAATATTATATTAGTTTCACTTGAATAACATAGTGATTCAATGTATATTATACTGCATATGAAGTTATAAAATGTTGGCTATATTCCCTGTGCTGCACATTACACCCTTGTTTCTTATTTTTTTTATACAAAGTAGTTTGTAACTCTTAATCCCCTACCCTTATCTTGCCCCTCCCTGCTTTCCTCTCTCACTGTATCTGTGAGTCTGTTTCTGTTTTGTTATATTCATTTCTTTGCTTTATTTTTCACATTCCACATATAAGTGAAAACATATGCTATTTGGCTTTCTTTATGTGACCTATTTCACTAAGCATAACACCCTCCAGGCCCATCCATGTTGTTGCAAATGGCAAAATTTCATTCTTTTTTATGGCTGAGTAGTATTTCATTGTATATATGTATATGGCTTCTTCTTTATTCTTTCATCTCTTGATGGACACTTAGGTTGCTTCCATATCTTGGTTATTATAAATAATGCTGCAATAAACACTGGGATTCATATATCTTTTTAAATTAGTGTTTTATTTTTCTTTAGATATGAACCCAGGAGAGGAATTTCTGGATCACCTGGTAGTTTTATTTTTAATTTTTTGAGGAACCTCCATACTGTTTTGCATAATGGCTGCAACAATTTACATTCCCATCAACAGTGCACTAGGTTCCCTTTTCTCCACATCCTTGCCAACACTTATTATTTGTTGTATTTTTGATGAAAGCCATTCAGACAGATGTGAGGTAATATCTCGTGGTTTTGATTTGCATTTCCCTGGTGATTAGAGATGTTGAACATCTTTCCATGTGCCTATTGGCCATCTGTCTGTCTTCTTTTGAAAAATACTTATTCAGGTCTTCTGCATTTTAAAAGTAAGATATTTGTGTCATGCTTCTAGGGTCAAAAGTTTCTCCCTCTCTCTCTCCACACACAAACACGCACACACACTATGGGTCTATGGTTTGAAAAGTACCATACAATAACTGATATTTATAACCATAATACTGATGAATTGTCTGATGAAAAGACGACCTGTAATAAATATTCTGGAATGAATACTAGAATGTAAATTCCATGAGCACAGGTGTGTTTTGTTTTGTTTATTCACTGCTACATTCTCAGCATCTATAACATTGTCTGGCATATCATAGATGCTTAATAAAGCATATATAGTATGAAAGAAATGAAATTTATAAATAAAATTAATAGGAGCAGCGAAAAATTATATGAGCAGAAAAATGTTCCTGGCTACTTGGATTAACACTGCCAATCCCTATAATCTTAATTCCCAACCAAGCATCAAGTATCATCTTGCATTTCTAATTTTACTTCTTGTTCTTCCTCTCCCTGTTATTTATTTCCATATAAAATTAACATAATGCCAAAAGATCTTTACTCCAAATGTCCTTTGGTTTCTTAATCACTAAAATTTTAGGGTCATCTATTTGAGCAAGCTAATAATCTCATGTCTGATAATTTAGATTTCTCATTCCTCTGTATGCAGGTCAACTCTCAGTCAGATGATCCTTCTCATCATTTAACCCTTTTTCTCTGCTTCTCTCATGCCCCAAATAAGTCTGTATATTTGTTCAAGCCATTTACTCATACTTTTCCCTCCTAATGTAACTCACAAAGAACATTTAAAACCAAATTCATATTCACTTAATTTGACACATTACTCGTTTGATTTGCATAAAATTTCACTGGCTTATAATTTTACTTTTCCATGTTTAAGTCCATTGTGATTTTGTCTTATTTCCCCCTTAGGGGCCCAAGGATTGAGGCCTCAGTTTTCTTCCTGCATAGTTAATATTAAGCAATATAATGTCATCATTCAATATATACTTGTTCTGTGGAAAAAAATTTCTTGATGCAGTCCTTCTTTTTCATTGCTTATATAGAATGGAAAAGGGGGAAAAACCTGAAAATGGCAACAATATCCAAAGAATAGTGATATGTGAGCATATTAGAAAAGATACTGTTTTGAAGAGTATACTTATGCACTAGTCAGCCTGAAGGAATAGCAACTATTGTGGATCTGTGGCAGAGGGAAAAAAGCCACAGCAAATTGTGATGATTCTTCACATTTCTGTTAGGTCTTGGCATGGCCACTTCTGCTCACATTCCATGAACAGAAACAAGTAATATAAGGTCTATGTCAATATGGAAGGGACACATACTCCTTCCACAAAGGGCAGTAAAATAAGCATTGCAGTAGGTGGCGATTTATAATCTTCTTCAGGGAATATTGTGAATAATAGCAAACAGTAATAAAATATACCACAACATGCATTATAATAAAGTAACGAGATTTGTTTTCGTGCCCCAAACAAAACCAGTCACAATAATATATTGTCATTGTATATAAACTCAGGTCCATACAAGTTATAAAGATTATACAAATAGTGTATAAAACTAATGGGTATCTAATACATCATACACAGCTCTGATTATTAATATTTTGATCTCTGATTGCCTTAAGAATCTCATGCTATAAATATTCACCTCAAAGAAATGCACTTATGCATATACTTCAAAGTTTGCATACAATTTTGGGGGATTCTGGAATTTTCTAATGCCCACCTAATGACCACCTAGAGCACTACTGACTCCCAAAACAAGAGCTCTTATTATATCTTTTCAGCTTGCTTCCATCTCTTTCACACCATTAGTAGCCACATTTCATGGATAGCTACTATTTCTACCTGTAATCTTAAGCCATTGTGATTTGTTTTCTGCAATTATCATTTCAGTGAAACTTCCCTTGCTAAATATCCTAGTAATGTCTATTGCTAAATCTACAAAATGTTTTCCAATTTTCATCATACTTGATTTCCAGGAATATCTGACACTGGTCACCACTCACCTCTTCCTTCAAATGCTTGTTCTCTTTCCCTGGTATCCGTGACATATACCCTCCTATGTTCCTCTCTTGTCTCTGCATATTTCTTGTTAGAATTATTTCTTAAATATTTGTGTTAATTGAGGTTCTGTGACCCTACCCCCATCTTGTCTAATTCTATACTCTCTTCATTGTCAATATTGTTCACTTCCATTGTTTCAAATGTCACTAATGATTTCCAAACATTTATCATAGGCCCAGATTTCTCATTTGATAGATTAGCATTTCCAACTCCTTTTGAATATCTCTAATTGGATGGCTCACCATCAGATAACAAAAAGAAATTAAAGATGATACAAATAGATGGAGAGATATACCATGTTCTTGAATTGGAAGAATCAACACTGGGAAAATGACTCTACTACCCAAAGCAATCTACAGATTCAATGCAATCCCTATCAAAGTACCACTGGTATTTTTCACAGAACTAGAACAAAACATTTCACAATTTGTATGGAAACACAAAAGACCCCAAATAGCCAAAGCAATCTTGAGAAAGAAAAATGGAGCTGGAGGAATCAGGCTCCCTGACTTCAGACTATACTACAAAGCTACAGTAATCAAGACAGTATGGTACTGGCACAAAAACAAAAAGATAGCTCAATGGAACAGGATAGAAAGTCCAGAGATAAATCCACGCATATATGGTCACTTTATCTTTGATAAAGGAGGCAGAAATGTACAGTGGAGAAAGGACAGTCTCTTCAATAAGTGGTGCTGGGAGAATGGGACAGGTACATGTAAAAGTATGAGATTAGATCACTCCCTAACACCAGGCCAGAAACTATCAAACTCTTAGAGGAAAACATAAGCAGAATACTCTATGACATAAATCACAGCAAGATCCTTTTTGACCCACCTCCTAGAGAAATGGAAATAAAAACAAAAATAAACAAATGGGACCTAATGAAACTTAAAATCTTTTGCACAGCAAAGGAAACCATAAACAAGACCAAAAGACAACCCTCAGAATGGGAGAAAATATTTGCAAATGAAGCCACTGACAAAGGATTAATCTCCAAAATTTATAAGCAGCTCATGCAGCTCAATAACAAAAAAACAAACAACCCAATCCAAAAATGGGCAGAAGATCTAAACAGACATTTCTCCAAAGAAGATATACAGACTGTCAACAAACACATGAAAGAATGCTCAACTTCATTAATCATTAGAGAAATGCAAATCAAAACTACAATGAGGTATCATCTCACACCAGTCAGAATGGCCATCATCATAAAATCTAGAAACAATAAATGCTGGAGAAGGTGTGGAGAAAAGGGAACTCTCTTGCACTGTTGGTGGGAATGTAAATTGCTACAGCCACTGTGGAGAACAGTATGGAGGTTCCTTAAAAAACTACAAATAGAACTACCATGTGACCCAGCAATCCCACTACTGGGCATATACTCTGAGAAAACCATAATTCAAAAAGAGTCATGTACCAAAATGTTCATCGCAGCTCTATTTACAATAGCCAGGACATGGAAACAACCTAAGTGTCCATCATCGGATGAATGGATAAAGAAGATGTGGCACATATATACAATGGAATATTACTCAGCCATAAAAAGAAACGAAATTGAGCTATTTGTAATGAGGTGGATAGACCTAGAGTCTGTCATACAGAATGAAGTAAGTCAGAAAGAGAAAGACAAATACTGTATGCTAACACATGTATATGGAATTTAAGAAAAAAAAATGTCATGAAGAACCTAGGGGTAAGACAGGAATAAAGACACAGACCTACTAGAGAATGGACTTGAGGATATGGGGAGGGGGAAGGGTAAGCTGTGACAAAGTGAGAGAGAGGCATGGACATGTATACACTACCAAACGTAAGGTAGATAGCTAGTGGGAAGCAGCTGCATAGCACAGAGAGATCAGCTTGGTGCTTTGTGACCGCCTGGAGGGGTGGGATAGGGAGGGTGGGGGGGGGAGGGAGATGCAAGAGGGAAGAGATATGGGAACATATGTATATGTATAACTGATTCACTTTATTATAAAGTAGAAACTAACACACCATTATAAAGCAATTATACTCCAATAAAGATGTAAAAAAAAAAACAAAAACAAAAAACAAAACAAAACAAAAACATGATCAAAAGTGAATTCATTCTGTTTTCACTGAAATGCACTCCTGCCTGCTTCGTATCCCACTGAAGGATGGTTCAATCTTCATATCTTACCTATTGCTTTCTTTCTTAGTTCCCAATTTTTTATCCTGTCCTTTCCAAAATATGCCTTAACTTTTCTTGATTTAAAACTTTCCTAGGCTTCCTATTCCCCTCAATAAATTTTAAGCTCTAACAAGATTTACATGTTCTTTCACATATGGTGCTTAGATTTTCATTCTTTTCTTTCAGTCTATCTCTACACAGTAGCCAAATGGGCACTTTTCCCTCTTTCCTATGCAAGCTATAGACTATCTGCCTCTGGTTATTTGCCCTTGCTGTTACATTTTCACACTATTTTTTCACAGACTTATTTAGAAAACACTTCTCATCCTCAGCTCTGATCTCCCATAAGTAGATTAGATGGTTCTTTTCTGTGCTCCTATATGACCTCCATTATATCTCTTGTCATATTGTGTGACTTCTGACTCCCTACACAGCTGGTTCCTAGATGATGCACGGACACCTAAAATTATGAATAAAACACTTATTTACAAATGTATAATATTATAAAATAAGTTTCAATACCCAAAGACCCATTTTACAACTCCAAAACTCTAAAATTCACTGGGAAATTAAATGAAAATAAAACACTGATATACACCACAACAAATATTTACTAACCATGTTAAAATGATTACTAAAATAAATTTAATTATATAATGTGCCAGTTTTCATAATTTGAAGATTACTCAAAGGATCCTAATGGGACTTTAATACCAGCTTGCCAGGAGTCCAGTTATGGTTTCCCTATACAAACCTAACCTGGACCCAGTTACAGTTTGGCATTATTTGATGATAGTTGTCTGCCACACCATACATATCTGTGAGATGATTTTGCATTCTGTGGCTGAATAAGATTTCAGAGAACATCCAGTAAGCTGGCACTTGGTTAGTATCAGGGTTTTTTGTTGTTGTTGCTGTTTTTTGTTTCTTTGTTTTTTTTGTGAGTCGAATCCAGAGAGATAACACCAGAAAAAATACTTGGGGTTATAAAGGACCCAAAATTTCCCTTCCCAAGATAAAGTGTCATATGGAACATCACCTTGAGGCAATGGGAGCCTCAAAGTACATTACCAGCAATGTATATCAGAGGTCATGGAATTGAAAAGCTCACAAAACAAATGAAAATAGTCAAATCACTCATTTTATCAAGTCTGTTAAAAACACAAAGAAACAAGGGAAAAGAGATAAGATATGTTAACACTGATGGGATAAGGTGCAGTGGGGAAGGATCACACTATCTGAATGATGGGGCAATGTATGTTCAAATGTCCTGTTCCTCTTTCTGCCATATCAACCGTCCTCACTGATGATGTGGTTACAAAGGCCAGAGTTAAAGTTTGAGCTGGGGGTAAAAAGGCAGAAGATGCTCTGGGTAAATGACACACACTTGTTCTACTAGAGAGATGCAGGGACAAATACACCTGGCCAATATTTCTAGCTCTCCTATTAGCTATGGATTTTATATGTGTTACTTGGGCAGAAGGCATATAGGGTGATAACTGAAGTCACCAATGGGTGGCCAAATAAAGACTTCATGAATGATAATTTTCATGTGTATCTTGTGTATCCTGAATACTTAGAGACTCTTGTATATTTGTTCTTACATATATTTACATATTATAAATATATGGTACCCAGATGTTTCATGAGCATTAAGTATCTCTGATCTTTCCATCTTATTCTGTCTATTGTTTATTTTATACTTAGCAACTCCCATGAATTCTGCCCATGTCTAACAAACATTTTACTCACCAGTTACTAATCTATTCTTAAAACATTTTATATGTAAAACATCTGCCTACATATTGCAAACCACAAATTTATTCATCTAATATAACTGAATAGTTTTAATAGCAACTGTACATCTCACAAAGGTAGATGGTGTGGTTGACTGTATTTGCCAAAAATGGCTTCAAGAATACTCTTCTTACCATGTGATTTTTGATGCTTCTCCCATTGAGAGGTGGGGGTCTATATTTCTTCCCCATGAAACCAAGTTGGCTTGTGACTGTCATCCAATAATAGAGTTATGGTGGAATTGACACTATGCGACCTTAAAAGCTAGGTCATAAAAAGTGAAGGAGCTTCTGCCTTGTTCACTACTTCTTTTGACTTTGGTGTGATATCTGACTGCCCTTAGGCTGCCACGTTGTGAGGAAGCCCAAATCATTCTATTTAGCAATATTACAAAAAGAAGCCATGGGATTAGAGAGAGAAAAAGAGATCTCCCCTGTCAGCCCCAGCTGCTTTAGCTGCCTACACCTCCCCTCTTCCAGATCTAGCCACCATCACACTACAACCACATGAGGAATTCCAAGCCAGAACTACCCATGTGAGCACTTTCCAAATTCCTGACCAACTGATACCACAATAAATAAGAAAATGACTGTTGTTTTAAGTTACTAAGTGGTGGAATAATTTTTCACTCAGTAATAAATACCAAAACACTTGCCATTTGCCCACATGGTCTTGAACTCCCTTCCACATCTCACCCTCCATATTCATGGGCTATGAACTTGAGTCCACCCGATTTAAGACTGAGCAGAATATAAGACTCAATTGCTAAAGACATTACACATAACTGTCATTTTGAAGAGCGTTTTCTACATGACTTCAACTATCTAGGACTTATTATTAAATTATTCATAGTATTGAAGATGCTGCCTTCTATTCATATTCTTTCTAAAGCATACATTTGTATTCTTCATTGCTCTGTGAATCTTTAAACTATCTAAAATGAGGATTACCCATATCAGTTATTTTCATCATTTAATTTACTATCCATAACTGCTTGCACATGTCTTTAAATGGTGAACACTAAGGAAAAGCTCATTTTCACATTGGTGATTATTTTTTCCCATGATTTCTCATCCAAAGAACAGCAGTGATCACTGATCTCAACTTCATGCAGTTTATTTGTGTTGCCAATTGATTCAAAGAAATAATTGGATTAGTATCATTTATACCAATGATCAAAGTAGATAGGTAATCATAAATAAGTCTGAATCAAGTTCTGGAAGATTTATATTTAATAGGAAAAGTCAAAAAGTAGATATCAAAAGTCAAGCTGTACCTGCCTAGTTTCTTCAGGTACTTGAGCTAGAAAACCCAGGAATTAGTACTACTGAGTACTCATCTGTAAGATTGGAGTTATATTAAAACTCCCAGCATAAAATTCCATGATTCTTTAATTCCAAAGCATAGCTCTCTGAATTAGAGTAGAAGCAAAAATTAAAATCTTTATTATGGGGCTTCGTGTTAGAATAAATCTTCTCTCTAGATAAAAACAACTGCTAAATATATGTAGAATGTTTCTTTAATATTTTACCTCATAGTAGTCTAAAGAGGAATATAGATTTTTCCCATGAAATATTATTTTTCCTTTAAAAAGGAGAAAAAGTTACTTCATAAGGCATCACTGTTCTAATTTTGTTTTCAGTGCCCTCATATTGCTCTTAGATTTGATGTTAGACACTGAATGATGCATAATAAAATTCTCTGAAACTTGTCTTCTCTTATTACACTTTGACTTCAAAAAATAACTAAGTTTTTGCTCCTCTAGAACACTAAGATTCCTTAGTTATAAATTGAAATCCCTGTGACTACTTGTCAAATTGCTACATATTACAGTAATCTCATATAAATGCATAGATAAAGGCTGATTAATGTAGCCTTTTACAAAATTTATCTTGTGAGAAATGATACTTATACATTTGTGTGGAAGCACAAGAATCAGCAACTATGTGCTTATATAACTTTCATATTCTACAGTCTGCTTTTTTAGACAGGTAAAAAGAATAATGTGTAGCATAAATGCAACAAGTTACATGAAACCTATATAATAAACAATGCTTACTACCTGTGACAGAATTGGGTACTAATTGTATGACCATTGATTCCAATTAATTGCATTTATTTTTTTAAACGTACACATAACAGAAAGTTTAAACATATTGTCTACATACTTTTTATTTCCACTATCACTTTCACAAACAGTATGTGACAGAAACTGGATGAGTTTTTACCAACATCCTCTTTATTCTTCTTCTGGCCTTAAGGCTAGACTACTTTCCTAGGCTCTCTTGTAATTGGAATGCTGCCATGTGAGTTATTCTCACCAGTGGCATATGAGAAAAGTATGTTTCACTTCTGAACCAAGGATTTTAGAAGTGGGTATGCTGCTTCTCCCACCATCTGGGTTCAAAACCCAAGGAAATGGTAGAAATCAGACAAGAAAGGACTCTAAATTACTGCATGGAAAAAAGCAGCCCACTCACCAATTCTCATCTTGGAATATTGAAAAAGTAAAAAATAAATTTCAGTTGGCTTTGTGACCGATTATTTATGTGGGATTGTTTTGTTGCCTGCTCTAAATAATACAGTGTAATAATATTACATGGCCTAATTTTTTTTTTCTGTGGTACGCGGGCCTCTCACTGCTGTGGCCTCTCCCATTGCGGAGCACAGGCTCCGGACGCGCAGGCTCTGGAGGCGCAGGCTCGGCGGCCATGGCTCACAGGCCCAGCCGCTCCGCGGCATGTGGGATCCTCCCGGACCGGGGCACGAACCCATGTCCCCTACATCGGCAGGCGGACTCTCAACCACTGCGCCACCAGGGAAGCCCCACATGGCCTAATTTTTTAATGGAAATAAAATAAATTTCATATTCCCACAAAACTATAGGTAGGTAAAATTATGATGGGAGTTATTAGATTATCTATTCAAACCCATCTTAAATTTTAAATTCAACAGTAAGCACAATGTCAGTAAGCATAATAAGAAAATGTAATTTGTTTCAATAATGTTACCATTAATAACAGAATATGAATAATCCTCATAACAGTTAATAAAACTGTTGTGAATATAGGCAAAATATTTTCATAAACGGTTAACTCTATAGCTGAAATGAGGTGACATTGAAAGTAAAATGTCTATTACAACTATAAATATTTGCTTTATTTTGCTTCAAAATTATATTTGCACTTAAAAGGCAACTTACTGACACTTACTGAATCTTTATTACTGTCATGGTCCATACTTAATTACTCAGTTTCTTTGGCATCTGATCTTAGTACACTTTACCTTGACATAAAAAATCGTCCTTGGTTTAAATAGAACAGTGCTTTTTATTATTATTACTATATTATGTTACTAATATACCATGTGATATTCAGAATATCTAAAGAGATGGAAGGGCTGGCCACCATAGTAAAAATGAGAGTAGTTGTATGACATGCTCCCCTTAAAAGAGCATATAGACAAAAAGACCACATTTGAAATAAAATGTGCACATTTTATTTCAAATTTATTTATTTATTTATTTATTTATTTATTTACTGCATGGAAATATATTTATTTCAAATATAAAAAGAATTAGTAGGTGTGCCTACTGATACCTCTATGGATTAAATTTTTTCATTGATGTTAGGCACTAAAACTAATAAAAGAGGTGGGTTCCACTACCTCTGCCTAAACCTAGATGACTTTTTAGAAGATAAGCATATTTCATCTTTTTTTTTTAATGGGAGTATAGCTGCTTTACAATGTTGTGTTAGTTTCTGCTGTACAGCAAAGTGAATCAGCCACACGTATACATGTATCCCCTCTTCCTGGATTTCCTTCCCATTTAGGTCACCATAGAGCAGTGAGTAGAGTTCTCTGTGCTATACAGTCTGTTCTAGCATATTTCATCTTAATCATTGATCCTTGGCTATCAAAAATCATTAGGAGTAGAAGATAACCTCAGCATAATAATTCGTTTTATATTTGTTTGGGAGACCTTTTTGCCTTAACTGCAAAATATCAGTTGTTTTCTTGTTCTGTACTTATTTTGTTCCCAAATTTCTTCAGATTTATTTATTTAGTGTTCTCAAAGTGGGATTCCTGACCTAACAGTATTCTATTACCTGGGAACTTACTAGAAATGCAAATTCTCTGGCCATATCACAGACTTACTGAATCTGAAACTCTAGGCATGGGGCCCAGAAATCTGTGCTGTAACAAGCCCTCTAGAGATTCTCTTGCTTACTAAACTTGAGATCCACTAAACTAGAAGAACTGGTGTAGGGGATGACTACATTGCCTAAACATTACTTACACTCTTTGCAGTGGTGTTAAGGGTGAGAATGTGAGAACACATAGTTTCTAAGCAGAGAATGACCATGAAGAATATTTCTTCTTACTAAAATACTCTTTACTCCATGACTGTTTCCTGCCATCCATTATCAAACTGTTCCTTTCTGTGATATCAATTCTCAGGTAGCTTTTAACTCTGTGTGTCAATTATATGTGGGTATTATATTTAGAATTAATACTTCTATTTGATATATGAACAGGAGTCAGGCAAATCAAGACTTTCCTTGGAAATACTAACAACATTTGAGGCTGTACTTGGCAAATGTTGATTACCAAGGAAATTAGAACCAAGGTTTAATAAGGAAGGAAATCTTGTACAAAGAGATATTTCAACTGTCTTTAAAAATAAGGTTTCTGAGGTTTAAAGAACATTTTATGTCTTCTGGGGAATTCCAGAGAGTGAAAGTTATGAGTACTGATATATGATTAGTATGATAAAGCTATTATTAAATTAGATCTATATGAAAATGGACTGGGATGCCTCGTGACTTAACGAGTTTTCCTGTGGTTAAAAGTATTTAAGTCGGGCTTCCCTGGTGGCGCAGTGGTTGAGAGTCCGCCTGCTGACGTAGGGTATGCGGGTTCCTGCCCCGGTCCGGGAGGATCCCACATGCCGTGGAGCGACTGGGCCCGTGAGCCATGGCCACTGAGCCTGCACGTCTGGAGCATGTGCTCCGCAATGGGAGAGGCCACAACAGTGAGAGGCCGGCGTACCGGAAAAAAAAAAAAAAAAAAAAAAAAGAGTATTTAAGTCAACATCAAATGGTAGCTTACTTGGGTGATCTAGATACTTGTTATGCAAAGTGTGGTTTCATTTGGTAGTTGTTATAGGTGCAGAATCTCAGGGTCCACCCCAGTCCTAGTGAATCAAAATCAACAATATAACAAGATCCATGGGTGATCTATATGCACATTATGTTTGAGAGATAGTGCTCCAGTTGACATCTAATGAATCTTTATATTACTCTTATACTTAATTTAAATATGTTTATGTTGTGATGCAGAATTTGAATAACAGTCTAGAAGAGATGGGGGTAAATATGTGAGCTTGAGCTCACATTCTACTGTGAGGTCATTAACTTAATTAAATGCTGCCCCCAAAATAAAATAGTCTGTTTCCTGAATACTGAACTTAATGTAAGTGAGCTGGTGTTTGAATACTATTTCTATAGTTAGCTTTGAACTATTTGTTTTACACAAAAGTGAAACATACCTTTTGGGTTTATTGCACTACCTCATGAGGATATTTGTACTAACTTCCAAATTATACTCAATGTTGAACTCTTCTCCCAATTCCCTCTTGCATACCATCTTCCTTTTCACTAAAACTAGGATGTCTTAATTTCCCTTACTGAAACCTTTCCTTTTTGCTTAGAGTAGGTAGTTGTTTTGTCTTCTGCTTCTTCCCTATTCCTGATGGGTCTATATGAATGGGCAACAGAGGCAGAAAGAAAGGAGAATACCTCAAGTGGTGTATAGGAATGGGGGAACTGGAAAAGATCAAGGGAGCAGACTTTGCTCAAAGCTGAAATTTACTCGGGCAAGGAGTACTTAACATACAGTTCTCATTGCCAAAGCAATGGATGGAAAAGAGCTGGAGAGGTAATGAGAAGTGACAGATTCCGCCACACCCTAGATTGACTCAGGTCTCTACAACCAAGACTTCCATGCCCTGGTCCTGGGAGAAGGAAGCCGCTTAAAGAAATGACAAGCACGGAAGGCCAGACAGCCAAAAGATCCCCAAGCCTGTTCCCGTCCCCAGCAGTGCGGGCCAACACACGCCTTCCTGTAGAGACCTTTGTGTGTGGGAAGCCCGGACGAGGAAGAACATACCCCCTTCTCACACCTGCCCATCCCCAGTTCTTGCTTTCACCGGGGGCACTGGGACCAGCGCCAGCCGGCAGCGGCTTTGGGGGAGTCGTGTGTATCCGCGAGCGCGTGTGCGTGAGGAGGAGAGCAAAGACGTGATTACTTCAGAATTTATTTAAGGGCCGGTGGAAACCACTGCAGCAGCTTCCAGGGGAAGCCCTAGTTTCAGAGGAAGAGGAGGTGGTGGCTGCCAAGGAGTGGGTGGGGGGGCGGGGGGGTGGAGGGACAGAGGAGGAGGAGCGGCAGCGACAACAGCACAAGGCTAGTAAGGAGAGAAGATGCTACAGCATCCGCACCGGCGCCCAGCAGGTTGCTTCTACGGGCCAACTGATGCCAGCAAAGAGGCTTACAAAGAGGCTAGGAGGCGAAGCTGGGTGTAGGGGGGCTGGCTGCTTGCCTTTCTGCAGAAGAAACACCTCTTTTAGGTGAAATAAGACACCCTAGCTTGGAAATAGGCAGGGGGCCAGGAGGGGACCTGCCCTGCTTCTCGCGTCCCTGGGGACTCGCTTCCCTTTAGCTTTCCAACTCCTGGTGGTAGCCATAAACTCCAGAGGGGCTCCGGGTGGGTGACTGGGTGGAGAAATTCCCTTCCAGATAGTCCTCACACCTTTCCCCAAAGCTCAGGTTTCGGGGCCACACTCTGGGTGGCCCGGTGGCGGAGGGAGAGCAGCGTCGCTTGGTTCAGTTTCTACAAGTCAAACCCAGTCCCCACTTGCCGGCTTCCCGGGTCTCCAGCAGCACGCGGGGAGCTGCGGCTGTTCGGGCAATCGGGCCGCTGCTGCTTTAAGAGCCGCCTCCCCCTCTCCTCCCTTTGACAATGGTCTGAACCGAGCTCTGCTTCCCAAAGCAAAATTTGTAATATGCCATTTTTCCGATGGACGCTTCTCCTTTTGGCTGCTGACGGAGCCGCGGAAAGATGCCGAGCTGCTGCCACGCCACCCAGCCGGGGCACGTTCCAGAGGACGCCGGGGCACCCGACTGTCTAAGCTACCTTTCTCCTCGCGTTGCTAGGGAAATGGTCCACGAGTGCCGGGTGTGAGCCTCCCCGCTCGTCAAGCCGGAGACTGCGGTTGTCAGTGATCAATTGAAGAAGCAGGACCCGAAATTACAGACATTAGGTACAGAAACTGTATTTGAGTTACACGGTTCCCCCCCCCCGGCCCCGGCTTTATTTTTTTTACCCCTTCCCCCACCCACCACCACCACCACCCCGGCCCCACCCCGCCCCCAGGGAAGATGAGATGCAGATTCCCTCCTTGTCAATCACTGTTCCGTACCTCTTGCTTTCCACCCCCAACCTCTCCCTTCTCCTGTTTCTCTACCTTCTCCCTACATGGATGTCTCCTGTTGGGCAGGATGAACAGTTTTGGTGCAGAAATCATGAAGTCAACTTCTTCAGGGTGGTGGCGGGGGTGGGGGGGGTGTGGCTGAGAGAGAACTGTCCAGCCCGCCGTATGGTGTGTGCAGGGTCTTTGGCCAGCTCTAAATTAACTGGGGTAAAGAAAGTGCAAAATGCTTCCATTAAAGGGGTTAATAATATTTCCTGAGGAGAGGGTACTTCAAAGAGTTAACTAGGAGGAGGAATATTCATGTAATGTAATCAGACAATGGCTAGGATTTCTCTCACCGAATTATTCCTTGTGGGTTAACTGAGGTGGAGATAGGTCAGTTCTTAAGACTAAATCTTTGCAGAAGAAACTGACTACAGAGAATAATTACATCTTTTTCTCTAGTAGGATCTAAATCCTAAAGATCTGTTTGAATAAAGTGATTCATTGACAGAAAAAAAGCCTTTTGTAGCACTGTCATATCTGAATAGGTACTGTTTGAACAGCACATATTGCTAAGAAACACACTGGATCTTGAAAGCCCTTGGGTAATGACTCCAGTGGGCATTCAAAACTTTTATTTTGAAATCTGAGGGATTTAGAAGACAGTCAAGGTTATGTGCTAAGAAAAAGGGAGTTGGTTTTCCTGGTATAAAATTCTTCAAGCTAAATTTAAGCACTGAGATAATTAAACCAGCTAGGTGTTTTGTTTTGTTTCTTTTCACAACAAAATAATGTCTCTAACTAGACCTTGAAACTTTCAGTAATTTAATGAAAAGGGGCATCAACATCTAGAAGAGTATAACATAATCCATATATCAATTGACTGGGGAGGGGATGACAAAAAGACAAATATCAAAGCAAATTGTTAGTATGCCCTTTCTGGTTTTTCAGGAATTATGTGGTACACTGCAGTTTTTAATATTGAAAATGATTCTAAAAGTTAAAAGCGGTATATGAAATAGACTAGAGGTTGAATGACCATAGCCTTCTGTACTATGCAAGTTGCTTCAGATTTCATCCATTCTGTAAGAGGGTGTTTGACTCTTACATTGAATACAGATTTTTAATTGCTTTTAATACCTAAAAATGTGCATTTAGGAAATAAGTTATACTATATTTTAAGGAATATACAACTATTTTGTAATTTATATTAGACAGAATCTCAAGATTCTGTTTTATTACAAGAAACTAAGCTAGCTCATGAAAGTGGCCTTATTTTTTGCAGACAAATTTTTTCCTTCTAATTTTGATAAGAAGACTTTAGATTTACTTATTTGGGTTGACTGTGAGGAAAAAGAAGCATGTATTCATCTTATTTCCTAAGTAACTTTTGCATAGCTTGATTTTTTTTCAATTAAATTTGAAAAGTTTAGAGCACCCATTGGAATTAAACCTTTAGGCATGGAAGCAGAATGAATCATAAAGGTAAAATGCTCTTTCTGCAAAGGTGAATGTTGGTCATTTTATAATAGAAAGAAATACTTGAATTTGCAATAGTCCTTTATTAATTAACAATCTGTTCTCAGTCAGGTATCCTATTGGACCCCTACAATGGGCTTGCTAAAATAAATGCTTGCATTATTATTCCTACTTTACAGAGGAGAAAACTGAAGTTTGGAGACATGAAGCGACTTGCTCTGGTTCACATGCCTTGGGAGTAAAATTGAATCAAGTTCTTTTGAGTGTAGATTTTCTAAATTCCATCATAGCATCTTTCAACTAACTAAATCAAAGAGCAACTTTTATACTGATCTAAGATCCTGAAGTTTGTGAATGTCTAATGTCTCACGGTGATGACGTTTGTTAGAATTAGGGTAGAATATTCAGAAGAAAACTGTAGCTGAGGTAATCACTACAGTTATGTTTTTCCTTGGAATTTAAAGTTGTTATAAGTAATTCAGAGTAGAGGCAGGCTAATAGCTTTCTTCAGGAAGGATATGATTTAAAATACAGTTTTGAAAATGTTTAACCTTAAATTTAAACCTTACAAGTGTTTTGGCACAGGTTGTCACTGTGCTACCATTTCCTCTCCCAGTATTTTGTTTTAACCTTAAATGTCAAAAAGAAACATTGGCTTCTTATAATGATTTCTCAGAATGACACAGCTGTTCGGTGTGTGGATTTTATGCATGGTATGTGAACTAATTGCTTTAAATATTTAAATGTGTTGGAACATTTTTTTTTTTCCAATTCCTTTTTAATTAATGTAAAGAAAATTTGTAACAGTTAGAAAAGAGTCTCATCTTTTCTACCTTTGTGATATTGTCTGAATGAAATTCAGGTTAAAAAAAAATCAAAAAATATATTTTCATCCATTAAGTGGTTAACAATAATATCAAATGTTTGAGTGTAAGTGTGTACATGTGTGTGTTGTGAGTTTGTGTTTAAATACATCCTATATATCTACTCTGCTCTATATTTTAGGGTGAATAAGAAATTGAACAATTCAAGTTCTGGTCTTCAGGGAGCCCAGTGTTTTGAATGATGAGCAATAATTCAAAGCATTACCTCAAATTGTTCTAAAATTTACCACCGCCTTAATTCTTTTGTATAGGCTATCAGTCACAAAATACTTTCCTTTATCTTTTAAAAAGTTTCTCCTGGTTTTCAGTGGGCCCTGACCAAATTATTCACAGATAATTGAATTCTCTCCTCAGTAACCCAATTTATATCAAGAATCATAAAAAATAATTAACTATTGAGCTGTTAAATCTTGATATTTTATTTGAAAATATCACCAGAAATACTTTCCCCAAGGACAGGAATATGTAGGCAGAAAAATGAATTGACAATGTATTATAAAACCAAAGAATGCTCCAGGATCAACAGCCAAACAAGCCTTTCTCCACATCAGACTTCTGCAAAACCAAGCTCTCTAATTAACAGCTCCTGGCCTCAGTACAACAACTAAAATTGAGATGGATTTGATTTTTTTAAAAAACATAAGATAGAAAAGAGAAAATAAGATAATTTCTGATTTTTAAAATGCTACACAACAGGTCAATGTTACATCTTAATGTCTGTGTTTTCTATTTTAAATAAATAATTTAAAAATATTCTGAACAGTTCATTTATTTTATGACTGACTCCTGATTAGCAGTTAGAATGTGAAGTTGCTACATTAGCTAATGTAATTTATGGCATCTGTTCTGTGGAATATTTGAAAGAGTGTTAGTTTGTATTGTTTGGATGGAAACCAGACAAAGCAGCTCACAGGAAACAAAGGAATAAGTGTAATTGGTAGTATAATAACCTAAACAAATTTATGCATCTCAGTCTATTTCATAAAGCATATGTCTAATTCAGTCAGAATCACTTGTCTACTCTGTGTAGACTACTGTAGGAATTCAGGAAGAGAGTATATAAAATTAATGGGTTGGCCAAAATGTTCGTTCGTTTTTTCCATAAGCTGGCTCTAGTAGCGATTAGTTATCTTTGACTTCATTCAAAACAATTTTGTTAGACTGTATGTGGCAGCTGTCATATTAGTGTGCATTTAAAAAAACCTTATCAAAATTGGTGAATTTCTGTGTAGTCATTTTAATATTGAAGATGGAAGGAAAAAAAGCAACATTTTTGGCATATTATGCTTTATTATTTCAAGAAAGGTAAAAACGCAACCGATATGCAAAAAAAAAAAAAAAGATTTGTGCAGTGTATGGAGAAGGTGCTGTGACTGACTGAACGTGTCAAAAGTGGTTTGCAAAGTTTTGTGCTGGAGGTTTCTCACTGGACGATGCACCACGGTCTGGCAGACCAGTTGAAGTTGATAGCGATCAAATCGAGTTATTAATTGAGAACAATCAACGTTATACCATGCAGGAGATAGCCGACATACTCAAAATATCCAAATCAAGCATCAAAAATCATTTTCACCAGCTTGGTTATGTTAATCACTTTGATGTTTGGGTTCCACATAAGTTAAGAAAACCTTCTTGACTGCATGCGATTCTCTACTTAAACGTAATGAAAATGTTCCGTTTTTAAAACAAATTATGACAGGCGATGAAAAGTGGATACTGTACAATAATGTGGAGCAGAAGAGACTGTGGGGTAAGTGAAATGAACCACCACCAACCACACCAAAGTCCAGTCTTCATCCAAAGAAGGTGATGTTGTGTATCTGGTGGGATTGGAAGGGAGTCCTCTATTATGAGCTTCTTCCAGAAAACCAAATGATTAATTCCAACAAGTACTGCTCCCAATTAGACCAACTGAAAGCAGCACTTGACGAAAAGAGTCCAGAATTAGTCAACAGACAACGCATAATCTTCCATCAGGATAATGCAAGACTGCATATTTCTTTGATGACCAGGCAAAAACTGTTACAGCTTGGCTGGGAAGTTCTGATTCATCCGCCGTATTCACCAGATATTGCACCTTCAGATTTCGATTTACTTAGGTCTTTACAAAATTCTCTTAATGGAAAAAATTTCAATTCCCTGGAAGACTGTAAAACACACCTGGAACAGTTCTTTGCTCAAAAAGATAAAATGTTTTGGGAAGATGGAATTATGAAGTTGCCTGAAAAATGGCAGAAGGTAGTGGTACAAAAGGGTAAATACGTTCAATAAAGTTCTTGGTGAAAATGAAAAATGTGTCTTTTATTTTTACTTAACAACTAAAGAAACTTTTTGGCCAATCCAATAATAAAATGGGAGGTGTAAAGTCAAGAAGCTTTAAGTTAGTTGTATGAAAAAAATTAACAAAATTAAAAAGTAAAAGCTAATTTTTATATAAAATGAATACTCAATTATTTGGGGATTTTCTAAATGACAGAATGAACATTAATTCATTCAATTATTTAATACAAACATCATTTACTTCCCACCTGTTAAATGCCAAACACTATGCTTGCTGTTAACAACATAATAACGAATAAGGGTAAGATGGAGGTATTAGCTATAAGTGATTTGTAAACTTGCAGGGAAAGAAAGGTGATCAATTAATAAGCTTAGTAACATCTTATTATAAACTGAATTAGGTGGGGTTAATCATGAAAAAACTTTGAGAAGTAGGTTAAATCAAGCTGCGTTTTGTAGGTAGGAGATATTTAGACTGTCATGAAAAGAGAAAGCATGTTAGATGGAGGAAGTCGGTGAACCATATTTCATTGAGGTCAAAACTTTTAGCATCATTGGAATTGGGGAAGTGGGTAGAGGAGAAATAGACAATTAGGTTGATGAGTTGCAAAGAGTTTGGAGAGTTGAGGGTCAGGTGGGATTACTGGAAATCATTTTTTTACTAAGACTTCCCTCCCTTTTACTTTCTTTAAGCAATGATGTGTGAAGTGATGCCCACAATTAATGAGGACACCCCAATGAGCCAAAGGGGGTCCCAAAGCAGTGGCTCGGACTCAGACTCCCATTTTGAGCAGCTGATGGTGAATATGCTAGATGAAAGGGATCGTCTTCTAGACACCCTTCGGGAAACCCAAGAAAGCCTCTCACTTGCCCAGCAAAGACTGCAGGATGTCATCTATGACAGAGATTCGCTCCAGAGACAGCTCAATTCAGCCCTGCCACAGGTATGCCTCCTGGGAGCTTCTGTCCTTCCTACTGCAACTGAAAATGTGATAAGACTTAAATAAGCTTTGCTTTATTCCCATTCTTAAAATTACTTTTGCCCTTAGTAGATATGATATGCAAATTTTGGTGAGAAAAACTTAAGAATACATAATTAATTCACATGCAACCTTGCCTCAAACAAAATTGTGGTACTTCGGTGGTGGGGGATTTGAAACATGAGTTCCTATCTGGTCTTTCTCTTGAAAATTTTATCTGTTTTTTTTGGTGGAAGTAGAAAATTACCTGTTGATCAGCTTTTAATTACAAGAATGTGGGAATAGTTTTCTCCTTCTTACTTTTTAAACACTATTATGACATTTGGAAATATGTTATTTTACATTTTCAGTTATGTAGTCTGTCTTTGGAAATAATAGTACTTTGGAAGTCTGCTGTCCAATATTTTTTATTTGTCTTTCTTTAATAATGCCTGACACCTGCTTAAAATTCTTGAACTTATTGATGTATTACCCTCTCTTCTGAAAACAACATTTTGACCAGTTTCTTTTTTAAAAAAAATATATTTTGGAAATAGGAGAAAAGGCAAAAGTTCAGCTTTATTCTCACAAACTTAAAATTGTTAGATTTTAACAATTTTATTTTATAAGTAAATATTTATAAAATAATTATTTTATATGTACTATGTAATAACATGTTATATGCATTATGTATATGTAATAATAATATTACTATTATATGTAGTAATATTATAAAAAATAACTTTTTTTTTTGTGGTACGCGGGCCTCTCACTGCCGCGGCCTCTCCCATTGTGGAGCACAGGCTCCGGAAGCGCAGGCTCAGTGGCCATGGCTCACGGGCCCAGCCGCTCCGCGGCATGTGTGATCTTCCCGGACTGGGGCACGAACCCATGTCCCCTGCATCGGCAGGCGGACTCTCAACCACTGTGCCACCAGGGAAGCCCCTTGAATTTTAATTATACTGGTGCACAATCTCTTATCTAAACCCCTTGTGTTTTAAAGTTTAGAGTTTCCCCAATTTTTGTATGTGTACAATGTATCCTATGGAACACTCCACTAGCCAGATTCTGGGAAGCACCCTATAATTATACACTTTCATATTTCTGAAGAGAATTCTATGAATATTCCTACTGTGTGGAAAATATAAAGACTATAAATGACCTCATGTTAGTAAGGTCTGGTTTTGCCACCAATCAAGTTTGCAATATACTTACAAATAAATATCAGTTTTCAGAGTATTTGAGTTTTGGAATTATAGATTAGGGATTATGAGCCTGTACATTTAGATGGTTATAGTTCCAATCTCTTTTATAAATACTTTGACACATTTTTTCAATATTTATTTGTATTCTACTATTAGAAATATTTAATACCCCTAGCAATCCACAGGTCCTCAAAGATAGTGATGGTCCTGTCATTTGTTAAAGCAAGTATTTAATAACCTCATCTGTAACTTTAGGGCTATAAGTTTTTTGCAAGTAATAGAGGAATATAAAATTCTTCTTCAATTGGTATCTTTGAATCTTTTAAAATAGTTTGTGAGCAATGTACCTGCGCTGTTTGGTGGCATTTCATTTGGCATTTACCTGGAAGGAGAAAATGACTCCCATAAATGTGAGTTTTGAGGCAGAAATAAAGTATGTAAAATTGAAAACTACTACTACAATAACATAAAAGTAAAATTTGTTTTAGCAAACATGGGACAGAATTCAAAGCAGAGTCAAACTTTATGACATATCATGTTTTCAACTGCCTATACAATATTTTTTAGCTGTTGATGATTTAGTGCTTTGCTTTAGTCATTTCTCTCCTATAACATTTTTTATGAACACATGCAGCAGTGATTTTAGTAATCCTAACCATGAAAATATTTTGTAGCCATATTGTTTACTTTTTCATTATGTGATGGAGTGTAACTGTGTTTAACAAGGACTGATAATTCCACATCATTCCACATTCTAGGCCTGATGTTTCTAAGCTATACACCGATTTTCTACCTTTCTAATGCACAGATCCATTTAATGTTCCATGGAACCTGAGATTCAACATGTCCAAACTCAGTTATCATCTGCCTCCCACTGGACCAAATCTGCTCTAACTCCTCACCCAGACACCTGAGAGTCCTCATAGCTGATTGCTTTCTTCACCATCTCTGAATTGGGCCATACTGTTTTTTTTCTCTTAAATAATCCTCAGATCTCTCTATTCTTTTCTGTTCTTTGGCACCTGACCCTTAATTTCTTTTTCGCTCTATGTCCTAACATTCCCACTTTTGTAAATGTGTCACATTGTTTGCTTGAATAATAGCACACTGCTTGCTGTGTGCTGACAAACATCATGCTATTCCAGTCTTTTTCCTTCAAGCATATTCCTTTCTGCCCATAAGTTCTTCCTCAATATCTTTGTCTGGTTCATTTCTCATCCTAGCCAAGACTTTGTCTGTTCTAGGAAGTCTTTTCTGAATCCCCAAATACATGTCTTCTGTGTTTCTTACCCTTATCATTTTATCATTACATTATCTGTTTATGTGTCTGTTTCCCACCCTAGACTATAAGCTCCTTGAGAACAGGAGTATATCTCAATCACCTACAACCCTCTGGATCAGCAGAGTACCAGGTCCATAGTGAGGGCTTTTAAAGTAAAACTAAACTAAATGTATATGCATTTTGATGTAGAAAGAGGAAAAAAATTGACATAGGAAGATCTGGTTTGTAATGTGTTTCTATCATACATTATCAGCTTGAGTCAGGACTTCAAACTGACATGCTACAAAAAGTGGTTAATATTAATACCTCACAAGGTAGTTTGTGATGATTAAAGAAAGTAATATAAGTAATTGAGGCATTTATTTACAAGGCATTAAATATGTAAATGCTTGCATTTGTTTTATCCAGAATGCTAAAGATGAACTAATTTCTGCATATGTATGTCAATGAGTATTAGAACAATTTGCTAGGAATACTGATAAAATAAACAGTCTTTAACATTTTTGAAAACAGAGCAAATATTTACCAATTACTAATATGTTCACTAAGAATACTTAAAGGAGAGGTAAGGGAAGTGAAACTTCCATTGCAAAAAGTCATTAGATATAAAAGTTTAAAATTTCTTTTCAGCATCTGATTTAGCATATATTAAGGGTCTTCTGTGTATTATTAAATGATTACATATGTTGTAAAGGGGATAGAAAAAAAGGAACATAGTTTGGTTCCCACAGAACTTAGGAAATAGATATAAATGGATCCAAATTAATACAGTACCAGAAGATTATAGAAGTACTGAAAGTATTTGCACCATAATACTGATATGTTATTAACTACAGAAAGTTTCATGTGGAAAGTGATATTAAAGAGGTATTTTTAAGAAAAGGTTAGAAAGGGCTAGAGGGTATTTCGCGTCAGGCAGTACAGTTGTGCATAGAGGACCCTGCTTAAGGACATGTGGGGGATTAAAAGTCAGCCTGTGGTGGCTTCCCTGGTGGCGCAGTGGTTGAGAGTCCGCCTGCCGATGTAGGGGACACGGGTTCATGCCCCGGTCCGGGAGGATCCTACATGCCGCGGAGCAGCTGGGCCCATGAGCCATGGCCGCTGAGCCTGCGCATCCGGAGCCTGTGCTCCGCAACAGGAGAGGCCACAGCAGTGAGAGGCCCGCGTACCGCAAAAAAAAAAAAAAAAAAAAAATTCAGCCTGTGTTCTGCTTTCCAGGCTAGGCTTGGTGTTCCTAATTTGCGTAAAGGAGACAGTTGATCTAGCAGTATACCTAGTTAAAAAGAGAAGAGTAAATAGGAATTAAATAAGGAGAGTAACTAACAGATTGTTTGTTGAAGGGCTGTAGGGTAGGAATGAGGTTTTGTATAGTGACAGTGGAGGATTGCAGCCTGTTCATATGTGTGGTGGAAGCTAAGGACAGACATTTGTATACTTGGTAAGCAGTAGAAGTTTGAGTGAACTAGTGACATGATAAGGCAATAATGAAGGAATAATGTTCTGCCATTTTGATTTAGGATAGGTTATATAATACTCATGTATCAGTTATCTATGGCTAAAATAATGCTATGTAACAAACGACACAAAACCTCATTGTCATGCAAAATATTGGGTTTATGGAATTCAGCTGACCTTGACTTGGACTGATCTTGGCTGGGCTCACTATGCCACTGGTTGGCTGAAAGTTGGCTCAGTCAACTGTATGTTAACTGGCTTTCTGATCTAGGATGGCCTTAGCTGCACCAACAGGGGCCCCTCAACTCTATTCATGTGTCTAATCCTTCAATAGGCTAGTCTTTGCATGTTTTCATGGTGATGGCAAAGGAGTAAGAGCAAAGCAGAAACAAGCAAGTACTTTTAAGCTTCTGCTTGGGTCTTTTTTTCTTTTTTTTTTGTAATACCCCTTGACCAAGCCCAGAGACAGAGTGCGAAGCAATGCAGCATCACGTGGAAAAATTACAAAGACAGATGAAACACAGTTAACATCATTTTGGTCATTATTTATGTTAGGAGAGCTTATTGTGATAATGTAATAGTTCTGGTGAGGTGTGGGAATTTGAAATAGGATTGTGAACCTTGAAATTAAGAAAGACATGTTAATGTAAAGAATGTTGAGGGGAAAGAATGGACATAGCCAGATAATGAACTAAATGGCCATGACTTTGGACTTGAGTTAGAAGATCTGAATTTGAATTGGAGTTCTTCCACTTATTAGCTGAGATACCACTGGTAAGTAACTTGACTTCTCTGAAACTCTGTTTCCTTAATTAGAAGGAGGGGATGATATCTACCCTAGGAGTAGTTAAACGGAGGTGTGTGTATGTGCTTCAGAAACCCTAAACATTATAAAATGTCACCTGGTATTTTTCATAAACTGGGATGTGCCAGTATATATTCTGATGAGGAATTAAGTTAAAAGAGGCTACTTGTGGAGAAGAGGGATACATTTATATTTTAACATCTTAAAATACCAAATATTTAAGTGAAACTTACAGAGAGTTACAGAAGTCACTTTTATTCTAGAGGCGCTCTACCTAGGTATCTTTTGGGCTTGCTACTTACTAGCTTAATAACCTTGGTCAAAGTACTTAGTTCAAATAACGATAGAACCTGCCTCATAGGATCATTATGAGAAATAAATGAGCTGGAACATGGCAAATGATCAATTCAGTGCCTCACAGATAGTACATGCTCAATAAATGTTACATGCAGCTATTGATGCTGTTATTATTACCATAGATAATATAATCATTATCCTTAGCCAAACTTAACTGCGAAGTTTTACTGGGTAATAATGAACACTAGCACAAGTTGAAAGCACTAAAAATCCTTACTCTCCACAATCTTTATCAAATTTTGTAAGTTCTTTGATTGATCATTCTTTAAGGAAAAAAAAAAATCCTAACTACACTCTCTTAAATGGTTTTCCCCAATTCTTCACTTCCTCACTTCCTGTTGTGCTAAGAAGATAACATCTGGATTGAGCTCCTTCCTTTTCAATGAAACCTAATGCCACCACCACATACACAAGAGTTATATCCCTCGCTCCTGTCAAAAAGAAAGATGCTGCATATTTTGCTACCTCTGATTATAGTTATTCTATTCTTAATGTGTTTCTCTTTTTTCCAGTTAGGTATTTTTCCCCTGGCCAAATGAAATGGTATTTATCTGCAGCCTTTATTTCCTGTTATTTATAACCCTTTATTTGTCTTTCTTTATATCTCTTTTTTTTGGTGTGGTCATGTCGTGCAGCATGCAGGATCTTAGTTCCCTCACCAGGGATCGAACCCATGCCTCCTGCAATGGAAGTGTGGAGTCCTAACCACTGGACTGCCAGAGAAGTCCCTCTCTTTTCTTTTTTAACCCTTATAATCAGGCTTCTCTCATCACCATTCTCCTAAAACTACACTCCTGTATGCCACCAATGGGTACACATTTTGCAAATCTAGTGATCCTCTTTCATTCTTCATGTTCCTTGGCATCTTTGTGCCAAGTTATTCTATTAATTATTTCATCTTGAAATTCCCATGTCCTTAATTCTTCATAACCATTCCCCTCATAGGCTACAAGGTATGTTGTTCTTCAGTACTCACTCTTTTCCCACATACCCCCATACACTTATTTATACCCATACTCGTCTTTATTTACCTATATTCTCCAATCTTAAGCATTGCCTTTCTTGTTTAAGAGCAATACTTCCCTCCAAATCCTTGATCCCCTCCTTTTCATCTCCTCCTTTGATTTTTTTTGTCTCCAGCATCTTCAATTTCTCCCTCTCCCTCTCAGCTGGCTTTTTGGTAACATATTCAAATCTGTTCCTTAAAAGTAAATGATAGCAAGTACAACACCAATAAAAGAGTTCCTTAACACTGTGTCTCCACTTAGCTACCGATCTCTTTTATTTTCCTTTATTTCCCAACTTGTCTGTTTTCACTGTCTCAGTATCTTCATCTTCTATTCACTTTTTGAGCAACTGCAGTTGGGCTTTTCCTCTAATACCTTGCTAACCAATTGATGAATGCAATAGGTTTGTTTTATTAAAATTCACTGCAAAATTTGACACTGTGATTAACTCCCTTCTCAAAAATTACCTCCCCAAACAAAAAAAAAAACCCAAAAAACTATTTTACCCTCTTAACTTTTATTACACCACATTGTCTTCATTCTTAAGTCTTTTTGACTTTTTTCTCATAATTTTTTTCTGTGAGCAATTCCTCATCTGCCACTTTTTAAATGTTAAATAATAAATAGAAGATGAATGATAGTAATAGCTAACATTTCTGAACACTCTGCCTATACCAGGCAATGTTTTTATTTAAGCATCCAGATATTAAAATGAAGTCTTTCTGTTTGAGGGGAGGCTAAATAAGTGAGGTACAAGACTTTATTTGCAGGATGTGCTAACATATAATCCAACTAATAAATCCAGTATTAGGTAAAACTCTATTTTAAGACTCTACAAAGGTTGATAAAGCTAAAAGAGAGACAGAACTGTTTTGCATAGCTGTTGGTCTGCTGTGCATAATCTCCTACTCCATGTATAAGGCATGGGGTGATTCCTATTCAACTTAGCCAAGTGAGAAGGGCTTCAGGGGAAACATTCTGAGCTTGATGTGTTTCCTCCAGAAGCTGAAGGATATAGAGGCTGAAGTCTAAAAGTCACAGCCATGGCTGGAGATGCCCCTGCCTCTACAGCAGATTGAAGAGTCATTTCTCAGATAAACTGCAACTCCTCCAATATCAACACAAAGATTAATTTTTTGAAGAGCAAATGGTTCCCTCAAAAGGGGATATTACTTAGGGTTATCTTTGTGTAAACCCACAGACTTAGTAGACTGTTAGAAGCCCAGGTTTCTAAATGGTGAACAATGAGTAACAAATTGGGAGACTGATTTCAGAGAAGAGACTGAGAGCAAGTCAAGTAAAACCGGGGAAGAACCTACAGAGGGGTTCTTTGAGAAAGCCACGAACACACCCCAGAAGAAGGCTCATTGATTGTGTATTTGCCATTCAGAAAGCCCTGATCATAGATGACAACTAGGTCAGCCCATACCACTGTGATCTGTCTCCCCAATTTCTCCTTCCCTGGCCCTGATTCTTAGAAGGGTCAGAAACTGTTGCTATGGGTGGGGGATGTCAGAGTAAAGAGAGACCACCATGCCCTCATCCTCTAATTCAGACCTAGTTCAGGCTCGTTTCAAGCTTTGAAGTATGTGTGAGGGGTGGGGGATAGCACATCTTTAGGTTGGATAGGAGCTCAGAACTAGTATATTATGCAGCCCTGTATTGAACCAGAACTATGAAATTGTTAGACTGCATAATTTCATAACAAAAGGACAGATGGTTTATTTTCTAAACATGAGCAGAAGAGCTAAGACATCTGGCTGAAATTTCATTTGGGGTTAATTTCTTCACCTGAGGGAATCAGAGGAGATGTAATAATATTCATTTCTGAAACCAGCTCTTTCATTAAACTGGTTAGATGTATTATCTCAGTTAATCCTCAAAACATTCCAATTGTGGTGGTTATTATTATTCTCATTTTAGAGATGATAAAAACTGAAACTTACTAGGTTAAGTAACCTATTCAAACAGGATTCCATTCATGGTTTACTTTTGTTTTATTCTAAGCCATCTTCTTTACTTCATTATGTTCATCTAGATTTAAAGAAGTATTAAACTTCTGTAGAAACCTTTAAGAGACATGGGCCACTGAAAGCACTTATCAGGACTACTCCTAAGTTCTAATAAGGAAAATTTTATTAAAATAAAATTATCATTAATGAAATGTGAAATGATTATTAGAGTTGGTATAATTATACTGAATATAATTATTCAAGGATCCCAATCCTCATATTTATGATACCATGAATTTGCCTTTTTATGTGCCTTTTTTTAAGTTAATAAGCAAGACAGTATAGGCTTCAGGGAAGAGTATTTAACTAGAAATTACAATACCTGGATTTCAGTTTCCATTTTGCCAAACTCTGTGACAACAGAAAATGATTGAACTTCTCAGGCTTCTGTTTACTTACATATAAAAGATGGAATTCTAGTACTGCTTAATATGTTGTATACTTTTGCCAATTTCAAATGATTATAAAGGGTATGCACCTTAGCTTTATTAATTTATTCATAGTCATTTAATACACAATTATTATTTATTCAACAAATATTTTAGGGCCTGCTCTGTGTCAGGTTCTGTGTTTACAGTATACATATATATATTTTTTTTATTTTAAGACCTTGGCCAATTATGGTTTCTAGGAATATGCTGTGGTAATAAGAATACAATGCCTATAATCCACTGAATATTATATTTATTTGTAAATTCTCTGAAACTATTGTTTCTAGTTATTTTATTGCCTTTTATTCTCTACTGTGATGAACCGTCCATGTTCCTAGAATAGGCCAGTTCCCTCTTTTGTGTTCTAGATCTCCTCCCCCCTTGCTATTCTAGGACAAAACGTTTTCCCTCTTTTTCCTACATCATCAATGTTTCCATCTGTAATGGATTATAACAAATAATATTAAATATGCTTATATTTCTCCCATTTAAAAAATCTATTAACAACCATGCTCTACCAAGCTACCACCCCATTTATCTTTCCCTTTACAGAGAAAGTTAAAAATTTCTTTTCCTATACTTGTTCTAATTTCTTTCCTCTCACTTCTCTTGAATCTATGCCACTCAGGCATTCACCGCATCAACTTCATCTAAAATGCTCTTGCAAACATTATCTATAGCTTCCATATTGGTAAATGCAGTGATCAATTCTCAGTCTCCATTCCTGTTTATCATTAGACACTTTTCTTGTACTTTCTTCGTTTGGCTCTAGGACAGCTCACTTGCCTGGTTGTTCTCCTACCTCACTGGTCATTCCTCAGTCTTTATTGTTAGTTACTTCTCATACTCCTGACTCATTAATACTTGATTACTCCAGGTCTCAATACCTGTACCTTTTCTCTTTCTATCTCTATTGACACCACTGATGATCCCTTCCATCTCCTGGTTTTAAATACCATCTAAATGTTGGTGACTCCGGAATTTACGTTTTTAATCCAGACATTTCCTCTGACCTTCAGACTCATGCTGTCAAATGCAGAAATTTAACATGTCCAAAACTGCGTTCATGATCTTCATTTAGTCTTCTGCATCTCAGTTAATAGCAATGTCAATCTTATGTGGGCTTAAGCCAAAACCTTGGTGTCTTATTTCTTTCACATTCTGTATTCAGTTTAGCAGTTAAGCCTCTCAGTTCTATCTTCAAAGTATGTGTAGACTTGAACCACTATAATCACCTCTACAACTACATCTTAAGAGTCACCATCTTTTCCAAGAGATTAGGATTTTGCTAACTAGTCTCCTTGCTTGTATCCACGTACCTTATCAGTTTACTGCAAAAACAACAGCAAGAGAGATCCTGATTCTGATAAAAGGTAGGTCAGATTTTGTTTCACATCTTTTCAATTCTCTGAAATGCTTTTCCATCTCAGTGTAAAATCCCAGGTCTTTAAACTGGTTCAAAGATCTAACATCTCTGCCTCCTCCTCTTTATCCATCTGATATCATCTCCTGCTATTGTCTAGCTCACTTACTCTACTCCTACCATCCTGATGTTCTTGTTTTTCAACAAGTCAGGCATTCAACTGCCTTAGGGACTTTGCCCTGGCTCTTCCCTAGGCCTGGGAAAGTTGCCTCCCCATAAAACCATGTGACTTGCTCCCTCAACTCATTCTGGGCTTTACTCAGATATCACCTTCTCAGTGAGGCCATGACTGATCACTCATTTAAAATTATAATAGCCCCCTCCTTAATACTCCCAGTCCTTCTTCTCTGCTTTTACTCCATAGCACTTACAACCATCCAACACAGTGCATATTTTATTTCTTTGTCTTGTTTATTATCTCCTTCTCCCTCACTAGATTCTATTCCGTGAAGCCAGGGGATTCTTTTTTACCGGTTCACAGCTGTGTTTTCTGCCTACAACAGTATCTGGCATTTAGTTGTTGTTCAAAAAAACCAAATAATAAAATGAAAGCAAAAAGTATTCCTTTGCTTTTTGAACACATTCTCTATATTTTGTACTTATATGGCAAGTCATATAGTCATAAACATGTTAGCATATATTAAATATCTTGATAAAGCAAAAGAACAAATACAATTTATAAAGCCTTATGGCTAAAGTGTTTATAATGTTAAAGTCATAGTATATATGAGTCTGGTGTTAATATTACACCCCAAAGCCCCTTCCAGAATGAAGTGAGTTTTATATCAAGAGGTGGTGGCATTTTGAATATTTTACAAATCAGAGCATGGGAGCTCAGAATGTAAATGACTTGCTTTGAAGGTATGAATAAGGATATTACTCCAAGTTCTTTTGACTTCAAACTTCATTTCTTTTCACATTTTTCATGCTCTTTTACTAAGGAGTTTACTTCCTAAATTAAGCCAGCTTTCATAAAAGAAATAGTATGAATAGTTTTGTGATGTTACAAAACTACTACCACTGTTTGACATCTATATCTGACTTTCATTTCATGGAAAAACAAAGATAAAAGTAGAATGTTTGGGTTAGTTTTTATCTTTGAAGCAGTTTATTTATTTATTGTTTTGCTTGCTCTCATTCTCATTCTCTAAAAATAAATATTAAGAGAAAAAAGCCATTAGTATTCTCAAGATGAATTTCTAACCTGAGTTTTCCAATAAATTTTATAGTCTACTTTGGTATACTTAATATTAGCATGCATACGATTCGTTTGTTTTTTGTTAATCTTTGAAGAGAAAATCTAGATTCAGTAACAAAGGTGTTGAAATTCACACTATTTACTTTTTACTGGATATTTCTCTTCAGAGCCTTATGGCTCAAAGCTAGGTAGCAGCCATAAAAATGCTGTAGTTTGGGAAAAGAGAGAGAGTTTAGAACTACAGTTGTGGAATTCTTTTAAAACATGACTATCACACACTAGCTAATTATATCATACATCTTTGTATTGACCTCTGCAATTTAATTAGTTTACAAAATAGTAGCTCTGTGTTAGCTTATGCTGCATGGCCCTTAGTAAGCCCTTAAAATTTCTTGTCTGATTACTTAACAGTCTTAAAGATTATGTGATTTAATCTTATTGAAGACTAGCAGGCCAAAGGTACATAGGACTTGAATTTTAAATTATACTTTGTATTCTAATCCAAGTTTTATTTGTGGTTCTAGTGATTTTTTTACATAAAAGTCTACTAATTTCCCCCAAACATGACAGAATTTATTGAGTGAGATTCTGAATAATAGGTAATTTCTTTCTTGATCCTTGAATTATGACACATTTCTCCCAAAATGAAATTTTTAAACTCTTTTTTGCCTCCCATAAAGTGAGATCCCTTATCCTGGAACTTGGAATGGGTGCTATGGGAACAAAGTAAATCTCATCTCTCTTGGCTCTTATCCCCTCCTCCCACCCCTCCCAGGAGGTGTTCAAGAGATCAGATCTCAGGTCCCTTTCAAAGGCAGGTATAAGAATTAACAGTTATTCCTCAAGTACCTTGGCAGAAGAAAATTTCCGCTTTGAAATGTTTCTTTGACTGCAAGCCCATGTTAATTTTGATGTTAGAGGAAATTGCTGAAGAATGGGAATGATTAGAATTTGACATCACAATGTTCTACAATAAACTAATTTTTCTGGTTATTTTTACCTATGATTCTTTTTATGCCCACTTTTATGGTAAGCTGCTTTAAGATATATATTTTGGCTCAAATTTTTTTCTATTCCTGTTAAGAGTTTAGAAAATTCACTCATGTTTTGATGACTTATAGATTTTTAATTGACTAAGTTAAAAAAATACTGGTTATTAATTTGAAAGTTTTTCATGATGAAGTTCTCACCTAATGATCAATTAATTCCAAATAATGGCCATATTATTTTATCATTGTTAATTTTATATACGGGAAATATTATTTAACAATTCTTATTTAAAATGTCATCTAAAGATTTTATTGCCTGATATACTCTGTCATCAGAATGTGGTCCTATGAACTATATTCAGTCTGTACAAAATATTCCATGGCAGTTTACACTGCTAGAGACAGAAGAAACTTATCTACTAGCATCTTTTTCATAGAAAAGATGTGATTTCTAAAATCACATTTTTTTAAGTAACATTGCTAAGTAAATGTAACTTTTCTTTTAAAAAGGTAATTTCATTTTACAATTCCAAGTCTAAAGTTCTATGTTGGTATAAATCACAAGTTTTAATGACTCCCACTATGATTATAGAGTTCCTATTTCTCTTTACAATTCTATTAATTTTTGCGTATGTTTTGAGGCTTTTATTAGTTGCATTCAGCTGAATCATTGTTAACTTCATGGCCAATTTAACCTTATGTCATCATGAAGTGTCCTAGACAGGCATTTTCTCATAAATTCTATTGTGTCTGATTTTAATAGTATTATAGCAGATTTCTTTTTTGTTAGTGTTTGCACTGTGCATCTTTTTCTATCCTTTTACTTTCAATGTGTCTGTCTGTACATGTATCACAAATAGCAAATAGTTTCTGGATTTTATTTTTATGCAGTCTGTCAATCTTTCTTTTTAAATTATTTGGTCTCTCTATATTTACTGTGATTACCTGTATATTTGTACTTAATCTACTATCTTACTAAGGGCTTTTTATTTTCTCTATATGTTTTGCATTTCTGTTATTAACATTTCATGTCTCCTTTTGAATTGATTAACTATGTATTTTTTATCATTCAATTTCCTCCCTCTATTACTCTGGCACTTTTACACTCTTGCTTTTCTTCTAATAGTTAATGTATAAATTACAACATCCATTTTCAGTGTACCAAAGTGTAATGTTTTGTTTTGTTTGTTTTTAATGAATTTTTATTGGAGTATGGTTGCTTTACAATGTTGTGTTAGTCTCCACTGCACAACAAAATGAATCAGCCATAAACATACAGATATCCCCTCCCTTTTGGACTTCCCTCCCATTTCCAAAGTGTAATGTTAATGTGTACTTTTCCTGCCTTATATTTCCATGTGTATGATGTGAAGATATTATTTTGTAGCTGTCTAGAGGCAATATTTCCCTTAGATTATTTATACATTTACCATTTGTGTTACTAATCACTCTTTCTGGATCTCAGATCTTACATCTGAGGTCATTTTTATTCTACCTGAAGAGCAGCCTTCGATATTTTCTTTAGTGTAGATCTAAAGATAAGTAATTTCTCAGCTTAGGACTTTCTGAAGATGCCTTTATTTCACCTTTATTCTTCAAGGATGTTTTTGCTAGATATAGAATTTTAGGTTAGTGGTATTTTCTTTTGGCACTTTTAACATATCATTTTATTTTGAACTTCATTGTTGCTATTGAAAAGGCAGTAGCCAATTTAATTGTTGCCTCCTTGAGAATAAATTGTACTTTTTTTTGTTTTTCCTTTTGGCTGCTTTAAAGAATGTTTCTTTTTTTTAAGAAGTTTTACTATGATGATCTTACAATAAAATGTATTTATTTTTTCCTGTTTTGTGTTCATAGGTATTACTGACACTGTAACTTAATGCCTTTTATTATTTTGGGAAAATTCTTATTCATTTTTAGAAATCATTGCTACCGTCAAATTCTGTTTTTCCTTTAATTCTTGAATTCTACTTCCTGTATGCTTATTCTCATTTTGTATTCTATGCCTCATATACCCTTTCTTTATTTTCTATCCCTTTGTCTCTTTATGATTTATCAGGAATCTTATTTGTACCTTTATTTATTTATTTATTTGATCTTATTGTATTAGATCATAAGTAAACCAATTTTTTTTAATGTGTAATATTTGTAGTTTTTCTTATCAGCAAAGCTCATTCAACTTGCAGACGCCATTATTAGAAGCAGAAGGCTATAAGCTTTAATGAGCTCAATAATGTACTTAATTGAAAAGACAGCTTAAAGCAATTTTCTTAAAATAAACATGCCCAGTACTGTGAAAATAGTAATCAATTATCTTTCTTAATTCATTTTCTGATGTATTCTTAGTTTTGTTACATATTCCTGCTGGATTCTGGTTGTCAGTAACTATTGCAACAGTGTTGAAAAATCATCTCTTTTCCTCCAGCATTTCCTCCTTCTAATACGTCCTCCACACAGCTGCAAAATTATCTATTTAAAATTCTAATATGAGTATGCTACTCCCTTTCTTAAAATGCTTCCATGTCCACAAAAAGAAAACAAAAAACAAACAAAAAACCTCCAAAACTACTAGAACCAATAAACTAGTTCAGCAAGGTCACAGAATAAAAGATGAATATGCAAACATTGACTGTTTCTATCTAGTATCAAAAAGTAAAAAAATAAATTAAGAAAACAGTTCCATCCACAATAAAGTCAAAATAATTGAGAATAAATTTAACAAAATACATAACTTTATATGTACTGAAACTGAATACTGAAAACACACACTGAAAATTATAAAATATTGCTAATAAAAATTAAAGAGATCTAAACAGGGAGAGACATTCTATGTTCATGTTTTGGAAGACTCAAAATTAATACAACACATATGCACACATTGATCTATATACTGAGCACAATTCCTATCAAAAATGTCAGCAGCCTATTTTGCAGGAAGGGAGAAGGTGATTCTAAATTTTATACGAAAAGGCAAAGAACACTGAATAGCCCAAACAATCTTGAAACATAATAACAAATTGAAGGACTTACACTTATTGATTTCACAACTTAGTCTAAAAGTGCTGTAATCAAGATAGCTTGGGCTTCCCTGGTGGCGCAGTGGTGGAGAGTCCGCCTGCCGATGCAGGGAACACGGGTTCGTGCTCCGGTCCGGGAGGATCCCACATGCCGTGGAGCGGCTGGGCCCGTGAACCACGGCCGCTAAGCCTGTGCGTCCAGAGCCTGTGCTCCGCAACGGGAGAGGCCACAACAGTGAGAGGCCCGCGTACCACAAAAAAGATAGCTTAAGGATAAACATATCCTTAAAATAGATTAAGCACAGACATAATGATAGAACAATGGAAGACAAGAGAAAGTACCAAACAAAACTCTTAGATTTATGGTCAATTGATTTTTAACAAATATACCAAGACAGTTTAATGTGGAAAATATAGACTTTTCAACAAAAAATGCTGGGATAATTGGATATTCACATAAAAATATTAATTTAGATTCTTACCCCATACCATACACAAAACTTAACTCAAAATGGCCCAGAGACCTAAATGTTAGAGCAAAACAGTATGCATTTTAGAAGAAGAAAAATTGGAGAGAATCTTTGAGACCTTGGATTAGGCAAAGATACATGGCACTATAAACATAATCCATTAAAACTGATATATTGGACTTCATCAAAATTTTAAAATGGATACTTTATAAGCCACCATAAAGAAAAATAAAAAGACAAAGACAACTAGAAGAAAACATTCCCAAATTATTTATCTGATAAAGGACTTGTACTCAGGATATAATAGGAACTCTCACAATTCAATAATAAGATAATTAAAATATTCCTAAACAGAAAGTGATGTCAACAACATAGTCTAATAATAGTCCCTCACTCAAACTGCCCCCTCAACAACAACAATTTGGCATTCCATTCATGGATTAAAGTGCCTTTGTGGAAGCTGTGGGATTCAGCACTATATGCCAAGAGATCTGGGAGGAGTCTCACCCACTATGTATTGAGTGATAGACATATAGACCCTGGTCCCAGCTGTGGACCCTGCAGTGGCCTGTGAACTGTCTCCAGCCCCTCTTGGCTGGGGTCCAGAAGACACTGGAGAACAATGTCTTAGACAATCACCAATAATCAAGAGAGCCTTTATGGAAGTCCAGGTTTCCAGTGGACAAGTTGCAGCACCAACAAAATTGGTACACTCACTATGGAAAAGAGTATGGAGGTTCCTCTAAAAAGTAAAAACAGAATTATCATATAATCCAGCAATCCACTCCTGGATATATATCCAAAGGAAATGAAATCAGGACCTCAAAAAGAGATATCTGCATTCCCATTTTCATTGCAGCATTACTCACAATAGCCAAGATATGGAAACAACCTAAGTGTCTGTTAGCAAATGAATGGATAAAGAAGATGTGATATATACATGAAGGAATACTGTTCAGTCATGAGAAAGAAGGAAATCCTGCCATTTGCAACAACATGGATGGACCTTGAGGGCATTATGCTAAGTGAAATGAGTCAGATAAAGACAAATACTGCGTGATATCACTTATATGTGGAATCTAAAAAAGCCGAAATCATAGAAACAGATTGTAGAATGGTGGTTGCCAGGGACTGGGAGCAGGAGTGGAGACGTAGTATGTGGAGGGAGAATAAGGAAATGTTGGTCAAAGGATACAAACTTCAAGTTATAAGATGAATACTTTCTGGGGATCTAACGTACAGCATTGTGACCGTAGTTAATAATACTGTATTACATACCTGAAAATTGCTGAGAGAGTAGAACTTAAATGCTCTCAGCACAAGGAAGAAACAGTAATTACTTGATGTGATGGAGGTGTTAACTAATCCTGCTGTGGTAATCATTTTATGATGTTTAAATGTAATCAATCATATTGTGGACGTTAAACCTACACAATGTTATATGTTAATTATATCTCAATAAAGCTGGAAAAAAATAAGATATCGGAACATTAAAAAAGTGGGCAAACAACTTGAATAGACGTTTCACTAATGATGATAAGTGGATATCAATAAACACATGTAAATATACTCAACACCTTTAGTCATTAGGAATTCCAAACTGAAACCAAAATGAGATTGCAGTTGACATCCGAGAATGTTATAATCAAAAAGACAGCCAATATCAAGTGTTAATGATGTTGTAGAGAACCTAGAACTTCCATAAATTGCTGATTGGCATCTAATATAGTACAGCCACTATCAAAAACTAAAAAAGTTAAACATAAATTCCATTCTTAGAAATCTACCCAAGAGAAATGAAAACATATGTCCACATATAGTCTGTTTACAAATGTTCATAACAGAATTATTCATAATAGCCAAAAATGGAGGTGGAAAAAACATCCCTCAATTGGCAAATGGACAAAATACTGTATATCCATATAATGAAATGCTATTCAGCCATACCAATAGCAAACTACTGATACTACAGCATAAGTGAAACTAAAAAGCATTATGCTAAGGGGAAGAAGCCAATCACAGAAGATCACATAAAGTATGATTCCGTGTATATGAAATATCTAGAAAAGGCAAAGCTATAGAGATGGAGAGTAGACTAATAGTTTCCTAGGGATAGAGGTGGGAAAATGAAGTAACTGCAAGTGAGCACTAGGGATCTTGGGGTAATGGGAATATTCTAAAATTGTATTGTGGTGATGATTATATAACTCTATCCATTAAAATCATGGCATTGCACACTTAAAGCAGATGAATTTTGTGGTATTTAAATTATTTCTCAATGAAGGTGTTAGAAAAATATTTTTTTCATGGCTCCTAGTCCTCTAGAACAGTTTTCAAAAACTTCACAGAAAATAAGAAATCACAGTGCTTGTTGACAATGACATCATCTTCTCTGGATACTTCCATTTCATATTTTTAATAATCACCTCAGATAACTCATATAATTAGATTTGGAAAACACTAATCTGGAAAATAAATTATTAATCTTCTTACTATATTTCAAAATCTGATTTCAAATCTGCCTCTCTTCCTCCTAATATTCCACTGTGTGCCTCATAACTTAAAATACAAGCCTAAACTTATTAATGCTGTCTTGCTCAGTGTCATTTCATGTATTTTTTTTTCTCCAAATGCATTCTCTGATAATATAGAGATTTTATCTTATATCTCCATATCTCCCCAAACTACTAATGCAGTGCTGAGCCTGGCTTTATCTGCAGTTAACGATTGTTAGATGTTTGAAGAGTTTCACTTGGGGTTAAAGAGAAAATCAAACTGTGAGCACCAGAGGCACAGGAAGAGCACCTATCATTTTCACCACAGTATTCTCAGATGTGAGTGCTATATGTACCTTAAATAGAAAACAGTGGTAACATGAGACCATGGTTTTATCTAGGACAAATATCGATCATTTTCAAGCTGAGAGACACTGTATTCCTGCCCTCAGTGATTTTACATATTTTCAGAAGTCACAGATTCCTAATCAAAACATTATAATAAAATGTCTATGTTATAGAGAGGCATGTGACTAGTAGTACGGGAACACAAAGGGCAGGCATGTAGGTTATCCTGGGGTGTTATTGTACTTCACTTATAGAAATGAAAAAGGTAAATGAAAGATGCATTTGCCTTAAGGAATGCTTAGCTTATTTGAGGTGACTGATGATTAAACCTATATTTATGATTATATATGATAGAAGTTTGGCAATGATGGAAGTATGGAAATAATGAACATGAGCAAAAATCTCAGAGTAGTGGAATAGGGGAAGAGAAGAAGCATGTTGATCACAAATTCCCAAGTACTATATTAACTGACTCATTCAACTGTTTTATTTTGTTCTCATGAGAGTCCAATATAAAATAAAACTTCTTTTAATTAAAAACATTTAAAAATAAATAAAGAATATGATGTTGAGGGGAAAAAAAGAAACATTATGAATTAAAAACAAGCTCATCAAAAAAGGAAAGAAAGAAAGCGTACTGAAAGTAGTCCCTTTAATTCTGTTTTATGTATAGTAAGATAAAAATCTCAGAGAAGTATGTTTTCTCTCTCACACTACTGGAAAGTATCAGAAGCAGGATTTAAATACAGGTTTCCCTAATTATTTTATTTTATATATATTTATTCATTTAAAAATTTCTTTACTTATGGTAAGGGCACTTAACATGAGATTTACCATCTTAATTTTTTTTTATGTGCACAATACAGGATTGTCAACTACAACACAATGTTGCATAGCAAATCTCTAGAGTTACTCATTTTGCATAACCTAAATTTTATACTATCGCACCTTTAAAATGCAATCTTTTTTGAATTTTATTTATTTATTTTTATACAGCAAGTTCTTATATACATATTAGTGTATATATGTCAATCCCAATCTCCCAATTCATCCCACCACCCCCCAACACCACTTCCCCCCTTGGTGTCCATATGTTTGTTCTCCACATCTGTGTCTCTATTTCTGCCTTGCAAACCAGTTCATATGTACCATTTTTCTAGATTCCACATATATGTTAATATACGATATTTGTTTTTCTCTTTCTGACTTCACTCAGTATGATGGTCTCTACATCCATCCATGTCTCTACAAATGACCCAATTTCGGTCCATTTTATGGCTGACTACTAATACTCCATTGTATATATATACCACATCCTCTTTATCCATTCATCTGTCCATGGGCATTTAGGTTGTTTCCATGACCTGGCTATTGTAAATAGTGCTGCAATGCACATTGGGGTGCATGTGTCTTTTTGAATTATGGTTTTCTCTGGGTATATGCCAAGTGGTGGGATTGTTGGGTCATATGGTAGTTCTATTTTTAGTTTTTTAAGGAACCTCTATGCTGTTCTCCATATTAGCTGTATCAATTTACATTCCCACCAACAGTGCAAGAGGGTTCCCTTTTCTCCACACCCTCTCTAGCATTTGTTGTTTGTAGATTTTCTGATGATGCCCATTCTAACTAGTGTGAGGTGATACCTCACTGCAGTTTTGATTTGCATTTCTGTAACAATTAGTGATGTTGAGCAGCTTTTCATGTGCCTCTTGGCCATCTGTATGTCTTCTTTGGAGAAATGTCTATTTAGGGCTTCTGCCCATTTTTGGATTGGGTTGTTTTTTTAATATTGAGCTGCATGAGCTGTTTATATATTTTGGAGATTAATCCTTTGTCTGCTGATTCGTTTGCAAATATTTTCTCCCATTCTGAAGGCTGTCTTTTCGTCGTTTATAGTTTTCTTTGCTGTGCAAAAGCTTTGAAGTTTCATTAGGTCCCATTTGTTTATTCTTGTTTTTATTTCCATTACTCTAGGAGGTGGCTCAAAAAAGATCTTGCTGTGATTTATGTCAGAGTATTCTTCCTATGTTTTCCTCTAAGAGTTTTATAGTGTACAGTCTTACATTTAGGTCTTTAATCCATTTTGAGTTTATTTTTGTGTATGGTGTTAGGGAATGTTCTAATTTCATTCTTTTCCATGTAGGTGTCCAGTTTTCCGAGCACCACGTATTGAAGAGACTGTCTTTTCTCCATTGTATATCCTTGCCTCTTTTTTCATAGATTAGTTGAATATAGGTGCATGAGTTTATCTCTGGGCTTTCTATCCTGTTCCATTGATCTATATTTCTGTTTTTGTGCCAGTACCCTATTGTCTTGATTACTGTAGCTTTGTAGAAGAGTCAGAAGCCAGGGAGTCTGATTCCTCCAGCTCCGTTTTTCTCCCTCACGATTGCTTTGGCTATTTGGGGTCTTTTGTGTCTCCAAACAAATTTTAAGATTTTATGTTCTACTTCTGTAAAAAATGCCATTGGTAATTTGATAGGAATGCATTGAATCTGTAGATTGCTTTGGGTAGTATAGTCATTTTCACAATATTGATTCTTCCAATCCAAGAACATGGTATATCTCTCGATCTGTTTGTGTCATCTTTGCTTTCTTTCATCATTGTCTTATAGTTTTCTGAGTACAGGTCTTTTACCTCTTTAGGTAGGTTTATTCCTAGGTATTTTATTCTTTTTGTTGCAATGATGAATGGGATTGTTTCTTTAATTCCTCTTTCTGATCATTCGTTGTTAGCTTACAGGAATGCAGAGATTTCTGTGCATTAATTTTGCATCCGGCAACTTTACCAAATTCATTGATTAGCTCTAGTAGTTTTCTGGTGGCATCTTTAGGATTCTCTATGTATAGTATCAAGTCATCTGCAAACAGTGACAGTTTTACTTCTTTTCCAGTTTGTATTCCTTTTATTTCTTTTTATTCTCTGACTGCCATGGCTAGGACTTCCAAAAATATGTTAAATGATAGTGGACATCCTTGTCTTGTTCCTGATGTTAGAAGAAATGCTTTCAGTTTTTCACCATTGAGAATGGTGTTTGCTGTGGGTTTGTTGTATATGGCCTTCATTATGTTGAAGTAGGTTCCCTCTATGCCCACTTTCGGGAGAGTTTTTATCATAAATGAGTGTTGAATTTTGTCAAAAGCTTTTTCTCCATCTGTTGAGATGATCATATGGATTTTACTATTAAATTTTTTAATATGGTGTATCACATTGATTGATTTGTGTATATTGAAGAATCATTGCATCCCTGGGATAAATCCCACTTGATCATGGTGTATGATCCTTTTAATGTGCTTTTGGTTCTGTTTGCTAGTATGTTGTTGAGGATTTTTGCATCTATATTCATCAGTCATATTGGTCTGTAATTTTCTTTTTCTTGTAGTATCTTTGTCTGGTTTTGGTATCAGGTGATGGTGGCCTCATAGAATGAGTTTGGGAGTGCTCCTTCTGCAATTTTTTGGAAGAGTTTGAGAAGGTTAGGTGTTAGCTCTTCTCTAAATGTTTGATAAAATTCACCTGTGAAGCCATCTGGTCCTGGACTTTTGTTTGTTGGAAGATTTTTAATCACAGTTTCCATTTCATTACTCGTGATTGGTCTGTTCATATTTTCTATTTCTTCCTGGTACAGTCTTAGAAGGTGATACCTTTCTAAGAATTTGTCCATTTCTTCCAGGTTCTCCATTTTATTGGCATAGAGTTGCTTGTAGTAGTCTCTCATGATGCTTTATATTTCTGCAGTGTCCGTTGTAACTTCTCCTTTTTCATTTCTAATTTTATTGATTTGAGTCCTCTCCCTCTTTTTCTTGATGGGTCTGGCTAAAGGTTCATCAATTTTGTTTAGCTTCTCAAAGAACCAGCTTTTACTTTCACTGATCTTTGCTATTATTTTCTTTGTTTCTGTTTTATTTTTGCTCTGATCATAATGATTTCTTTCCTTCTTCTAACTTTGGGTTTTGTTTGTTCTTCTTTCTCTAGTTCCTTTAGGTGTAAGGTTAGATTGTTCATTTGAGATTTTTCTCATTTCTTGATGTATGACTGTATTGCTATAAAGTTCCCTCTTAAAACTGCTTTTGCTGCATCCCATAGGTTTTGAACCATCGTGTTTTCGTTGTCATTTCTCTCTAGGTATTTTTTGATTTCCTCTTTGATTTCTTCAGTGATCTCTTGGTTATTGAGTAATGTATTGTTTAGCCTCCATGTGTTTCTGTTTTTTAATGTTTTTGTCCCTGTAACTGATTTCTAATCTCATAGCCTTGTGGTCAGTAGAGATGCTTGATATGATTTCAATTTTCTTAAATTTACTGAGGCTTGATTTGTGACCCAAGATGTGATCTATCCTGGAGAATGTTCCATGTGCACTTGAGAAGAAAGTATAATCTGATGTTTGTGGATGGAATGTCCTATAAATATCAATTAAATCTATCTGGTCTATTGTGTCATTTAAAGCTTCTGTTTCCTAATTAATTCTGTCTGGATGATCTGTCCATTGGTGTGAGATGTTGAAGTCCCCCACTATTATTGAGTTATTGTCAATTTCCTCTTTTATAGCTGTTAGCATATGCCTTATGTATTGAGGTGCTCCTATGTTGGGTGCATATATATTTATAATTGTTATATCTTTTTCTTGGATTAATCCCTTGATCATTATGTAGTGTCCTTCCTTGTCTCTTGTAACATTCTTTATTTTAAAGTCTATTTTATCTGATATGAGTGTTGCTACTCCAGCTTTCTTTTGATTTCCATTTGCATGGAATATATCTTTTTCCATCCCCTCACTCTCAGACTGTATGTGTCCCTAGGTCTGAAGTGGGTCTCTTGTATACAGCATATAGATGGGTCTTGTTTTTGTTTCCATTCAGTGAGCCTGTGTCTTTTGGTTGGAGCATTTAATCCATTCACATTTAAGGTAATTATCGATATGTATGTTCCTATGTCCATTTTCTTAATTGTTTTGGGTTTGTTTTTGTAGGTCCTTTTCTTCCCTTGTTGCCCACTTAGAGAAATTCCTTTAGCATTTGTTGTGGAGCTGGTTTGGTGGTGCTGAATTCTCTTAGCTTTTGCTTGTCTGTAAAGCTTTTGATTTCTCCAATCAAATCTGAATGAGATCCTTGCTGGGTAGAGTAATCTTGGTTGTGGGTTCTTCCCTTTCATCACTCTAAATATATTGTGCCACTCCCTTCTGGCTTGAGAGTTTCTGCTGAGAAATCAGCTGTTAACATTATGGGAGTTCCCTTGTATGTTATTTGTCATTTTTCCCTTGTTGCTTTTAATAGTTTTTCTTTAATTTTTATCAGTTTGATTACTATGGGTCTCGGCGTGTTTCTCCTTGGGTTTATCCTGTATGGGACTCTCTGTGCTTCCTGGACTTGGATGGCTATTTCCTTTCCCATGTTAGGGAAGTTTTCAACTATAATCTCTTCAAATAGTTTCTTGGGTCCTTTCTCTCTCTCTTCTCCTTCTGGGACCCATATAATTCGAAACTTGTGTTTAATGTTGTCCCAGAGGTGTCTTAGGCTGTCCTTATTTCTTTTCATTCTTTTTTCTTTATTCTTTCCTTGCAGTGAATTCCACCATTTTGTCTTCCAGGTCACCTATTCATTCTTCTGCCTCAGTTATTCTGCTAGTGATTCTTTCTAGTGCACTTTTCACTTCAGTTATTGTACTGTTCATCTCTGTTTGTTCTTTAATTATTCTGGGTGTTTGTTAAACATTTCTTGCATCTTCTTGATCTTTGCCTCCATTCTTTTTCTGAGGTCCTGGATCATCCTCACTGTCATTATTCTGAATTCTTTTTCTGGAAGGTTGCCTATCTCCACTTCATTTAGTTGTTTATCTGGAATTTCATCTTGTTCCTTCATCTGGTACATAGTCCTCTGCCTTTTAATTTTGTCTATCTTTCTGTGACTGTGGTTTTCATTCCACAGGCTGCAGGATTGTAATTCTTCTTGCTTCTGCTGTCTGTCTGGTGGGTGAGGCTATTTAAGAGGTTGTGCAAGCTTCCTGATGGGAGGGACTGGTAGTGGGTAGAGCTGGGTGTTCCTTTGATGGGTATAGTTCAGTAAAACTTTAATCTGGTTGTCTGCTAATGGGTGGGGCTGAGTTCCTTCCCTGTTGGTTGTTGGCCTGAGGCGACCCAGCATGGAGCCTAGAGGCTCTTTCGTGAGGCCAATGGCAGACTTTGTGAGGGCTCATGCCAAGGATTGCTTCCCAGAACTTCTGTTGCCAGTGTCCTTGTCCCTGTGGTGAGCCACAGCTACCCCCTGCCTCTGCAGGAGACCCTCCAACACCAGCAGGTAGGTCTGGTTCAGTCTCCCATGGGGTCACTGCTCCTTCCTCTTGGGTCCTGATGCACACATTACTTTGTGTGTGCCCTCCAAGAGTGGAGTGTCTGTTTCCCCCAGCCCTGTCAAAGTTCTGCAGTCAAATCCCACTAGCCTTCAAAGTCTGATTCTCTGGGAATACCTCCTCCCATTTCTGGACCCACAGGTTGGGAAGCCTGATGGGAGGCTCCAAACCCTCACTCCAGTGGGTGAACTTCTGTTGGTATAATTGCTCTCCAGTTTGTGAGTCATCCACCCAGCAGTTATGGGATTTGATTTTATTGTGATTGTGCCCCTCCTACCATCCCATTGTGGCTTCTCCTTCATCTTTGGATGTGGGGTATCTTTTTTGGTGAGTTCCAGTGTCTTCCTGTCGATGATGGTTCAGCAGTTAGCTGTGATTCCGGTGCTCTTACAAGAGGGAGTGAGAGTACGTCGTTGTACTCCACCATCTTGACTGCAATCTCTTTTAAAGCACTTAAGGTTTTAGAGTCAAAGATAGTCAAGAACAATATTAAACACTTGATACTAGTTGTTTTACATTTCTGGAGTAATCATTTAACTTGAAACTTTATTAAATAAAAAAATGATTCTTTAGAATGATGACATACTTTAGAACCAGAATTTTTTTCTATTTCATCATCATAAACTTAAATATAATGTATATAATCCTAACATACAGAGGCCTCAAAGGGATTGCTATATTAATTTGTAACATCTCTTCAGTAAGAGATTTGTCAAAAACACAAGATCAGATATAACTAAGAGAATTTTTTTCTGATGCTCTGAGCTGATTTTCAACAGAGTTTGTGACACATATTTTGCTGATTTTCCATTCTGAGTCCCATAGTGACCTTGTCCATCTTTGGTCTGTTCTTGGAAGTTGTTTTCTTGTGTATTGCTTTCTTTGTGCTTTGCAGAAAATGTTCAGGTATCTACACCTACAATTATTTAAAATTCAGTTTAAGTAGACCTTTATCATCTCTTACACTAGTAGAGAGATGCTTTTCTCAAAATTAGAATCATACTATATGTAATTTTATATGCTACTTTTCTCGTCTAACATATTATGAGCAATTTTGCCTGTCATTAAATTTTCTTTCCTTTTTCTTTGATGCTGCCTTTGTTTTTTTGCTTTGGCTGTTGAACTGGGTTTCCTTGCTTTATTCTCTGCAGTATATATAAGAAAAACAAATTATTTGTAATTAAACTAGTGAACACTGTTTTTCTTTGGGAAAAAAATCACCTATATTTCTTTATTTAGCAAGATTAGGAGAGTAACTGTATCACTTTTGCACATGGTATAAAGTAGAAGAACTGGATATTTCTCTGTTCTTGCTCTTTTCCCATACTGAACTTCCCCATCTGTGTTAGCATAAATCCATATAGAAACTTTTATATAATACTTTTACTCCAACGTATATTGTCTATACTTGCATTCAGGGCTGCAATTAAGTGTTCAGCAGCTATTAAATGCCACTTGTGTTTAATGTTTGAATGTTTGTATCATTCCTGTATACATCATTTACCCATTTTTATATTTTTTACCTTTGGGTTCATCTCTTGGCTAGATGGAATGCAATCTTTTTTTTTATTTTTGCTGTGTTGGGTCTTCATTTCTGTGTGAGGGCTTTCTCTAGTTGTGGCAAGTGGGTGCCACTCTTCATCGCGGTGCACGGGCATCTCACTATCACAGCCTTTCTTGTTGCGGAGCACAGGCTCCAGACGCGCAGACTCAGTAGTTGTGGCTCACGGGCCCAGCTGCTCCGCGGCATGTGGGATCCTCCCAGACCAGAGCTTGAACCCGTGTCCCCTGCATTAGCAGGCAGATTCTCAACCACTGCGCCACCAGGGAAGCCCAGAATGTAATCTTAACTAAACTTTCTAGGAAAGATATTTGAGTGGTGGTATATTTTCTGAGCCCTTACAAATATGACAGTTTCTATTAACTTTTTATATGGTCAAATTCCATGTTATATTCACTTATATTCCTCATATCATGTTGTGACCTAGGTTTTAATAATTGAAATCTTTTATAACTGCTCTTCATGCACCCCTGCACTATTAACTCTTCAGATTAGTGACTAGAATCAGAAACAGAAATGATAGCTACTGTTTAAGAGCTTGTGTTCCAGACACAGTTCTAGGACTTTACATATAAAACAATCAATCTGAACCACTACCCTATGGACTAGAAGTACTGTTATTCCTCTTTTACAGGTGAGGAAACTCATATGGAGAGGGTTTAACTCACCTTCTCCAGGTTGCAAAGTAGTATATGTCAGAGTTTCAATTCTAACTAAGAAAGTCTGACTTCTGAACTCTCACACTATCAGTCTACATGGGTATACTTATATACTGGTATACAACTTTTGGTATTATTTCAAACTTATATATCTTTTACTTAACTGAAATGTCCTAAAAGGAAAGGTTGTTTTTGTTTTTCCTGTTAAGATATTAGCAAAATAAAGCCCTTTTGTAAACCTGAGACACTTAGGTCTACTGACTCTAGACCTTGATATACAAAGAAAAAGCATTGCCTCTGAAATTTGAAGTGTAGATTTCAAGTTACATCAACCTATTCAACCTCTCTGTGCTGCAGATTCTTCATTTTTGAAGAGTTAATGAGGTTCACATCCATAGCCAAGAAAAACCAGCAAAAGGGACTGAGCCTTCAAATTCAAGTATTTCACAATGTCATGTGGAGAAATGCAGACACACTGGAAAGTTCCAGTTCTAGTCTTAGTTCTCCCAGACAGACCAGAGATAGTTTTCTTTTAACTGCTGATTTCAAATAAGAAAAATAGAAAGGGAGATGAAAAAGAAGACAGCATTTTTTGAGCAGCCAGCACCAGGCCATCAGATTAGCATCCAAAGGAGGACTTCTGAAGGTAAAAACTGAATTTTACTGAGCTTTATAGCAGTGGTGGCAGTGATGTTAGCCAATGGAAGTGGTGGTAGTTGCAATCAGAGTTAGCAGTGCCAGGATGTCTGGATTTACAATGTAACAATTTTATTGTACTTTAAAAAAAAGAGACTGTTTTAGTTGATGGTGTCTGTTTTTTATCTTAAATATTTATAATCCTAGGGAAAGTAATGACTGTTTTACATTAGAAATTTCTCAGAAGCAAAGCCTGTATCTAATTAAACTTTGGGTATTCCCAGCACTGTACATTATCTAGCATATTGTAAATTTCCTGCAAATTTTTGGTGAAGCAGGGTGGGCAAAAGGCAGTTTCAGTGAGTTTCAGAGAAAATGAATTGAGTAGAATTAGAGATTTTAGGTGGAAAGAAATGTTTCAAGAAACTTTGCTATAAATAGGAAGATACAAATGGGTGGTAGCTGATGGGTAAAGTGGAATCAAAAGAAAGAAATGTTTTCTTTTCTTCCAGATAGAATAACAGGATATTTTTACACTGTCGGTGCTGATGGAAATAATCTCCTTAAATTTGTGATGTATGAAGGATGGGGGGAACTTTCTGGAGTTACATTTTTGAGGAGATTTTGGGAATGGGAGAATGTATAGCTTTTTACATAGGAGAATACACAGTTTTTTTCTTTTTTTCTGTGATAGTAAATGAGATGTTAAAGTATGTCAGTAGAGGTGCTAGAGAGCCTGTGAAAGTTCTCTGATGGTTGTTTCAGTATTCTTAGTGCAGTAGGGAGCAAAAGAATAAATTGAGAATGAATATGGGTGATAAGCTGGGGAAAGAAGAAAATATATGAAATAGTTTTCTGAGAGAATGAAAGAAAAATGAATTAGGATGTAGAGTATGATTGCTAAAAAGCATTTAAGGATCCTCTTAAGGTTTGTTATAGTACCTATTGTTTACTTGCTATTTTTTCTTATTCACTTTGTGTATTTATGCATTCTCCTCCCTTTTTTTCTTGATTAGAGTACTTAAAAGGTTAGCTTTTGTTGTTTTTTTTTACCTTACTGAATTTATTTGGCTTATCAGCTTTATATTTGTTTCCTTATTCATCAATTTATATTTTTTTATCATTTTCAAATACTTTATTCTCTCTTCTGTAGGTTTATCATCTTGTTCTTTTTCTAACTTTATATGTTGGATGTTTAATTCACTTATTTTCCATTTTTCTTCTTCATTATTATGAATATTAAGGATTTTTTTCTTCTGAGAACTGTTTGGTTTCTCATCAATAGGTTCTGATATGTAGTGTTTAAAATATTCTGCAGTTTTTAAAAATTATATAATTGAGTAAATAGTTTTGAACTTTTCAGATGAAGAAACATTTTTGGCTTATTTTTCTAAGTTTATTAGTTTTTATCTTTAATACATTCTGATCAGAAACTGTGGTCTTTACTAGTGCCAACTTTCAACTTATTGATTTTTTAAAATATTCTAATATGGTAAAATTTGTAAACTTTCTAAGGCAATTTGGGAAAAAAACTTTATTCTATTGTTTTTCAAGGTAGAAATTAATGTATACATTATCTAGACCTATCTTATGCAGTTCTTCTAAATTGTTATTTAATTTTGGTACAGTTGATCTCACATGAACTGAGAAAAGGCTGAATTAATTATATAGGAAATTTAATAACGTTTTGTCATTTCTTATAACTACAGAGCTTTCAAGTTATCAGCCAGGTATAACACAATGTCATTTTGAAACTAATAAGTACAGCAATTAACAATCACTGTTAACAATGTCAAATACAATCTTTTAAAAGAAGATATTGTATAAATCTTTAGTGTTATTTTTAAGATTATTCAAATTTAGAGATAAACAGTTGTAGCCAAGCCAAAAGATGACTGGAAATACTCATATGAAACAGTGATATTTTTCTTTTTTTTTCCTAATATTTTCAGATAGCTCCAATATTTAAAATAAGCAAAGTAATAATAATTTGAAATTCCCTAAAATGTGCTTCAATCTTAGACATTTTAGATAAAATTAACAGAAAATATCATTTACAATTTATCTCATTGAGAAGTGTCTTTTAATTTTATCCTCTAATTTGTGCTTTCAGATATAAAGCACCTTAAGGGGGGGGGGGAATTATCCCATTGTAATATGAAGAATTTTCTCAATGAGTTGCTTTTATAGACAGAAATTCTAGAGTGGCTTTATATTTCATAATTTAAATTACAATAGATGTTTTTGCAAAACTTAATGCACTCAACTGGAAGCTTTTCAGTGTGTATAGGGAATTGTATTCTATTAAGTGACGACATGATTATTTTTATGAAGAAGAGTAATTATTTTCTTGGAAACCTGGAGAATGTGTTAGAATTAAAATACCAAGGAAAGAATAGGTGACTATATTGATAGATGAGATTGTGTCTCATTGATTCTCCTAAGTACCTCAGTATGGACAGATTTCTACAGAGTGATACACTTTGGTCATTGTTTTCATGAAAGTAAATTCAAATTATTAACATTTTATTTATTAACATTCTTTTAACTTTATATATTTAAAACAAATTGTAAATGTGCCATATATCATTTCAACTAATTATCACTATAAACTGAGGTGGCTTGTGCAATCTTGGCCATATATTTTCTGTAAACTGACAATGCATGTCCTTCTTATGTTTTCAGCTGTAGGCAGAAAGGGTACAGTGAACTCGTCAGTATTTCAAAGTGTTAATTACAGGTTTCAAAGAGGTTGTGTAGAGTTAGTGGAGCAGTGAAATATGAGGCAGCCAAGGAAAGGCACAGCATATTCATAACCTTTGTGTTCCTGAACATGTTTGCCTATATGCTTTAACCTGTACACATGGGCAACTAAATTTTTAATTGAGACTAGGCACAGATGATAGAAGGTTATATCCTCAGGCTAGGTTCTGTTGGTTGATGTTATATAATGCCAGTGGACATGTAATTCATGTATTTCAGAGACCTGACAAGTTGAAGAGGTAATTAGTAATCCTTTATGCTTGACACGAAGCACTTTGTGAACTATCAGAAGAGAAATTTGGAAATAAATCATGTCATGACAAAGCAGCGAGACCAGTTTAGATAAGTATCAAGTGGGCTGGTTTTTCAGAATGGAAATCTTCCTAATGCAGGTTGGAATGAAGCAGCCTATAACATCTATTATCAAGACCTAAATTTTGAATAATAAAAAGTTCCTCTGTAGAACCAGAGCTTGCCTGAGGTGGTGTCCTGATTTGTCTTTGGGAAGGCAAGGAGAAGAAAAAACAGTAACTATTTCTTAAGGGATATTGCTGTGGGAAGTTGAAGTTTCATAAAGAAGTGAGATAGGAGCGCTTTCTCTCCTGGGGTTCTGTGATGTTAGATAATCCTTTGCTGATAAATGAAGAATTAAAAAAAATTTTTTGAGGCAAACTACAGAAGCATTGTTGCCTTTTATCTTAAAATATATTTGATAGTTTAATCCCAGATCTAGCCAGTTTAGATTTGGGAGTAAGGTATATGTTATATGTACATTATGAGAATTCTCATATGACTTGATGGACAGTGAATCTTGTTTAGAGAAAAGTCTATATTAGAAACAGACTGACATACATGAAATCAAGTTCTTATTGTTGAATGCTGTATAGCGTATTTTAGTATTATTGCAAGGCTCAAGATACCACTTGATTTTTGGTTAAGATTAAACTTTGCTGGAAAGTAGGAGTTGGGGGAGAGAGTGAAGGTGTGTCATAACACAGAATTCTGTCTAGGTTATACCTATTTTATGTATTGCAACATCTATGTGAAGTTTTGCATGAAAAAATATTATTTTAGAGATAAATGCTATAGATAAAGTTTTCTCTGAAAAATAGATATGTTTCCCTTCTGGACAGTTGTAACAATTATAAATCACAGATCTAAACTAGTGACCTATATCTATCACTACAGACATATTTTGGTTCTACTACATGTTGTTTTAAATAGGAAAAATGGCTAATGTATTAAATTCTTATAATTTATCAGAAACTCCTTTATCTCCTTGAAGTCCTTACAAAACCTCTATGAAGCTGATATTATCATTGTTTTTCCAGATGAGGTATAGAGAGAGAGTGATTGTCGTGTCCATGGAAAAGCAACAGTAAATGATGAAGCCAAGGCATAAGCTCCAGCAGTCTGATCCCAGAGCTACTTTTTGGTTTTAATCTACTAACTATGGATTAATTTCTAAACTTCAAACTTGCGAGATTTCACATAAAGTCTGAAATTCTAATCTCTCTAAAAACTTGGGTAATCTGGTTACTAGAGTTTGCATTTCTTCATGGGACCAGTAAGTGTGAGCTGAGCAGCAACTGGCCCTTTAGACACATTTCTGCAGGGCTCTCACAATTGCTTATGCTCACAGGGGTTGAGACCCTGAATGGCAAAAGTGATCATGTTCTGCTCTTTGTCTGGATTGCCAAGATATTCAGAATGCTGTTTGTGACCAAGTAGTAAATTTTTTCTCTTTGGTATTGATTTTTAATCTTCATAGTTCACTAATTTTTTTTTATTAGTCATCAATTTTATACATATCAGTGTATACATGTCAATCCCAATCGCCCAATTTAGCACACCACCATCCCCACCCCACCACGGTTTTCCCCTCTTGGTGTCCATACGTTTATTCTCTACATCTGTGTCTCAACTTGTGCCTGCAAACCGGTTCATCTGTACCATTTCTTTAGGTTCCACATGCATGCGTTAATATACATTTGTTTTACTCTTTCTGACTTACTTCACTCTGTGTGACAGTCTCCAGGTCCATCCATGTCTCAACAAATGACTCAATTTCGTTCCTTTTTACGGCTGAGTAATATTCCATTATATATATATGTACCACATCCTCTTTATCCATTCATCTATCCATTGGCATTTAGGTTGCTTCCATGACCTGGCTATTGTAATATACTGCTGCAATGAACATTGGGGTGCATGTGTCTTTTTGAATTATGATTTTCTCAGGGTATATGCCCAGTACTGGGATTGCTGGATCATATGGTAATGCTATTTTTACTTTTTTAAGGAACCTCCATACTGTTCTCCATAGTGGCTGTATCAATTTACATTCCCACCAACAGTGCAAGAGGGTTCCCGTTTCTCCACACCCTCTCCATCATTTGTTGTTTGTAGATTTTTTGATGATGCCCATTCTAACTGGTGTGAGGTGATACCTCATTGTAGTTTTGATTTGCATTTCTCTAAAAAGTAGTGATGTTGAGCAGCTTTTCAAGTGCCTGTTGGCCATTTGTATGTCTTCTTTGGAGAAATGTGTATTTAGGGCTTCTGCCCATTTTTGGATTGGGTTGTTTGTTTCTTTAATATTGAGCTGCATGAGCTGTTTATATATTTTGGAGATTAATCCTTTGTCTGTTGATTCATTTGCAAATATTTTCTCCCATTCTGAGGGTTGTTTTTTCGTTTTGTTTATAGTTTCCTTTGCTGTGCAAAAGCTTTGAAGTTTCATTAGGTCCCATTTGTTTATTTTTGTTTTTATTTCCATTACTCTAGGAGGTCGATCAAAAAAGATCTTGCTGTGATTTATGTCAAAGAGTGTTCTTCCTATGTTTTCCTCTAAGAGTTTTATAGTGTCCAGGCTTACATTTAGGTCTTTAATCCATTTTGAGTTTATTTTTGTGTATGGTGTTAGGGAATGTTCTAATTTCATTCTTTTACATGTAGGTGTCCAGTTTTCCGAGCACCACTTACTGAAGAGACTGTCTTTTCTCCACTGTGTATCTTTGTCTCCTTTGTCATAGACTAGTTGACCATAGGTGTGTGGGTTTATCTCTGGGCTTTCTATCCTGTTCCATTTATCTATATTTCTGTTTTTGTGCCAGTACCATATTGTCTTGATCACTGTAGCTTTGTAGTAGAGTCTGAAGTCAGGGAGTCTGATTCCTCCAGCTCCATTTTTTTCCCTCAAGACTGCTTTGGCTATTCAGGGTCTTTTGTGTCTCCATACAAATTTTAAGCTTTCTTGTTCTAGTTCTATAAAAAATGCCATTGGTAATTTGATAGGGATCACATTGAATCTGTAGATTGATTTGGGTAGTATAGTCATTTTCACAATATTGATTCTTCCAATCCAAGAACATGGTATATCTCCTCATCTGTTGGCATCACCTTTAATTGCTTTCATCAGTATCTTATAGTATTCTACATACAGGTCTTTTGTCTCCCTAGGTAGGTTTATTCCTAGGTATTTTATTCTTTTTGGTGCAATGGTAAATGGGAGTGTTTCCATAATTTCTCTTTCAGGTTTTTCATCATTAGTGTATAGGAATGCAAGAGATTTCTGTGCATTAATTTTGTATCCTGCAACTTTAAGAAATTCATTGATTACCTCTAGTGGTTTTCTGGTGGCATCTTTAGGATTCTGTATGTATAGTATCATGCCATCTGCAAACAGTGACAGTTGTACTTCTTCTTTTCCAATTTGTATTCTTTTCTTTTTCTTCTCTGATTGCCACAGCTAGGACTTTCAAAACTATGTTGAATAATAGTGGTGAGACTGGACATCCTTGTCTTGTTCCTGATCTTAGAAGAATGCTTTCACTTTTTCACCATTGAGAATGATGTTTGCTGTGAGTTTGTCGTATATGGCCTTTATTATGTTGAGGTACGTTCCCTCTATGCCCACTTTCTGGAGAGCTTTTATCATCAATTGGTGTTGAATTTTGTCAAAAGCTTTTTCTGCATCTACTGAGATGATCATATGGTTTTTATTCCTCAATTTGTTAATATGGTGTATCACACTGATTGATTTGCATATATTGAAGAATCCTTGCATCCCTGGGATAAATCCCACTTGATCGTGCTGTATGATCCTTTTAATGTTTTGTTGGATTCTGTTTGCTAGTATTTTGTTGAGGATTTTTGCATCTATATTCATCAGTGCAATTGGTCTGTAATTTTCTTTATTTGTAGTATCTTTGTCTGGCTTTGGTATCAGGGTGGTGTTGGCCTCTGCAGTTTTTTAGAAGAGTTTGAGAAGGATGGGTGTTAACTCTTCTCTAAATGTTCGACAGAATTCACCTGTGAAGCCATCTGGCCCTGGACTTTTGTTTGTTGGAAGATTTTTAATCACAGTTTCAATTTCATTACTTGTGATTGGTCTGTTCATATTTTCTATTTCCTCCTGGTTCAGTCTTGGAAGGTTATACCTTTCTAAGAATTTGTCCATTTCTTCCAGGTTGTCCATTTTATTGGCATAGAGTTGCCTGTAGTAGTCTCTTAGGATGCTTTGTGTTTCTGCGGTATCTGTTGTAACTTCTCCTTTTTCATTTCTAATTTTATGGACTTGAATTCTCTCCCTCTTTTTCTTAATGAGTCTGGCTAATGGTTTATCAATTTTGTTTATCTTCTCAAAGAACCAGCTTTTAGTTTTATTGATCTTTGCTATTGTTTTGTTTTTTTTTTGTGTGGGTGGTATGCGGGCCTCTCACTGTTGTGGCCTCTCCCCCTGCGGAGCACAGGCTCCGGACACACAGGCTCAGCAGCCATGGCTCATGGGCCCAGCTGCTCCGCAGCACGTGGGATCCTCCCGGACCGGGGTGCGAACCCATGTCCCCTGCATCGGCAGGCGGACTCCCAATCACTGCGCCACCAGGGAAGCCCGCTATTGTTTTCTTTGTGTCTATTTCACTTATTTCTGCTCTGATCTTTATAATTTCTTTCCTTCTGCTAACTTTGGTGTTTTTTGTTCTTCTTTCTCTAGTTCTTTTAGGTGTAAGGTTAGATTGTTTACTTGAGATTTTTCTTGTTTCTTGAGGTAGGCTTGTATAGCTATAAAATTCCCTCTTAGAACTGCTTTTGCTGCATCCCATAGGTTTTGGATCATCGTGTTTTCATTGTCATTTGTTTCTAGGTATTTTTTGATTTCCTCTTTGATTTCTTCAGTGATCTCTTGGTTATTTAGTAACGTATTGTTTAGCCTCCATGTGTTTGTGTTACTTTCATTTTTTTCCCTGTAATTCATTTCTAAGCTCATAGTGTGTGGTCAGAAAAGATGCTTGATATGATTTCAATTTTCTTAAATTTACTGAGGCTTGATTTGTGACCCAAGATGTGATCTAATGTGGAGAATGTTCCATGCGCACTTGAGAAGCAACTGTAATCTGCTATTTTTGGATGGAATGTCCTACAAATATCAGTTAAATCTATCTTGTCTATTGTGTCATTTAAAGCTTCTGTTTCCTTATTTATTTTTATTTTGGATGATCTGTCCATTGATGTAAGTGAGGTGTTAAAGTCCCCCACTATTATTGTGTTACTGTCGATTTCCTCTTTCGTAGCTGTTAGCAGTTGCCTTATGTATTGAGGTGCTCCCATGTTGGGTGCATATATATTTATAATTGTTATATCTTCTTCTTGGATTGATCCCTTGATCATTATGTAGTGTCCTTCCTTGTCTCTTGTAATATTCTTTATTTTAAAGTCTATTTTATCTGATATGAGTATTGCTAGTCCAGCTTTCTTTGGATTTCCATTTGCATGGAATATCTTTTTCCGTCCCATCACTTCCAGTCTGTACGTGTCCCTAGGTCTGAAGTGGGTCTCTTGTAGACAGCATATATATGGGTCTTGTTTTTGTATCCATTCAGCAAGCCTGTGTCTTTTGATTGGAGCATTTAATCCATTCACATTTAAGGTAATTATCGATATGTATGTTCCTATGTCCATTTTCTTAATTGTTTTGTGTTTGTTTTTGTAGGTCCTTCGCTTCTCTTGTGTTTCCCACTTTGAGAAGTTCCTTTAGCATTTGTTGTAGAGCTGGTTTGGTGGTGCTGAATTCTCTTAGCTTTTGCTTGTCTGTAAAGCTTTTGATTTCCCCATCGAATCTGAATGAGATCCTTGTCGGGTAGAATAATCTTGGCTGTAGGTTCTACCCTTTCATCACTTTAAGTATATCATACCACTGCCTTCTGGCTTGTAGAGTTTCTGCTGAGAAATCAGCTGTTAACCTTATGGGAGTTCCCTTGTATGTTATTTGTCATTTTTCCCTTGCTGCTTTCAAGAATTTTTCTTTGTCTTTAATTTTTGCCAATTTGATTACTATGTGTCTCAGCATGCTTCGCCTTGGGTTTATCCTGTATGGGACTCGCTGTGCTTCCTGGACTTGGGTGGCTATTTCCTTTCCCATGTTATGGAAATTTTCGACTATAATCTCTTCAAATATTTTCTCTGGTCCTTTCTGTCTCTCTTCTCCTTCTGGGACCCGTATAATGCGAATGTTGTTGCGTTTAATGTTGTCCCAGAGGTCTCTTAGGATGTCTTCTTTTCATTCTTTTTTCTTTATTCTTTCCTTGCAGTGAATTCCACCATTCTGTCTTCCATGTCACTTATCCATTCTTCTGCCTCAGTTATTCTGCTATTGATTCCTTTTAGTGTAGTTTTCATTTCATTTGTTGTATTGTTCATCTCTGTTTGTTTGTTCTTTAATTCTTCTAGGTCTTTGTTAAACATTTCTTGCATCTTCTTGATCTTTGCCTCCATTCTTTTTCCGAGGTCCTGGAGCATCTTCACTATCATTATTCTGAATTCTTTTTCTGGATGTTTGCCTATCTCCACTTCATTTAGTTGTTTTTCTGGGGTTTTATCTTCTTCCTTCATCTGATATATAGCCGTCTGCCGTTTCATCTTATCTATCTTTCTGTGAATGTGGTTTTTGTTCCACAGGCTGCAGGACTGTAGTTCTTCTTGCTTCTGCTGTCTGCCCTCTGGTGGATGAGGGTATCTAAGAGGCTTGATGGGAGGGACTGGTGATGGGTAAAGCTGACTCTGTCTCATTGGCGTTACTTCTTTATATCTTTAGTTGTAGAGATCTTTTCTGGTAGGTTTCAGTCTTTTCCACATGGTTGTTCTGCAGTTAGTTGCCTCTTCAATAACTGGTGCTGGGGAAATGCAAGTAATAAAGCCCTCCTTGTCCTGCTCTTTGCCTTGGTTGTGTCATTTGGCTCTGACACTCTCTGAGAGTTGAACCCAGTTCTGAGGTCATGCCAGAGCCTGAGCTCAACAGACTCCCATAGTTCACTAAATTTTTGTGTGCATTTATTTTCAGGCACGTCAAAGTTTTCGTATAATGCTTTATTTGACTAGTGTGCTAAAATCTCTTCTGTAATTGTATAAAGACCTTGGGTTTTAAACAGACATAAATTTTGTCTTAAAGAATTTACATAGATTGGCATTGAAGCGTATTAGAGCTACTATAGTTCTGCCATGTTGTCCTTAGGCTTATGAAGTTTATGTAACTAAAAAAAATATGTGGATGGTATAGTACCAGCGCTATATCATGAGATTATGAAGAAAGAGGTAGAGTTGCTTTTAGAAAAGACTTGTAGTAAAATAATATTTTTTAATGGTAAAATTGTGTAGAATATGCTTTGTGAGACCCCCAATTCATTTGAAATTATGTCTCAACAGCAGCTACCTAATCATTGAGAGCAGTCTTAGAGATCAAATTGCCAATAAATATGTGTGTGTGTGTGTGTGTGTGCTTACTAACTGGAATGAAGTCAATATGTGTTAACAGAATAATAATTCTGCAGGATTCACTCTACCAGATATAGAAAACATAGTAACCACAAGCTCTGCCCAATTTCAGCTTAAAAATGCATTAAAGAATGCAAAAGAGCTTAGAACATATGCAAAACAAAATATATAGTCCTACTGAGGGGCAACAAAGTTGATCAGGGGAATTTTTCTAGGAAAATCTCTGGGATCAATGTGAAAGAATATCCAAGCTTGACCTCATCTACACCTGTATCTCCATTTCACTTTTATCTTTGTTGTAGAACTAATGTAATTTCTAATAGCTGCAGCTAAGCAATAAAAACTGTCAATTTTTTTTCCTGCTAGGTTGTTACAGTTTATTCATTAATCACTTGCCTGCCTGTTGTACTTTCCAACTTAAGATTTATGGCACATTTTATGTGCTGATTCTAATTTATTTAGTATTACTTCCCCACAGAAACATTTATTTTTTTCTTAACATATAATATTTTATCATTTTTGTGAGCTTTCATTGGCCAGAGATTTTTGCTTGTAAGTAACAGAAGTTGATTCTGCCTAGCTAGAGCCAAAAAAGAATTTATTAGACGTATACAAGGCAGTGTGGAATCTCAGAAAGAAAACCTAATAGTTAGGTCTCAGAAAGAGGGACCAAGGAAAATCCAGCGATGTGAACAGGAACAAAAGAACAGTCAAGGGGGTGTTTGCATATGAGCTGTATCATCTCCAGTTCTTTTCACGCTATACGGCACTCTGTTCAAAATTCACATACCCAGGTGAAGGAATTGAAACAGCCAAAGTTGAGTCACAAGCTCACATCGTGGCCACAAGGGGTCTATACTTTAATTGATGGTCCAAGAGTATGTGACAGAGACGGGCAGTGTTCCAAAGAAGTTGAATTCTCATTAACAGAAAAAGGGAATAAATGCTGTGCTAAGAAAACCATAGATGACACTTCTGTTGGAGTCTTAAATTCTATCATTTTAGTTCTATTTATATGTACGTAGCTCTTAGCCATTCAAGAATGAAGTCTGTATATGCATTTGACATGCAGACCCAAATGTATTAATGCCAGTAATTTCAACCAATTTTTCTTCTAAAAAACATTTTAAAATCAGTTAGAGCTTTTTCCAGAACCATTTCTCTTCCTAATTAAAGAATCCTGTTGAGAGCAACTGTCTTCACAGAAGAAAGTAACAATTAGGGATTTGATTCTATTTGAAATTTAAGATGTGGGCATATGTAGGCCATGCTTTCTCACCGATTATATCACAGGTTAGCTCACAAGAATCATACTTGACTTCTTAAAGTAGAGAATGCCAATTCAAAAAGAGTCATGTACCACAATGTTTATTGCAGAACTATTTAAAATAGTCAGGACATGGAAGCAACCTAGGTATCCATCGACAGATGAATGGATAAAGAAGTAGCAGCACATATATACAGTGGAATATTACTCGTCCATAAAAAGAAACAAAATTGATTTATTTGTAGTGAGGTGGATGGACCTAGAGTCTGTCATACAGAGTGAAGTAAGTCAGAAGGAGAAAAACAAATACCATATGCTAACACATATATATGGAATCTAAAAACAAAATGGTTCTGATGAACCTAGGGGCAGGACAGGAATAAAGATGCAGGTGGAGAGAATGGACTTGAGGACATGGGGAGGGGGAAGGGTAAACTGGGACGAAGTGAGAGAGTAGCATTGACATATATACACTACCAAATGTAAAATAGCTAGTGGGGAGCAGCTACGTAGCACAGGGAGATCAGCTCTGTGCTTTGTGACCACCTAGAGGGGTGGGATAGGGAGGTTGGGAGGGAGACACAAGAGGGAGGGGATATGGGGATATATGTATACATATAGCTGATTCACTTTGTTATACAGCAGAAACTAACACAACATTGTAAAGCAATTATATTCCAATAAAGATGTTTAAATAAATAAAGTTTGTATTAAATATCAAATAGATAAATAAAGTAGAGAATGCCAGCCTATGTTTAAATTGCATTAAGTTTTCTTGAGGCTTACTAACTTTCAATACATTTAGAATGGTTACAATTTGGTAATAAATCAAACATCATCTTTAACTGTAAGAAAATTAAATAATGCTCTTTCACACTCAAATATTCTTTATATTTAAAACAAGGAGTTTTAAATAAATTAAGCAAAGTATGTCATGATGTTATTTATCAGACATACCCTATTTTAAAAGTCAGTGGACATACACACTATTTTGAAATGAGTCTGTCCCACCAAGGTATTAAAATATATATAATTGCAGGAAGGTAATGAATTTTTATTCAATGATCCTTTTAAGATCTATGGTTGAATGCTGTTTTAAATACTGATTTAATTAAACTAAGATAGATACAGGTGTTCAGGTAAAAAGTTTAACTCCTCCAACTGCATCAGTTTGACTTAAATTTCTCTTTGATATCATTGGTATCTCAACATGTTTAAAAAAAAGAAGCAGAAGAAGTGGGACACAGAGATGAAAATTAGGCTTCTATTTCAAGGACATCTCCTCATTAAGGGGTAATCACCACACTAAGAAGTTTTTAATGGCAAATAATCAGGAAGCACTATTAGGATCAGAAATTTGTATAATGGGAGAATTGACATCAGAATAGTGAATACAGTTACTGATACTGTATTGTGTACTTAAAATTTGCTAAGAGAGTAGATCTCATATTATTGTGGTAATCATTTCACAATGCATATGATTATCAAATCATCACACTGTATACCTTAAACTTGCACAGTGTTATTTGTCAATTATATCTCAATAAGGCTGGAAAAAATTGTCTATATATAAAGGTCAATCGTATGTATTGAGCTATAATTATGTTGATAATAATACGGTCAATTTTGTTTTAAATTATTTCATAGAGAATATAATTGACATATAACTTTTTACTAGATTCAGGTATACAACATAATGATTCGATATTTGTATATTACACTGGGAAGTGATCACAACAAATCTAGTTAACATCCATCACCATAAATAATTACAAATTTTTTCTTTTGATGAGAAATTTTAAGATCTACTCTCTTAGCAACTTTCAGATGTACAATACAGTATTATTAACTATAGTCACCATGTTGTACATTATATCCCCATGACTTGTTTATTTAATAACTGTAAGTTTGCACCCTTTAAATTAGTCCTAAATGGTAAAATATACAAGGTAAAATGAGATCAAAGGTGTATAAGCCATTAGCTTCTCTTAAATTCATGTGAAATATATACTTTTGCCAATGGTAGTTCATTTGATTTATAATTTAGATTTCTTTGCCTAAGTTTTGTACATCCAGCTTGCAGAGCATTACTTAAATTACTAATGAGTTTTCGTTATTCACCCTAGCATTGAGGTTTATGTTCATAAAGTCTGACAGCAAATGCTGCATTCCTCTCATTAATGTTATGGCCCTGACATGAATGTTATGAAAAAAAAAAAAAAAAGCTGAGGAAAAGCACATAACATTTGATCATTATCTAATCTGCCCACACCCAATAGCTTTTTTTCACTTGAGCATTCAACATGAAATCATCTGAGAAAATGTATACTTATTTATCATTCCCTATTTTTAAAAAATTTAAAATGTTTATATAAAACTTAGAACACAAGCACGAATTTAAGAACATGTACCAGATTCAGCTATTAGTATGTTGCTATTAACAAGTACTAAATTCAGCTTTAATATAATGAAATTCTCTTAATATTAGTAAACAGGGGAAATAGATGAATGAAGATAAAAATAATTGTCTTATAAATGCATAGGAAGTGTTCCCAGGATTAGCACTCTATGTAAAAAAATTGTGTTATTACTATGGTCTGCTGTGTATATTAGGAAATTATCTGCGTATATATACCAGGGTTCTTGTGCTGTTTTGTGAGATTAGAGCCAAGGAACACTTTCATTTCTTCAACAACTTGACCTCCTATTGCTTGCAAGATTAATAAGAAGAAGAATGACTCAGGGAAATTTATAAACAGACTTTGCTTTTCGTTAATATCCATTGACCATTTAAGGATATTTATAACAAATTCTCCATCTTTACCTCTTGAAAATGATGTGTTGGCATGTGCTCTTGACCCAATTCCATGCCAAGAATTAACATATGTATCCCTGTCATTGCCTTTATTTTCATAAAATAATATCAACTTTACATTCTTCTTGGTTCATTGGTAAAGCCAAAGGCTCTTCCCTTATTCAAGTACATTATCTCCATGAACTCTACCGTGTATCTTTTATGAAAGTGTAGTTGTAAAACATAATATTGTCATAAAATATTGTCTGAAGGATGTTAAGATCCTCTATTCCTTCAGATTTTATATTCTGTTTCTTTTTCTTCAGTCAAACAATGTAATTTCTCTCTCATATTCATAGCCTCTAAATGTCAACCGATATCAAAATTGGTCATCTGTCTTCTCATTTTACAAGAATTCTGAAGGTGAACTCACCCAGTCTCATGGCATTAAATACAATTCATGACATGACAACTCCCAGATTTCATCTCTGGCTAGTAACGCTTCCTCAAGGAGGACTCACAACTGCAACTGGTTGTTCAATAGCTCCATTTTGAAAGTGAATAGGAATCTCAAATTTAACATATCTATAACTTGAACATCTAGCTCCCTGCCAGAATTGCTCACCCAATTGCCTTCAATCTTTCTGTAATAGCTTCCATTCTTCCAGGTGCTTAGGCCAAACATTTGAAGTCATATTTAATTTTCTTTCTCTCATACACACACGAAAACCAGCATTTAATCTTTTTGGCTCTACTTTAAATACATAGAAATGTGTGCATGTCTGTATATATGCATGTACTACACACACACACACACACATTTCCCATTTCATCTGCCCCTCTGTCTCTTTGACCATACTACTCTCCTCTGTTTCCTTCCCTCCAATCACACTGGTACTCTGGATATTCTTCAGAACTCTTCCTGGAGTGGCCTTCTCCCAGAAATCTACATGGATCATTCCTTTACTTCATTTGGATCTTTAATCAAATGTCATCTTATTGTTGAGATGACATTTATATATAATGTCACCATCTCATATAAAGTGACTTTTCCCATCTTTGACTTTTTCATCCACAGCACTTATTGCTAGTAGACAAATTATTTATCACTCATCACTGTTATCTAGAATATAGGCTTCATAAGAGCAAGGATTTTGTTTCCTTCTCTGCTGTTTTCCCAGTGGCTAGAACAGTAATGGACACATAGTTAAGTATTCAATAAATGTCAATGAATAAATGAATCAGGCTGACGTGGGAGTTAAATTAGACAGCAGGAAACTTCTCAGCAATGACGCGGGAAGTATGCTATAGACAGAGTACACTGGCAAACCCATGATACACCCCTAACACATTAGGATTTCCAGAACTTCTTAGGAGTAATTGAAATCGGGTTGCCTTAGAACTGTAGAAGTTGGCCTTGCTGGATCAGTGAAATGTTGTCTATTACTTTCATTATAACCCTGCCATAACTTCAGATTACGGAAGCTGGAGGAAACTGTAAGTTTTGTGAAGCAGTAGAGAGTATACTCTTTGAGAGGGGCTGTAGAAGCAGTCTGCCTACCTTTGTGTCTTATCTCTGCCATTCCTAGCTGTGTGACTTTGGACAAGTGTCTTAAGTTTCTGGTCAGTCAGGTTTTGCCTGTCAAGTAGGAATATAGATAGTACTAATCTCATGAGTTTGCTATGAAGATTAAATGAATTAATATTCTTAAAGCTCTTAGCATATAGTCAGTCCTTACAACAGCTTTGTTATTATTATTTATGGTATTTTCTAACAAATTTGCACTGAAATATTAAAGGGAACCACAGAAATACTAATCATGGCTATGTATCACACAGGTGACAATTTGTCTTATTATTAATTTCTATTATGCACAAAAAGAGCAAGAAAATGAAAAAAGTTAACATGAAAATGAAAAATTTAATATTTCAGGCTTCCAAAAATAGGTTCCAGCCCTTGCCTTGAGAATAATGAGTTTATGATAAAAGCAAACTTTACTTACTCAGTGGGACTTTAGCCCCATCATCACTTCTCTTGGAGATGTGGTTGAATATAACAGAACATTTAAGGAAGTCTTAGGTACTGATAGGATGGTAACTTCATTATCCAAGTTAAAGACAGCACAATTGGAAGTATAACCCAGTCTTTTTTTGTGTGTGGTTGATATCAAAGAAAAAAGAAAAGTGATGTCACACTAAAAAATCCTTTTATGTTATTGTTAGAGCCAGAGTGAAAGGACTGAGTCACCCACTAAGCCACCTGTTAAATCACGATGTTTCAAACTGTATCTACCTTCAGAATATATTTGAGAGTGGGCTGTTTTTTAGTCATAACTGAAAACATTATATGGTACCAAAATGCAACCTAAAGACATGTAATCTCTATTACTGGTACTTACTATTAAACTCTTACTCTAAGTTTCTAAGTCTGTTTAGAAGTTTAGGCAGCCCCTTTTAAGGCACATCCTTATGAAACAAAATTAAAGTCAATTGAGAAAGACACATTTGCAATTAAGGGATTTTAGCATTTTTGTCCTATACAGGAACAATATTATTTGTGAGGTTCTCTTTGAGATCAATAGAAAATATTAAGGACTTTGTATCAAACTATCAGGATGGTACACTGATATAAGCCTCAACACTTTCAAACTTGCAAAGTGATTTCTCTAATACTTATAGATTTTTGTTGAATATTAAAGATGAAAATGAGACCAATATATAGAATGTACATATGTGATATATATTATAATATATGCATATTATGTATGTTTTGTGTGTGTGTGTGTAATTTTCATAGTCTTGAGATAAAGTGGCACCCTGTAAAACTTGATACTAAAAATAAAAAACTTGAAGGGAAAACAGATTTTACTATAAAACAGCTAAACATACATGAAAAAGATAAAATACATATAAAAATTAGAAAAAATTATATGTAACAGAGTTATTTGACCACATATATTAAATAATCTTAATATGTAAATAGATCTTAGAAATCATTGAACAAGATAAACTTTACAATGTTCCAAAGGCCATGAACAATTCATTCAAAAAAGAAATGATAGGGACTTCCCCGGGTGGTGCAGTGGTTAAGAATCCGCCTGCCAATGCAGGGGACACGAGTTCTATCCCTGGTCCGGGAAGATCCCACATGCCATGGAGCAACTAAGCTCGTGCACCACAACTACTGAGCCTGTGCTCTAGAGCCTGCGAGCCACAAATGCTGAAGTCCATGCGCCTAGAGCCCATGCTCCACAACAAGAAAAGCCACCGCAGTGAGAAGCCCATGCACTGCAACAAAGAGTAGCCCCCGCTCACCGCAACTAGAGAAAGCCCGCGTGCAGCAACGAAGACCCAACACAGCCAAAAAAAAAAGATGTGATATATTCTTCCCTACTGAATCGGCAAGTATTGATAATTTCCATATTGCCAAGACTATGGAGAAATAGTCACTTATACACAATGTTGATGTAAGTAGAAACTGGTAAAACTTTTTGTAGAAAAGTATGATTATATGAGTCAAAATTTTAAATTTGTATATTTTTATTTACTTAGCAGTTTAACTTAGAATTTATCTGGAGGAAATAATCAGGCAAGTGTTCAAATATGTACCTACAAGGATGTAAGTCAAAATATTGTTTATAATATGCAAAAATGGTAGGAACCTAAGTATCCAACAATAGAGGATTTGATAACAAAGTCTAGTGTATTGAAATGGTGGAAGCCCTGTAATCATTAAAACATATGCTACAGAGATATGCTTATGGACTTTGAAAGCTCTCAATAGATTTTTTTTTTTAATTATTTATTTTTAGCTGTGTTGGGTCTTTGTTGCTGCACGTGGGCTTTCTCTAGTTGCAGCGAGCGGGGACTACTCTTTGCTGCAGTTCATGGGCTTCTCACCGCGGTGGCTTCTCTTGTTGCAGAGCACGGGCTCTAGGTGCGCAGGCTCAGTAGTTGTGGCACACGGGCTTAGTTGCTCCGTGGCATGTGGGATCTTCCCGGACCAGGGCTCGAATCCGTGTCCCCTGCATTGGCAGGCGGATTCTTAACCACTGTGCCACCAGGGAAGCCCTCTCAATAAATTTTTAATGAAAAAAAAAAAACTACCAAATATCAGGAGCAATATGACAATAAATATATTATATATTTATAAATATGTGTGTGTGTGTGTGGCATGTGTGTATGTATACCATTACTTCATTAATTAGTTTGTTAGCAGAGGTGGACAAGCCAAACAATGTTTCTGCTTCCATGGAGTGTATGTCCTACAGAGGAAAGTCTAACAACAACTATGCACACACATTAACAAGATAAATTCAAATTTGATGATTGTTCTGAGGAAAAGAAAGGAATAATTCTTGCATTAGGCGAAATGATGAGCACTTAAAAAGGGAACTCTGGAAAGAGGACTTTGAAGTAGTAATGTTTGACTGAGATTTAAATGAAAAGAAGGAGCTAGTTATGAGAGAACTGAGGAACACTGCCTTTCTGGAAGAGGGAACAGCAAGGACAAGGATTCTCAGGCCAGAATAGGCTTGCAGGGCTGGAGGAGGAAGAAGGTCTCTTGCACAATGAGAAGTGTGTGAGAGCAAGCCTGAGATGCTGGTAGTACAATGGCCCTGGTGGGTTGTGAGTATTTAAAAGTGTACTTTAATCTTAGTGCAATGTATGAATTTTTTATAGTTACAAAAAATAATGAAACAATTTTATTTTTAAAATTACCTTGCCTTATAAAGTAAAAATTCACATAGAATCTTTAGCATTGCCTTCCTAAAACAACACTGTTTTGCCTTCCCTAACAGTTTAACAGGGAATCAGGTTCATTGAATCACAGCTAATTGTAAAGCTTTCAAAATTAGCAGAAATCTTCCATTAAGGGCCCAGTGATTATGTTTATTAGTATTTCTGGCCTGATTTGTTATTAGGTAAAAGATGCTATTACAGTGTAATCTCATGCATTTTAACAGCTGTGTTATTCCCAATCATTCCAAGAAGCCTATAAACTGAGTCTCTTATATTAGCAGAAATTCCCTAAACACAGTGGATAGTAACAATCCATTTTATTTTAAGGCACTTCGCAGAAATTAGTGGCTGTATGTAATTAGTTTAATGTTATTGAATGTCACTATTGCTTCATGTTAACTCAGCTAAATAAATACTAGTTGTAATTTTTGTACAGGTAATAATTTTACCAAAATAACCTTGGAAAACTTTTTATTTGAGGTTTATTGACTTACAAATAATTTCTAAATGCATTTCCTTAATTTTATAGTAATGGTAGATGGGTCCCAAAATGTCTAGTTTTGACCAATAAATATTGACCATTTTAAGCCATTTTCAATTTGATTCTAAATTATGTTGTCATCTTCTTTACTTTTATATTTCTCAAAATTAAAAAAAAACTAATCACAATAAAAATAATTGCTATACATTTCTACCTGATTTCATTTTAATTGTATCTTTAGCTTTAATACATGCAAAGTGCTATTAAAAATGAAGAGAGTCAAAGGAAGGGTATCACATGTGGATCAGAAAAGTATTTTTGTATGTTAATTTTCTAAGATTGTGGAAATAACAAAAGTAACACAATAAATAGCCTCATTTAAAAAATAAAGGTGGTCATGAAATTCTCCACTAAGGCAACACAGTACTGTAGAAGCTTTCCAGGTTTAATTAAAATTATAAAATACAGTTTCTCTAGGTAAAACCACATTTTAAAAAAATGCTCAATGCTTTCCCACATGTATGAGAGAATACTTATGTGTCATACAATGCTAAACTTTTCCAGGTTTAATTAAAATTATAAAATACAGTTTCTCTAGGTAAAACCACATTTTAAAAAAATGCTCAATGCTTTCCCACATGTATGAGAGAATACTTATGTGTCATACAATGCTAAACTTTTATGGTTTTCATTTTAATCACATAAATTTTAGAGAGGATTTTATGGGCTCAGTGTTGAATAATCCCTAATCTTCTAAATTGGTGGTGTCCATTCCTAGAGAATAGTATTAATTTGTTTTATAAACCCTTTAGAACAGTACTCTTTAACAGAAATAGCTGCACATGTAGTTTAAAATTTTCTAGAAGTCATTTAAAAACAGGAAAAATAAATACAGGCATCCCTCATTTTATTGCACTTTGTTTTTTGTGCTTTGCAGCTGTTGTGTTTTTTTTACAAATTTAAGGTTTGTGGCAACCCTACCTCAAGCAAGCCTATCGGTGCCATTTCCAACAGCATTTGCTCACTTTGTGACTCTGTGTCACATTTTGGTAATTCTCACAAAATTTCTAACTTTTTCATTACTATTATATTTGTTGTGGTGATTCGTGATCAGTGATCTTTGATATTACTATAGCAAAAAGACTAAGACTTCCTGCAGGCTCAGATGATGGTTAGCATTTTTTAGCAACACAGTATTTTTAAATTAAGGTATGTACATTGTTTTTTAGACATAATGCTATTGCACACTTAACAGACTACAGTTCAGTGTAAACTTAACTTTTACATGCACTGGGAAACCAAAATATTTGTATGATTCGCTTTATTGTGATATTTGCTTTACTGCAGTGGTCTGGAACCAAACCAGCAATATCTCCAAGGTATGCCTGTAGGTGAAATAATATTGATAATGTGTTTTATTTAAACCAATGTATCCAAAATATTATCATTTCAACATGTGATAACAGCCACGTTTCCAGTGCTCTGTGGCCACCTGTGGCTTGCAGCTCCAAATTGGGCAGTAAAGCTTTAGAACATGCATTGATCTGTGATTTAAGAGTCCCTAAAGTTTCTCCAAAAGATAAACTATTTTTCATTTAACAAAGATGGTTAACACAGCAGAAAGAAGTTAAAGGACTGATTAGGCAGTTTTGCATCATGACAAAATAACCAGCTGTATCACCATATTTGGCTTGCGTTTTTGCATTTTTCCTTTAAGTAGAATGTTTTGGCCTGGGTAGAAAAAGTCTTGTATGCTCCAAGAACCTATTTTATTAATTCACTGAGACTGCTTTGCATTCTATATTCCACAGACAACTCGTTTCCTCTCAGGCCTATGACTTTGAACAAGTCATTCCTTCTATCTAGAATAAGCTTCTCTCATTTTATGAGCAGTCAAAACTCTACTTATATTCAAGGCTTGGCTCAAATGACACACCCTGTGTAAATCCACCTTAGATTCCCACAAGCAAATTAGTTGACTCCTCAATCATGGGGCTTCCATAGCATCTTTGTGTGTATGTATTTTCTATACCACCTGTTGAACTGTAAATTGATTTGGCTTTTATATGATTATTTTACTTCCCTCTCCCTCCAACCGTACTGTGGACACACTGTTAGTAGGTATATACATTATTCATTTTTGCCAGTCTGACACCAGTCAGAGGATAAACGCAAGGTAGGTTACTATTGTTTATATATTATATTTTGCTACCCCAAAGTATTATGTACTTTGACTTTTCTTAGATAAACTACAATTCTGAATTCTTCTTATAAATTATCTGCAGGTATTAAAAATTCCCAAGGCACATGAACTTTGCATGTGCACACATATATGTAATATGATTCTGCAACTTTAGTGGGACCTGCTATTGTTATTTATTTTATCTCATCTCATAGGTGCTCACTTTTTGGAGGGCCATGACTCTTCATCAAATAGATCCTCATTATCATTAAGTTTCATTAAATATTTTACAGCTATTTTTCACATCACGAAATCATTTTATACATCCTTTCCATGTTTTTTGTGTATTTAAACATTAGCTCCTCTAGATTGTAACCTTTTTTTAAGAGTAATGATTATCTTTATTTTTAATCAACTCTCCCCATAATACCACACAGTATTCTGGGCATAAAGTAGGTACTGGGTTCAATAAAAATGTGTTGGTGAACTCAAAATATTTCTGCATAACAATTATGTGTAATATTTAAGCATTACTAAATAGTAATATAGTTAAACATGTTTATATGGTGTAATTTATAATAAACTCTAATTATTTAGGTGCATGTTGAGTGCCTGTTTCATACTTGAGTTCATTCATTCAGCATATTGTGTGCTACGAATCCAGCAAATGTGCTGGATACTGAGCATGCATTAATGAATACAAGGAACAAGATCCTGCCCTTTTGTATTTTACAGTGTAATGAGAAATAAAGATAGCAAATATATGAGCAACAATACATATAAAATACTCTTAATTCAATCAGGAACAAATGGTTGAGAAAGAAAGAATAAGAAAGGGAATCCACATAGATGAAGTGGGTAGGCCCTCCATGAGCAGGGGACATTTAAACTGGGATTTGAAGGATTAATAAAGAATTGCTATATGAAGATCAGCAGAAACAGCATTCACAGGAGAGGGAACAGCATGAGTAAGACAGAGCATGGTCCCTGCTGAGATTTAAGAGATGGCCACTGCACCTAGGACCCAGGGGCATGAAATGAAGGTGGATGGGTAGGCAAGACACAGGATTAAGCTGAGATCTGTAGGCAACAGCAGAATTGGGTTTTACTTACAAGATTTTGAGTAATGAGGGCATCATTAATATTTTAACAGATGAATCTGCAGAAGCAAGTGGAGGAGGGCAAGAGGGCAAATAGAATAAGAATAAGACGCACACTGTAGGAGTTCCTAGGATAGAAGATGGTGACTTGGGCCAGAGTCGTAGCAGTGGTGAGGAAAAGAAAAGATATTTTGGATTGATTTGGAGAAGACTTAAGGGATAGTATGGGAGGATTAAGGAAGGATGAAGAATCAAGAATGACTAACAGTGCTTATGCTTTGCAACTTGTGGGTGTTAAAACTTTTTTTAAAAAAGATGGGCAGACTATGGAGAACAGCATGGAGGTTCCTCAAAAAACTAAAAATAGAACTACCGTATGACCCAGCAATCCCACTACTGGGCATATACCCTGAGAAAACCATAATTCAAAAAGAGTCATGTACCACAATGTTCACTGCAGCTCTATTTACAATAACCAGGACATGGAAGCAACCTAAGTGTCCATCGATAGATGAATGGATAAAGAAGATGTGGCACATATATACAATGGAATATTACTCAGCCATAAAAAGAAACAAAATTGAGTTATTTGTAGTGAGGTGGATGGACCTAGAGTCTGTCATACAGAGTGAAGTAAGTCAGAAAGAGAAAAACAAATACCATATGCTAACACATATATATGGAATCACAGACATAGAGAATGGACTTGAGGACATGGGGAGGGGGAAGGGGAAGCTGGGACGAAGTTAGAGAGTGGCATGAACATATATACACTACCAAATGTAACATAGATAGCTAGTGGGAAGCAGCTGCATGGCACAGGGAGATCAGCTTGGTGCTTTGTGTCCACCTAGAGGGGTGGGATAGGGAGGGTGGGAGGGAGATGCAAGAGGGAGGGGATATGGGGATATATGTATATGAATGGCTGATTCACTTTGTTATAAAGCAGAAACTAACACACATTGTAAAGCAATTATACTCCAATAAAGATGTTAAAAAATAAATAAAAAAGATGGGCAGGACTAAGAAAAATATAATTAGGAGGCTATAAAAAACAATTTTTAAACTTAAGTTTGAGGTATCTGTGAGATGCCCAATAAAATGTAGGATAAGCATATTGTTATAAAAATCTGGAGCTCAAAGGAAATTTGGGGAGCCAAAAAGTACAAATTTGGAATTCACTGACACATTTAGATAGTCTTGAAAACTTATGGAACTGGATGAAAACCCCTGGAGAAAAAGTGTAGAGAAAGAAGGAGGAGGTCTCCAAACTGAACCCTGGGGAACACCTGTGTATGAGCTCAGGCTGCCATAATAAATACTACAGACTAGGTGACTTAAACAACAGCATTTATTTCTTACAGTTCTGGAGGCTGGGAAGTCCAAGATCACTGTGCCAGCAGATTTGGCTCTTGGTGAGCGCCCTCCCTCTGACTTGCAGACCTCTGCTTTTTCTCTCTGTCCTCAAATGGAGGAGAGAGTGAGAACTTTGGTGTTCTTCCTGTGTTTATAAAGGGCACTAATCCCAGCCTGAGAGCTTCACCCTCCTGACCTAAAGCTAAGCACCCTCCTAAAGCTAAGCACTTCCCAAAAGCTCTACCTCCTAATACCATCGTTATGGGGATTAGGCTTCAACATGTAAATCTGGAGGAGATGCAAACATTCAGTTGATAACAACTGGCATTTAGAATTTTGTTTGAGGAAGATACACTAGAGAAGTAGGTGCAAAACCCAGAGAGTGTAGTGTCACTGGAGGTTTCCCTCCCAAAACATCTTTTTGTGGTTTTCTAGTGCACTTTGGATAAAACCTCAAAATCCTTATTGTGATCTATAAATCCCAGGGTTTTGAAAAAGGATACGAACAACTCCAGGAAATTGTACTGACACATAGTAAAATGGACTTAAATAATTTGATGATGTCAACAAGACTGGCTTCCCTGGAATGGTGTATTTGAAGCCAGACTGAAGTGAAATAGGCAATATTCATAGTGGAAGGAACTAGTGGAGACAACAGTTATAATTGTGGCTGTCAATGGCAAGAGAGAAACATAGTAATGGGGAAAGAAAATGGACAGAGAAGAGATACATTTAGACAGGGACATGCTACAGCACCTTTCTGTATTGAAGGGGTGTGTGTGCAGAGCTACATCAGCTTGCAAAATCTGGGCTAGAGCGTCGCGCTAGACAAGAGTAGTCACAGTGCCATTGGTGGTGGGGGAGGGTCTCAGAAAGAGAAGCTAGAGCTGGGTGTTTGCCAGCTGCCCTACTTTTCTTATTCCTATCCAACAACCAGCTGCTAGGAGCGAGTGACAGGAAATTCCTGCTTACATCCCATGTTTTCTCTCACTTTCTCTAGTTACCAGTCTGCTGTTCTTTCTCTTTCTCACTCTCTTTCCTTACTCAACTCATAATTCTAAGCTTTCAGCCACTTCCTTTTTTACTCTTTTTACCTTCCCAGAATATATATAGCTTACTCTTCTGAGGTTAATTTAAATCAGAAAAAGAGTTCAGTTCAGGGTTTATCAGAAGAACAGTTATGTGGTGAAATGAAGCATAAGTAATAAGCCTCTATTTAGATAGTCTTAGTGGATAGCCTCATTACTATTTTTACAACACACTGAAGGATAAAATGGTAGATTAGGCAGTGATTGATATTTATTTATTGAGTACTATGTTTCATATGCTGTTTTAAGTGCTTTATGTGAAACATGTTATTTAAATTTCACAATAACCCATTTAGTCAACTATTATTTTCATCCTCATTGTATAGATAAATAAAGAGGTTAAGTGACTTAATTAAGATCATGCATTTCCGAAGTCTTGGAGCCAGGAGTTCACTCAAGTAGTCTGACACAAAGTCTAAGCTCTAACCCTTAAATTCTTCTGCCTGAGGCACCAGAAATGGATGGATGCCCAAGCAGAGTTCCAGAATCATGTGGTTCCTCAAAGATGGTGCCCTCTAAATGAATGGATCAGTTTGACCCAAGCCCCAAAAGGAGGGAACCATGTCTCTGTCTAACACTTATAAGCAGCAGCTACAACACCCACACTTCATGAGCTGCCCTTTGCTGAATGGTGCCTAAGTGCCAGGCGCTGTCCCAACCACTTTACTTGTGACATTTTCATTTAATCTTCCCAATAATGTTGTTCAGGGGGCCCTTGATGATCTTTATCTCACAGATGAGGGAAATGAGATTCACAGTGGTTGGGTCATTTGCAACCTAACCACTAAGTGTTGGAGGAGGCAACATGACTCCAAAGTCTAAGTTGTCAATCTCAAAATCTTGCATACTTTTACTTGTTCAGAATTCTTACTGAGTTTAGCCATTTCTCCATAGTCCATCTCTATTTTCTAAACCTTTTAATCTCAATTTGGGAGTCACTTGTAGGTGATATTTTGTTGTTTTTTAAAGTATATAAAATATAGGAAGTCCGTACTTTGAGCATTCTCAGTGAAGTTTATTTCCATTCAAAATGTTTCTTTTTACTCAATTTTTATAATCAACTAATCTACTTAGATTTCATGTTTGTTTGTTTTCTTCTTTGTTGCTTTTACTGGTAATTGTCCTCTGAAATATTTCTGTGGTAATTTTTAGCCATCACTTTACTTTTTATATTTCTCAACACTGTATGCATTTGAAATGTAAATTCAAACATAGTGCACAATGCCAGAAGTGGCACTAGTAATCTTTTATATAATGATATAAAACTATTTTGCAATACATGTTCTGATACCATATGCTTTGGAATGTGAAAAAACCCCAAAACTTTGGACAGAGCAAATTTTCAGGTTCCATGTTTTATTCCTATAAAGAATAAGAATCTTTATTCCTTATAAGAATAAGCTCTTCATTATTTTTTTTCACACGCTATGACAGATTTTACATTTGGCAGAAGAAAACATCTTTAAAACGCCTAAGAACAGGAATTATAACTTATTTTTAAAATTTGAAAGTGATAGACACAGTTAGTACAACTTTGCCTTTGATGAACAACTGTAATGTTTCAAAACATTTTCATTTACATATCCAGTGTGATCTTTGTTATTATTTTTACAGTTACATAGGTTTATCTTTGCTTTTCAAATGAGGCAATGGTGGTGCTCAGAGGCTAGCCTCAGAGAGCCAAATAATTTTAAATACAGGCAAGCCCGGAATTAGCTAGATGGCAAAGATGGAATATCCCCCCCTACCTTTTTTTTTTTTTGTCATTTCGGCCCCTACTCAGGGAACAACCCCATGTACTGAACAACCCCATGGACGCAAGAGGTGCCCCCAAAGACAGTCAAAAGATACTACCCTCCCAAGACCCAGCACCACTCCTAAAGACAACCAAAAGAAAAAAAACTCAGACAATTCCCCTGAGAGCTGCAACAGTCAGTAGGAACCCAGCCGCAAACAGAGTGCAACCCACATTTCTGTCCAGCCATATTTGGGGGACTCCCAGCCACCTGACTGTTGGCAAGCCAACGAGACAATCAAGAAGGCAGTAGCTTTCCCTGGGAAAGAATCAACAACCAATGGGTATCCAAAAGCAAATTCACAAGTCAGGTCAACGATCTAATTCTTACAAGTGCTTTTTGCCTGCCAGTCTGAATTTGGGAAGGAAGGGGCAACCTGAAATTTTACTTTCCTCTCAACCAGGCACCACAAATAGAAATCTGGGAGCGCTGACTTTGATAAGAATTCTTACCCTTTGCTTTCTTCTGCCAGTTTTCCCCAGGATTCTACAGGCTCTGGAGCGAGTGGGATGTCCAAGCGGGTCTCATCCTGTCCACCAGAAGCTCAGGAGGCGGCGGAAAAATAGTTTTCCCTCAACTCTTTTTAGTGAGTTCTTGGCCGAGAACCCCCTATTTTCTAGGGCACCTCGTAGGTGGAAAAGCTTATCCAGGTTAAAAGTTCTTGCTGTGGCCGCTGTAATTCACGGTTTATCTTGGGTAAGGTTAACCCGCTTGTTCGGCCTTAAAACAGAATTTATTCCCCTGACGCCTCACGCTAGGCCCAGTCCAGCTTCAGTCCAGCCCAGTCTGACCCGGAACCAGTCCCTTTTCTAACTTGTCCGCGGTCCGACCCCAAATCCGGTCCCGTTTCTAAGTCGGACCCACATCTGACCGCAAGTCGGTCCGTTTCTAAGTGGGACCCAGTCCGAGGTTTCCGGCAGCGAGCCTGTTAAAAGATAACTTCAAACACAGTCTGAAAGCTCCTCAGGCAGAAGCCGCGGAGGCTCCTCGAGCGACCGACCCAGCACCTCCTGAGGCGGCGAGAAGGACTCGGGCTCAGGGCTCAGCAGGTACCACGTTGGGGTGCTCGTCGCTCCTGCGGCGGTCGGGGGTCTCCTGCGGTTCCCTCTTTTCACACTAAGAGCTCTTAAAAAATAAACTGAGGCATTTTAAAAAGTTTAGGAGTGGGCTTCCCTGGTGGCGCAGTGGTTGAGAGTCCTCCGGCCGATGCAGGGGACGCGGGTTTGTGCCCGGTATGGGAGGATCCCACGTGCCGCGGAGCGGCTAGGCCCGTGAGCCATGGCCGCTGAGCCTGCGCGTCCGGAGCCTGGTGCCCGGTATGGGAGGATCCCATGTGCCGCGGAGCGGCTAGGCCCGTGAGCCATGGCCGCTCGAGCCTGCGCATCCGGAGCCTGTGCCCCGCAACGGGAGAGGCCACAGCAGTGAGAGGCCCTGCTACCGCAAAAAAAAAAAAGTTTAGGAGTTATATATGAGAAAAAGCCGATTCAATCGAGAAGCATCCATTCTAGCAAATGGAGAGGAGCTCCAAGGAGCTGTTCAAAATGAAAGACTTTCTTAGGCAGAAGGGAGTAGGAACGAGGAAAATAAACTAGGCAAAAAAGCACGTTGGTTACAGCAAAGTTACTTTCCTTTAAGGGATGGAAGGCGTTTATCAGGCAGATTCCTTAACTAAGGCTGATCTGGCGATTCCTGACTGGTTTAAGATGCCATTTCTGGGAGAGCCAACGCTGTAAGTTGTCTCAGTTTGGTGAGGGGCTTAGCGTAAGCAACTCCATTTTGGGCTTCTTGTTTTAAAAAAAGAATATAATCTTTTCTAATGCAGTATAAAATAGAACAGTAAGACTTGAAAAAGAAGCAGAAAAAAAGTCTTACTGACTTATACAGCTAAGAAAAGACAAGGTCGGGTAAAAATAATAGGATCTTTACCTTTATACATTGCCCACCCCTCCACTACTTTCAAAGTACTGTGCATTACCAAACGTTATAGGACGGATGTCACAACAAAGGGGGTGCCTACATGCCTAACAACATTATTAGTTCCCTCTTTTCTTCTTTGGTGATTCCTTATCCACAGCCAATATGCAGCCTGTAAACATGTTCAGATCTTGCCATCCTAAAAAAACCAAACTTCCTATACTAGAAATGCAGATTTTCATCCCCAGATCCTCTGAATCAGAAACTTTTGGATGAGGTGTAGGATATGCCTTTTTATCAGCTTTCCAGTTTACTCTGTGTGCAAAGAAATTTGAGACTGACTTACAAGGTAAAAGTAGCAGGACTGAGTGATCAATTATATGTGACAGAGAAAGGAATCATACAGGGGTTTCTCAAAGTTTGATCTAGGTGATGAACGTTGGTATTATTAATTGAGATATGAGGGACAGTTGAAAAGATAAAAACTTCAGTTTGGGTATACTATATTTGAGATTTCTTGGTGACATTAGGCACCAGGACAGGTAATGATTTAGGAATCATCAGTATATATTATCGCTGGTGGTTATGACTCTATGAATGAACGAGATCATCTGAGGGAATCACAGATCAAGAAGACAGATGGGTCAAGGATAGAATTCTGTGGAATACCAGTTTCAGGGGAGCTCAGGTGAAGAAGCATCCATGAGGAATCTGAGAAGGAGTGATCATGAGGTTAAGAGTGGAACTAGAAGAAAATCCAATATTTTTATGGAAGACAAGTTTCATGGATTAAGATTTTAAGGAGTGAAGATTTACCCATGCTATAGTAGTACTGACATCTAATAAGAATTTTATTTGGCAACATATTGAGATTATTGTGCTCTTGACAAGATAAGATTCAGTACAAATGTGGAAATGGAGACAAGTTTGGAATTGAATGATTAGTAAAGATATGGAGAGAGAAAAATGTATACTACACCTAAAAGTTGAACTAAAAAGAGAAGGAGAGAGAGAGAGATACCTGGGGGATGATTTAGGGCTAAGAAATGTATATTCAGAGACAATAATTAATATTGCTTAATATTATAAGATGGAGAATCAGCATGGTGATAAAAACTAAAAGCAAACTTTCATGTTTATAGAACCATCTTAGAATCCAATAATTTGTTTTTCCTTTCATTGTGATTACACTTAACTAACCTATACCTAACTCTAATAATCAAGGTAGAAGCTCACTTTTGTTTTAGGGTATATTTCATAATTTTTAATTCACATATTCTTGACAAAAGCTTATATTACTAATATGAATAAAGTAATTTGACCACTACACAATTTTTGTTACATCAAATATTCATGATAAATACTGAAAAAAACCTTTAAATCAAGAAAATATGTCTGCAAAAAGTCATTTACACAATTATAAAATCATAAAAATTTGAAATAATTTTATGTATTGTATTTATTTTTTTAAAAAAGAATATATAACAGAGCAAGGTCTGCTTAACCCTATCACATTTTTAAACTGGTATTGAAACAAATCAGATTCAAGTCAGTAGTCAACTGGTCCAGTTTTATCTTTGAGGATAAATTTGCCCATTAATAAAGATTTATATACTATATGCCACCTTTAGTAACTTCTTATAATTTCTTGAATCCTACAATGTTTTATTTCTGTGGTTTTGATTTTGAGTATCGTTTGATAGTAGAATATCAGATCTAAAGGCTTTTCTGAGTTAGAAGAAATAACTGCTTTTCAAAGTTACTCAAAGATAGCAAATATCTTAGCTCTAACAATATTTGCAATACAGTCTTCTGTGCTCAAATATATTTTATTACCGTACATGGTAATTGTCATGGAACATGCAGTAGATAACTTGCATCCAGTCTACTCAAAGTCACTACTTTAAAGAAGAAAAGGAATGAATCTCTTTCCATAACAGTGTGCGTGTGTGTGTGTGTGTGTATGTGTATGTGTATGTGTATGTATAACTGTGTGTGTGTATATATATATATATATATATATATATATATATATGAAAAGGATTAGGTAGGTTAAATTAATAACACCTCTAAACCACACATTCCACACACCACCCCTCCACAGGCACAGGAAATGCCAAAAGTTATGCAAATTAATTTGCCACAAAGGATTTGCCTCAAATTATAAAAAAAATCTGTTTTTTCCTCAGGGTCCTATATCTTCATTTTCCTTCTTCTGACTCTTTATCCACAACAATCCTACATAAACAAATCTAATTTCTTAGAAACAAATATTTTCAACTCTTGGTCTACTAAATCAGAAACTCTCAGAGTAAGATATGGGATCTGTATTTTTGTCATCTTCATGTTTCTCTCCTGGAATAGTGATACCCATGGTGACATTCATGTAAATATATGTTATGTGGCTTATTTTAAAATGTCCCTCAACAAATTTATCTGAATAGGATTATTCTTATCACATTGGTTATGGTATTCTATATTGCAGATTCCAAACCCCATATATAAATTTGTTTAAAAAAATTAATGTCAGGGCTTCCCTGGTGGCGAAGTGGTTGAGAGTCCGCCTGCCAATGCAGGGGACACGGATCCGTGCCCCGGTTCGGGAGGATCCCACATGCCGCGGAGTGGCTGGGCCCGTGAGCCATGGCCGCTGGGCCTGCGCGCCCGGAGCCTGTGCTCTGCAACGGGAGAGGCCACAAGGTGCTGGAAATTGAGCGGTGAACAAAACAAAGTGTTGGCCTTGCGGAAACATGCTGAATAGTGAAGGGGAGAGAACTTAAGAGCATTTGTAACATTTTAGAAGTTTTTATTGATTGATTTTCATTTTACTAAAGAGAACCCATGTTCTCTTGCAGTTTCTAGGTTAATGTTATTACTAAAAAGTATAAATTGCCCTCTTCTGAATATGTAAATGTAAATCCAATAGTATGATATAGTTATGTATAGATTTTTCAGCTCAAGTGTCCTATAAAACTCTTCATAATTATAAATGTGACTTATTTAATTTATCTGTTTTTCTTTTCCCTTCCTTCCCCAAACTAATTGGATGTATCTCCCTAAGTCTGAGCTCAGAGTTGTCGTAAGGGAAGAGAACTGTAACTATATTTTGTAAATCAGTTTTAAATAATTTATCATATAGCATAACACTTAGTGAATCAGAATAGCCTTAAGATCTTAAAAATTACTGAGAAATTATCTCATTTGGAGTGTATACTTTCCAGTAAGACCTCTCAGTTGAGAGGGAGGGGGAAGATATCTTCCTTTTTATGTTTAATTCATTACACAATTAAACATGTTCATTACATAAAATTTAGAAATTCAGAGGAAAATCTACATTTTCTATGTAAGCCTTCCACTTCTCTCATTAAGTAATGTCTATCTGTGATTTATTTCAACAACAAAAAATGATTCTAGATTCATAATAAACACAGATTTAAGATTAAAATTATTTTCTTTCACATGCAAAAAAAATCTTGTTCCTTAAGAGAAAAAAATCAAGGTCAAAAGGTAGAACTCTATATCCTTTTAAGTGTATGAGGTTTAAGGATGAAAGAGTATCTTTTCATCTAGTGGAGAAAAAACATAGCAGGAGATCAAATAGGTTAGGACTAATTGGATCCCATTTTAGTAGGTTAATTTTTTTTTTGTCTATTTTCAAAAAAACTGTCAAAAAAACCCTTTAATTCCTTCCCTGAGAGAAGAATTCATGATATAGCTTGAGAAATTCCTTATCAATAATGAATTCTGAAGAAATAAAAATGCAGTAATATGTATTGTAGACAAAAAGTTTTGCTGAAGCCATTATATACAAGAAGACTTCAGAGACCATACTTAATTATAGGTCCCAATTAAACCTGCAAACGTACTGAGATCTGTTCACCTTGGTTTATGTCTCTGCTTCATAAGATAAGCCTGGTTGCTTCATGGTTTTGTAAGTCAAATATGCAAGGTTTAAATGTGTAAATATGCATTTTTTAAGTGTTTTTCCCTAAACATTTTATTCAGTCGCAATGTCTCCTGATGAAATTATGGTGCCACATTCTTTATTACTGGATTATGAGAGTGGAGAGCCTGCAGGCCACATACCTGGTAGAAGAATTGAAAAGCCAGCTTTTTTTCCACCCCTACCTGTATAAAACAAAACACATCCAAACAATATTGCAATGACTATTGTTGTTGCTACTTATGCTACTACCAGCTAAACCTTATTTGCACTTGCCATGTGCAATCATTTACTCCCCCAACAATCATGTGAGACAGGTACTATTATTAGATAAGTTTCATATATGAGACAGTAAAACACATAAATGTTAAGTAAGTAGCCCACGGTTACATATCTAACCAGTGTCAAAGTCAAGATTCGAACCTTGGTATCCTGGCTCTAAAGCTCATACTTCTAAGCAAGCTATACAGCCCCATGTATTAACACGAACACGAAACTACATGACAAAACCACAATATGTTAAAATTAAATTAGCTTACATGTTGATTTTATGATTGCACAGTTCTGGATAAATTCTTTTGTCATTTTGGGGGGGCCTACTTGTTCAGACAATTACGTAACACTGGAAATTAGGAATGAGGTTAGGGAGCTGCCTAAGGAAATTAAGGTTGAGGAATATAAAATGCAAAACCATTGAGAAGAAACAGAAGTCAATTGATGTGTAGTGGTGATCAGTTGAGCAGAAAGATATGTTTTCTAAGGAAAACGTATTCTTATTTTTTTGACTAGTGTGTGTGTGTGCACAGAGTGAGGCTAGGTCATCTGTAAATGCTCCTATGGGGGGAATTCTTTACATGGAGTTTTAAGAATGTCATATACTTTCTAGTGCCTCCTTGAAAGCATGCTTTTAAATTGCCTTATTTATTACTAAAGCACTAGGTAGAAATAAATTGGATGCATATGTTCGTATTTTTACTATGTGGTCAGATATTGAATGAGGAGTATTTTAATCTATGTTGTAAAATATCTCAGGCTAAAAATAAAGCATGAGTCATCTGCCATGATGGTATATTCAGCAGCTAAAAATCACAGTGCTTTTTAAACATTCTTTTATGTCAGTTTGACTGAGTCATTCGTACATAATTGAAAAGAAAATTGCTTTTTCTTTATAAGATTCCATATCATACCTGATAGTTACATGTGCCTTTAAGGTATCAAAGTTCAATCTAGTAGTAGTCACCACAAAAAAATATTTTTCTTAGAAATTTAAGAATTCTTAAATATTCAGAAATGGCCAAGACAACAGAAATGTATATGGAAGAAGATACATTGTGAGTTTTGCATACTTTTTATAATTCATACTGAGAATTGTTAATAACAGTGCAGTCAATCGGTTGATCACTTAATGTTTTTTCCCCAACATTCCTTTACTTTTAGAAATATAATTAGAGTTGTACAAATGCATAAAAACCAGAACAAGAAAAATGCTTATTTCTTTTATTGATTCACTGGTACAAAAAATTTAATTCTGTGAAATATTTTTATTTTATTCATGAGCCCTTATATGGTGAATATTATTAGAACTGTGTGAATATTGAGTTTAGTTGCTGTATTAGTTATCTATTCCTGTTTAGTTGCTGTATTAGTTATCTATCCCTGAGTAATAAACAATTATGCAGTTGTGTAAAACTCAAAACCAACTGACTCAAAACAACAGCATTTATTATCTTACAGTCTCTGTGGGTAGGGATTTGGTGTGGTTTGCCTGGGTCCTCAGACTCAAAGTCTCTCATAAGCCTGCAATCTAAGTATCAGCCGGGCTGCAGTCATCTTAATCTCAAGTAGGGGAGGAGTGGCTTCTGAGTTCACTTACATGGCTTTATTTCCTGGCTGCTTATTGGCATGAGACATTAGTTTCTTGCCCCATGGACCTCCCCATAGCAATACTTGTAATGTGGCAGCCTCTCCAGAGGGTTGAGAGAGACAGAGACTGAGAGAGACAGAGAGAGAGAGATCACAGGTTTTGTAACCTAGTCTCAGAAGTGACATCTCATCACTTTTACTACATTTTCACTAGTTCCAGCTCATACTCAAGGGGAGAGGATTACACAGACATGAAATTTAGGAAATGGGATCGTTGAGATCCATTTTAGAGACTTCCTACCACAGTTTCCAAAGATATCATAAACAATACTGCAAAATAAGTGAGATGTATCTTTTCTTCCCTTTCCCTTTTTGATAATTTTCTTCTTTATGGAATTCTCTCCCTGGGTGTTACCTCTGGTGCGAAATGATGCATCTCCTTCCCATGACTGATTAAAATTTGCTTTGAGCTATTATCCCTCAATAGGTACTTGTTGAAGTAATCTTATTTTATGTGCAAGACATTTGGCAAATGCATTGTGGACAATGAAAGAATGAGTAACTTAATGTACTTCTTCCCATTGAGTTTGCACTTGAGGTGCTTAAGATTGGATAGAATCTGTGGAAATGATTCACTTAGTGTTAGTGACTATTATAATAATGTGTTATCTTTTAATTATGCCTTAGGTTTCAATAACTTAGAATAGAAAAATAATGTATCATGGGAGACTATCAGGTACTGGGACCTGAAAGGAGTTACTTTTTGGCAGAGACCTTAAGAAGGCCTTGCTACCACCATATAGGCAACTGTCTACTCCAAGCCTCCTTCCATGGCTTTGGGGTTTTATGAATGAATGTATTTTTTGAGAACCCACAGAACATAGTTAGATAAATCTCTGCTAAAGGAGTCAGAATTTATGTGGAAAGAAAACACATAGAATGATAATGTAAGACAATATATTGGGTTGGCCAAAAAGTTTGTTCGGATTCTTCGTAAGATCTTAGAGAAAAACCCGAACAAAATTTTGGTGAACCCAATATATATGAAAATAAATATAATGAAAATTCAGTGGATGGATTTTTTTTAAATTATATTTGACATTTTTATTTTAGGGTGCAAAAACAAAAACAAGCAAACAAACTGCTGGCTGGGATGGTCAAGAAAGTGTTATTTGTTTTGAATCTGAAGTATCCTCATACATCCTGTGATTCAGGCCAAGCCTACTCTGGCTTGCATTTTTAATATCCCCTTGTGGTAGGTTGAATAATGGTCCCCCAAAGATGTCCACGTCTTAATTCCCAGAACTTGAAAATATGTTACCTAACACGGTAAATGGGACTTTGTAGGTACATTTAAAGGATCTTGAGATGGGGAGATTGTTCTGAGTTACTTGGGTGATCCAATGTTATCATAAGGGTCCTTCTAAGAGGGAGGCAAGAGGGTTAGAGTCAGAAAAAGAAGATGTGAAGGTAGAATCAGAAATTAAACTGGTGCTCTTTGAAGATGGAGAGTGGCACTATGAGCCAAGGAAAGTAGGTGGCCTCTAGAAGCTGGAAAACGCAAGAAAGTAGATTCTCCACTGAAGTCTCCAGAAGGAACACAGCCCTGCCAACACCTTAATTTTCAGGTTTCTGGTCTCCAAAACTGTAAGAGAATAAATTTGTATTGTTTTAAGGCACTAAATTTATAGTAATCTGTTAAAGCATCAATAAGAAGTTAATACACTCCTTATCCCCGGGGATTCCACTCATCCACCACCAGGCTAGTTTGCTTAATCCTTCTAGGTAGTCCTTTTGGGTCAACTACATTTCAAGATGCACTCCTTCCTGTGCAGCCCCCATCTAGTCCTCAGAAATGTGTGTGTATGTGTCTGTATGTGGGTGGGGGGGGGGTGCTTTGGGGTTAAGGAGTGAGAAACAGGGACAGACTTTGGTGCCCATGTCTGAAGATGCCAAACATCCTGAAAAACAAAGATACTGTACTATACACAAAGAAGATAACAAATGTTGGTGAAGATGTAGAGAAATTGGAACCCTTGTACACTGTTGGTGGGAATGCAAAATGGTGTAGCCAGTGTGAAAAACAGTATAGAGATTCCTCAAAAAATTAAAAATAGAAGTACCATGTAATCCAGCAACCTCACTTCTGGGTATTTATGCACAATAATTTAAATCACAGTCTCAAAAATATTTTTCACTGGGGCACTATTCACAGCAGCTGAGATGTGCAAAAGATCTACATGGATGAATGGATAAAGAAAATGTGATATGTGTACACACACACACACAGACATGTATACACACAATGGAATATTATACAGCCATTAAAAAGAAGGAAATCCTGCCAAATGCAACAAGATGGATGAACCTTGAAGATATTATGTTAAGTAAAATAAGGCAGTCACAGAAGAACAAATTCTGCATGATTCTACTTATATGAAGTATCTAAAATAGTCAAAGTCATAGAATTAGAGAGTAGTGGTTTCAAGGGGTTATGGAGAGTGGGAAATGAGGAGTTGATAACCAACAGGTGTAATGTGTCAGTTATGTAAAATGTGTAAGTTCTAGAGACCTGCTGTACAATATTGCGGCTACAGTTAATAGTACTGCATTGTGCACTTAAAATTTTGTTAAAAGGATAGATCCCATATTAAATGTGCTTAATGTATATAAAACGATATATATTTTTTTCTACCCAATATTTCAATAGTGCCCCATTAAGAGAAGATGCTTTTCAATTCTGGCAGAACATTTCTTTACAGTATTTTAGCAAGACCTGGTGCAACTCCTTGCTTGAGGATGTGGGGATGCTTGTCACCATAGCATTGTTCTTAGCCTTTGGGCCAAGCTAAAATTGAGAAGGATTCCAATTTTAATATTGGGTTATACATAGCTACTGCATTATGTATTCAGGATTCACAATCTAGTTTTGGGGATGCTGGAGGCAAAGGAATAAAGACTAATCTACCATCTAAAAGTAACTGCAGGCAGTTCTTACTTTGCATGCTACTGTGTTAACTGAAACCAGTGCATGTTGGAACCAGAGGAGCTGTGGCCTTGCTTTACACAGCAACTGAATTGCCACAGAGCCATGCAAAACCAGGACATAGTTCTTATATTCACCAGATTTGGTTAACACTGTATCGTGCAAAGTGAGGACTATCTGCATTTATTGTCTGGAGGGCTTCATTTAAGAGAAATAGCCAAATTTCTTTGCCACCGCACTAATCTCAAGAGACTTAGAATTCTGTGCACTTTGGAATTCTTATCTGGCTGTGTGGCTCAGTTGAATGCTCTCCTTTACATCTGGGAGGAATAATAAATAAGGAAAAACAAGTTTCAGAAATATTAAAGAAAGGAGAGATCTGAATATAAAATATTCCAATTATATTTGATTTACTATATCTTATAAATCAAAGCATATTTATTATAAACTTTGATATTGGTTGGGTTTTTTGGGAACCTGTTCAGTTGAATAGAAGAAAACAAGACTGTCTATAGAACATACACCGACTATAGAGCATTCTGTCATTGACTAAATCTCCAGGTTGGAAGTCTCTCACACTATGATATAATCTCAATTAGTTTAATTGCATAATATCAGTATATGTTATGCTCTGATTTCAGTCAGTTTCATTTGCTTTTATTTAATAGTATTTTGAGAATGTGATATTGATATTGCAAACATTGATTCATATCAGAATCCTGGTAGCATCGATTGAAATGGAGCTGCTCAGAAGAAAAAATAGAGAAATTATAGTCCTCTTGCTATTTCTGGTTACCATTATAGTCATCATTCTTTACTTCAAAAACAGAAGAGATAGGAAATGAATTTAAAATCTATTTCCTATGGTTTAGAACTTGATAAGTTTTTTTCTTAAAAGAAAATAGCAATATAGAGGGAAGTTGTCTGCATATCCCTTAGATTCAAATTAGACTTCTTTCTGAAAATTTTGCATATCTTATTTTAGATAATGCTACTTATTACTGTTTTATCTAGTTCTAATCTCTCTACCTGATTCCTACATGACTGTTATTTCCAAAATTAAGGTATTATCATGAAATACTTAATATTTAGCTGAAAATCCTGTACCAGACTTGTCTGTAAGTGTGAACTTAATGGATTTGAAAATATTTAATCTGCTTTCTAGCCAATTTCTCATGATTACCTTGAAAAACTATATATGTTAATTGGTCTAATACATAAAATTTAGACAGATATGGTTAGATATTTGTTAGAAATATCTGTAATATACATATTTATTTTTAAATAGACTACTTGCCCTATTTTTGTTTTCAGTTCACAATCAATTCTTCCTTGTAGTTATTTATAAATCAGAATGATACATGTCTTTAAGGTACTGCAGTCAGTGGAATTGCTGATAATAGTTGGAAAAGAGATATATTTTATTCTTTCCTCTAAAAAAGTCACCTCAGGATAATATCCAGTTTTTTTTTTTAACCCAGTAAAAGTTTTAGGCTATTATTTACTGAGTTAAACATAAAACCTGATTTTTTAAAAAGCATGGGGTATTGTATTTTTTCCTAGATATCTACTTGTGTTTTGTGTCAGGGAAAGATCAAGCATCATATAATTGAAGGTTTAATTATAAATTAAGATCATAGTAATTGAGTCTGACTCTCAAACAATAAAGACTGATAGATAAATTTCCACAAATTTTGTGTACCTAGGATCGTAACACTGATATCCTCTTTTAAATGTTGGATCCTTCCTCTAAATTGCTATAGCACATTTCAAACAGGCTTAAAGCTGCCCACCATGGTATATAAATATGTGACGTCAGATAACACAACACTGAAAGAGGAGTAAATTGTGTATACATTCATAAATTTTATACAAAAAATAATTCTTACTCTACAGCAAAAAGATTCCTCAAACTTTAGTAGGGAGAATAAAAATTACGTATTTAAAAAATACTATTGGTGAAAAATTTATAAGAACCAAAGTCATAGAAATGCATGAAAATTATAGGGATAATTGAGGAGGTAAAGTATGAAACTTAGGATATCTTGCCTTTCAGGGAAAATACATTCTAGAAATTTAATGGAGATTCGTACCTAAAATTAATCTGTATGTTGGTCTCATCTACATGCATGCTAATGCTTATCTGTTTCAATGTATATCATTATGTAATGTGTCCAAGGACTATCTTTATTTTGTACATGTATAATCTAATCTGTACCTGTACATTATTCCATGCTTAATAATAGCTACTTTTAATTGATAATTTACTATAGATTATCAACTTAACTTTCCATGAACAATTGTAATTAATAGTCCAAGGTCCTCCTAAGATAAGTAGTAAGACATAGGTTGACTTATTTTACATGAGGTATATAAAGCAATTTGCCCAAGGTCACATAGCTAGTAAGTAGTGAAGCTAGGCTTGAACCTGTTCTCTTGATCACTAAGATATTTCTTCTTGCATGTGTGTTACATCTTGTAGGCTTGAGGTAGAATTAAAGGGCTGTTGGCTACTCCTCAGCCAGGTTCTCTTGGGATGATTGGTCCTCTATTGTGTTAACAAAAATATCTGATCATCAGTCTTGCCATCCAGAAATGTAAATTCTGCAGTAAACTCAAAGATAATCAGCTTCTCAATGGCTGGTATACACTAACCAAACTGATATATATCCAGAATGAAAATGTACTAATATAGGATAATGAACATTTCAAAGTGATCTCAAGTACTACTGTCAGCCAGTCAGCTTGCCCTTTCCTTATAGGAGTTCATGGGAGGATTCAACATAAATTTATGAAATTCCTTTAACATTTATTGGTCATGCTTTGTGATAACTACCGAAGATACAGAGATGGTAAGTGCCTCACTGAGCTAATTTAGCCCTCAAATGGATGGCAAAGACAGATGAGTAGAATGACAATTATAAAATGATGTGGTAGAGTTGTGAGTGGGTTAAGTGGAAGATGCTGTGGAAGAACCATTACCCCAGCTTGAGGGACTCAGGAAAGTCTCCTGAGAGGAGGTGATGCCTGGGCTGAGTCTCAAAGGGTAAGATTTAACCAGAGGAGTGAGGGGTGTCTTTCTAGGCAGAAGGATCTGTGGAGCAGAAGCATAGAAGTAAGAAAACACTTGACACAAAAGGGAAGTACAGGGTTCATTATGATAGAGAGTATAAGGTTTCTTTTGAGGAAGTGGTAAAAAGTGAAATAAGAAAAGTCTAGAACTATATAATGAATGACTTCATGCATAAATATGCTTGATATGTTTTTCATCCTAAAAAGAATAGGATCTTATTAAGGATTTTGAGTATAGGAGTGACATATACATATTTCCATTTAAAACACATCATTCTGAAGTAGTGGTTCTTAAAGTTTAGCCTGCCTCAGACTCACTTGGAGGGCTTGTTAAGAGTTTCTGATTCAGCAGGACTGGAGTAAACCCCAAGAAAATGCATTTGTAAGTTCGTAGGTGACACTGATGCTACTAGTTTCCAGGTCACATTGTGAGAAACACTTCTCTGGAGAAGAGATTGTATAAGGATGAGAGTAGAAAAAAAGAACTCAAAAAGACACTATTTTGGAGAAATCCAGGAATAGGGGAAAAATAAAATGAGGCTTTGAACTAAGGTAGTGAATGGAGTGGATGATGAAAGGAGGTAGTAGATTGAACTAAGCAGATATCTAGAAGGAAAAATTGACTGGCTTGGTATTTGAATACCAGAGTGAGGGAACACTCTATTGACCTCCAGAAATCTCAATTGACTGTTTATTGGAAATGCCAAAAGAGATAAATGCTGGGAGAAGAAATTGGATGGAGGCAGTTGCCCAGAGTAATGGCAGAGGAGGAGAGGAGATGAGGTCTGATGTGACCATATTAAATCTGAGATAACAAGTACCCATCAATGTGTAAAAGTTGGCAAAAAGGAGCTGAGTCTGAGTCAGGATTTAGCAAAAGGTTCCCTTTATCACCTCAGCCATATGGAAGGGAATAGACAAGGAAAAAAGCAGCACAAAAAAATCATAATGGAAAGTGCTTCAAAGAGGGCACTCCATGGAAAAGGCAGAACCTTAAATCTCTTTGGTACTTTCTTCAGAAAACCCTATTCCATGCAACACTGACACAATTATGTTTTTGATACATATTAGATTTCCTGTCTAGGTTTGAGTTTGAAAAGGATACTTTGAACTTAGAAATATATAACAAAAATCTTTGGAATTTTACTTTTTTGCTAAATCCAGTGGCATTAACGCTCTTATCTGTAGGTCAGACAAGGATATTCGTTTTTCCATCAGAGAATATCCACCTCACCTCAGAAAAATTCTGCTTGCAGTTTTATTCATTTCTTCTACAAATATTGAATAAGTATGTTTTCTGCCAAGTCACTATATGGCATGCCAAGATGTCCTCCACATTTTTTTCCACACCTCCACTTACTCAAGAGAGCATAATAGTTAAAAATCATTGCCTCTGAAGTTAGCCTGTTTAGCTTTGAACACTTAGTAGTTAATGTAACCTTTGTCAAGTCATTTAAACTCTTGAAGACTCAGTTCCATCATCTTAAAAATGGTGAAAATAATCAGCTAAAAGAGCTGGGATGCTTTTTAATGAGGCAATAGAACTCTCAGCATGGCATCTGGTACAGTAAATGCTTAATAAAGGTTAATTATTATGTTACCCAACCAAGGTCTTAGGGCAGACTTACCCAGTGTGCGTTCAAAAACAAATACAATTCCAGCAACATGAAATACTCAGACTTACTGTCACTTTATAAAATTTCCCTTTACAACCCCTATATGTTGTAAATTCAGCACCTTATTTCTCTGAATTCTTCCTCATGTTATTCTTCAGATTGACATTCTGAAAGATCCTTGAAGTCAGAGAGGATGTCATAGCGTCTGGATTCCATACACCAGATTCAGTGTGGTGCCTTGTGCTTATTTTGTGTGCAACATGCATTTGTTGACTAAATTGTCTTTGTCATTCTCATGCCCTACGAGACTGTGAACTCTTTGAAAGCTGTGACCTTGACTTATTCATCATCATGCTCTCTGTGTCCAGCACAGTGCCTCAGTCATAACAGATGCTCAGTCATTCTCATTTGAAGGAATTAATTGTGTGGCTCAGGGAAAATTCGGATTTGGGCTGGACTATGCTTGCAGTAAGAGTGTAGATATTTTCCTTTATTAAAAAAATTTAAAGAATGACTAAATAGGACTCTTTCTGGCTTCCATAAGAAAGACGATTTATTGGTTGTGTGTGTTTCTTGCTTCTTCTCTGCCTCCCCGGAAATTTACCCTGTAAAGTTGCCAAGAAAACACTAACAGCTTAAGCCTGGTAGAGGAGGAAGATGCCTCATTAATAAACTCAGCTTCATTATTTGGATGCTTGCCTCAAGGAGCTGGTGTTCTGGGATGAAAGATTGTTTCCATTAAGCCTTATGTAAAAAACTGAATGATTTTTTAAAAGAAATTTTGTTTTCTGACTGTTACTCATTGCCAGTGCTATGTACCTACACACTATGAAATGTTACATAAAAATAAACATTATTGATTTTTAGTGTAATGTATTTGAACTATTTATTAATGCTCAGCACATATGTTATATAAAGTTATCAAGCACTGATTTATTTATTGTGCAATAATTAGGGTATCAGGTCTTTAATTTGAAGTATTGACAGTATTTCACCAGAAGATAAACTTAATGTATTGTTTATTATCTATTAAATCATCTTGTGTATTTTCCTTCTTATGAACTAGAAACTCTGGGATATATAGAAATGTATTGCCTCAAGATAATATAGAGTTGAGTGTCTTTTTTAAGGAGGATATCTCATTAGTGATGTATAATGGAAAAAAATGTACACTGTGCTTGGGGTTATAACACCCAGGGTTTCAAAGCTTCTTTGGAGCATTTACCGGCTGTGTGATCTTGGGCAAGTCATTCATTAACTTGTTCATTCAGGCATTCGAAAAAGATTTGGTGTACAGACACTATTACCTTGAGCCATGCTTTCAAAGTGATACATTTATACAACAATTAGAAATCCTTCATCATTTGTATACTCTGAGACTTGGCTGTTTTAGGTATAAAATTATATTACCTGCTTCACTCATTCAGTCAGTCAGTCATCCATTCAAAAAGTACTTGTTGAGCTCCATGTGTGGCAAACTGCTCTAGAGGCTGATGAGTGGTGCTCATCCCTTGCTGAACTCGTGACAACATTGTTCTTTTACCTTTACTCCTTTGGGCTTGGAGTGGTTATTATGATTTTCCGTCAGTCTCCATGCTTCACATTCCGCTGGATCCATTAAACCCTCCATACCTCTATAAAATATCCTCTGATTAAATGCTCTTTTACGTTGTTTTCGAGTTTGCCTTTTGTTACCGGGTAGAACCTTCACTGATTTAGACAGTTAGTTATATTTGGCTTGTTTTTCACACAGCAATGGAGCCAGTGTGGCTGGGTGGCATGAGAAAGAAGGATATGGCAAAAGACAAGATCAGTGAAGTGGGCAAAGCCAGATCATCACAGGGCTTGCATGACATAGTAATAAGTTTGTATTTTGTTCTAAGATTAGTGGGAAACCATGGAGGGGTTTGGATCATGGGAGTAATCTGATTTAATGTGCATTTTAAATAGATAGCTCTGACTGCAGTGTGCAGAATATATGAGGAATGAAGATACAAGAACAGATGCAGGACAACAGTTAGGAAGATCATTCTTTAGCCCAAGGGAGAATATTGTTGATTTGGTCCAAGGGATCAGGTTGGTAGTAATGCAGGTGGTAAGAAATAGTCTAATTCAAGCCATATTTTAAAGATAGAATTGGCAGGATTTGCTGATGGATTTGGACCTAAGAAACTGGGTACATGGTGATGTCAAGATGGACAGTACTGGGACAGAAACCTAATTTGGGGGAGGTTTTCAGGTGAAAATCAAGTTTGATTTTGCATTGTTTTAGATAACTGTAATACACCCAAGTGGAGGTTGTAGGCAGTGTAAATCTCTGAGGATAAAAGGAATCCAGAATTCATTAGCATACATGGTACTTAGGAGCCATGGTACTAAATAAAATTACACAGAAGGTGAAACTCAATGGATACTAAGACAAAAAGTATTTCAGGAAGGATGGAGTGGTTAACTGTGTCAAATGTGACTTAGAGACAAGAAAAATGATGATGAACATTGACAGTTGATTCAGCTAATTGGTTGTCATTGGCAGCCTTGATAAGAGGGGTAGCAGTGACGTAGCGGGGACAAAAGCCTGCATCGAGAGAGAACGGAACGTGAGGGATATTTGGGGGGAAGTTTTCCATTAAACGGATGAGAGAAATGCTTAATTTTGATATTTTGAATATATGAATTTTGTAAACTTCTCTACAAACATAAAATGTCTCATCATATTTTTAAAGACCTTGAAACAAATTTTAAATATAATAATTCAGTAAATATGGTTGATGTTTTCCTATTGATTTCACTATACTAATATATTTTTGATAGATTGTTTAGTGCATGAAAATGTACTCTATATTGAAATATAATCACTTTCCTCTAAAGATATTCTAAAATAATTGCAAATTACAAATATGCATAAATCAAATTTCAAAATACTCATAGCTGGTAACAATATTGTAATGCATTAAGTATTTTCATACTATGTAAAGTGATTCTTTAGAAGAGTAGTACTTGAAAACTTGATATTAACTTTAAATGTAACTATTAGGTTTTAAGATATTCTGGGTCTGATGGCATGTGCAATGTTAGATTCAACTGACTGTTTAGAATTTTCTATTCTTCATTTTTAATGTATTTGATACCCAAGCTACCTTAACATCTTTCCCTTGACCGTAACTGGCTGATCGTACTTTTCAGGGATAAAAATAAGGATCCAGCAATAGCCCTGAGTGAAACCTCAACTTCTAATATCCTCCTTTTTCCTACCTCCACACAGAGGAAGCAAGATTTACAACATCTGAACTTAATGATCTGCAGGGCAAACCACATGATTAATCCCTATAGCTCCATCATTCAAATTGTCTGTCAAGGGAAAAATATGTCAACTTTTAGAGCAAGGGAAAAAGTTGCAGATGGGCAACCAACAGCATCAGTGCAGCACAAAGTGGAGTTTATTTTAAACCTGGGCGGAGGTGATACCCATGCTCCAGGCTGCCCTCAAATTTCACTCTGCTTAGAGCTCTGACACTGACTGCTCCACTGTATCTGTGGCTCGCCGTTCCCAAGCCTTAAGACTTCTGATTCATGGGTCAGCCTTGAATTACCAGGTTTCCATCTCAGAAGCAGGGTTTTCCCATATTAAAAGAGACTGACTGTATACGGCTTGTGTCAAGGACTGCTAATAACCTCGCTCAGGTATTTGAACCTTGGAGAGGGAAGTGAAACTTTCATTACCTGAATTTTCTTTTTAAGAAGTGAATTGGATTCCATAATTAATAGATCCTAGTTTATTTGGTTCTGTGTAGATAACAGCAGGCCGTATAAAGGAGGCTATATAATGCTGATATTAAGCAGCAAGCTGTCCCTGAGCAGGGACAGGTGTCAGGTTGGCTTGCCACACTTCTGTAGATTTGACTGGGAAGGAGACAGTGATTCCAAATGGATTGAAAGAATATATTACATATACAGCATAAACGAAGTCTCCGTGGTGTCAGCTTTCCACACCCCTAAAAGGGCCAGGACTAGGGTGAGACAAGTAAGGTACTTAGGGCACAAAGTTTAAGGAGTCATTCACTCTCAGGATTGTACAAGTGTCAGCTTGTTTTTGCAGATGTCTAAGAATGAGGTGCCTAGGGTATAACATTTAAGGAGGCACTCACTGTCAGGATCCTGCAGGGGCAGGATCAGCACCTGTATGACCTTCAAAATGAGTGCCTCCTTAAATTTTGCACCTTAGTCACATCAGTAGCCTAAATCCAATTCTATACTTGGTCGCTAGGCCCACAGGACAACACTAAATTGGATGAGCCAGATGACAGACAACAAGAGTGACAGGCTGCTCTGCTGGGGAGGAGCCCACTCCATATTGCACCTTAGCAGTTTTATAGCCTGCAGATGGATCTGGGGATGGGGGAGATGAGTGCAGTGGAAAGTTCCATGCCTCATTGGTGCCAGGGAGGAGAATGAGAAACAGCCATGTGTAAGGTCTTCATGACTTGCTTACCTGGAGGTCCACAGGATATTCCCCCAAGACATGGGCCAACCTAAGGTTAGCTTTGCCTACATGGCCCATGTGGATATGTGCAAGGTCACCAGGACTCCAGGATAAAGCTGTTCTCCTACAACTGGTATTAAAAACGTAGGTTTGGAGTCAAACAAATATATTTTGTAACCCCACTTCTTAATAGCTGTGTGATTTTGGGTAAATTATATAAACCTTTTAGCCTAAGTGAGAAAAGAAATAACTACTTTGTAAGGCTCTTACAACTACCCTATAAAACTGTTTATAATGTATATAAAGCATTTAAAGAGTGCCTGCATGTAGTAAATGTTCAGTAAGTAGTTATTATTTTATTAGCTATTAAATCTAAATGAATATGGTAAGCAACATAGTTTTAAAAAATTCCGTAATGTAGTAAAAAATCAAAGTTTGTTTTGAATGTTTTAATCAAACAACATTATTACAGTAGTAAGTTTAAAAACCATCTAGGAAATCAATGTTTTTACTTTTTAGTGTCTCCCTTTTTGTTATCTCTATAAAAATACATGTAAATAACAAGATAGACAAATTTGTCAAAGATTTAAGTTATATTTTGTAGATAAGATATTCAGCAACCATCAGAAAGACTGACTCACTTTCAACTATTTTCAGAGTTTCTCAAGGGATTTATTTCACCTATTAATTTTACAACATAAATGCATTCATGCACACTTATGCTTGTTATTCACACCTGAAAATTTTTTTTGCGTCAAGTGATAGATAAGCCATGTTTAATTTGGGCATCTATCCAAGTAGGACACTCTCTCTCAACTTACACTCAAAATAGAAAATAAGATAAAAAAAGATTTTTTAATTGAAAGAATAAACAGAATAAAAGAATATATCTGTATTCTCTTTAGAGCCATGAGTTCATAATTTGCTTTAATTCAACATGTTAAAAAACAGAAATACCAATGCCTTTTCCATTCATCTTCAAAATTCTATTGTTGCTTTATTTTTTTTTCAAGACCATGACTATCATGAAAAGTTTAAAATTTTACAGATCTGAGCATTGGCCCAACTTTTCTACGATGGCAAGAAATCATGGTAGAACTTTTAATTAACAAGATGACAAAATGCCTCAACTAAATTGCTAAAATATTTTTTCTCTGAATTAATTTCCCTATTATCTCTCTGATAATGTCATCAGAAATTCTATTGTTAATATAATTTATATGCCTTTCTATGAATAACGAAGGTATTAACTCAAAATATACTTAACACCTTTTTTTTGTTCTTTTCATTTAAAATGTGCTTGGAAGAAACCTTTCATGTGAATAGAACTTTGTTTTTTGTCATGGTCATAACAGGAGTATTATCAAAAAATGTAAAGGTCTGTGTGTTTTATTTTGTTAATCTAATACTTTAGCCATTTCATTACCATTTTATTTCACTCCATGAAATTCTAAAACAATTTTTAGATTATATTTTAATCTTTGGATTCAAAAGGAATGCTAATTTTGTTTGCCGATTTATAAATATGTTTCATGCTTAATTTTATTGTATACTGACATGATTTACTTAGATAACAATAGAAATGTTAAAGATCACATAAGATCAAATAATTTAGATGATTTGATTGTTTATGGTATGCGTGGTGTTGGAATAAAGAATTTCAATAGGATGGAGAGGGAGGGCCTTTTCAAAATAGACTTAATATTGCAGACATATTAATTAGGATCTTTTAGTGTTTGGGAGCCAGAAACTTATCTTAAAGTTGCAGGCAGGGAGAACATACAGTTTCAAACATTGCTCAAATGATATTATCAAGGACTTAAGACACTCCCATTATATCTTATAGAATCCACATTGCCTTAATTCTCTGGCAGGCCCCTACAACATTTGAAACAATTTTTATAAACCTCTTTTAGAACTAGAATGGAGAGGGAAGAAGTTCTTCAAAGGGATGCTGGGTAGGAAAAAATATTATATACAATATATGCATTACGAAGAAGACAGTAAGTTTCTTGGCAAGCATTCTTGTGGTTGCCTTATCATTCATGGCCCTTAATAAAATATGCATGCAGAAATTCATCACTCATCAAGTCAGCTCCTTCAGATGGAAACTTTCACCACACCATCCCTTCCTTCTTCCCTGCCCTGCCTTTAATGTTTCCTGCACGTGCTCATTTGAGTCCCATATTTATTGTTAAGATTCCCCATTTTTGAGATACCGGTGAAATGATGTAATTGAGTCCCAAGTGAATTAGTAGCATATCTTCTTAATGATATCCAGGTGTTGGCTGTTTCTCTGATCATAGATATTTAAATTTCTTTTCCTTCTATCTTTACTCAATTATCTTTCTTTCATCTTTGATTTCTTACTGAAATACATTTCCCCAGGTTCCTCAAACCTATCCATTCAACTAGATGCAAACAGATAAGAAGTGACCAGGGTCACAATAAAGAAACTTTTTAGCAAAAACTGTAACTTATCAATTTAGCCCCAAACTCCTATTCATCTACCTATGAGCAGACAGGTTTTGTTGTTGTTGTTTTGTTTTTTCGTTTGGGAGGAGTGGGGGGATGGTTTAAAAATTAAAACAGTTGCAAACATTAAAGTCCTGAGAGATTTTACTTAAAAACCTAAAATTCTAGCTTCTTTTGAAAAAGCTATATGATTAGTAACCCTGGGACCAAAGCCGTACAACTGATAAGGCTGAGCTCTAGTTCCTAAAACAGCGCACTTGCTCTCGAGTTTGTCACAGCATCACCCATTTCTTCATTTGTGATACCTTTGTCAATTGTAATCATTTCTCAGGCATGATCTACTGTGGTTACCGATTTAAGATTAGAAATCAATCCTTATAAAAGAATAGCTAATCTGTCCATATCTGTTAATATTTTCATCTTCTATGTATAGTAATAGAGTGAACTGTAGATAATTAGATTTTTTTGTAGTTTAAGCATTTTCCATGGGTTCAGTATTTGCAAATAATATATTAAATTGCAGTTTCATTAAATTTTCTTTTTTCTGTTCTGCCCTCACTTCAGCTTCTTAGAGAATGAAACATCTGCTTTCCCACCTAGAGCCATTTTCTTTACATATTTCAAAAATAATTAGTCTGTTTGTATTTTTTTTCTATTTACAGATTATACAGAGTTGGAGAAAATATCTAGATTTTTAGATATGACAGTTGGTATAGCATTACAGTGTGTAAGATTGTCTCAAAACAAAACAAAAATATAGCTGACTGCCCTAACTTTGTAGCTAAAGAAAATATTACACTGTGGGACTGGGAAATTCTCCATGCTGTTGAGTGGCATTTTACAATCAACACCTCTCCCCTTTTCAGGATATCGAATCCCTAACAGGAGGGCTGACTGGTTCTAAGGGGGCTGATCCACCGGTAAGTTAGATTCTTCCTTAAATTTAACTATTGACGAAATGAATTATGTACATACCAGATCATCAGAGTTACTTGTATACAAATTGTCATACAGGTAACTTTTTGAAATAGTTTCTTTCAAAACTTTATAGCTATTGCAGTAACTAATACAAAAATGTGAACTTGCTCTGAGGTGTCATTTAGTGTTTTAAAAAGTTTTAATACTCATAAAATTCATCTCCATACGTTGATTCTAAAAATAAGAATAAAAGCTTCATTAGTATGTGTAAACACCTTATGTCCTACTAACGGGCTACAAAAAAAGTTAAAGCTTTTTGGAACTTGAGAGTTTACCATTGTAAATAAGTGTATGATTTCAGTTGCAATATACTTTCTAGTTACTGAGAAAAAATTATTTTATCAGCCCATTTTTTTCACAGTATTGATTCTTGATATTGCTGTTTCTTTCCTGCTTTACCCAGGAAGCTTCTAGAAAATTGGAGAAAGTGCTTGAAAGTTTTAAAAGATTATCATTTTTAGGCAATAGCAAGAGATTGATAGTCTAGTATTGGAACATTGTAGTCCTTTCTGTGATGTCTGATTTCAGAAAACATTGAGTAAAACAACATTCCTGTGATTTCATGCTTGAGGCACAAACATGAGTTCATGGTGTATATCTAAAGTAATAAAATTCAATTTATTTCAACAAACAGCCAATGCATAAATTTGTATCACTGCTTGCTTTTCACTTAGCACTGTGAGGTTTAATGTGGAACACACAGAATCCTGTGTTGTCAGTTTTTAGCTATACTTCATCTAGGCATCTAGCTGAAGTATATAACTACTTTAAGACACCACTGAAGTGTTAAAAAGATAACTTTCAATTGTAGCTCTTTCTCTCCTGTCTCACGCTCATGTGTCTCATGATGTTGTCTAATCTTCATAATGCTCCTAAAGTAGGCTAAACAACATGTTTTAGTCCTTTCCCTTCCTTTTGTTTTCATTGTCTAAATTTATGCAGGAAAAAAAATGTACTGTCTTCAGATAGCTGCTTATATTTAGTCCCTGAACCTATTATACTGCAGCATAAGACAAGATGAAATGTAAGTCAGTGTAGTAGTGTAGGTGACTGCTTATGTGATGTAATTTCATCCTGCTGCTTTGTGTTATGTTTGTGCGTAGCATTCAACTTTTATTAGAAGAAAAAATTCATTTCCTTTAAAATACTTCCCTCAGTGTTCACTGATTCCTGAAAGAATCCTGCGATTAGAGATAAGTTGGTTTTAAGAGGATTTGTCCCTTGTTCAAAACTAAACTAAACTAAACACCTCTCTTCTGCATGTGACCATAAAACTCTTACCTGCTATTTACATATTAAAATAAATTAGTTTATCATATCCTTTCAAGAAAGCAAGTTTCTAAACATGAAAGATTGAGTCAGCATAAATCCTAGTTACTGAAAGAAGCCCCTTACAGGGGAAAAAGGTCACAGAAAGGAAAGATGGTGACCTAAAGGCGAACTTAATCAACTTAATTCCCAAAAGCTAAAAGTGAACTGTATATTTGTCTGTATTTTTATACTACATGTGTGTATGTCTTTTTTTCTTTGGACATAATTTATAATATTACGAAGATATAGGTTCTCTCTTGGCCATCCCTTACCATGATGATGGGTATTTTATACTGCTACCTACATTTTCTGAAATTCAATGGTAGTGCTTACTTTATAACTTTTTGTAGAGTGGAAAACATCACACAAATGTCAGAGTACATAAGAGCTAAGACAATCTAGGGTGTTAACAGTATACATACATTTAGTGTTTCCCACTGTTAAAGAGATATTGAGAGGATATTACCAAGAGCTAGGTAATAAAATCACTTTTTAATCCTTTATAAAGCTTATATAAAGTAGTCTAAGTATGAAGGTAAAATGGTAATGGTGTCTAGAGTTGCTTCAGTCATTTAAGAATAAGGCTTTGAATTAAGCTATTGTTTTTGCCCCCGTTAGAAAACTGAAAGTCAGATTAAATTATATATAACCTAAGTCCATTTGAAGTTTCATATTACTTTTTCCTTCTTTAAAAAAAGGCCTTTCTAATAGATTATCTGAATACTGTTATCCATTATCCATTTCTAAAGTTGTGTCTTTTTTATAAATGTTGACAGCGTATTACTAAACCCATTCTATGATGAAATTTTCATTGGTAAGAAATTCAAGTTCCTATAATTTTTCCTCATTGAACAGAATATATAAAGTGTTGAATGAATGGTCTCTCACAAGGGTATGTAGCTGTGGAGTAATTTCTTTACCAGTATAATAGAAATATCAGATACATCTTTAAATATAAATGGCATATTTAAAAATCGAAAAATTTTCTGTGGGTGGATATAAATATTATTTCTGAAGCATTAGGAAAAAGTGAATTTTGCATTTTTTCAAATAGTAAGCATGTATAAAAAGTTGCAAATGTCAAATTTGCAAATGTCATTATAAATAAATTTGCATATCTGGTAAGAATAAACTTGAGTGACTCCAGGAATATAGTTTGCATTAATATTTTTATTATTTAATATTTTTAACAATATGTTAAGTACATTTTTTGAAAATTCAAGAAGTCTCAGTTTTAATGCTAATAATAACAGAGAATCACTCATTCATTATTTTCAGGGGCAATTCAGGAAGTTTTATAATGGCTTTCTTCTGAAAAGAATTTCAAAAAGTATGTTTTTAAATTTGTAAACTGGAAATCAGTTGCTGCTACAAATAAAACTTGCAGATTTTTCTAAATCACATAGTTATCTTAGAAAATAAACCCTTCTATCATTAAGAAAAATATGGCCCATTATGTTAACTTAAAATTGTCTTTGAAAATTTGTATCAAAGATATTCTACATTCTGCATATATTTTTCATTCATAAAAATTAGATCACAGATTAACCTCCAGTGTAAAAACATAGCATATATTTACATATAAAAATAAAAAGGAAATAGATAATTAAAATCTAAAGGGTAAAATATCATTATTAAGTGCTTTTTTAATATACCATTTTTCTATAGTGTTTTAAATTTAAAATATTACCATTATTAAAAATGAAGAGCTTGTGAAATGTATAGGTGTCAGGGATATCCCTCATTATCAAGTTGTCAGGTCATCAGGCCGGCCATTAGGAAGGCCAGGGTAAGGTCTAGGTAACTCAGTTTCTGATAGCCAAGGGGATTTTAGATGCTGAAAAACAGGTATAAAGCATGAATAGTTATACTGCTATACCAGCTGAACCTGGTATCTGGAGAGCTGTGGATATGCAGGTCCATGTGGTACCAGTAGTGTGACAGATCACTGTCCTGTTTTGAGCCCATGAGCTGGTGACATAGAGGATTTGGAACCTCAGCCTGGAGCCAGGATTCGTCCCAGACTGCGAGCTAGGTCTAAGTCTGCAGGTGGGTTTTAGTAGCTCAGCTGGCTTGGCCACAAAAGTTAAGTTTCGTGATATAGATCTAAACAGACTAATGTATACAATGAGGGGAGTTTCTCTTTGTCATTTGGTTTAAGAAACTTTCTGATTATTTATAAACTGATATAAACTAGCTAGTTACTTTCCTATTATTTCTGATTCTTTTTGAGGGTTACTATGGACAAAATCTAATAAAGAGTAATGTGGGACAAACCCTAGACTATATGAAACAAATTACTGAACACACTGGTCAAGTGTCGAAGTGTCCTGATAGTTCATAGTTCTATTATCAGTGTTTGAATCAAGTCCACCTCATTGCCTCATCCAGGACTTACAGCAAGAATGCCACTGGGGCTATTCAGTTCCTCCCTTGTTTTTCTTTCTATTTGTTACCCCGGAGTGAGAAGCTCTATAAATTTGCTTCCTACACAACTTAGTATTTTAATTGTTCTAAGTTTCCGTTATTCAAATGCTAATGGTTCTCTTTATTTCTAGAGTGTGATGAATAAGTGAGTATGCATCTAATTGGTATCCTTGGGCTTGATATGCACACTGTCCTGAACATTCTCCAGCTCTATTAATTCTTTCCCCACTGAGGAACCAGAATTGTACATTCCATGTTTTTGTACTTTCTGTTCTCATTTTAATGGTCTTCCTGATGGTTCTTAGCAATTTGAGTAAACACTCCACAGAATTTAAAACAAATTCAATTTCCTGAGGGTGCTATTTAGACCAGGTTATATATTTTTCATATTGTAGATAGCATTAAAATTTTAAAGTCTCCAAAACTGATCTTAATTTGATTATTCAAAAAATGCCAATGTTCTACTCACTTGCTTCAAAAGATAAGGGAATAAAATATGTGAGTCTGAATTTTTATCTAATTTCATTTCTTTCAGCCTGAATGTTATATTGCTATATTACTAACTTTCATTCTCGTATTTGTTTAGTCAGAATTCAGTGTATATTTGAGTGTATGCTGTTTGCTAGACATTTGTTTAGGTTTTGGGAATACAGTCGTAAACAATTCACAGTTTCTTATTTCAGAATCTTACAATATAGTGGAGTAGACAGGTTGGTAAAAACTAATTACAATATAATGTAAGCACAGGATGAAATGAAAATAAGAGGATCACGTAATCCAATTGATGGGAGTAAAAAGGGGCTGGAGGATCAAGGAGGGCAAATAAAAGAAAATAATATCTAATTGTAGAATGAGTTGAAGTTTGCCAACTGAGAAACATGGAACATGGAATTTTAAGTAAGGAAATACTATATGCATAAGTTAAAAGTTAGAAAATAACTTACAGTGGCTAGAGTATGAAATAAGCTGAAGGATGGGAGGTAGTGGTGAGATAGAAGGTAAAAGATTAATCCAGGGCAAGAAGTAATTTCATGGAAAAAAATTGTACTCTATACTAAAGAACATGAGGACCCATTAAAGTCTTTAAACAGGAGAGTCACTTTATCAGCTCTGTCCTCTAGAAACATTTTTCTGACTCTAGTGGAGAGTGATTTAGAGAAACGACTAAGCAGGAAAACCATTGAAAAAGGCTCTTGCAGTCATCCAAAGGAGGGATGACAAAAATGATAATGGTGATTTTTTTTTTGTCTGTCCTACTATATTATAAAACTAATTGAGGCAATGTCTCAGGGGAAAGTCAACATTTTATTTTGTTTAAAACAATAAATTTTTAGTATGAGCCTATCAAGTGACAGTGAGAATGGAGAGGAATAAACTGATTCATGAGCTATTAAGGACTTAGTGAACACACAAGAATAAGTGGTTGTTTGGAGGAAGGAGAATAAAACTTATTGAAGAGTCAAGGATGATTTTGCACTTTCTAATTTGGCAATTGAATGGATAAAGGTACCATACATAGAGACAAGAATCCCATGAGGTAGAGCATTTCTGGAGGGGGGATATTGAGTTCAGTTTTGGACACATTAAATTGAGGTGACAGAGTTTGGAATATATGAATGATTTTGGAATTTAAAGGTTAGATATCATTTATAGCCATTAATTTGAACATGTAGAATAGTTAATTGACACTGTTGGAGCTGATGAAATCATTCCAAAAAAATGTATTCTGAATGAGAAGATAAGAGTTCAGAATAAACCCCTGAGGAAGAAAAGCATTTAAAGGTCAGAGGAAAGGGAAAGGGAAAATTAAGAGGAAGAGTATTTCTCAAAAAAGATAAAACAGGTTGGTTACAGGAAAGAATACCAGGAAAGTTTGTAATCACAAATGCCAAGGTCAAGAGAGGGTGGTGAAAAGGGTTATTAGCAGTTTCAGGATGTTGAGAGTTCAACAACAGAGTGCCCCACTGAAATTTAGCAACAAGAGGATAAAGGGTGGTCTAGGTGAGAATAATTTTAGTGGAGTAATTCAGGTAGAATCAAGTTTCCAGTGGCCTAAGAAATTAAATGGAAGGTAAGAATTGGATTCAGTGGCTAAGGAAACAATTTCTAAGTGTTTAATTATGAAGGAAGTGAAAAGAAATAATAGCCAATATAAGCGATGAGGCTGAGAGACAATTATTTTAAGGAGAGAAAATTTGAGTGTGTTGAAACATACGGAAAGCACATAGAGAGGGAAAAGAATTTACTGAGGAAAGAGAAGTTAATTAATAGGTCATTGGATGAAGCAGAAAAAGATGGACTCCAGAGCATGTTACACAGAAAGAGAAATGTCGCTTCAGATGTGAAATGGAAGTAGGAAAAAAGAATGGAAACTGATGCAAACATTTTTGTAGGTGGGGATCTTAAAAAGTTGCAAGAGTTTCCATTTAATCGTTTCTGTTTTCCCCACAAAGTTAAAAAGACCTAATTAGCTGACAGTAGTGGGGAGATGATGGGTTAAGATATTTCAGGAATATAGAGAAGATGCATCTAGCCATTATGGATTGTGGGAGAATTAGGTAGACCATAGATGGATTAGTGGAAAGTGTTGGGGTACACTTGTAGGCAGTGAATTTGTAGTGGTTATAAATAAACTCAAAGGTGTGTTTTCTTTTCCTCCAACAGTGCTCTGTAGCCCAGGTATGGGCGGGGGTGGGGGGGATGCCTACAGTCATTTTAATTTCAGGCTGTGGTTCTGCCAGTCAATTACTGTGGAAGGCCAATGGAGCAAGATAATTGAGAATATTAGCAAGAATGTCATAAAGTCTAAGCTGAATAAGAATTTCAGTGAAGGTAGGAAGGGATTGATGAAGCAGAGTATTCAGGGTCTCAATAAATTTGAAAAACAGGGTGTAGGAAGAGGGATACAGAATTGTGGTGAGAGGGTAAAATGCTTGATTTAAGCATTTTAGGACCAAAACATTCCCAGGTGCTGGTAAGACCCAAGTTGTGGTCATGGAAATGGATGAAGTACAGAGGGAATGAAGCTCATTGGAACTGATGACATCAAGGAACTGAGAGGCCAGTTGGATGGATTATCTATGTGGACCCTGCAGTCTTTTCTACCTATATTTACTCTCTTGATAATCCTAGCCTGTTTTACAGCTTAAGTGCCATCTAGACACTGATAACTGAATAATTTACATCTCTAGACTGGATCACTCCCCTGAACTTCAGACTTGTATATCCAACTAAATATTTGACATGTCTACTTGTATATCCAATATGAATTTAAAGCATAACAAATTAAAAACTGAGCTTCTGGTCTTTGTCACTCTCCACAAACCTCCTGCAGTTTCCCACCTATCAATTAATGGCAATTTCATGCACTATTTACAAAGTTAAAGCCTTAGAGTCATCCTATGAGTTCTGTCTTCATAATTTGTTGATAACTTAACCAATTTTCAGAAACACCCGTACAAAATTACCACCTTGATCAGAACCACCATCCTTTTCATATGTCCTTTTTCAGTGAACCAAGCAGGATAAATTTCTTAAAATATGAGTCAGATCATGTCACATCAAGGCTTAAATCATCATTGGCTTCCCATCAGAATAAAATCCCCAAAGCCCATGGAGTGGTTTCTAAGATGCTTCATGACTTCTCACCTTACAATTCCTCTAGGAACTCATCTCATACCTTCCTTCCCATAGTTCATTCCAACTTGATATCCCTTTACCTGGGTATGCTGTTGCTATTATTCCTTCTGCTTACCATACTGTCTCCACAGATAGCCCCTAAACCTACTCTCTCACTTTCCTTGGGTCTTTTGTTCAAATGCTAATTTATCAGAAAGATCATCCAATATTCTTTTCTCTGGCCCTATGTGTTTATTGTTTGTTTTCTTCTACTATAATATAAACTCCATATAGTCAGAGGCATTGTCTCTTTTGTTCACTATTATATTCCAAAGGTCTAGAATAATACTGTTATGTGAGTTCCTCAGTGTATATTTGCTGAATGAGTAAGAACAAATACTGTCAAACACATGATTTATATGATCATATTTGTGTACTTAATATATTGATAAGAACTCTAGCAGAATACCTTATGGAGAAAGGGATTGAGGCTGTTATAATAATTCTGGAATGAGATTACACGAGTGTACTTCAGATTATGGTAGTGGTAGCAAGAATTAAAATAGCAGAGAATAAAAACCTTACAAAGGCAGTATTAATAGAATCTTCCGGTGGGAAAAGAAATAGGACTCAAGGATAACTACAAATATTGGCCACTGGGAAAAATAACAGCAGTGCAAAAATCATAAGGATATATTTGGATACTGAATATCTTATTTATTTATCTTGTTTAATATCATTAAATATAATCCCTTTGAGAGCAGAAATTTCTGCCTGGTTTATAACTACACTCCAACAAACGAATGAAGAAGAGGAATTTAATAGGTCTTCAGATGGAACAAATGGAAACCAAGTATTGAAAATTTCAATAAATAAGAAAGTAAAAGATGTGAAGTGGAACTTCCATTGTGGATTCAAAATTTTACTTAGAGCCTCAAAGCATAGTACCATTGGTGATAAGCATCTCCGCATTTCATGAAGAAGTGCTAAACATACCCACAGACTTACTAGTTAATAATTACAGTAGTATCAGTCCTGCCACTGTGAATCACCACCTTTAGCCTCTCTAAGTGAAAACCAGAAAGGACTCATTCGCAGAATTTCAGCCGGTAAGAAGTAATGCAGGGTTTTTACTCTCATGAAGAAGAGAAGGGTGTCCTTCTCCTAAGCCAAATGGGAGTGGACCCAAAGGAATGACTCATAGAAGAAGGCAGTGTTATCTCTGTGTTTAGATTTTATTCAACAGCTATCTCAGCGGGCAATTCCATGGAATATATGTAAGGCAAGGGGAGAAGGAAATTAATGTGTATCCCTTAGAGTTTGAAGATATACACATAACAACTGAATCAAATGTTTGCTTCCTATGTGCCGGTGTGGATAGGGGATAGGGAAGAAACGAATCAATAACTTCATTTTAATTATTTAACTTATCAATATTTTTAACTAGTCAGCTAGTCAGAATAGGTACTTAAAATATTGAAGTCATGAATATGTAGCCAAAATAATGAAAGATAGTTCGTATGCAGGAATTTTGTCGTGAGAGAAATGTAATGCTTTATATATATGATACCAAAAGATTTCTGTGTTGGGTAATTTCCTATTCATTAATGCATTACTGATTAGACCTATTTAAGCATCTGTATTTCAACACAACCTACTTATTTAGAGGGCACATTTGAACATGGTTTCCTATATTCAAACATTTATATCATGTTTAATATGAAAGTGAGCAAAGAGATATGAATTACAGACTAACATCTAAAAGTTGGGTTAGAATAACACTGAATGAGGAAGCACTTTTGAGATCTCTCAGCATATTGTTTCACTGGTGATTAATGTGTTAAGAAACATTTTAGAAATGATTTTTTCCAGAATAGGAGAAGTTATTTGGGAAGCTTAAAACAACTTCTTGTTAGAAATAAGGGTCTTAGTTGTTACTTACTATTAATTTCTCATCAATCTATAAGAATAAAGGTACTTGAAATTTTTTTGAGGGAAAAGCAATATATTAATGAAAAAGGACATAATAAGTAAAATAAATTAGGAACTTGCATTATTGCAAAGATATATTATTTTTGTTAATAATAATAAAACAATAAACTATATATTAATATATACTCAGTTTTCTGATCATATAAAGTTTAATATGAATCATTTTAATTTACCTATCTTTGTTCCTCAAAATCCCTATTGCAGTTCTGTCCAAAATAGTAATATTATTTCAATTACAGACATTGTAAATACTTGTATTTTATTCTTTTCCTATCTTTTCTATTTCTCTTTATTTTTATTGTACATAAATTTATTTGTACATATGTGTGTATTTATATATAGCATATATAAGCACATTTAAGTATATATATAAATATATATAATATATATAAACATACATATTTATATATATTTCTTTTTTTTAATTTTAATATGTATTTTCTCCTACAAAAAATGGGATTTTTTTTAGTTTCTTGACTAAACAAGAGGCTGGTTTCTAATTAGACTGCTCTTATCCAACATAATAAAGTGGGACTATTTTTATTCTTGATATTCATCTTATTCATCTTATTCAAAGATGCTTATAATTTTGGATGTTTATTTGAAAGACAGATGGATGAATACAGCTTTATACATGTAATTGCTCATTAAAATGTGAAAAATATAAAGTAAGAATAAAAGTTTATTTAGGAAACATATTTGTAATGCTACTGTGTATGCAGTACTATTCTGGGACTTTAGAAAAAATGAAAGATATCAATTCAGTGCTATAGATTTTTGCACTCTAACTGGTTACCAATTGTTTCTTTTAAAAACATGATTGATAAGTGTAAAACAATGGTACATAGATAAATACTTTTGTGTTATATGGAAATAATCACAGTAAGTGTGTTTAGGGGGGATTTTTTGGAAGACTTGTTTTGAGAGGTGAATGTTGAACCAGATGTTGAAGATCTAATTTGCATTAAGCTAAAATCTTTATTTTGGATGGAAGGAATTAAGGGTCTTTCGTATCCAAAAGTAGTTCAACTCTATAGACTTTAGCAACTCATAAAACTGGCTATTGCAACTTATTTATAGTACATCAGTTTAAATTTAATTGCTGAAGTTTAGAGTATAAAATTAAACCTGGTCTTGGGGTACTTTTTTAAAAGTATATGTGAGTTATTTTTTTCTAGGAAGGCCCAGACACCCTCCAGGGGCCTCTGCAGCTTAATGGCTAAACACCTGTTCAGCCTCAATGAGATTAGACTATGGGCCAATTCTTATTTGGCCATTCCAGAAAAGAGTCATGATTGCACCCAGCTGGCCCTCTAAGAAGGAGGGTCTGATGAGCCACTCCTGCATAGCCTGAGGCAGTAGAATTTGCACAGATTTAGGGCTGCTGCTATTGCTTTTCCAGGGATCCCAGTGAGGTGATGCGCTACCTCGTTTGGCAAAATGAGAAAGGAGCTAGTTTTCTGATGATTTGCCCCATTCTATCACTGGTATTCATCAAATGTTGGCTGGAGAAACTGCACACTTCTGTGGCTCCCCTATTTCCTCATTAGGTTTCCAGAGGAGGCAGCATTGAGGCTTACTTGTCCTTCTAGCCCTGCCTAGGAACTTGTGTTGCCATGTGAAGGAACTTACCTGGAAGGAAAACAACTTATTCTAACTACCTTTCAGTAACTACATTGTCTTTTTCAAATGCACACTCAGGGAAACATGAATCAGCAAAATGTGAATGCTGAAATTACATGCATATTCTCTTTTTTCACTTAACATTAATTATAACCACTACAGGCACTTTAAAAAGGAATCTGATTATATATTCATCACAAAGTTATTATTTTGCAAAATTATTATTTTCAGTTGAAATCTGTGTTGTTTCAAGAACACCACATAATAGGAATATGCCTTATGATAGGCTATTACATTATTTTTCAAAAGATATTTGAATATACTTATTTATAAGTATAGGCTATTAAATTAGTTTTCAAAAGATATTATTCAAAAGATATTTGAATTCAAATATCTTTTGAAAAATAATTTAATAGCCTCTACTTATATATATACTTATAAAATTATAAGTGTTATAGGAAATATACTTATAAAATTATAATAAATGTTATAGGAAAAGTAGAAGAGTTATAATATTAAAAATTTAATATTTGGCTAAAAATGTTCATCAAAGTCCCTGGAAAGTTGCAAAATCATCTTTTGGCTATATAGCAAATTCTCCAGATATCTTATATTTTACTCATAGGAACAATTTATATTCTTATTGGAGTATGGTGGAAAGTTTTGTGGTAATGCTAGTTATTTTTTCTATTTTTCCTTTTCTTCATCATAGATTAAAATGAGTAATCCACATGAGTGACTATTTTTCTTCTATGGACAAGCTTTTTGAAAAAAAAAAAATTAAAAATCTTGGTATTCATATCCAGAAACACTGGGTTTCATTTAATTTACATTACCATTCTCTAAAAGGCCAGGAAATTCACTAAAATTTGATATTACAACCAACATCATTATTTTAACTTTTAAATAAGTGTATATAAGTAATTGTATTAAATATAAGTGGAAGTAATTGCATTAAATATAAGTGGAAAAAATAGTCAATGTGAAATAAAGACTGTCTGAATGCATTTTTTTTTTTTTTTTTTTTTTTTTTTGCGGTACGCGGGCCTCTCACTGTTGTGGCCTCTCCCGTTGCAGAGCACAGGCTCTGGACGCGGAGGCTCAGCGGCCATGGCTCACGGGCCCAGCCGCTCCGCGGCGTGTGGGATCTTCCCGGACCGGGGCACAAACCCGTGTCCCCTCCATCGGCAGGCGGACTCTCAACCACTGTGCCACCAGGGAAGCCCTGAATGAATTTTTTTAAACTACGTGTAGTTTATAAAAGAAATCTAAAATATGGTAATAAAGGTTGAAACTAAAATGACAGAAAAGATATACCATATAATACTAGGTAACAAATAAAGCAGATGCAGCTATATTAATTTCAGAAAGTGCAGTCTTTCATAAAAAATAGTAAATATAAAAAGAGAGATACTTAAATATAAAAAATGGTATACCAGGGGGCTTCCCTGGTGGTGCAGTGGTTGAGAGTTTGCCTGCCGATGCAGGGGACACGGCTTCGTGCCCCGGTCCGGGAAGATCCCACATGCCACGGAGCGGCTGGGCCCGTGAGCCATGGCCGCTGACCCTGTGCGTCCGGAGGCTGTGCTCCACAACGGGAGAGGCCCGCGTACCGCAAAAAAAAAAAAAAAAAAAAAAAAGGTATACCAGGAAAGTAGAAATTTTATATGCTTATGTACCTAATAACAAACACTCAAAATATAGAGAACAAAAGTTAGCAGAAATAAAAAGAGAATTAAAATGCCCTTTGTCATGGTGGAATATTATAACACTTCTTTCAGTACCTGACTGAACAAGAAAATAAAATCTGTAAAGATAATGATAATATGAGCAATATGATAAACAAGATTGTCTTCAGTGATATATAGAGAATCTTGCATTTTATTTCCCAAAATTGACCAAATGTGGATCATACAGGAAAACTCAACAAATTTCAAAGAATTGAAATCATACAGAATATGTTCTCTTACAATAGCAGAATTCAGCTAGAAATTGATACAAAAAATGAAATTAAAAAATGATAAATAGAAAGTACTTAAGTTTTTGGAAAGTATGCTCTGTGCTTCTAATTAACTCGTTGGTCAGAGAATTCAAACTAAAAATAGGAAAAAAATGTTGAATTTAGTGATATTAGAGTACTACATATTGAAACGTATTAGGAGGTAAAGCCCCACTTAGAAATTTATATCATTATTATATGTTAGAAAAAATAAAGGCCAAAAATCAATGATCTAAGCATTATCTCAAGAAGCTAGGAAATAAAAGAGCAAATAAAACCTAGGGTATATAGAAAGAAGGCAAAAATGAAGCTAGCAGCAAAAATTAATAAGGTAAAAATATTTAAATAAACACACCATTGTAAAGCAATTATACCCCAATAAAGATGTTAAAAAAATAAAATAAATAAATAAAATGGAATATAAAATAAAAATATATATATTTAAATAGAGTATAAACAAAGCTAAACGTTGGGTTTTTTTTAAAATTAACTGATAATTCTTTGGTGGGTTGGTAAAGTTCAAAATAATGAGGCTATTTTGAGCACAATTTATGCTGATGAATTTGAAACTGTAGATGAAATGAGAAAATTCCTAGGAAAACATGTCTTAAACCATGTTAACCCAAGAAATTAAAAAGTGCCAATAATACTTCACATGAAAGAAATGGAATCATCAATTAAAAAATCTTTTCACAAAGAAAAATCCAGGGCCAGATGGCTTCACCTGTGAATTCTGTTATCGTTTAAGGGAGGAATTATACTATTAAAATTTCTAAAAGACAATTAAAATGAAGAAGCACTTCCCAAGTCATTTTATGAGATGTATTATTTTTCTATTGTTGTGTAACAAATTACCACAACCTAAGATGCTTAAAGCAACACACTTATTATCTCAGTTTCTGTGGGTCAGAAGTCTGAGGATAGCTTAGGTAGGTCCTCTGCTCAGAGTTTTAACTGGTTGCAATCAAGGTGTGGGCTAGGCGGCATTCTGATCTGGAGCTCCGGGTCTCCTTCTGAGATCACGTGATTATTTGTATATATGTCTATATATACATGTATGTGTGTGAGTGCTTGTGTGTATATGCATATATACACACATGTGTGTAATGATGGTTATGATCTCCATTACCTTTGTCATTCATATTCTCTTTAGTTAGAAGCAAATCACAAGCCCTGTGATGCTCAAAGGTACGCCCCATATTCACCCCTTCTATAAACCCCCTGCCCATGCTCAAAGGGAGGGGTTTATAGAATGGATGAACATGAGGGCCACTCTTAGGTCTGTCTGCTACATGAGGCCAAAAAGTCTTAAAGCAAGACCTGAAGTATTACCAAAATGTTAGTTAATTAAATGAAGCAATACATGAGTATATGACATCAGGACCTAGTTGGGTTCCAGAAATGCAAAGTTATTTTAACTTTCACAATTCAGTGAATGTAATTCTCTGTGTTAATTAATAGAGAAAAGAATTCTTATGATCATCTACACAGATGCAAACTAAATGTAGATAAAAATTCAGCATTTGTTTATAATGATATTTTTATATCATATAATGACCATGTAATGACTTAATATCATTACATATTAATGATATAATTATTTATCATGGTAAAATTTCAACATTCTAGAAATAGAATGAACTTTCTTATTAATTATTGAATGTCATTATTTTATTCAAATGTTTATTGAGCAACTAATATTTGCCAGGAACTCAGCTGTTTTCCCTGTTTATATACACTCATGAGAATGTCTTCCTTTAAAATACTGACAGCTCTCCATGCACATTCACTATACAGAGAAGATTACTCTACTTATCAAAGTACTTACACATCAAAAGTACACACAAAGTACTCTACACTTACCATAATGTATAGCTGGGTTTATTTCTATTTAATAATAAATATTTTTCTCCCACCCTTCTATGTTTATTTCCTTCCTTTTTATTTAACCAAACAGTAGATCTTCCAGATCTTTCTATATTTAACAGCTGGAGATGTCTAACTTTCAAAATTCATTTAATATAATTACTCCCTTTTAATGGCTAGATCACACAAACTTACTTCTTGGCCAACCGTACGAAATTAATGAAATAAAAAATCTTTGAGGAAATGTGACTTTCACCCTAGTTTGATTTTTTTTAAAGTGTAAAGAAGATAGATTATAGAAGATAGAAATAAATTATGTGATATACTTTCCAGATTATAGAAGATAGAAATAAATTGTGTGATATACTTCCCAGATAATTTGGAGCATGAAAATTTTGTAACCTGTAATAGTTACACTCATTGTATAGAAAGATAACCAGCACCAGAATGAAGATTTAAAAAGTTATATTATTTTTGTTTCACTACTCTGTGCAGAACTTTAATTCTACAAACCAACCACCAAAATGCATACATAGTAAATGATAATTAGGTAGAGGTTTATATTAATATTCTTTTAAACTACTGGTAAATGTCTGGAATTATGTTTATTTTATGGTTGTTAACATTGGGACTTAATATATCGCAGCCTAAAAAAGTTTCCAGTATAAAATAGTCTTTACCTGGTATTGTTTTTAGAGGATGTAACTAGTATTAAGCTAAAGAGTACAGTTGATATCTTGGATCATATGGTAAGACTCCCTTCCTTCCTTCCCTCCTTCCTTCCCCCCTTTAAAATTTTTACTTATGGATCTATTTCTTTCAAAGCACTAATCAACTCTTTACATTGGATTACATGGCAGTCAGTCTTGATTTGCTTATCTAAACTAAATGATGTTGGATGCCATAAACAACACAGGAAGAATGCTGTGTCCTAGTCCTTAAGAAATGTAGTTCTAAAGTCGTTAAGGAATTAACTTATGTTCACATTTTCAGTGCTATTCAAACAATTTTAAATATTTATTTGGACATAAAGCAATTCCATTTTCAAGATATTGTAGTAAGAAAGGTTGCTGTAGATACTCAAAACGAAGTTTCATTTATATTAATGTTGAAGATGTGTCAAGAATTGAAATGTATTGCCAAAGTGTAACTCTAAAAATGCAGATTTTGCTGAAGTATATAAAGCTTTTATTTAACTATCATATCAAGCAGAGTATCCATAGCCACTCATCTAACTCTTTTATTATTTTCTATCAAGGTTAGATTTAATATGAATGACTGAGAAGGCAACTTTCTTTCCTTTTCTTAAGATGTTATTGCCTTCGGCAAGCTAGTTTTTATGGAAGCAACAAAAAAAATTTCCTTTTGCAGATCTATCAGAGAACTCTATAATCCTTACTCTCAGATTAACAGACTACAAGTTTTATATTTAGTTTTCTTGAACTTTAGATGTTTTTTCTCAACAGCTCATATAATACAAAGTGTTATTGCCTTATGTCTTCCCTTTTCCTTTCCATTATTTTCTCATATTTTATCATTAACACCCATTTAGATTTACAGGTGTTTTTGTTCATTTTATTTTCTTCCTCACTTGTACTCTTTACTCCTCAAGTAATTTTGTTACTCTTCTCCATTTCTTAAATACTCCAGCTGTTTCTTGCTAGCTTCCTTTGAGTATGCATGATGACAAAGTTAAATTAAGAAATACTCCAAAAAAAAGAGAAATATCCTATGTTCTTAACTGATCATACAGAGCATGTGCGTGTACACACATACACATAAACACGTTACTATATAATGTTTTTTCTTACATTTATACATTTATATTTAGTATGTATATATGTATACATACACATATATGTAAACTTAAATACTCCACTGAAATTATACATGTTTGGCTGGTGTTGTGAAGGAAACAACAGGGGGCTATAATTAAGAATGGAAGACAAGGTCAAAGAAGTTCTCTCTGAGGAAGTGACTTCAAAAAGATGAATTACCTGACGAGTAGATGATGAATGATCTGGGAGAATGTAATAACATAAGGAGAGTAGTGGGTTAAATAGTGTTCCCCCCAAATTCATGTTTACCCAGAACCTTGGAATGTGACCTTATTTGGAAATATAGTCTTTATAGGTGTAATTAGTTTAGGATCTTGAGATGAAATCATACTGGATTTAAGGTGGGCTCTAAATCCAATGACTAGTGTTCTTATAAGAGGAGAGCACACAGAGAGACATGTAAAGGAGAATGTCATGTAAAAATGGAGACAGGGATTGGAATCATGCACCTATGTATCAAAGAATGACAAGGGTTGCTAACAATCACCAGAAACTGGGAGAGAGTCATGGAATAGATCCTCCCTCAGAGTTTCCAGAAAGAACCGAACCTGCCCAACTACTTGATTTCAGACTTCTGGCACCCAGAACTATCCAGTTCTGTTTTAAGCTACCAAGTTTTTGGTAATGTATTTTTTTATCTTTTTTTTTTTTTTTTTTTTTTTTTTGCGGTACGTGGGCCTCTCACCGCTGTGGCCCCTCTGGTAATGTATTATAGCACCCTTAGGAAACTAAGACAGGAATTAAGAGTGACTAAAGTTTAGTGAGCTAAGGACAAAGTGCATTTTCTTGGAGTATTACATTTGATTGGAGTAAGAGAAAATAGCCAGATCATGTCGTGTCTTACAGAAGTGTGGATTTTATTTCAAGTGCTATAGGAAGTCATAGGAGAGTTTATGTGAGAAAATTACATAGGATTTATGTGTTAAAATAATATGCTGGATGCTCTTAAGAACTGAGTAGAATAGGATAAGAATTGAAGCAAGGAGAACCTGGTAAGCGGGTCGGCTACTGTAGAAGTCCAGGTAAGAGATGGCGGGAGTTTGGTGTAGAGTCATGGCAACAGAGAAGTAAAGCAGGCTGAGATCTATTTTGAAGTTAGAACTGATGACTTGCTGATGGATTGAAAGTGCATGATGAGGAAAAATGTTAAATGCCTTCCTAAGTTTTGAGCTGAGCTACTGGGTAGATGTTCATGAAATTTACCAAAACAGAGAACACAAGGAAGATAAAAACTGGGGAGGAGTGAGAAAGGAGGATATTTTTAAACTTTTTATTTTATATTGGAGTATAGCTGATGAACGATGTTGTGGTAGTTTCAGGTGCACAGCAAAGTGACTCAGCCATACATATACATGTATCCACTCTCCCCCAAACTCCCCTCCCATCCAGACTGCCACGTAACATTGAGCAGAGGTTCCTGTGCTGTACAGTAGGTCCTTGTTGGTTATCCATTTTAAATATAGCAGTGAGTACATGTCGATCCCAAACTGCCTAATTTTCCCTTCCCCCCCACCCAGTAACCATAAGTTCATTCTCTAAGTCTGTGAGTCTGTTTCTGTTTTGTAAATAAGTTTATTTGCATCATTTCTTTTTAGATTCCGCATATAAGGGATATCATACGATACTTCTCTTTCTCTGTCTGACTTACTTCATTCAGTATGACAATCTCTAGGTCCATCCATGTTGCTGCAAATGGCATTATTTCATTCTTTTTAGTGGCTGAGTAATATTCCATTGTATATATGTACCCCATCTTCTTTATCCATTCCTCTGTCGATGGACACTTAGGTGACTTCCATGTCTTGGCTATTGCAAACAGTGCTGCAATGAACATTGGGGTGCATGTATTCTTTCGGACCATGTTTTTCTCCAGATATATGCCCAGGAGTGCCATAAACAAAATGGAAAGACAACCCACAGAATGGGAGAAAATATTTGCAAACAATGTGACTGACAAGGGATTAATCTCCAAAATATACAAACAGCTCATACAGGTAAATATCAAAATAATAACCAACCCTCCCAAAAAAAATGGGCAGAAGAGACCTAAACAGACGTTTCTCCAAACAAGATATGTAGATGGCCAAGAGGCACATGAAAAGATGTTCAACATTGCTAATTATTAGAGAAATGCAAATCAAAACTGTAATGAGATATCACCTCACACCAGTCGAAATGGCTATCATCAAAAAATCCACAAACAATAAATGCTGGAGAGGGTGTGGAGAGAAGGGAACCTTCCTACACTGCACTGTTGGTGGGAATGTAAATCGGTACAGCCACTATGGAGAACAGTATGGAGGTTCCTTAGAAAACTAAAAATAGAGCTACCATATGACCCTGCAGTCCCACTCCTGGGTGTATATCAGGAGGATGTTATTTAGCTTGACATATGTGAGTTCTTTACATGGATTGAGATTTAAATTTCAGGGACTCCAGTATGTAAATAATATTTAAAGGCATGGGAATAGTTAAGGTCATCTAGGGAGAGAGTGTAGAAACAGAGAAGTCCAAGCCAACACTGAAGCTAATTAGAGGAAAATATGCAATATAGGACATTAAATAAGAAGCTTCCTGCTGGAAAATATATGAATGTTAATGAATGCTATGTTATAGAAAGAAACAGGTAAGTAGGAATTTTTCTCAGCAATACATTCAGAGTAAGTCTCTGGAATTTCTGTGTTTTTAGTCTTTATGCTACTTTTTTACTATTTAAGACAGGATAAGGAATTACTGAAGCAAATTGCCAATGACATTTTTGTAAATCCACAAATCTAATTCACATTGCTTTTGATAGCTTCTACGAGTAATAAACTTCAATAGCATTTTGTCCTTAACTTCACAGCCAGTTCAAATAGTAAACTTTAAAATGTTTATATGTAAAATCCAACTGAAAAGAAAGGTGGATGCAAACATATAGCCCATCCAAAGTTTGGTTCATCAATATGGTAGAACTGGTCTTTTACAGTCAGTCCATTTTTACACTTATATACTGTAGAACTGGAATTGACCTTACAAACTGTATGGCTGTATACCTTTACAAATAAGGGAATCAAGATTCAGAAAGACAAATAACCTTCCGGTGGTGGTCATATCTTGTTAGTGGCAGAAGTGGAACTAAGATCACTGGTTTTCTTTTGGCTGGTCAAAGCTGCAACTGTGGAAACCCCTCTTTGGAATTAATCACAAGGGGATGCTGTCTTTAAAAGACAATATTAGATTTTAGTTTCATTGAGGGAAAGAACAAAAGAGAGAATATTTATTAAATACTGTGATTATATGAGATAGAAATAAAGTCTTAAGAAATGACCCTAGGGTTTAATCCCAATTTTATCACTTTAATAAGTGCTTTGATTTTAGACCAGCTACTTATTCTCACAGAGCATCAATTTTCTCATCTGTAAAACTAAACCCGCATTTCATTGTTTTGTGAGGATTTATCATAATCCTTTAGTAACTATAATTAAGATTCTGAGCCTCTTGTAGCCTTCAGACATAACACCATTAAAGTAACACAATTTTGAATCATCACCTTGGAAGCTGGCCTTGATAGGAAGAGTCAAGTAGAGGGAAGAGGGAGAAAATAATGAAAAAAGAGAGAAAAAATAGCATTTTTATGTTTTAGTCATGTACATACAACATTGATACATTGACATTGTATCATGTACATGCTGGGAGATTTGTCTAAGTATTCCTGTAACACCCTCAACTTTCAGAAGACTCTGCATGCCTGTGCTACGAAATAGGTGGGGGGGAAATTTCTCTTTGCATTCTTGGGCCCTCCCTAGCAATAGACTACTGTAGCTTGTTATACATTGTGAAGAGCCAGGAAAAGGGAGACTGGGAGTTCATAGTTCGACTCCTCCAGCCTTAGTGTTAAGCTGGTTCTGTGCATCAAGCCTCAGGACAGGGTCTTTCTCTACTTCCCTGGACCTTCCCTAGTGGTCTAGAGTTTTCTACCCTCCCTCCAAGGCAGCTGACCTCTGTCTCAAATCAGTAAGTGTTTCCACAAGCTAGTCTCCTGCCCTTCCCCCATGGCAATGGACCTCTTTTTTATATCATTGCAAAGTCCTAGAATTAGGTCGGTTTCTTCCTCCTCTCCCAATGGCAGATGTTTTTTTTCCTACTGGCCATGATGGTTAGAGGAGGTGGATTTCTATTCCACTCCCAGTGGCAGCTGACCTTGTCCTGGGAACAAGGAGTGAGAGGATTCTCTGTGCCCTCCCTAGTGGCAGCCAACTTCTGCCTGGGACTTAGGGCAGGATTTCCCTTCCTTTCTTTTGCAGACAGATGACTCTTCTTATCAAAGCAGGACAAGAAAGATGTTAGATGCTAAAAGGGTTCTCGCCCTTTCCTCAGTGGCAGACACCTTTTTCTGTTTTTATGCCTATCCCCAAACAGCAGTTGAGCCCATCTTATAAAAAACTGATGGTGGAGCTGGTGCAGGAATTCTGATCTCTCATGATAGCCCACACTAGGCTTTTAAGAATTTGTTAAAATGTGAGTTTATTTCTTCTCACCTACTTCTATGACTGCTTTTACTTGTCTCAACAGTTTGAGCATCCTGTGTTTCCTCAGAGGGTCTTGCCAACCTTGAGTATTTGATATATCTGGTTGCCTTGCATCCTCAGCTCTCTGATTTTTAAAGGAAAAATTATGTTTTTAGATCACCTTTTTTTTTTCTCATTGTTAACATAGGAGCAATGTTCTCTTAACACTTTCTGTTATCCTAAGTGGAAGTAGAACTCCTCACCTGATTTTTTTTATTTTTAAATTTAAATATTATTTTATTTTATTTTATTTTATTTTGTCCACGCTGTGCAGTATGTGGGATCTTAGTGCGGCATGCGGGATCTTAGTTCCCTGACCAGGGATCGAACCCGTGCCCCCTGCAGTGGAATCTCGGAGTCTTAACCACTGGACTGCCAGGGAAGTCTCTCACCCAATTTTTTTTTATCCAGTATTAGAATTTATTATTCTTCCTTTGGTTGGTTACTAGGTAAGCTCTTTACCTAGTACTGATGAGTGATGTGAACAAATAATATAAAATTTTGAACATTATCATGGGCCTTAGAAGGTGAGAAGTAATACTCTGAGAGACTTGAGGGAACTAAGGGCACTGAAGAAATAGCAAATTCAAACTTCCTACCTCATACTCAAGAAATGAGATTCTTGAAAGAAATGGTGAATAAAAAAAAAACACAGTCATTATTCATTCTCTGCTTTATATCTTTCCTTCTTTTTCTCTTTTTCTATTTTTTCTCCCCCCCTTTTTGCTTTCCCCCACCTTCCCCAATAGCTGAATTCTAGTTAATAAAATGTGCTTAATGTATGACTTCTTTGTACTTGGCTTGATATTTAAGATTTTCTAGACACTGTTTCCATGCTATATTGTAGCTTCCCTCTATATCCAGAGAAGAACTTCTGTTCCAGACAAACTTATATTCTTATTATCTTTCCCTCCATGTTTTTGCTTATGTATAAAATGCATTTTCCCATTCATGTCCTAACTCTTAATTTTTAAAACATCTAAATTCTCAGTAACTGAATTGCTACCACCACAACTTATTTGTACATTTAACATTTTTCAAATAAAAATCTGACTTTAATCCAATGTGAAATAAAATGATCAGTAAAAATAAATTTTAAGTAACAAATGCATTTTCACTGCTCATTTGATCATTTACAATATGCTGAAGCCTGTACTATATCTTTGCGCAGTATACAAATATAGAACAAAACTACTTTCTGTTGGAATTTTTAAATAAAGAGCACCACCTTGTGGGAATATATGCTTATATGTAATGGAAGACAGGAATAATAAGTCATTTAAAAAATAGTGCTTATAATTTATACTATACTAAATTATTAGCATAGAAATAAAACCTCATGCTTTTTCCTAAGGAAAATTAAAAGATGGAAAGATGGAATTAGAAAAATTTTATTATGCAATCATACATCAATTTTTTTCATATTTAATGAATCAATAAAAATCTTCTGTAAAATTATAACTACTAATGATTCCTTTTATAGGAACATTATTTTAGAACTAGTTTTTAGCATAACATAATAAATAGCATTATAAGGAACTATTAAGATGACCTGACCCCCAAAAAGCCTTTCATTAAAAGTAGGGAAACCAGAATTGAGGGAGTGAATTTAGTGTGTCCACAAACTTATGTATAACCAGTAGAGGGCTAGACGTGGTCACGAAAACATCATTCCTGTTTGCCTGACTGGTTTTGATCAATTGTCAGACATTAGAATATAGTAATAGTTCATTGACCAGTACTGGGGAATCCTTCATTGATCTGTACCAGGAAATAGATTACTTAACAAAAGCGAATTTTGTTATCATAATTTTAAAAATACATACCATATAATATACTATTGTCTACTTAAAAATAGTACTCATTTTTCTAGAATCTTTCTGTGGCACATTATCCCTGTTTTTCTAACAATAGATAATTAATGCATCTAGTATTTAATGGAATTTAAGTTGTAAAAAACTTAACATATATTATGGATTAGATTGATACTGGTTCTTTTAGAGCTTCCACGTTTGACATTATTTCATCTCAACTTACTTTCAAAGGTTGGACTAAAGTTTGGTAATATTCCTCTTGCAATAGGGAGCCCAGAGCTGGAAAGTATTTCCTCCTCCCAAATATAAAAAGAACACAGGTTTCATCATCTTACAAAATCAAACATTGTACTTATGCTTTGGGATTCCAAATCACCTTACTACTTTTTGATAACAAGTCATATCACTCTTCTATGCTGAAACTGTGGAAGAATAAAATCCATTCTGGTTTTTGTTCTTTTAATGGTTTATTTTTCAAATATGGGATTTTCTTAAGCCAGGTTTTCCCCACCCTGTTCTAACATGTTTGAGTTGGGCAATTATTTCTAATGAAACTAAGCATCTGACTTTCATTCTTTCAGTTTGTTAGAATCTTTATATATCCTGATTCTGTTCTTTGCTCCTTATTTCTGTAACTTTGAGTGATAAATATAATCTGTAAATGTGCCTTTGTGTCTTCATATACAGCAACAGCAAACTATAAAGGTTCAGTTACAAAAACTTGAGTCTTGCTAATGGTGACCAACATTCAGGTGACTCACAATCCAGTTATTCATTCTGATAAGAAACCATCTCACCATCATATCGTCCAGCCTACATGCCCTTATCTTTTCTCCAAAAGCCTCAACTCAGACAATCAAACCCACCAGGATTATTGGACTATAGCAATATTTCTCTCTCTATTCTTATAACCAATTGTAATTCAAATAAATAATTTTACTTGTAGCTGTTTTCATTCATAATTTATTACATCTAATTAAAGTATGACTCTGAAGAACTAGTAGTCACAGATTTATTGGATTTTGCATGATTTCAGACATCATTATACAGGGTAATGCATGGTAGCTTTAGGACAGGAGTCTGTAAAGGTATTTTCGTAGTTGAGAGGTCTTTGGTGTTTTTCTTTTAGTGTTTACATGAGCCAGGTGTGTTCAATAGACAGCAGTGGCAGATGTTTCAAGATAGAGAGCAGCGCATGAGAAGTCTCTTGAGACTTTGATTCAGAACTCATACAACCTCATTTCTGGAGCATTCTGTGGTCCTTAGTATATTGCGTGCCAGTCCAGATTCAAGGAGGAGGTAACTGTAACTCCACTTGTTAGTGGGTGGATCTGCAAAAAAATTGTGGTCACTTTTGTAATCTACCACAACCAGACTTGTAGCCATGGAATTGGAAAAGGTACTCTTTTTGGGTTCCTGGACCACATTCCAATGTGCATGTGTGTGTGGGGGGAATGTCTGATAATTTAATTCAGTTCTGACACTATCTATCCAGAGATAGCATCAGATTCCACAGGTTGAGGGCTCAGTCACATAAGCCCCCACCCCCCACACCAGATACACACACACACACACACACACACACACACACACACACACACACTCTTACACATTTTCAGACACCAGTCAGTTGTAAGCTCTGGCTAAATAACCTGTGCTTCTGACCAATAGGCTATAGATTGGAGGTTCCAACAGCTCCCTCTTTGAGTTTAATTAATTTGATAGAGTGGCTCAGCAAACCTCTTTACTCACTAGATTACTATTTATTATAAAAAGCTATAACTCAGGAACAACCACATGGAATAGATGCATAGGGCAAAGCGTGAAGAAATGGTGCAGAGTTTCCATGCCCTCTCCAGGTACACCACTTTCCCTGAATCTCCACTTGTTCACCAACTGGGGAGCTCTCCAAACTGTGTCCTTTTGGGTTTTCATGGAGGCTTTATTACATAGTCATGATTGGTTAACTGCTTGGCCATTGGTGACTGAACTCAATGTCCAATCCCCTCACCCCTCCCTGGAGGTCAGTGGGTGGGATTGAAAATTCAGATCCTCTAATTACTTGGTTGGTTCCACTGGCAACCAACCCCCTTTCTTAGGAGCTATCCAAAAGTCACCTCATTAACATAACACTTTATCACTCTCCACACTTAGGAAATTACATGGGTGTTGGGAGCTGTGAGCGAGGAATCACACAAAGACCAAATGTATATGAGTAATATAATTTGGTCATCTGAATGACCAAATATATATATATATATATATATATATATATATATATATATATATATATATATATATTTTCACAGTATCACCATACACACTGTGAGACAATAATCAATGGGACCTGGAATCAGAGAAACAATTGAAGAAGGGAGAAAAGTCAAATTAAATCATTTGACTTAAGAGACTTTGTAAATGAGAAGCAACATAATTTACATGCTTAAAGATTTACAGTAAAGTTGACTTGGATTAAAAGTCTGTTCAATTTTATCACTAATTCCCTTCCCTAAAAACTGACCTTAGACATGTCATTTATTTTCTGTAAGTTCTGATTTGTTTCTTCATTTGCAAAAAACTGGAAATGATAATAGCTACTTCATTAGGTGATTGGTTGGATTAAATGAAATCATGAAAATAAAGTGCATAACTATGCTTGATAGAGTAAGGGCTCAAAAAATGTCATTAGTATATTATTTGTAGAATTAATAATTTCCTTAGTAGTATTATGAATAGTGTCCTGATTACAACAAAACACATATCAGAAAGAAAACTCATTTGAAAGTAATCTGTTTTGGACAAGGTGTGATTGTATTGTCAATGGAAATAGTTGCTGAGGCGTTGAAAATTTAAAACTGGGGTTTTAGACGGAAATCACAGATAGAAATGTCCATATAGAGATGACATTTGAAACCTTGGCAATGAAGGAAATTTGGAGCAGAGATCTGTACAAGAAAAAGAACAGGCAGCCAAAACTAAATATTTAGGAATTTAGAAGATTAGATTATGATTAATTTGGCAAGTTTGATCAAATATATAGGATAAGATGGTATTTTTGCTGTCGTTTGCTTTCCTGGCACTGATTTTTGCTCATCATGTTTCCAATCATTGGCATTGTCACCAACTGTTAGAATCCTTTTCCTCTGTAAGGACATTTCATACATCCCCAGCTTTCCATGCTTAATGATCTCAGCCTGAAGCATAGTGTAGGTGAATAATAATAGCTCAAGAAATATTTTAATTTAATAAAAGAGAAGACGTAAGGTTCATAATATAAATAAGATTCCACAAATGTTATGTAGTCCTTCATATTGCATAAACATTCAATTTAAATGTATCTAACCATATATATTTGTATGTAATCATGTTCACATTCAAGGATCATCTATCATATCTAAGTTTCCCCTAAACTCAAAACTCAAGTATTTATTAAAAAAAAAAAGTTATTCCTGGTAGTTGAGTATAAAATTAACAGTACTAGGTACAAATGGTAGTAACTAATTGCAGTTGATATAGGAAAACATGGAATCATCTGGTTCTTTCAAAAACAACCTTACATTCATTTTATTAATGGCTCAACATAGGGCAGAATATTGTCCAGATTATGAACAATTTTGGACTCCTATATAGCTATTATAATCTTAGTGTGAACTCTTTTTTTAATTGAAATCTAGTTGATTTACAATGTTGTGTTAGTTCAGGTGTACAGCAAAGTGATTCAGTTATACATATATATATTATTTTTCAGATTCTTTTCCATTATATGTTATTACAAGTATGAACTCTTTAGTGAAATATTATGACAGCTTCCAGTTCTATATAATAGACATTTACTGAGCATATATTCTCAAGATGATGTGAAGAATGTTCTTCTTTATCAATTAAGAAAACATTTATAACCTTTGTGTGAAACACATATACTTTAACTTTCTTAGTTTAAATCCAGAAATATTTTCCAGCATTAGTAAAACCTGTTGTGACTGCATAATGTATTATATTTTATTGCTGACTTTAGGAAAACTAAATTTTTCAACTGAGTAGACATTCTTTATAAGTGTGGTTAGGGGGAAAGTGTGTGTTTGAGTCGTGCTAGATGTGGGAAGGGATGTAGGTGGTTGTGTTTTATTTTTCTAGGCTGTAGGCGGTATGTTGATATGTCGGAGATATTTCAAGACTCAGGAGTGAATGTTCTATTGTAGTTTCTATTTTCTTTTGTCAGAGATCTGCTGAATGTTGTTTTTGTTGCAGGTGGTATTTGGAAATTTGATCCAGAAAAACATGTTTTAAGAGACAAAAAGTGGGGGAAAATTGATACCAGTCAAACCTACTCCTACACTACTCATCTGGTAGTTGTTATTGCTTTTGTAGTTTTATTTTGTTTCCTCATGAGGCACATAGTGATGAACAAGATTGTTGGCTTTCCTATTTGACACACTAAGGACTTTGACAATTCCCTTGCTAATAAGTACTTCCTTCAAAAGAGAGAAGAGAAAAGCCACAGGAAACTAGGGAAGAAATATGGGAAGGAGTCTCCAAAATATATTGAAGTGGGGAAGAAAATTTAAGACAATAAAAAGAAAGAATTGGAACTGCAGCAGTTTTCATCTCACCATATTAAATATGGAGCTCTAAGAAATCTTTGCATAGAGACCTCACATTTATAAAATGATTATCATCCTGGATAGATCATATGTGGGTGAAATCAATTAGACAAACATTGCTCCAAGACCCATCCTCAGCTCTCTACTTGTCTCTCTCCATAAAATCATCCAAACTTGTGACTCCAAGTATAGCTTTAAAAATTATCTATCTCTATAAAGATAAATTTCTCTCAACATGTGCTATTTACTACTTATTATTGATTACTTATGTTTTTCCTGAGTTCTAGATCCACTTTACAACTTGCATGTCACAAACACCTCAAGTACAAATCCAGTATTGCCATCATTTCTTCCTCCTATATTTTATATTTCAGTAAATGGTTCTACCACCAAGTCAAGTGCTTCAGTCCAACATTTAAATATCATTCTTGAATCTTTCTTTTTCCTGAACTACTCTTTCATCACCAACTTCCACCAATGTACTCTCCAATTTCCATCAATTAAATCTTTAAAATACATCTCAAACCCAAACATTCCCTTTTCACTGTTAGAACCCTGGTCCCAATCACTGCTATCTCTCAACTGGACCTCTGCAACAGCCTCCTAAATTAGATTCCTTACACACAGCTTCACTCCCTCAAATTGTTCTCTAACTTCTATAGTAAGTGGCTCTGTGACATGTAAATCTGATCACAGCATAGCGGCAATGGAATACAGGAAGAAGTGAGGTGGATCACTGGAGATGGTAGTCAAATACTTAAATTCTTATAGCTGGGCTTTAGAAAATCAGGCAGTCACTGACGATGAAAGATCAAGCCTTGCCGTATGAGCATGGGTGTCAGAGACAAACTAACGGAGGCAAGGACACTGAAAAGCCTAAAAAATCAGGTTGTTGAATGAATTTCCTGTCATTTTTCAAGCCATTAAGAATGGCAATAGGAATAGGTTGAGAACCTGGACTTCTGCCCCTACCTGGAATTAATGAGACAGCAAGCACTTCACCCACTGGAGTAGTCAATGGAGGCTTGCTAAAACATAAAATTTAAATAAGATTCAGGATTCATAACATAATACCCAAAATGTCCAGGTTTCAATAGGAAATTACTAGCATAGCAAGAATGAGGCAGAGTTCAAACTGAATGAGAAATGACAATCAACAGACATCAATCCTAAGATGGCACAATTGTTAGAATTATCTGTAAAGGATTTTAAAGCAGCCATCGTTAAAATGCTTCAATGAGAAACTATAAACATGCTTGAAAAAAATAAAGTCTCAGCAAAGAAATACAAAGTTTCATCAAAGTAGTAGAGGATATAAATGGAACCAAATGGAAATTTTAGACTTGAAAAGTACAATAACAAAAATAAAAACTCAATGGCTGGGCTCAACAGCAGAATGGAGAAGGCAGAGGAAAGAATCACAGAATTTGGAGATTTAAAAGAAATAGAAATCACCTAATCTGAAAAAAAGAATAAATTGAAAAACAACATAGTCTCACACACATATGGAACTGAAACCAAATCTCTATCATTCATGTCAATGAAGTCTAAAAAAGAAAAGAGAAAGAAGGTGGGCTGGAAACGTCTTCTAAGAAATATTAGCTGAAAATTCCCCATTTTCCCATTCTAGTCAAATTTCTGAAAACAAATACAAAGAAAAAATCTTGAAAGCAGCCAGAGAGAAATGACATGTTATCTATAGGAAAAAATCAATTCAGATGATAGTGGAATTTCATCAAAAACCTTAGATGTCAGAAGAAAGTGGTGTAGTATTTTTTTTTGAATGCTGAAAGATAAGATCTGTCAACACAATCTTATATCCAGTGAAAATACCCTTTAAAAATGCAAGGGATAATCAAGAAATTCTCAGATGAGAGCAAAGTAAGAGAATTTGGCACCCATAGACCTACTCTAAAAGAATGTCTAAAGGAAATTCTCTAAACAGAAAGGAAATAATAAAAGAAGGAAACTTGGAACATCAGGAAAGAAGAAAAAACATGGAAGGCGGATAAATATCCTTTCCTTCATCTCTTGAGTTTTCAAAATTATGTTTGATGGATGGAATAAAATTATTACACTGTCTAATGTGGTTCTCAAAACTAATTATGTTGACGGGTAATGTTTATGAAAATTGTATTATAATGTACAGCAAGTTCCTTAAAGGAAAAATACTTCACTTTTCTCCATAAGAGGGCAGTGCAAGAGCCTCTGGGGGCTCTTGTTTTAACTGTGGAGAATTAACGTGTAAGACATGAAAATGACTCAATTTCAAAAAGTTATTAAACAGCTTTCCCTGCTCTAGGGAACAGCCAAGTTACATTTAGATTGGACCACTTCATCAAGTCACCTGAAGACCAGAAATATTCCCTTTGCTCTAAAGAATACAAAATGAAAGCTTAAACATTTTTTCATTCCATGAAAGAAGCTTATAGAAATCATTCTGGCTATGAAAAATGGGAATAGTTAGCTGCAGCAGGAACATTCAAAGAAAGAATAGAGACTTTTTGCCTTATACATAATTTTAAACCCTTAACTATAAAATTCATATTGCAAGCTACAAAACGATGCCAACCTTCAAACCAACAATTTATGTAGAGCAGCTCATGAGAACAAAACCCACTATTAAAAAGATTACAGACATTTCTAGAAATGAAAAAAGCTCCAACTTCTACTTGCATTCATACTTGGTATGGCAGGGCACAAAAACTGCTTTACTGAAAAAAACAAATGGTAACATTTTACTTATATTCCAAGCCATTCCAAAGTGAATACCAGCTTACCACAGAGAGTACCTATAAATAGATTTTTTACTTCCAAGTTTTGCTAAAGAGTCCAACAGAGTTTTAAGTACCTGGTTCTCTCATTTTTGGCATATATTTTCCTGAGATCCCAGTAAAAATAGAAACAATCCCTCTATTACCCCCCAAAAAACACACAGCCACAAAACAAAAATAAAATTACCTTACATATCATCATAATAAGGGATTATGGCTAATTTTACATTCTCCTATCTTGTTTAATAGTTTCCATTGTCTCATTATCTTTTTCTATTTAATTATACAGTTTTGATCTGTATAAATGTGTGACCTTTAGTTTATTAAGATTTCTTTCCTTTGATCATAAAATTCCTCCTGCCTGAAATGCTGTATTGCTATATCTACCGTACTCTTCTCTATTGGCCAGTTCCTTTTTAGCTTTCAAGAACAAATTCAAAAGTCACCTCCTCTGGGAAATCTCTGCAAGTATTTTCTTGCTGTCCTTCAAGAAAAAAAAAAAATGAAGAAGAAGAAGAAGAAGAAGAAAAAAAACCCATCCTAACCTAACCATGACTACAGCACTAGTTCTTTTAGCTGGGTACCTAGGTGACCGTGCATCACATTGTATTAGAATTGTTTGCATATCTGCTTTCCACAAGGTTGTCAAAAACTGGAAGGTGAGGACAATGAGAAACTTTTCACCAAATCTCCTGTACCTGGCCCAGTACCCAGCACAGGACTCCATTGTCTGGTTTAGTAAATATTTCCTGTATTTTCTGTTAATGAATACTTTCGAGAGTTGTATTTTGATAAGAAGTCTACATTAGCACCATGTAAAACACCTGTAGACAAATATATGATATCGCTTATATGTGGAATCTAAAAAAAAAGATACAAATGAACCTATTTACAAAACAGAAATAGACCCACAGACAGAAAACAAACTTATGGTTACCAAAGGGGACATGTGGGGGAGGGATAAATGAGGAGTTTGGGATTCACATATACACACTACTATATATAAAACAGATAACAAGAACCTACTATATAGCACAAGGAACTATACTCAATATTTTGTAGTAACCTCTAAGGTTACTACAAAGAATCTGAAAAAGAATATATATATATATATATATACACATATATATACGTATATATATATACATACATATATATACGTATATATATGTGTATATATATATAGCTGAATCACTGTGCTGTACACCTAAAACTAACTCAACACTGTAAATCAACTATACTTCAATTTTTAAAAAAAACATGTAAAAATGATTCTAAGAATGCTAGTCATATATATGTGAATAAGGACTGTGTTATTCATTGAAGAAAAATGTGCTCACCACACTGGCGTATGCAGTATATTATGTAAAGGCACATGTATTAAAGGTATTTTCTAGGAGAAAAAGAAATATATTATAGAACACCTACTTCTCGTACATTTTAATGGTTTACAACACTAGAAACATATGGCCTAAATGAACATAGTGTGTGTCCCTAATAATGGACACAACTATTATTCACTCAGTATATATTTGACTCATCCTTGACTTAACATTGCTGATACATATTTTTTAATTATTTTTTTTTTTTGCGGTATGCGGGCCTCTCACTGTCGTGGCCTCTCCCGTTGCGGAGCACAGGCTCCGGACATGCAGGCTCAGCGGCTATGGCTCACGGGCCCACCCGCTCCGCGGCATGTGGGATCTTCCCGGACCGGGGCACGAACCCGTGTCCCCTGCATCGGCAGGCGGACTGTCAACCACTGCGCCACCAGGGAAGCCCAACGTTGCTGATATTTATAATTAAAATGTACTGAGTAGTTAGTTATCCTGTACCGGATAATGTGCCAAATCCCTAAGGCATTATGTCATGTCATTAAGTCATGTTTCTAACTTATGAGTTAAGTACTATGATTACTACGGTTTTACATGTGAAGAGGGTTGTTGGAACATTGTAACTAGAACAGGTGAGAGCCAGAAATGGATATCAGATCTGTCAGGAATGAAGTCTTTGCCACTGAACACACTTCTACACTGCTTAAATGTTTAGGAGCCGTCGTAATGCAGTATTGGAATGAAAGTGTTTGTGGAAGCGTAAACACTGAATAGTAGACATTGTGGTAATTATGTTGTAACTTGGCTGAGATGATATCTTCCAAATTAAAATTCAACAATTCATGAGGTAGATATTCTGTACTTATCACCAGAAAAATGTTGAAAAAGAATGAAAAACAATTTTTTTTTTAATTTTTTAAAATTTTTTTATTTTTGCGTTACGAGGGCCTCTCACTGCTGTGGCCTCTCCCGTTGCAGAGCACAAGCTCCGGATGCGCAGGCTCAGCGGCCATGGCTCACGGGCCCAGCTGCTCTGTGGCATGTGGGATGTAGGATCTTCCCAGACCGGGGCATGAACCCGTGTCCCCTGCATCGGCAGGCAGACTCTCAACCACTGCGCCACCAGGGAAGCCCCTGAAAAACAATTTTGAATTTTGCCTTTTGCTTCTGTCTTTTTATATAACAATTTTATAATTTCATACAACATTATCATTTGTTTTCCCTTCATTTTAACATACCATTGACCTTTGGATTGGGTGAGGTAGAGGATTATTTTATTGTGTGTGTGTGTGTATGCATACATGCATACACACACACACACATACACACACACACACACCCCACATCTTCTTTATCCATTTACCTGTTGATGGACACTTAGTTTGTGTCCATATCTTTTTTTTGATATTGAATTGTATGAGCTGTTGATATATTTTGGATATTTACCCCTTATGGGTTATATTATTTGTAAATATTTTCTCCCATTCAGTAGGTTGTCTTTTTGTATTGTCCATGGTTTCCTTTGCTGTGCAAAAGCTTTTAAGTTTAATTAGGTCCCATTTGTTTATTTTTACTTTTATTTCTTTTGTCTTAGGAGACAGATCCAAAAAAACATTGCTATGATTTACGTCAAAGAGTGTTCTGCTTATGTTCTTTTCTAGGAGTTTTAAACGTACTAGAGATTAATCAGCTTTTTTTTTAAATCTTTACATCTAAAAAAATTTTTTTTAATGATGCATAGGTTTAAAATCTATCGTTAAATCATATATTAAAGCTCATTCAATGAATATTCATTTTATTGGTGTAATCGATACATTATAAAATCACTATATATAAATATATCTCCTCAGATCTATGTTATATAAATATTTACAAAGCTTATATGATCTAATTTATGTCCATTTCTGATCCTGATATTAGCCACAGAGCTTGTTTTACCTTTCTTCTTGGCATATATCCCTTCTGGAAGAGGTAGAAAGGTCAACTAATTTAGTTTACCCAGGGGAGCCTGCTCAGCCTCCCTTTGCCTGTGGTCCTTTTCCTCCATTCTGTTGGCTCTGGGCCACACCTTGCTATTCTAGCACTGAGAACAACAGGAGACTGTAAACACTGTGTGTCATTGAATCCCTTTGCTCTGAAAAGAACTATCTCTGAAGCCTGCAAATGGGATCAGGAGGCAGCAGCTTCAAAAAATGAGAACTCAATAGATATTTTGCCTTGCATTCTAGAAGTCAGGTGGAGAAAGTAAGAACAAGAACAGAACTGTTGATTGCTAGTTTCTTCTTGTGAATGGGATATAGTCACATCTGAAATAGGTGTTAGTCAAGATTATCTGGCTCAAATTTCTCTCTTTACCAATCAGGAAACTGAGGCCGAGAAAGCTTAAATAGCCAGCCCAGGATCAATACGTATTTAACAGCTTAAGTGCCTGATAGCATAGTGGTATTATTTTAAGCTGTCTTTGAGAATAAAAGTGCTTTACTAAGTATGTTAGATAACCAAGAAGAAATTCTTTTTAATACCAGTAGTAGTACTTTTCTAATACTAATCTTAGATATTACTATTATATTCTAAAATTTCTTTCTCCTGAAAATTATATTAAAGATAGAACTAAAACTTTATTTTATGAAATTAAACCATTAGCTTTATGGATCAATGAATGTTCATGGTTTAAAACTAATAAATAACCATATCAAACCTTCTTTTACTTATTATATTTCTTGAATAATTTTATTGCAGCCAATAGTGAATTTTCAGAAATCAATATTTTGCTTATAATTCAAATTGAAGAATATTCATGGGTATTTTATCATTAAATGTTATAAAATGAATATTCAGATATTAATAAAACCTCAAGGCATTTACCAGATAGAACGAAACAAAATATATGTAGCATTTTCGTTTTATTGTTCGTAGCATCATATATGGCCACAAGAGGGCAATCTATGAAAATAATTGAAATTCCAAGGACCACCTCAACAGCATTTAATGTGTGGATGTTGTAAGTTATCCTTGATTATGAATTTAGTATTATTGTCAGAATATATAAAAGGGTACCATTTTAACTATATAGTATTTAATTTTGTTTCAAACTTGGAAATGAAGACAAATTAAGCTACATATTTTCCTTTAGGTTGTGATGTTTACAGATATGCAATTGATACATCCCATGTGTGACACCAGAATAAGATTACACCGTTCTCGTAATGATATAGTGGAAAAACAGTTGTAATGAACAGCCAGTACCGTCCTAGGAGAGTGACCGTCTTTCAGTGATCAAAATGACTAATTTTTAAAGATTGTCAAGGATTTTGGTGACCCTTGCCTAATCACTGATAATCTGTTTTCAAGCACATCATAGAGCACACCTAAGGCAAAAAAGGATCCCTTATAGATTAAGATCTATTTTGAGAGGTAAAAGTGGATTGATTAGTATTGTCTGTATCCCTATGACTCAAGGTAACGTAGCATAAAATGGGTACTTTCTTTACTAGGATCAAAGAGGAAAAAAGGGTTTAGAGATTAAAGAAAGATTTGGTATACTGAGTACTTCAAAAATCTCTGCCCATGCTAACCTCCCACCCAACAAATTCCCAAAATAACACACATCATTCAAAATGTATGCTTTTGTTCCCAGGGAAATAATGCAACAGAGTTTCCCAATTGAATTTCTGGAAGCAGGTGTCCCTTATGATAGCATCACCTTAATTCCTGCCAAGAACATAATGTTCAGAACACAATTCCAGTTTTATTTATTTCATTATTGTTTGCAGTACTCTGCCCATTCTACCAGACATACTGCAGGGCGACTCAAACAGCTTGGCAGAATTTCTATTTATATCCAACATTGTGTCTATTTGGTTACATGCCTTAATTTTTAAGAGTATGTGGTTTTTTTAATTTAATAAAGTTGTAATAATACTGGATTAAATATTTTCTGGAATTATATTTTTGTGGTCCCTCACACCATGTAAATTTGAGATTTTGTAAGTTGAAAAAGGCTACATTAGTAGAAAACATCCCTTTGATATGCAATGGAAAAAGCTTGAAAATAGCTTCTTTTTCAATTTACAGATAAGAATTCTTTCAGGTAGCTTTAAAGTCCTTTTTGACCTAGAATAAGTCCTCTCCACGTGCTTTAATGTTCCTGTAGTAGGTAAGATGTGTACATTACATTTACAAACTTGCTATAAATGGTATCAGCATGAGTTTATAATCTAACTTAGAAAAGGAGTAACAAAATCTAGTGTTAAATATCCTGCTATGGGAACTGGACATTTCTCTCAATTAAGTAAGGCTCTATGTTTGGGTTTTTAATGAAATCTGAGAATGCTTGCTATTGAGAATTAGTCCTCCCTCTTTCTGTGACTTGTGCATCACATTTCTCTCTATCACAAACAGCTAACGATAGCACATAAAAGGATTATGGGGAGTAAAAATAAAAGAGAGAAAGAATCAGGAAATAGCAATAATACTTAGAAAAATACTGGAGAATAATAGAAATATAAATGAAATCAATAGATCTTTTATTTTACTACCTATAATGCTAGTTATTTTCAAATAAGATGTTCAAATACAATCTTCTCAAGAACTCTCTCAGGTATGTGTTATTGTAGCCAGTTTACAGCCTTAGAAACCATGACTTTCAAAGCCAAGAATCTTGCCCAGGGACACAAAATAGCCACTATGCAAAGTATCAGAGCCAGGATTCAACTCATGCCATCTGAATCCAAGCCAGGTGATTTTTTTTTTTGGCTCTTGTGAAAATTTTTAATGACCATTACTGAATTACCAGAACACTAGAGATCAACAAATTTCCTGGCCTAATAGAAGAAGTTGAGAGAGAAAGGCTATAAAAGGAGGAAAAATAGAGGAAGAGCAAAAAAGAGGAAAAGTTTGCCAGGACTGGAGATGCAGAATGTTGGGCTCTGTATCTGAAAGGCACCAGAGCATAGTGGAGAGATAGAAGCCACTTCTCTACACATATGCTCCTACTCACCTGCATCCCATCCTGAACCCTGCTCTACGCATGTGTTGTCAGCTCTCGTGGTCTGTGCATAAGCTGTGTATCACCCTCTCACCAAATGTGATAAGGCTTCCTCTCAGATATTACAGATATGTCAGTCAACTTTGGCTGAATTTTGAAAGCTCTTTGGGGCTTTTTTTCAGGGTTTTTTTGTTTTGTTTTGTTTTGTTTTTTAAGCTGGGAAATTTTTGCTAAGTCTGACCGAGGAACCTTGCAAGGAATATCATGTCGTGACATTAATGTATCTATGATACCAGCTAAGGTTTTTAATACACAGCCTTCAGCTCTTTCCTATCACACTGAATTTTCCTGCGTTCGTGGGGTGCCATCCGAAGGGAGTTCAAATTTCAGTAATGAATCTGAGGGCAAGCATAATTTTTCTTGCTAAATTTCTTGTTTCAAGATGTAAATATAGGCTTTGAATTCCTCATTCACAGCTCTTTCCAAGTGTTTAGGACATGTCCATGCAAATTGGACATATTACAGACAACCTTGACGTATCACAGTTATGGAGATTGATGAGCTTAGGCCCCAACCATAACCCCTAGTTAAAGTGTATAAGTACACAGTAGTGACATGTCCCACACTGTCATGAACTTTTATTTAAATGACCATAGTTTTGAGCCAAGTTTCTCTATGACACAGGACAACTCTTTGCAAGACGGTGGTGAGCATGGGGTAAATTCTAGTACCACTTCAGACTGATTAATTTATGTGAACAACATCATAGCATCATTACCCATATGCTTTAACAGAGTTAATGTCATTCTACATGAAATTTGCCCAATTATTCACATTTTAACTGAATATTTAAGTCAATAAGCCATTGCAAGATGGCTTAATCTCCCTCACTTTTGCAAGTTGATGTCATATTTAACATATGAAAAGACTTTAAAATTTATATAACCTGTATCTTAGAAGTTGTTACTTCTATCAAAATTTTGTGAAAGGCCAAAACCAGTAAAGGGTATGTCATTGTCTAAATTCTCATTGTTGTCTCTGGTAGAATTTGAGGGGGAAGCCTTTAAGATATTTCATCATCATCCTTATCCTGATTAGATATTGTATATAAAATTGTGACTTGGGACAAGTGCTAAGCAACGTGCAGATTATAGGATTGGCCTGGCTCAGAACCTAAGAAATTAATAATTAAAAAATAGGGTATACAGAAAGTAACGGTCATATATCTACTCTATATTTTTTGGATTTGCAAGTTGGCATGTGATTGTCAACTACTAGGAAGAGTGTATTTTGACATTTAGTGTTTGTAGAGATGAAGATCCATTTTTCAACCTACCTGTCTCTTCCATTGAACCTGTTCCTTCCTATTCACTGTTTCACATGGAATCTTTTCCCTTGGCAAGGGGAAGATATATTAATCACAATAACCAATTAGTGCAAAATAATAGGTGATTCAATATAAAGGATTATTGGTGTTCTGATCAAGAAAATAGTGAATATTGTTTTAGGTTGTATGTCTGTGTGTTTTTTATTATTCTTTTTATGCAGCTATTTGAGTAGTGCCCCAAATTTAGCTGACTTGTTTACAGGAGATAAAAGAGTACTAAGTAAAATTTGCCTTTTTTAACCCCAATATCACAGTCTTACTTTCATCACATCTTAGGTGGAAAATGATGTGGTTAACACTTCTCTATTCAAAATAGACTCCAAACTCAAAAACATGATATCTTTAGCTAGCACATAATAATTTCCATTTCCACAAAAACTTTCTTGGTGTCCTGATTTATCTAACTTGAATTCTACTTTTTAAAGTATTCTTGTATAAGTTTTTTAAACTAACATGTATCATAATAACACAGGCTATTTATCCTGATGTCTATTGTTCTTCATAACAATACAAAAATTAGAAATCTTTTAAATTAACCATTCAATAGATATTGTTTTAAACATTGAGGCATAGAAAATATAGTGGTGAATAAGGATCTTTACTTTCATGAGGCTTACAGTCTTAATTTATAGGTGAAAATACAAAAATACAGATTTGTCTGTCACATTTTATGATTCAACTGTCAATATATTAATGCTAAAGGTTAGTAAGCCATTATACATGCTGTTTAAAAGAACTGACAGTGAATTGAGGGTAATGAATATACAAATAAGTCTAATGTAAGAAATAGTTACAAGCCTTCTAATAAAACTATAAACAGAATCATCTGGGAGTATATGTGAGGAAGAAATTATACCACTGTGGCTGGAGGTTTGTATACAATAATGAATAATTACTATATGAACATTTATATTTTATATCAAATGAATAATTACAACATAGTAATCACACAAGGATGATTGCACCTGTGATAAACTTATTTAGGATGTAAGATTTTCCTTTTCTCTTTCCCATTTTACACACACACACACACACACACACACACACACACACACACACAGAGTCCTTTTAAGAAATCAAAGTTGAATACTCATTTCTCTTTTGGATCACCTGCAAGCTGAATTTTAACCAACCCTGTGGTTCTTTATGCTTGTATACTTTTTGGTTTTGTTTGGTTTTAACTACTTTGGCCTACTTTTAGTCTGAGTGGAAAAACCTTATGCCACCTAACCATGTTTTAAAGCTTTGCTCCTTCCTGAATCACCCCTGATGATTACTGGCTTAGGTAAAATTAGAAAAATCAGTTTCTTCAGAATCAGGGACATAGAGAACAGACTGGTAGTTGCCAAGGGGGACAGGGGAGGGGGAGGGATGGAGTGGGAGATTGGGGTTAGCAGATGTAAGCTTTTATATATATAATGGATAAACAAAAATGTCCTACTGTATAGCACAGAGAATTGTATTCAATATCCTGTGATAAACCATAATGGAAAAAACATTTTTTAAAAAACTTGTATATATATATATGTATAACTGAATCACTTTGCTGTACAGCAGAAATTAACACAACACTGTAAATCAATTATACTTCAATAAAAAATATTAAAACTGAAAAAAAAAGAAAAAAATGAAAAATTAGTTCCTTAATTTTTATGGTTTGTTTTGATTACCAAATACTGTTATCTTCTTATTTTCACCAAAAACTCAGTGTATTATTTATATATTGGGAATAACTAATGTTTTTTTTTTTTCTAAAGAGTGAATATATATTTTGGGGCCTCCTACCTGTGCAAGTCTACAATTCTACTATGCAAAGTAGCTTGTTTAAAATGGACATTTTACTGACTTCCAGGGACTAGTGTTGTCACTTTGGTTTGTGTATATTGACTGGTCTTCATTCATTCAATAAATAGTCATTGAGTTGTAACTTTATGTGAGGCACTGTTCTAAGCCTTCAGGTTACAGCAATGAGCAAAACAAAATTCCCTCCCATTATATAATTTACATAATTCTAGTAGGAGGAGAAAATGAGTGAGTTTCATTCCTTGTCATGTGTTTTTGTATCAAACTTATATAAGAAAATGTCCACATACATATCTTAATCATCAGGATGTCTGTTCTTCGTTCAAATGTCTGGTTTTAGGAACTGTACCCATATACCCACCGGATACAATTGGGGATATACTGGATATACAATCTGAAAGCAGGTGGTGGGGAGTCTTATATTGTAAATGTAAGTTACTCTGACATCTTTGGCAGATCATTTCACTGCTCACATTTGTAAACTAGTGATATATCTTTCAGCCTTAGACAGAAAAAATAATGTCCCAATTCTATGTAGTAGATGGATGAAGTTAATGCTATATCATTTTGAGCCATTAAAATTGCCTAAGTTCCTCATCACTTTAATGAGCATTTATAATTTCCAGTTTGTATCTCTCATGACACTTATTCCTTTTTATCTACTCTTTGAAATTAGTTCGTGCATTTTGAGTCTCTATTTTCACTGTTTTGAATACTGCCTGAAAGTCTTTTATCTCTAAATAAGTTGGAATATTCCTCTTGAGGGACCCTACAAGATTGCTTTTCTATTCACACTTCCACTTAGTGCTTGCAGGAAGGCTAATCTCCCATTTGATTAAAATAGATTGATATTGGATGCAATTGGAGGTTCATTATCAAGCGTGCTCTTCATTGCAACTTCTGTCTTTCCCGAATTAGTTGTGGAAGAGCATATTCACTGTCTTGTTTTAAAAAACTTTTAAATGCATTTTTACCCCTTTACCTTAGAGTTAATATATTCCTGAAATGGATAATCTTCACTGTATATGTGTATTCTTATTCACATCAGTTTTATTTTCTTCTAGACTATAAATCTTCTCTCTTTCTTTAAATTATAATTTACTTAACATTATTGCTAGATGACCCTGGTTGTCCCCAGTATGTTTTCTTTAGTTTTGGAGGTTTTGTAACTGAGATGTCATAATTCTGGGGGAAAATCCAAAGTATTGACAACCTGGGCTCAGTCTATTCTATCCGGTCCATTTTTCCCAGACCTTCCCTGACTGCTTCAAATGTCAATTTTTTTCATCTCTGACCTGCTTTCTTTTTAAGCTTCTGCCAGTGCTTTTAAGCCATGTTTACCAGGACTCTAGGACTGTGTCAAGATGCCCCAAGGACAGTCCAACAGGGACTCTGAACAGGCAGGTCTCTGATTCTGCTACTCTGCCTCAAACAAAGAAATCCCACTCTTGTATATCTTATATTGTGGGTTTCCACATTTAATTTTATTTAACATACATTCTTCCATTTAGAAAAAAGTTCAAATTACTAGTTACTGGATTATATCAACATTTTACTCAAAGAATCTATATTATACCCCTTAACACTGACATCTAGCCCTCCAGATTATTTTGGTGTTGGTGTTGAACTCTATATCAAATTGCAAACACATGTTGTTTATTGGTATATTCCCATCCTGGCCTTCCATTAAAGTCAGAATAGGATAATATTTATGTGATAATTTGTCACTTCGTTGGTCACCACTGTGGGTTTATGTGACCTGGTTGGCCAGGAAAAGGCCACCTCCTTTTTCAATCCACCTGGCTTGTTGTCCAAGTTATCAGCTTGGACAAAAGCCTCCCCACTCTAGATAGGAGGCTCTTGCTTCAAGCAGGAGCATAAGAGTGGGCTGCTCCACCAGTGAAATACCAATCCTAGTGTGATGCTTACTGGTGCCTCCTTTTAGCTCCCTTTAGCTTTTAGCCTTTTAGCGTCTTTTGCTGGTCCTTCCTCATTTCACTGGATTCTGTAATATTGGGGTGCTGGAAGATTCTCTCTCTACATTTACTCCTATACACTTAAGCCTATACACTGAAGACTCCCAAATTTATAGTTCTTTCCAGGATTCGCCATTGAAATCCAAGCTCCTTGTCCAACTACCTCCTTGACATATCCTCATGAATGTCTAATAGATATCTACAACTCAACATGTTGAAAACTGTGCTCTCGATGGTCCTTACAAACCTGATCCAACCGTAATCTTCCCATCTCAGTTTATGGCCACTCCGTCCTTCCATTTGTGGTAGGTAAAATTCTTGAAATTTTGCTTGTCTCCTATTTCCTTCACATCCAAATCTACCTTCAAAATATTTTTAGAGTCCAGCTAGGCCTCACCAACTTCCCCACTACCACGTTGGTCTGAGCCACCATCTGCATTTACTTGCTCAGCCTCCTAGCTTGTTTTCCTTGTTCCACTCTAACCACCCCTCTCCATGCTGTTTTCTCAACCAACCAGTTCTGAATGGTGACTTAACTCAAAAGAAGCAGTGTGATGATGTTCACAAACAATCTTTGTGTTTTGATTTTTATAATTATATATATATGCAAGTTTGTTAATAATTAAAGATGCTTTTTTAAAAAAAATTATATCCGTCTTCTGAATTGTTGTATCCTCAGTGCTTAGTGCAAAAGTTAGAATGTTATAAGCACTCAATTAACAATTGTTGAATTAATGAGTGAGGGATCTCATTTAGAGAAGTTTGGCAGGTTATTGTTATCTATAAAAGTGCCATGGGGGGCTTCCCTGGTGGCGCAGTGGGTGGGGGTCCGCCTGCCGATGCAGGGGACGCGGGTACGTGCCCCGGTCCGGGAGGATCCCACATGCCGCGGAGCGGCTGGTCCCGTGAGCCATGGCCGCTGAGCCTGCGCGTCCGGAGCCTGTGCTCCGCAACGTGAGGGGCCGCAGCAGTGAGAGACCCGCGTACCGCAAAAAAAAAAATAAAAAAAAAAAAAAATAAAAAAAAAACTTTAAAAAAAAAAAAAAAGTGCCATGGGCATAAAAAGCAGAACTTTTTAATATAAAATGTTTTCCCAATTATTGAGAAATAATATATTGGTGATTAAATTTCAGTTTTCTTGGCTCTACCTTTTACATTTAATAACCATTAGCTGAAGCTAATTATTACCTGCATTCACTTATTTAATAAATATTTATTATAACTTTATGGCAAATATTGTCCTAAGCACTGGAAATACAACAGTTAATAAAACAGAAAAAATATATTAATCATAAAATGAACAAATATATAGATATATAATGAAGTGAAGAAAATAAAGCTGATTAAGGGAATAGAGAGCTGCAGTGGGGATTGGGAGTATACTTTTTACACTCTCTTCAGATAGGGACTTCTGGAAGTGTTGACATTTGGGCAGACACTTAAATAATTCATAGAAAGAACTATATGAATATTGGGTGGGCTTGGGGGAGAGCCAGGCAAAAGGAATAGCATTTGCAAATACTAAGGGGAGGATATGCTTAATATGGGATTTGAAATCACAACTAACTAATCTCTTCTTCCCTTGCTCTAGTTCCTGTCCTCCTCCCCTGCTCTACTTCTTTCCATTACACTTATTCCTTTTTGGGGTACAATATAATTTACTTATTATGTTGGTGGTTTCTGCACTTCTTTCCCACTATAGTGGAAGCTCTACAAAGAAGGGTATTTGTTTACTGTATTCACCAATGTACCCTAAATGCCTAGAATAGCATATGACTCATAGCTTGTGCTAAGTAGATCTTCACTGTATCAGTTGACATTATATTTTGGGGCCTGCAAGGAGACTGTGTGGCCACTGGATAGTGTGCAGGGGCATAATGGCATGAAGTAAACAGGCAGGGCCATGATCAAATATTGCATGGCTTTGTAGGCTTGGAAAGGACTTTGGATTTTCTCTGAAGTGTGATAGGAAAGTATTAAAGAGTTGAGAGAAAGAGAATGGAATAGTCTGATTCACATATTTACAGATCTTATAGGCTGCTGTATGAAGAACACAATTCACATTTTCTAGGAGCTCCTAGTTGAGTGGACAGGTGCACCAATATGCTAATAACTCACCTATTGCAGACCTTGTTAAGGGCTACAACTGAGGTGCAGACTAGTGGAGTGAAAATAAAAAAGATTCTGGACTGGTGAGACTTCATAGCAGAGGGGGCACTGGATCTGGATCCTCAATTTCAGTAAAAAGGGAATTCTGGGTAACAGAAGGCAATCAAGAAAGGCAATACAATCTATTGGTGAAAAAAAAGAAATTTAGAAAGTAGATTTGATTCTGAGTGAGAGGGTAATGATGACACTAAGGGCTTTACATACATTATCTCACTTGACTTTCACACCACCACCAATGAGTTAAAACCTATTTTAATCTCCACTTCTCAGAGAAAGAAAACTGACACTCAGAGAGACTAACTCAAAGTTTTATTGGTCAAGAAAGTAGAGGCATGGGGATTTGAATTTGGATCTGTTTGACACGAGAGCCCATGTACTGAGTTGATGATTTAATGATAATACAATCATAACTCAAAGACATATCCTATTCCTTGCATCTAATCAGTTCAACCAAATTAACATTTTTTGCATGACTGGGGTTTCCAGTGTATATAATGCTGTCCAAGACACTGTAATCATATTACTAATTATGTGTCCTTTTGATAATTAAATCAAAGCATTTATAATACAGATTTCTGCCTTTGTTATGAAATGTTAATATTTATGTTCCTTTCATTTATTTATGTGTGGTGAATGTTAATTACAAGGCAGATAAATTGAAGGAATTAATAAATGCCCACAATTTATCGTGACATAATAAACTCTTAATTCTATGTCCGCATGGCCTCCTAATCAACAAGCTGCAAAACTGACTTGACCAGAGTCATTTAGGAGTCTGTGTACATTTATAGCTAAGAAGGTGTAATTCAGTAATAATAATTCACTGTCAATGTGTTCAAAATGAAGTTTTGCTGAGGTCATTCCCTAAGTGGTGGTTAATCATTCATTCCTTATTTAGTTACTGCACTGAAGAATGTACTAATAACACAAAACTGGTCACATGACCTGGATTTAGAAGAGAGGGTAAACATAAAAAATGGAATTTAATGGAGAACAAGGTGAAAAGATAAACTTCTCAGAGAGGAAATATTAGCCAGCAAATTTTGAGGACAAGGGTACACTAGATGAGTGTTTCTCAACCTGGTTCACATAATGGCACAAAGAGAAAATCATGAGATTTCTACATCACAGTAATGTAGACAGAGGAGCATACTCAAGCCTACAATTGAGCACCTCAGGAGCTCTGCAAGTCCCAGACTTTGAGGAGTCACCCTGAAACTGAGAAACTGGCGTTGCAGCACACCTGTAACCTATTTGCAGCACACTAGTTGAGATGCTCTGCCCTAGTTAGCTCAGAAAGATTCATGGTGTGACCAAGAAGAGCAGGATATTGTTATCTCTCTTATATTCAGCTTGACTATAAAATAAAAGAATTGCACTATGTCAGTGATCCCTTAATCTTGTTTGTACGTTGAAAAACAAACAAGATTAGAAAAATACTAATTTGGCATCCTTAAACTAATTAAACCAAGATTACTAGAAGTGAGGCCTAAATATTGGTATTTTTTAAAGCACCCTAGAGAATTCTAATGTTGGAAGATTCTAATATTGCTAGATGATTGCTAGGGTCTTTTATGTCTCTAACTATCTGAGATTTTAAATAATGTTTGGAGATAGTATATAGCAGCCTAAGTTTAGAGGCGAGTGAATATGTGGATGCATTAAAGGGACAATCAAGGGAAATCTGTAAAAGAGACAGTCCTAGAAAAGAGATTGCAAGCCATTGGCAATGATGCTTAAGAAGATCCCTTGTAGCCCTGAAATTGCCAGGAAGCTTCTCTTTCTCGTTGTGACAAAATGAAATAGAAGTATCAGTCTCAGACTTTGAGATGAGAGAAAAAGATAAGCATAGGTGCAAATACATGTAAGCGTATAAAGAAAGGGATTTCACTATAAAACTACTGTTAATCTGTGGAGGGTGAGTGAGCAAGCAGGGGATAAAGGCCTTAAATAGATTGGAGAAAAGTTTATTCAGCTGCTGTGAAAGGAGAAAGAGGGAAATAATGAGGGACAGGCAGCTTAGGGAGCACTGTTGAGGTGGAGCCTGGCAAGCTTGAAAGTGCATTGGTTGTATGATGTGCTCCAGCAGCACACATCAACTCAGGTTGTAGCAGAGAAGATGGACAATTGGATTAAAACAATTCTTTACTGAATGAATCAAATAAAATTATGTTAGGAAAATAGGATGATGATATCAGCAAGGAAATGGAAGTCATAATAGACCATGGATTCTTGGTTAGGTGTGGAGAGAGTGGAAATAAGAATTGGCTGATAAATTGGGAGAAAACTGGGTTAAATGATGTCTATTTTCATGCTGTCCAAGAAAAAATATAGTGGAAATATAAGAATATGGGAATGAGAGAATGAGGATTGATTGTTCTGGGAAATACCCTCTCTACCATGTGGCAGGGATCCCATTAAAGTAATACTTCTGGCCTGACTTGTACTCTTCCAAGGAGAAATGATTTCCTGGGTAAGCCAGTCTGAGAGAATGAACTGGGATGCATGGCTTACTTTTTCGGTCCCTCATTTTATCAGTTTGTGGAACTGCCTGCCTCAGGGGCGCAGGCATTCTAAACTGCTTTTTGCCACACTGTAAACTTTGTAGCTTCTCTTAACCCACACATCTATAGTCAAAGCCTTTAATTTAAGGAGGTAAAGTCCACTGATTTGCTCACATATCTAAGCTATGTTCTTTAATATGGTTATTTTTCAATATTCTCTCTCTCCCCTACATGATTAATTCATACCATTCTCTCACTTCTCAAACATTCAAAACACCCTTCCCCAACCTACCCTCAGCTGATGGCCTTGCTTCTTAAGTTCCCAAGGATTTGCACAAACTCGTACCACCACAGTTACCAGCATAGGGACTCACATACTCTGCCTTCCACCTGTTATCAAATATGGGGTCCTCTTCCTCTGTAAAGCCAGTCTCTGTTCTCATAGATTCTGTCTCCTCTCAGCTACTCAAGGGCCTTGCTCCAGAAATTTGCCTCTTTTCATTCTGCATCATCAGTTTTTCATATTCTACTAGAGCCTTTCCCTCAGCACATCATGTACTTATTTCTCTCCTTCCTTTCTTTGCCAGCCACTGTCCCACTTCTTTAATTCCTTTTGCAACAATATGCTTTAAAGTGTTGTAGAAACAGTCTCCAATTTCTCTCCTCCCATTTTATCTTAAGCTTAACTTCAATCAGATTTTCTTCCAACCCTCCACCAAGCCAACCTTCACATTGTTAAATCCGAGGGCCAATCTTCATCTTAATTGATCTCCCAGCATCTGATACGATGATCACTCTCAACCCTTGGATTCAGGTTTATCAGTGGCCTTTCAGGATGCATTACTGTCTTGGTCTTCCCCCTACTTTGCTGATTGTTTCTACTTATTCTCCTTTGCTGGTCTCCCAGGATGCTTACTGTTGGAGTGCATTAGGGCTTGGGCTCTTACCTCTTCTCTCTATTTACATTCACTTCCTGATGACTTCATTCTAGTCTTTTGGGTTTTAGTCTGTATGCTAATTTGGGCTCCAGATTTGTATATTCAACTTCCTTTGTAACGTCCCTATTTAGATGACTAATAGAAACCTCAAACTTAACATGTGTAAAACTGAGCAACTGAATTTTCCCCAAACCTGCTTCTGTGGCAGTCTTCTCCATCTTAGTTGGTGGCAATCTCATTCTTCCATTGATCAAGCCAAAAACTTGAGCAACTGCTCAGGTCAAAGGACTTGCAGTTGTACTGGATTATTTTCTGTCTTTCACAACCCACAACTGATCCATTAGGAGAATCTGAACACTTCAATAATTTTAAAATAAATAGTTCGTCAGATATACAGTCACCTAAAAATTTTTGGATGTATGAAATCAATCAATCAATCATGTGTAAATCCCCCTTTCATATTCTGTACTGAATTAAAATCAGTGGTGGATAAAGCAGTGCCAAGATATAATTTTGAGTTACAGTGTGGTTTTGCAATCAGATAAACCTGATTTCAAGTTAAGTGACTTTCTCACTTACCAGCTGTGTGACCCAGACAAGTTATAATTTTTCTAAGACTCAGATTCTTTATATATAACTGAGGAATAAAATACCTCCTTTAGAAGGTTTTGTAAAAGTCAGCACTATGACTGGCATAGAATATCATTCAATAAATGGTAACTATTGAACCATTGTTTTTGCTCTTAACAGAAAATAAAACAGGATAGTGATTGGCTTTAGCTTCCAAAGAAAATTCTTAGAAAAAGTATAATTAAGGAGGAAATAATGTACTTGCTACCATGACAATTTGGCAGTAGAGATTTTAAAAAGAAAGAAATAGTCTAAAGATTAGTTTAGTTCACTCCACAGTTTTGCGTAATATTGCCCTTGTTCCTGTGTTATTGCAATCTTTCTAATCTTAAACATGGGATTATGAATGGAGTGTCCATCCATATAAGTTAATTGTTTTAATTGTTTTATTATTCCAAGCTAACCATGGTAATGTTATCCTAAAGGTCCTTGCATAGAATTGGTTACCATCATGATTTCTCTCATCCTATCAGTTAAATCTGTTTCTTCTGGGGTGGTATAAAGTGTTTAACGTAAAGTGAACCGGATGACAAGCATTAGAACATCTGTCTTGTTTGCTTGGAATATACCTCTATTTTCTTTAATATGGTATTTCAAAGCTCTGGGAATGTGTGCATGGAGAATTTATGTGTACATTTGGGTGAGTGGATACATATGTGTGCAAAGTGAGCTGTCTCAACATATATATTTAACATCTATTTCCTAAACCGCTACATGGCATTATTTAATAAAAACAATATGGGTTGGTAGTTAGAATATCTGGATTTGTTCATTCTTCTTTTTGTACATTTCATTCAGCAAAGACTTGCCTATTATGTACCAAACAGTGCACTCAGCCCAAAGTTGGACTGTTAAATATACAACATATTAACTGTAAGAATCTGGGAATGAGAATAAAGATTTTTGAATTATCAGGACTAGTCAGCAAGTCAAAAAGAGATAGTTAATATTAAAATGCAATCCATGAGAAAAGAGAAGCAAACCAGCCAGAAGAGAATCTTTTTTTTTTTTTTTTTTTTGCGGTATGCGGACCTCTCACTGTTGTGGCCTCTCCCGTTGCGGAGCACAGGCTCCAGACGGGCAGGTTCCGCGGCCATGGCTCACGGGCCTAGCCGCTCCACGGCATATGGAATCTTCCCAGACCGGGGCACGAACCCATGTCCCCTGCATCAGCAGGCGGACTCTCAACCACTGCGCCACCAGGGAAGCCCCAGAAGAGAATCTTTAAAGCATTTCCCAAATATTTATTGGATGCCTATTCTATAGCATGCATGGTACTGGTTTTTGTTAGGGACAGACAAGAAGTTCCATATAAGCCACAACTTTTGCACACTAAGGAAGCTTCTTTTACCTCAAACTTTAGCTAGGAATTATGCTTCCTGATTTAAAAAGTAAAATTCAAATTCTTTATGAGCAACTGAGAATTCTCTGTATTCTGATGCAATAGTTCTAGTGCAGAGTATCTGAGAACATATATGGAAACTGGACAGTATATAAGATTTGTCCAGAGTGGAGGTATTCTGTTTGGTAACAAATGGCTAAGAATTTTGTCAATTTGTAAGGAAAATTGAAACTTAATGTAAAAACTGTACCATATAGTACAGCATGTAGGGCATATTCTGGTTCAAGTTCAACATATAATACTATATATGTAGTTATCATGCCATAGAATGGACCTCCTACTTCTCTACTAACTCTTTTCATGTGTATAAAGTCAGAGCTCTGAAACTTTTTCAGATATCATTATAAAAACCTGAGCTATGTGGGCATCTGGTATCCAGAGTGGTAGATGAGGAAATAGCATCCTATCATAAAACTTTAATGTGATTTCTGTAAAATCAGACTAATGACATATATTTCAGAACATGTAATAAACTTAACATAATGTAATGAAATTATTGACTTGTAGAATTTAGAGTTCTAATCAATTAATATTTTTTCTGCTAAAGGGCCAAACCAAAAAAACTCAATGCTGAATTTCATACAATTAATATTTGTAATTTAAGCATAAAAATATTCATAGGCTACCATCATAATACATGTAAACATTTGTGAAAAATGTGGTTCAAGAGGGCTTCCCTGGTGGCACAGTGGTTGAGAGTCCGCCTGCCGATGCAGGAGACATGGGTTCGTGCCCTGGTCCGGGAAGATCCCATCATGCCGCGGAGCGGCTAGGCCCGTGAGCCTGCACGTCCGGAGCCTGTGCTCCGCAATGGGAGAGGCCACAGCAGTGAGAGGCCCGCGTACCGCAAAAAAAAAAAAAAAATGTGGTTCAAGAGAAACCAGAGTGAAAGAGAACAAAAAATATGAAAACAAGATAGCATTTAAAATTTTTCTAAGTTGAGTTCTGAAGACAGTATATGTGCAGGTATGAATGTGTATGTATGTGTACACAGGTGTAATGTATATACACATATCTGTGTGTATATATGTACATGTGTGTATAATTTACACAATATATGTATATACATACATATATAGATACATATATAAAACTTTATGAGATAATGTAAAAATATAACACATTATTATCAAGATATGGATTCAAGCCAAATTTAATATTTTTGTTTTGCTATAAATGGAAGCTTGTCAATTTCAATTTCCATATGCTTGATTTTTTTTTCTTGGTCTACATGGTCACAAATCTTGAGGGATACTAAGAATTGTCTTTATTTGGGACACCCTCAGTGAATGGTTAACTAGCTAAAAAAAATTCTTGAACTTGGCAAAAAGTCTCTGAGGCATTAGAAGATTTTTTTTTAATTGAAATACTTTAATGCAAGATCTCATTGCTAGACTTGATGACACCTGTTACGTTGAGCATCTCATTGGCATGGTACAAAATGCTGTTTCCCCTCAGTTCACCTGCCTTTCATTTCTGTTCTAACTGTAATAGGGGTCTGGTACATCCTCTCCCTTCAATAAAGATTTGTTGAATCAATGAGTGAGTGAATGAATGAACCAACCTTACAAACTTGTGCACAGCCAGCTGTATCAGAAAGTAGGAAACTCAGAAGCAGGATGTAAAAGTTTTGGCTATCTGTACAGGGTCATCTTTGCTGCGTCCTGAAAACTTCATGATATAAATACAAGGATACAGATATAGATAAAGGTGCATAATTATGAATATATATTTAGATAGATAAATAGATGATTGATAGATACATGATAGATAGATAGGTAGATAGATAGATAGCAATATATACTTAATTATCTTCCATATGTCATCCATATGGATTCACTAGGATGTATTTCCCATCTGGGCTGTAAATTTCACTCCATCTGGCATGACTTCTAACTGGATGCTTGGCTATAAAATTCTTTGTTATAATGCTGTGATGAAAATTGTATTGATATCTCTCCTCTCTCCTTTCCTCTTCCACCTCCTCCCCGTCTTTCTTCCTCTTCTTCCTTCTTCTGCACTCTCTCTCTCTCCTGTTCTTCATCCAGTATGGCACTTTCCCCCTGAGCATTTATTGGAAACTAACAGCAAATGAGAAGCCCTTTTCAGTGTATTCCTTTAACTCCCCAAATTCTTATGATTGTAGCAAATTTTTCAGCTTGTTATCCAATACCTATAAATGAATGAAAGAAAAGCTATATTGAATTGCTTGTCTTGAAGCAGAATATGTCTAACAGTTATTTGTTGAAAAAAAATTATGTTGAAGGGATATAAAAATGTTTGTGCTTAATCTTCCTGACAGGATATGAAATAGTAGCTCTAACGTATTTTTTTTTTTTTACATCTTTACTGGAGTATAATTGCTTTACAATGGTGTGTTAGTTTCTGCTTTATAACAAAGTGAATCAGTTATACATATACATATGTTCCCATATCTCTTCCCTCTTGCGTCTCCCTCCCTCCCACCCTCCCTATCCCACCCCTCTAGGTGGTCAATCAAAACTACAATGAGGTATCATCTCACACCAGTCAGAATGGCCATCATCAAAAAATCTAGAAACAATAATTGCTGGAGAGGGTGTGGAGAAAAGGGAACACTCTTACACTGCTGGTGGGAATGTGAATTGGTACAGCCACTAGGGAGAACAGTATGGAGGTTCCTTAAAAAACTACAAATAGAACTACCATATGACCTAGCAATCCCACTACTGGGCATATACCCTGAGAAAACCATAATTCAAAAAGAGTCATATACCACAATGTTCACTGCAGCTCTATTTACAATAGCCAGGAGATGGAAACAACCTAAGTGTCCATCATCGGATGAATGGATAAAGAAGATGTGGCACATATACACAATGGAATATTACTCAGTCATAAAAAGAAACGAAATTGAGCTATTTGTAATGAGGTGGATAGACCTAGAGTCTGTCATACAGAGTGAAGTCAGTCAGAAAGAGAAAGACAAATACCGTATGCTGACACATATATATGGAATTTAAGAAAAAAATAAAGTATTTTTGAACTTTTTATAAAACCAAACTGATAACATACGTTTCAGAAGGCTTAAGAGTAATTATTCCCAGAGGCAGAAGGGTATATTATATGACTTCTGGGAATCTTCTCTGTAAGTCTATTAAAAACAAGTGTCTGGCTTGAAGACTTTTATTTTACCCACTTTTTTAAAAAGTGTAATTTAGTTATCCTTTTGCTTTTTCATTTTCAATTATTTTCTGTAAAAATTCAAGTGCTTGAGATAGCTGACATTAAACCTTCTAGAGTTAATATCGTTAATTTACTTCTGTTGGTGAAAGATATATCTTGAGAGATTTTAGGGAGTGGTTTGTGTGTAACAATTGAAACAGACATATTATTTACCCATCATGTGTCAAACATTGGCTGAAAACCAGTTGCTACCATCAGCACGTTACATTTTGTTTTACATAGTAATACTGTACTTTCTTTACTTTTAAGTTAATAATTAAAATAATCTTATTTTAAATCAGAGACAATTAAACTAAGTATGAAATTTCTTGACAAGCCACAGCCATCCTGGAAAGCTATTTGGAAAGCTAACCAAAAGTATGAGAATATGCCTCTACATTTCATAAATTTTTATTTTTTATTTTATTTTTTAATTTATTTTATTTTTGGCTGCTTTGGGTCTTCGTTGCTGTGCGCAGGCTTTTCTCTAGTTGCGGCAAGCAGGGGCTACTCTTCGTTGCGGTGCGCAGGCTTCTCATTGTGGTGGCTTCTCTTGTTGCAGAGCACAGGCTGTAGGCATGCGGGCTTCAGTAGTTGTGGCATGTGGGCTCAGTAGTTGTGGCTCACAGGCTCTAGAGCGCAGGCTCAGTAGTTGTGGTTCAGGGGCTGAGTAGCTGCACGGCATGTGGGATCTTCCTGGACCAGGACTCGAATCTGTGTCCCTTCCATTGGCAGGCGGATTCGTAACCACTGCGCCACCAGGGAAGCCCTCATATAATTTTAGAAGACAAGTATGTTCTAATTTTACTTGATTTCATAGGAATAGGGTGTTCATAGACTGTCTCTTTACTAATTTCACTTGAGCAAATGTTTCTATATGAAAACAAACACACACCTAGCGGACTTACTTCTTAGGCCCTGAAATGTTTTCAGCCATATTTTCCCAACTGTTCTATTTCTATGCCATCTCATATCTTTTCACACATGGATACTTCTCTTTGGAAAGACTTCAACCTCCTATTTTGGCGACGGTCACTCTGATACATCCCTTGAATTAGATGCTTTTCAAATGACCTCACTTAGTCTCCTTTAGGTTAAGTCAGTCGTATTAATTAAACTGCATTTCAGTTGTCTTGCTAGTTAACTGTCTCTTACTAAATGATGTTTCTCCCACCAAATTTAAAGTTCCTTGAGCACAGATATTGTGTCTTTTATAGGTATGCCCCTAGCATCTGGAAACAGTACCAGGCATCTATAACCAAAATGGATAAGGTAGAATTCTGTATCCTAGCAATTTTCAGAACTGGGCACCACTTTTATTATTGCTACTAGGCAGAGAGAGAAAGTTGAGTTGTCTCCAAATAGACCTTCAGAACAATGAAATAATGTTATTATCATAAATAGCCTACATAGAAAAAAGAAAAGTTTGGGGAAGAATATATACTTTGGCAATTTCAGTGACATTTAGAATAAAGCAGTATGCTTAAAACAATTATGTATTAACACTATTTCTCCTTCCTCATTCTTTCAACATTAATTCATACTGCTTTCCTCCCCTCTCCACAAAAGAAATATGAAAAAGAAAGAACATATATTCTTATTGACCAAATACTTCAGATTTCCTAGCTTATATAGTTTGCTGGATTATGCAAATTCAGCAAATATATGAGATTATTCCAGGAATATGTGATATTATACCAGAAATATTTGATTTATTGTCTATTCTACAATAATAATAAGAAATATAGTGAGTCATTTGATCTAAATTATACCAGAACCAACTTACACATAAGCATAAAAGTAAATGGGGGTTATAGTTGTACCATAATAATCTACTTGGCAAACAAATTTTTCCTTTAAATCCTGGGTTCCCAAGAAGCTTCAGGTTTGTTTTTGAGACATTTTTTCCACTCACAACTCTTGAGGGTATGAGTTACATGGTCCCACCCACCATAAGAGGAATTATGATCCCAACATTAATTTCAAGGGGGAAGAACCAAAAATTTATATATACATCACTGATTACCACAGCTAATATGTGTATATAGTTACTTTATTTGAGAATCAATGGAATAAACCCCATGTGGGCTAAGAAATCAGAAGGGTAAAAATGATTAATTTGAAAAACAAAATAATATGGCCAATTAAAATAATAATGGAAAACATGACTTTTCAAGTAAACTTGCAGTGATAATTAGAGTTATAGTTAAGGAGACTAATCATTTTAGCAAATAATACATACTTTATACAGGAAAAAACATTTTTTAAAAATAATTATTTGTGCTTAAAGAAAAAAAGGATGGGAGCACATCAAAGGGTAACAGGATCCACCCTGAAGGATCTCCCAGTGGCCAATGCTGGGACAATTTAAGCATCAAATAAATGGTATTATAACCCAAAGTATAAAATAAATATACCTGAGTCCATGCCAATATAAATAAATGATCGAAAAAATAATCGGATGAGAGAAGCAAATCTTCTGTACAGAAGAATTCCGTGTAACATATGTACCTACTCCCACCTCCAGGAGGTAAAGCTCAATTTCACCCCTCCCTATCACTTCTTTGAGAGCATGCTAATGACTAACTTCCAAAGAACAGAGTATGGAAAGGGAAAAATAGTAACTTTACAGTTGAAAAACCTAACAAATATTACTTTAACCAAGTGATGAAGGTTAACATCGCTAGTAATATGTGGATATCATGTACACCCAGTATGATGTGATGAGGTCACTTCATTAATATGAGGTGATGAGAAAGTCACGTCACCCCTGTGGTATTCTTTTCCAAAACCCATAACCCTAGTTTAATCTTGAGGAAAACATCAGACAAAATAATATAAGCATCAGATCAGGAGATATCCTACAGAATACTTGACCAGAAATTCTTGATAGTCTTCTAGAGACTATCAAGATCATGAAAAACAAGGAAAAGCTAAGAAGCTGTCACAGCCCAGAGGAAACTAGGGAACCATAGAAACTAAATAAATGTGGTACCGTAGATTAGAACCTAGGATAGAAAAGGGACATTAATGAAAAGACTAGTGAAATCCAAGCAAAGCCTAGTTTAGTGAACAGTAATGTACCATATCAGTTTATTAGTTTTAACAAATGTACCATAGAAATGTAAGATGTTAACAATTACATAAATTGGGTGAGGGATATATGGGAACTCTTCATACTATCTTTGCAACTTTTCTATAAATCTAAAATTATCCCCCAATTGAACACTTATTTAACAAGTTATCTTCTGATTTATTTAGCAGCTTGCTAAGTAAACAATTACCTACTTACATAATTTACCATAATATAGGAATCCCATCTAAGGAAATGAAAATTTTTTCTACTTCTTCCCCATTGATATTATAAATTTGAATCATGACTAGACAATCAAAAGTAAAAATGAATAATAATTTAAGTTTTAAGAGCTCATCACCATCATATTACTTTTATAGTCTTCAGGTTCAAAGGAGGTGGTTCCTGGTTCTTGATTGTAAATAACTATGTCATCTTAGATACGTTCACAAAGACACCACTTTTGGTTCATTCTAGTCTCTGTCCTCCTGAAGTCTCCGCCTTTGAATGATGTGTAAATGGAACATTTATTTTTACCTCTAAAAAGTGTAAAGTCATCTGAATATGATCTTTTATACAGACTGAATAATCTGTGTGAAAAGACATAGAAAAATGAACATGCATTGCAACACAGCCTAAATATTTGTAATCAATATTTTTAGATCTTGGGTCAAAAATTTTCATGTATCTAAAATATGTTTTATTAATTGCTTTCTATATACATGAGTTAAAGTTGTAATTATTTAAAACACATGTATGGTACTTTTTAAAGCATTAATTGTGAAACAATTTTTTGAGTTAATGTGGGGGAAATAAGAAAACAATGATTACATTCATATTCATGATGTTCTTTAAGAGTTTAGAAAAGTAAAAATAATTGAAGCATTTTATTTGATAAAGTGCCTAGTATTATATAGCCTTACTGAATTATATGCCTTGCCCCTGAATGTCCTAGCCAGCTAAAATATGACTTGATCTATACATTTTAAAAAGAACTGTTCATTAAAAAAAAAAAAAAGGCTTTAAAATTTAAAATCTCGTTGAACAGACTGGGATTAACAAAGAGATTTAGAAACATACAGAAATAATCATGATGAAATAATAATTTGTTACTAGATACAGTTTTAAACAGTATAGGAAGCATGCTTCAGGTTAGTCAGAAGAGGTCCTCTGAATTACACTGTGCATGCTTCCCTGAAATGAAACTGTATGTTATTGGTTAACCAGGATATTTAGCATAATCACTCTGCTAGACTGTGGTGGAGGGAGGTGATTATCACTGAGAACAGATGGGCAGGTCCACAGCACTGCCAGATTCTGCACAAGCTCCATTTATTGTTGGTTCTTGCTTTTTTTCCTTCGGTGTTTAAATTTTTTTTTTAAACATTGTATGTTCTAAAGAACTAGCTGCACAAAAGGTCAGTAGCCGATGACCTTTCAGCTTAGATTTCAAATGTAGGAGAAAGATTCAAAATGCTATCACTGTGTATCTAAGAAGGATGGGGCAGATTTCATTTTACCCTCTAGCCTCCCTCAATGCATGCACGGATTTATCTGTACGCTAAGCTCTCTGCTCTGCATCTCTAGCTCCTTGTGGATTATATTGTCTCTCTGATCAGAAATGATTTTCTCGGATATGAACACCGTTTCTGGCTCCCCTAAAGTGCATCCTCCTAATGGGACCCGGTTTTACACTTTTCAAGTAAGTGTGCTTTAAATGGCTTCACTACTTAGGAAGTTAATATATAGTCAAACTTTTAATAAAGAGAAAAGTAAGGGAAGGAAAACTGCAAAGTGTGAAAGTATTAAAGGGGATGTAAGAGATAGATAATGTGCATGTCAGTTTAATCTGTTTTTTTTTTATATGGAGATGAGATGGCGTTAGGATTCTCTGTGAGTTCAAGCAAAATAATAGTGAACCCTTAATTTTCACAAGGATTCTTAAATCTGCTACAGTATCATCTTTTGAGAGTTTATGAGTTATTCTCCTGAAGTTGTTATTTATGGATGTAATATGGTGAAAATTACAGAGTTACTTCCCTGATATATCACAGAAAGGGTAGAATTAAAAGACATTTTAGGGAACTTTGCAAACTATGTTCTCTGGGCTTAGAAAAATGTTTTGTATTTCATATACATAGCTTAACATAACTCCTGTTATTTAATTTTGTTATGTGTGCAATATACAGTCAATAATACAGTAGCTTAAGTACCAGGTTTAGTATGCTTTTCAATTTGAGATAAAGTAGAAACTCATTAAGATGGAAGATTTTGTGTTATCAAAAAGTCAAAATAATTTACAATATAAATGTAAATGTGAGTTACAAAGCTGTTACCTACTAAATATATTTCAACTGACTGTGAATAAATCAGTCATCAGTCTAGAAAATGGTTGTCTAAAGTACATCATATTCTACTTCATTTTTATCCTCAAATTGCATTTTTCAGTACTAAGGATTACTTTGCAATTCAGTCATATCATCATTAGATTAAAAGGAAAAATGAAACTCTTCTCTTCGTATATTTTACACTATGGGAATATAAACAGCCTAACATTTAATTATTTTAGCTATATAGTTATAATGCACTGAAAAAATAAGTGTAAAGACCTAGAGAATTAATATAGTATAAGCAGCATGAATTCTTTTGAAAGGGGGCTCTGAATAAATGCACATCTGATTGATTAAAGTCTCTTGCCTTTGCAAACTATAGCAGTAGCTATAATTACTCTCTCCCCCCCTTCTTATACTTCTGTTTTTAATTCTGTCGCCTCTCCTGCCTTACACTGATGTCTACTGGTAGCGCAAGTCTGTGCTGTTACAGAATATATTTACTTCCCAGTGGCGATCAGCTTACTGTGGCAGTGACTCAGAATGCAATTGCCCCAGGGCTGCTCTACAGAATTATTACTTTTTTCTTCTCCATACACTGAGATATAAACACTCCTTACAATATATCCCATAGCTGCCTCTTAGGGGCAGCTTTTGACATTGGGTATTCTGCTTCAGTCTCTTAAAGTTTAAGGGTCAGTGAATTCCATAGCTCAGTCATGACACAGGCTTTTTACAATTCTTTCAGTAGATCTTGCTGACACATTTCCTGGCAGGTGATTTTCTTTGAAAACACACTAGAATGATTTTTAACCACTTATTTTTTTGTTGATGTTGTAACAATTCATGTAAAAACACTAGGATTTCAGATAAAATAGAAATGTTGGCAAATATGAACTCTGTTCTCCTACAGTTTTAAAATCAGAAAATGGTATTTGATCCTGACATTCATGGTAACAGGCAATGTGTGTTTAACTTTTTGTTGCTATTGTTTGTTTTTGCTTTTGGTGGAAGAGAAGGAAGAAAGAAGGATGGTTTTTAAAGCATGAATATAAAGGTTTTTAAAAGTTGACTCTTTGCTTTTATTTTCAAAGGACTGAATTAAACAGAATTATTTTTCTTATATATATATATATTAACCTGTTTAATGCGGTATACTTTCTTTGGTTGAAATACTGTCATGAGAAATGAGATGCTGTAAAAGTAACAAACCGTTCGTCAAAAAATGTATCTTGTGGAAATGATTAGTTAAATTTTCAAAAGTGGTTCTCATTATAGAATGGCATAAATGCATTTCTGAAATGATTCTGCATCAAGGAATTGAGATTTTAATGCTTACTTTCTTAAAATTATTCTTGCACAAGAGTTAACATATGCAAAAACATTTAAGATAGCTTAGCATGAATGATACTGAGTTTCAGTTCCATCTTCTCATCGAATGTTTAAACTAGCTTGTCATTTTTGCTGAAATTGTACAATATTAAATTTTAAAAGTAAGATATAGAATGTATTTGACCTGAAGGGTTCAAAGGTAAAAAGACAACAAATAAGAAGCTGAAGGATATTCTAATTACAAGCCTTTCTTTTTCATTGTATTTTAATTTAGCCAAATACATTCATACTTCTACACACACATGCAAATACTATTTTGTATAGACTAACACTTGGTTTAAATTAATTTCCTTATAAATGAGACCTCACTTCAATATTCCGTGAAGATAATTGTGTCTGCATGTTTCTATTCAGAGGTTCTTAGACCCTGGGTGATGCCAACACCCAATTTGCACTATATATTTTGTGCATAACTTATCACCCAAAATCAAATTTTAGAGTATAGTTGCCTAGAATGATTTTTAATTGACGAAAATTAAAATTAATTATAATATTTGTATGTATTAGAGCTGTCAATTTATGGGGCTCAAATATGTACAAATGGGAAACCTACCTTCAAACAAAAATATATTTTTTATATATATATATATATGTGAATGCAGTAAAAATTCTTTTAAATTTTATGTCTATAAAAATGATGTCCCACAGCTCGGTGCTTTGTGACCACCTAGAGGGGTGGGATAGGGAGGGTGGGAGGGAGGGAGACGCAAGAGGGAAGAGATATGGAGATATATGTATATGTATAACTGATTCACTTTGTTATAAAGCAGAAACTAACACACGATTGTAAAGCAATTATACTCCAATAAAGAGGTTAAAAAAAAAATGATGTCCCAACATCATTTCACATTTAGCTCTATTTTTGCAAGCAAAACCATTTAATAATGCTTTACTAAACTTCTAGATTAGCTAATCATGACTTAATTTGTTAATTCTCCCAGAGGTATTGATGAGCAACACGCTACCCCCTCATTTCCTAGAGATTAAGTATCTTCACCTAGACATTTTCAAAGTCTGCCCAGTCCTAAGATTTCATGGGAGTTTGTCAGTAGTTGCTAGAGACAGTAGGGAAGAGGAATACATTCTTTTGAGGTTCTTAATGTTTTCTTATTCTACATTTACGTATTTTATTCATTGGAGCTTTATGCAAGCTTTCATGAACTACAACAATAACAAACAGTATACTACTATCAAAAACAAAGCAAAAGTGGTTTGTAAACCACTTCCTCAAACCAAAGGAATATATTTCTGATGGGAGCAGTTTTGATCTATTGAATCCACAGAGCAATTATTTCTGCTTAGAATACATTTCTTTGCCATTTCATCCTAGTATTAATAACATTAACTGCCAAGAACGTGTGTAAAAGTCTTTGACTGTTGCCCCCTGGTATCCACTGAAGACAAGAGAAAGACACTTTGTCACAAAATATGGAAACACATTAATCTGCCATTTCCATGTTTAAAATACTTTATGGCGGCTTCCCTGGTGGCGCAGTGATTGAGAGTCCGCCTGCCGATGCAGGGGACACGGGTTCGTGCCCCGGTCTGGGAAGATCCCACATGCCGCGGAGCAGCTGGGCCTGTGAGCCATGGCCGCTGAGCCTGCGCGTCCGGAGCCTGTGCTCCGCAACGGGAGAGGCCACAGGAGTGAGAGGCCCGCATACCGCAAAAAAAAATAAAATAAAATAAAAAATACTTTGTGTATCCCCTGTCCTTAAAGGATAAAATTCACTTCTTTAGCTTGTCATATAAAAGCTCTTCCTGGTCTGGAGCTCATGCAACATACTACTTTATTTACCTGCTTTCCCAGAAATTTGTCTGTATGCTTCTGTTCTTTGCCTCTTCACTGAACCTGCCCATTGGAAAATTGTTTTTGCTTAAAGACTCATCTCAAATGCCACCTACCCGTGAAGCCTTCACTCATTCACCTGCTTCATGCATGATGTATTAAGATGTATTAAGTATATTTCCTTTGATCATTTGCCTGTTTATACCACTACTGAAGCAGTTATTATGCTTTTTTTTTATTGGAGTATAGTTGATTTACAATGTTGTGTTAGTTTCAGGTGTACAGCAAAGTGAATCAGTTATACATACACATATATCCACTCTTTTTTTTTTTTAGATTCTTTTCCCTTATAAGCGATTATAGAGTATTGAGTAGAGTTCCCTGTGCTATACAGCAGGTTCTTATTAGTTGTCTATTTTATATATAGTGTATATATGTCAGTCCCAATCTCCCAAGTTATCCCTCCCTTATTATGCTTTGTTTTAATCCCCGAGAGCATTTTATTAATCTGTGTCCCTAGCAAATGGATACTGCAAATATCTCTGTATAATAAGCAGAGACATATATTTGGAAGGTGATTAAAATATGAAAATTCAACACAATAAGCAACAACTTATTTTTGTGTTAACTATATAAGCAGTTGGTGAGACATATATTATTAGAGAAATATCTAAAGATATATAAAGGTAAATGTGTTTAATACTAAGCTTTGTGTACCAGTGTTGGGGTCTTCAAAATAGATAAGAGTTACATTAGTGATCTCAGGAAAGCTTTAATTTTATTGTTTTTAAAATAGATTTCTGTTACAGCTAGACAAAACCTTTTTGAGATTTTTTTCTTTATACCACTTTACCATTCCTTATTAATTGGGGCATTTCATATTTTATCAAGAGAACTTTAAAATTGATTAATATATAATTTTTCATTTAGCAGATACTATTACTTGAAATATATAGAAGACTAATAGGCAAGTTGGAAATCTCAATTGCATGAAGAATTTCACTCAAATTCTTAATAATTAGGATGGGGCACCATATCTTTGTGATCATATGAGGTTGAGGTAATTCTGGCTTTTCAGGGAAAAAAAACAGATTTTTTTTATATTCTATCATTTTTTTCTCCCTGGGAATATACCATTATTTTTCTATTATTTGGAGCATATTATAACTTCTTACTGTTGATATATATATATTTTTAAAGCTGTAGTTTTCTTTTTTTGAAGATGTTTGGGGTAGGAGTTTATTAATTAATTTATTTTTGCTGTGTTGGATCTTCATTTCTGTGCGAGGGCTTTCTCTAGTTTTGGCAAGCGGGGGCCACTCTTCATCGCAGTGCACGGGCCTCTCACTATCGCGGCCTCTCTTGTTGCGGATCACGCGGCTCCAGACGCGCAGGCTCAGTAGTTGTGGCTCACGGGCCTAGTTGCTCTGCGGCATGTGGGATCCTCCCAGACCAGGGCTTGAACCCGTGTCCCCTGCATTAGCAGGCAGATTCTCAACCACTGTGCCACCAGGGAAGCCCCACTGTTGATATTTTTTAAACGCACTGGAAATATCTATCAGAATGCTTGGAACATGTTACGTATTTTTAAAAAAAAGAAGAATGAAAGCAAAGTAGCCTAATAGAGATAAGAAAGACAGACCCTTTGGCTCCAAGGTTACAGAGTAATATAAGCAGACTTCCCCAGCTTAGTGAGAGAACTGAGGTTTTTCTCTGTTGCCCAACTGTATGCAGTCATGATTATGATTATGATTGGTGGAGCTAACACAAGAGGTATTTCAAGCAAGCTGACTGACATGTTTAAAGGTACATATTGGTGTCTGGGAAAGGCAGAGTTTAGTATAACTGGAACGTAAGCTGGAGAAGGAAATGGCTAAAAGTCAATGTGCAAACTCCAGAATATAAAAATAGGTTTGAATGTCAAGTCCAGATCCTCAGGAACTTGAATTTAGGATTCAAGGATTTTCAGCAAAGAATGACAAGCTTCGATTTACTGTTTAGTTAGAATATTGGATTGTGCCTTGGCTGGTTGATAGGACAGAGAAAACTATTCAGTAGTTTTCTAGATGAATATCTAGATGAATTGTCATGATTTCCCTGCTTTACAGATGAAAAAAACTGATGCTCAAAACAGGCACTTAAGTAGTTGTTAATAATGCAGGGTATACGTAACGTAGTTTCTGTCTGAATCTGGGGTTATGGAACCCAAAATTCCACAGTCTTTTCTGTATAGTCTTCTTCTGAAATTGCTGATGATTACATACATCAGCAAAAGTATTCCAAGCTATATAATTTCTAATCCTGTTGACCTATTAATTCAGAAACTTATAGAAATTTAACTCTACTTCTTCAAAACATTGTACTACAGCCTCATTGGGTTTTTAAACTTGAGGTTCTTATTCAGTTACATCTCCTCATTTAATCCTTATTAACACAGTTTTCTTCTAGTTGGAAATATGTTTTTATAGTAATCAAATTGCTAATCAAATTGTGCTGAAAGGCAAAAAGGGAAATAGAGGGGGAAAATCTTCCCTAAACACGCACTTTTATTAATATAAGAATGCTCTGTATATCAGTGAGACCAACTGTAGAAAACAATGAGTAGCTCCTGAGCTCCCCATAGGAAATCATATGTCTTCCATCTGCAGAGGTTTGTGCTTGATAGAATTTGGCTAGGCAATATATTCTAAGAGGACAGGCACTGTGTACTTTTTTTTCATTGTTAAATCACTAGCACCAAGCAGTGTCCAACACACAGCCTTGATTTAGTAAGTAGGTGTTGAATTGAATTACAAATTGAAAAGGAGTATGTATTCTGATCTAGAATGACCTCTCCATAGGAATACATAAATGGTTGTAAGATACCCAGCATAGCGTCCACAAATATATTTCACTTATACCTAGCTAACATAGCTTTATATTTCAAGTATTGTCTGCAGGGGAAGGAAATTGGAAGTAGGGAAATTAATTAGGAGGCTCTTAAGATAAAGCTTTTAATGCACAGAGCACAGTGCCTGGTGGTTAGTAAGAGCTCAATGAGCAGCAGTCACAACAGCAGCGACCAAAAGTGGGGTCTGCAAAACGTACTAGAGAAGGCAAGGGTATGAGCATAAAGGACAAAGGAAAAGTCATTAAGAGATAGATTCAAAGGAATCCATTAACTTACTGAACATAGGAGACGAGAGAAAAAGGCAAGATTACCTCTAGTGAGGGAGAGAGAAATATGGAGGAGGAGCAGCTTTGCAAAACAATATACTGAGTTTGGGTTTGGACAGATTGAGTAGACAGTTGGAAATAACGGGTTTGGCTCTGAGGAGGCAGGTCTGCCTGAATAGTAGATGTAAATGTGGGAGGCATCTGCTTACAGAGTAGGGAAAACTATGGAAATGGATGAAATGACCTTGGCAAAGAATGAGGAGAATGGGGTGGGGGTGGGGCTGGGCGTGGAATCCTTGGACCCGCTGACTTACCCAGAATTATTATCACTTGGAGTGTGTGTGCTTGGTTTATTTTGCAAACACAGTTTGGAAGCTTTTTCCTAATCACCTCTCCTTGAATATCACCTCTGAACCTAATTCAGTTTAGGTGCTCCTGCCTCTTTGTGTGTGTCTTTGCTTTATTTTGTAAATGCGTTTTGGTAGCTAGCATTTCCTTTTAACCCCCTCAAATATTGTCCCTGAACTTTAATTCAAGTTAAATCCTCCTGTCCTTAACACCTTCACAAAGTAACTTGATATATGTCTATTGTATTATTTATTATACCATATTTAATTTTTTACTTATCTCTCTTCACCACTAGTCTGTGAACTCCTGAAAAGCATGAAATTTGTTTTACTTAACTACTCATATTTGTTTATTGACACCTAGACTAATACTTGTCGTATAGACAGAATCTGTTTTTTGAATGAATGAATTCATGTGTAAATTGAAGGCTAGCTAAAATTAATCCTCTTATATTAATTTCTGAAATCATTTGACACACCTTGTTGAATATCCCCATTATGCCAGACTTTAACTATGGTGAGCAAAATACCAGTTTTCTGTGCTCAAAAGTATCAGTCGCCTCTTGGAATATTATCCAACAGTCATAATAGCACAGTATTTGGTTCTCTGAAAATACTTTGACTTTAAAGGTTCATATAGATATTACTATTATAATTTATGCAATTCCAATTAAATAATTCTAATTCCAAATCTATTTTTAATTCTGGTTCACAGTTAACTTTTCCACCGTTGGTTCTTTCTTTTATATTTTCAAAATATTTTACAAAGAATAAGAATTATTCTCAAAAAATAAAATTGCATGATAGTTTGGAGCATGCCTTTTGAAATTAAACACATGGTCCAAAACTAGTTTCCACCGTTCACTAGAGTCTGGCTATAAGCACGTGAAATTATTTCTTTCTTTTCACTTTCCTTGACTGTCTATTGGAAAACAGTAGAGCATGTCATGAGGTTATCATGATGTTAAATTGATTATTTATAGAATAATATATAAAGTATTTACTTCCAATAAAGATGGCATTCAATCAAGATTAGCTAGTGTTGTTTTAATGATTAATGTACTTTCTAAATAATAGCATAATTTATTCCACAAATGATCTTTTTTCCTTTTGCTTATTTTAAATTTAGGAAAAAATTAGTGCTAAGAAAACATATTCACCACTTTAAATACTTTAAGTGCTTCATATATATGCTAAGGGATCTTATTAAAATATATTTATTAATTTTTCAAGATCTTAATTTTATATTAAATATTTTTGTGCTTATAGAATATAAGCTTTCAGAGAATTGATTTAAGTATCCCTTTGAAAGTATACTTGGATTCCTTTTATAAATACATTTTTGGTATTTTTCAATTGTATTTGGTAAAGTTATTTTGATGTTTACCTTGTATCTTCATTATGACTTTTATTACCATCTCAAGTTTCGCACAGATACAGATGCAAATTTAAAATGACCAGTTTGTGAAATTGGCTAACTTAGGATATAATTCAAAATATCTACAGATTAAAAGAGAGTGGCTCACTTTGTATGCTGGGTGCTCCACACAATATGTAAAGATTTAGAGTAATTACTAAATTTATTTAGAGCCAACCAGATTTGATACTATTATTGGCAGCAGAACGGTCAAAGAATTGCTGAGTATGTTAACAATGCTAAGGAGTGTATAACATTTTTAAACAACATCACAAAATTATTCTCTAAGTTATATCACAAAACAGAAGTTGGCAAAGTTACATGGACAACTGAGCAATGTCATTAGGAAGAAATGAACATAATCTAGTTTTTACAGCTTAAATATTCTCAATTTTAATTATGTTGGTGAAAAAATACAGAAGATACACAAAAAAAGACATACTTATTTGTTGTTTTCTATCAAATAAAATCAATGCAAAAGCAACAGTTGTGAACTACAATGTAATGTTACACTGTTACATAGCATACTGTTTCCTTTTATTTTGTATTTTTGTTTTTCTCATTAAGCACATCATTAATCTTCTCTTTCTCAAATAATCCATCTTTGAAATTACAGTAGTCCTACGAGATGCTAAAAAAAAAAGCATTCTTTGAACTCCTAAAACAAAAAAGCTATCATAAAATATTATAAACTCACTATATTTGAAAAGTTATACTTAATCATTGTTAAAGTATATCATGTTGTAATATCATTTTGTTTAGATGTTAAAATATTTAATGCATAAAAATCAAATATTTTAACAATAATACAAGGCAATTCAAACATTTGCATACACATTTCTTTCATTCAAGAAACACTCAGAGAAATTGCTTTAGACGTGGTCTACATTTTCAAGGAGCAAATGTTACAATACATAATAAGTAAAAATAAATATTAGAACAGAGAATCATGCAAAATACAGTGATGTGCTAAAAGAATCAGTTAATTTCAAGTGTGTCTTTGAGAAAGACTTCAAGTAAGAACATTACTTTTAAAAAATAGTAAAGAATTTCAAAATAACTATATCACAGAAATATAAATGAAAAAATTTTTTTGGCCATCGTATACCAGCCATGTTCTATGACTGGCCAAGGGGCCATGATCTGTGGGACCATCCTAGACAGACCTCTGCCCCTGGAGGGCTTTCCCCAGATATTCAGTGTCGTGTATCTTCTTGCAGTTGCAAAACATAGTATAGACACCAGGCCTCTGTGTGTTTACTTATACTTTCTCTGTGTCCGTGTTGTGTCATGTACATGTAGAGACACTCATTCAATACAACCTTATGTCCCTGACTTCAGATTATACTACAAAGCTAAGTAATCAAGACAATATGGCACTGGCACAAAAACAGAAATATAGGGGCTTCCCTGGTGGCGCAGTGGTTAAGAACTCGCCTGCCAATGCAGGGGACATGGGTTTGAGCCCTGATCCGGGAGGATCCCACATACTGCGTAGCAACTAAGCCTGCAAGCCACAACTACTGAAGCCTGTGTGCCTGGAGCCCGTGCTCCGCAACAAGAGAAGCCACCGCAATGAGAAGCCCGTGCACCACAACAAAGACCCAATGCAGCCAAAAATAAATAATAAATTAATTAACCTTAAAAAAAAAAAAAACAGAAACATAGATCAATGGAACAGGATAGAAAGCCCAGAGATGAACCCATGCACCTATGGTCAGCTAATCTATGACAAAGGAGGCAAGGATATACAATGGAGAAAAGACAGTCTCTTCAATAAGTGGTGCTGGGAAAACTAGACAGCTACATGTAAAAGAATCAAATTAGAACAATCCCTAACACCATACACAAAAATAAACTCAAAATGGATTAAAGACCTAAATGTAAGACCAGACACTATAAAACTCTTAGAGGAAAACATAGACAGAACACTCTATGACATAAATCACAGGAAGATCTTTTTTGACCCACCTCCTAGAGAAATGGAAATAAAAACAAACATAAACACATGGGACCTAATGAAACTTCAAAGCTTTTGCACAGCAAAGGAAACCGTAAACAAGATGAAAAGACAACCCTCAGAATGGGAGAAACTATTTGTAAACAAATCAAAGGACAAAGACTTAATCTCCAAAATATATAAACAGCTCATGCAGCTCAATATCAAAAAAACAAACAACCCAATCAAAAAATGGGCAGAAGACCTAAACAGACATCTCTCCAAAGAAGACATACAGATGGCCAAGGGGCACATGAAAAGCTGCTCAGCATCACTACTTATTAGAGAAATGCAAATCAAAACTACAATGAGGTATCACGTCACACCAGTTAGAATGGGCATCATCAGAAAATCTACAAACAACAAATGCTGGAGAGGGTGTGGAGAAGAGGGAACCCTCTTGCACTGCTGGTGGGAATGTAAATTGATACAGCCACTATGGAGAACAGTATGGAAGTTCCTTAAAAAACTAAAAATAGAATTACCATATGATCCAGCAATCCCACTACTGGGCATATACCCAGAGAAAACCATAATTCAAAAAGGCACATGCATCCCAATGTTCATTGCAGCACTATTTACAATAGCCAGGTCATGGCATCAGCCTAAACGCCCATCGACAGATGAATGGATAAAGAGGATGTGGTACATATATACAATGGAATATTACTCAGCCATAAAAAGGAATTAAATTGGGTCATTTGTAGAGACGTGGATGGACCTAGAGACTGTCATACAGAGTGAAGTAAGTCAGAAAGTGAAAAACAAATATCGTATATTAACGCATATATGTGGAACCTAGAAAAATGGTACAGATGAACCGGTTTGCAGGGCAGAAATTGAGACACAGATGTAGAGAACAAACGTATGGATGCCAAGGGGGGAAAGTGGGGTGGGGTGGGGGTGGTGGTGTGATGAATTGGGAGATTGGGATTGACATATATACACTAATATGTATAAAATAGATAACTAATAAGAACTTGCTGTATAAAGAAAAATAATAAAATTAAAAAAAATACAACCTTATGATGATGGTGATCATGAAGAGGAAATACTTCTTCTTCTAAGAGGCTTTCATGAATAGAATCGTTCCTGAACTAGCATGGTATTCTGAAAAGAGCAATGACTGATTTGTTTTACTAAATCTTAAACATTCAACATTTATTCTTTTTTAAAGCAAAAAACCATTTTGCATAGCAAGAAATAAGCTATATATTTTCTTTGACCCTGAACATACGTATTGATAGAGGGTAGAGAAAGCTAGGGAAATCAAGAAGGGTGAGGCTAAAGGAAGAGCTGCAACATTGGCCTTGGAAAGAAGAATGCTTCGCTTTCCAAGAAATAAAACATAAAAGGTGAAAATGGATCAAGGGATAGAGGCTGTGTCTGGGATAATAGACATCAAGTGGCAATGAGAGTGGAGCCAAGAATGGAAGCATAGTTTTGGATCAGTCTTAAAAAGTGAGTTTCTGTGTTCATCGCCCTAAATGGAAATTGGAATGGGAATAAATATTGGTAAATGTGGCAAAAAAAAAATCAAGTAAACAAAGAATCAAAGTGCTAACAAGATTAAGGTTAAACTGTCTGAACATGGGTCAGTCTTCAGTCTAATACTGCATAGGAAGTAATATTTTTTATTGAAATTATATTTCACTTTTTTTTTTAAAAGGGGGATAAAAGCTCACTGAAAAATTACGCTTTACTCAATTCTTCTATAATATGATGTTATAGACATAAGTTCCAAGAAAATGTATTTTATTTAACAGTGATTCCCAGAACATTCCATCATGCCTGGCACATAGTAAGCGCTCCAAAAATATATGTGGAATGAATAGATGTTCTTTAACAATATAAATTTAAAGATTTTTTAACCTCATGAAATATTATAACTGAAAAAAAATTAATATAGTTTACTCTATTAGGTAATTATCAAAGTTATTTAAATATTTTGCCTATATGTAATATTAAAGATTAAATGGCAATATACAACATGTATTTAGGGAAATATGAGTAGATAAAACATTGTAAGTAATGATAAGAGTACAGTCATAACTTATAAGCTAAACAAAAGTTAGCGGAGTTTGTGCCTTTGTGGGGAAAGCTCTACATACAGTCATATATATAGCATGCCACAGGCTAGATTATCTAGAAAATTGCCCTTACTCTTCACATTACATTAATATAATTTCATTTAATATAGCCTGTTAGGGTACCATATTTTAAGATAAATCTTTAATATGGAATGCTGTCTACATAATTTATTAAATGAAAAATAGATCTTTGAAGAAAAGATGGAAAAAATTGTGGACATTACGTAGCCCAGGGAAAGGAATATGGAAGAAAGACATAATCTCTTCCACTCAAAAGAAATGTTCTTTTGATTTGATACACTGTAATTGTTCAACATATGTGGTGAGAAAACTGCAGGAACACATGAGTCTGAATAAAAATAGAAGAAGTTTCAGTTGGATATAGAAAATGAGTTTATGACTATTGGGGTGATAAAACATGAAAGTGGGTAGTTGTCAGTGATAGCTCAATGAAACCTTTATATTGGGGATTTTCAAGAGGAGGCAGAGTACAAAAGGCAAGGTGCAGGTGAGATAGATTTGAGTCTCATATCTGCAACTTAAAACATGTGCATATGCAAAAAGTATTAAACTTCACTAAGATTCAATTTCTTCACTTTTAAGTAATGAGAATAATACATTTCTCAGGGTTGATGTGAGAAAATGTACTTGAAAGCATTTTATACATTTAAAAACAGTTCAGTTAATGCTCTTTTACAAGCAACAGAAACTGATTATGGTATGTTAGTCAAAAGAAAAATGTATTTGAATGATATGGGAAACACTTTTATTGACTCATACAGTAAACTGTGTGCCTGGTTCTATTCTATGCATTGGATAATTAGTGAGTAAGTGAAAAATGAGGCTTTTATTCTGGTGGGACAAAACAGATAATAAATAGGATAATATATAGCAATGAGCAAGTGAACCATGAAGCTTATATTCTAATTGGATGAAACAGATAGTAAAATAGATAGGACAATGTATAGTATGTTAGATGGTGATAAACGCTAAGGAGAAATATAGAGCATAGACAGTGGATAGGGAGCATCGAAGTGCACAGCTTAAACTTTGGGCAGTGGAGGCGTTGTGGAGAAGAGGACATGTGAGTAAAGACCTGGAGGAATCAGAACAGCTTTGGATCTCAGTTACGAGAATGAACTGAAGGGTGTACTCTTCACAGTGCTACCACCAGATAGGTTAACTCTACCTACATTCCTTCCATTCAAGATTTAAATTCAAGAGAGAGAAGTCTGGTTGGTCCAACCTGGACCTCACTTAATCATAAACGTGCCGTCATCTACTTGCCTTCTGCCTGGCTTGCTCAACCTCTGTCCCAACACTTTTCCATTTACTATAATGAGGTACACTACAGAGAGAATACAGTGCTCAAACAGATTTTAGCCTTTAAGAAAAGAAAGTATCCATTACATGTCTATATTCCTCACTCCTCCTAGAACTTCCTTTCCCCATTTTCTACTTGTTTGCCCCCAACTCACTCATTCTTTCAAACTGTTTACAATATGTGTCTTTTGTGGATATGTCAGTTCCCAGCTGTTCACTACCCTCCTTGTTGAGATCCCATAAAATGTTGTGCTTACCTCTATCATAATAATTAACACCAATCTACTTTAAGTAGGCATGTCTGTTTCCCCATTATACTGTGAGTTCTTTAAAGACACAATATATATTTGTTAGCTGAACGAATTATGAGTGCTCAATAAATGTCTGGATATATAAAGGATGCATGTCATTTTCCCAGAAAGTCTCAAGGTGCCTTTTATACCAAGCTTTACGTTGAGACTATGTCAATTAAACTTGACATTGTGACTACAAAATATGAATTATCCAACAGAAGATAGTTATCCTGCCTCTGTGTGTGTGTGTGTGCACCCATGCACGCATGTGTGCATTATTGTTGATGTTGTTTTCTTTGTTTATTTGGTGGAGAGGAGATGTAATTAACAAAACAATTTTTTGTAAAAATTTTGAAAGAAAAAAATTTTAAACATTCCTAAATTTTAAATAAATATATTCATTCTTATTTAATGTTCACTAAATGATATCAGGATCTATGCACTTCATGTGAACTCCATATAACACTTAGATGTTCCATTTCAATCTGTTTGATGCTCTACATTACCATGCTGTACATCAGCTTCAATTTTCTTTCCCTATCTAATATCTTCCAAAAGCTATCAGGTTTGAATATTAAATCTTCATTAATCTATAGTGCTATATAGTATAGCAGTTTGAAGGCAGACAGACCTGAGTATCTCTGCCACCTACTGGGCATAATCTCTCTAAGTTCATTTTCTTCATCTATAAATGAAGTAGATAGAAATATTGCCCTCAAAGGATTGTCATTAAGGTCAAGTGAGATGTTTACCGTGGGGCTCAACATACACAAATGTAAAACAGAAGTACTTAAAGCATAATTTTTATTAATATTATTATTAAAGTATCAAATATTTGAATGGAATACTTTTTTTCTCAAGACTATAATTACTTCCTACTAACTATCAATGGAAATTCTCTCTGGGAATTGATATTGGGCTTTCAGATTTTACATTATTGACTATAGTTTATTTTATCCTTCCTCTCTCATGGATCAGAATAAAAGATTCTTAGAACGGTTATATGGATTGTCAAACTTTAGAATACATAATTATCCAGAAATGTAAGCTACCATATACCACCCCCAGAGATGATTCAGAAAATCTGGTAAGGGCCAAGGAACTTCATTTTTAAACAGAATCCCAAGTGTTGTCTATGCAGAAATGTCACAAATGGGGAAACAGTGGACAGGAGATGGAGTTCTTTTATGACTATAAAAGGTACTTTCTATTTGAAGAATAACTGGTGGGAAGAAGGTTAAATATCCACAAGGCCTTCTTCTAGTTATAAATAGTTATTCTGTTTTAGAAAGACATGATTTTGATTTGTTGTGATGAATTCATTTAGTTATATCTTTCATGGGCCAATTTTTAACTCCAATTGATGTATGAATTATGAGAATTCCAAACCATTTCTTTGCATTAAAATAAGCTAATTAAATCAAGGACCAGCCCTCAGTAATGATGACCTTTAACTTATCCCTCCTTTAGGGGATGTGTTTGTCAGGGAATTTCCAAATTCAGATTTAATATATTGCTGTGTCAAGAATGATACTCATCTGTTGTTAATTAATGATTTATCTGTCACCCAGAAATTATGTAAAATGAAATAAAACCTTTAAATTATCTACTATAGTAAATGTGACCAGTTCTGTTTTAAAAATTCTGATTTTTAAATTAAATTAGAGCCTGATTGAAGTAATAAGTGTTCATTAGAAAAGTGGTGTTATGTGGTTGCTATTCCTGGACTACATAATTCTTAAATAACAAGAATAAGCCCTCTTGTGTGTTTGATAATTATCTTTATGCCTTCAGCTGAATTTCAATAATAAGGCCTATGAAGTGTCACTTTGCTTTCATAAAATATCTGCCCTTATGTCAAGATGTATTTGCAAGTTCAAAATCACAAGTTCATAGGAAAATTCTAATGTTGAAACAGTCGTGAAGAAAGCACTAGTTTATTATTGGTTATAAGTTCATTAATAGCTGTCTCAAGATTTTTTTGAATTTAGCTTCAATGAGAAGATAGTCAGCAATCTTATTCTAATCTTACAAAATAAGCATCATCATTAGATATATTTTAAGAAAAAATGCTTTTAAAATACTTGAATTATTAGTGTTTGTTAATGCCTCGGTCTCCTGCCCTTTGTGCTATTTTTAAAAAGTACAACAGTCACTATGCAGACATTTTTTTAACATCCAGCAGGATCATCCTTAGAACAGACAATATTTTCTGAGTCTTCGTGGCATGGTTGAAGGAGTGTAACATTAGAAATCAGATCAACAGATATCCGGCCAGTTACCACCTGTGTGACTTTGGGCAAGTTATTTAACTTTTCAGTTTCAGTTCTCTCACTATAAAATGAACACAATAAAACCTATCTCACAGGAATTTTATGAAGATTAAAAATGGGTAAACTACCAAGTACAGAGTAAGCTTTTATAATGATGATAATAATAATAATATTAATGATACATGACTTGGTTTCTAACTTCCAGGGTAACCACCAATGGTTCTCACCTCCTGAAGTTCATGCCTTTGTGTAGACCTCTCCTTCATTAAATTAGAACTGCCCCCGTGTGAATAACAAAATATGGTGTAAGTGGAAGTGCATGCCTTCTGAAATGCCCCAGAAGCCCTATAGAGATGCCCACATGAAACAGAACTGAGGCCCCCAGCCAATAGCCAGCACTAACTTGCCAGTCATGCAAGTGAAATACTTTGGAAATGGATCCTCTAGTAGTATAGTCAAGGCTTTACATGAGTGCTGCCCAAATCAATCTCTAACTGCAACCTTCTGAGAAGTTCCAAGGTAGAACTACCCAATTGAGCCATCCCCTAATTTCTGACTCACAATAATAATGAGATAATAAATAATCACTGTTGTTTTAAGCCACTGAATTTTGGGATTTGATATAGCAATAGATAATTAACACGACTGTCATGGCAACCTTGTCATCTCTAAACAAGTTCACGGTAACCTAGTCTGTCCATTTATATTACATTACCCCTCATATAGCTTTCCTAGCCAAACCAACTTGCTCTTTTGCCACCTGATTTATCTTTGCTCCCCACTTTACCTCCCTGCTTTTACTTCATAAGTTCTTCAATCTTCGAGCATCAATATCCTTCACATGAAAACTATTTCATGGGCCTTTCTTCCTGAAAGTCCTTTCTAAGATGTTTACAAAATAAACGTATAAGTTGCTTTATCAGCAGGTAACGTCACTTCTCTTTGGATTCTTTTGGCAGCTCATCTGGTTTAACATTACTTTATGGTGGTTACATAAACATATATGTGCTCTCTGGTACTTGCCAAAGGCTTTTTCTTGGTAAGAAAGTCACATGATTGAAGGTCACGTCTACTTGCTAAGATTGTGCACAGGACAGGAGTTTTTCAGGCAGGGGATAACCAGTCCAAAGAGAATATTTGGAAGAAAAAATAAAAGAAGAAACCCCTCATAGGATTTTTTAAGTGGAACATTTTACTGTAATTTACAGTTTTCTTATAAGCAGAATAATGTTAATTTTAGTAATCTGGATAGTTAAAATAATTATTTTATGAAAGAAAGATACACGAATGTTCATCTTCCTTGAATAAAATAGCATTTTGCTTTGAAAGACTTTGAACCCCTATTAAGTAAATATACAGATTAGAGTAGCTTGGTTAGTAATGTATTTTATTATCTTAACAAAATTCAGCATAACATTGATTCTAATATTTGAAGTGTGATAAAGTTTATGTGAAATTTTAATATCTTCAGTTGTACTTTAAAACTGTTCCTGTCAGCTCTGGGTTTGTCAACAAATAAATGATTGATCTAAAAGTATTTGAAATTGTTTTGGATAAATTTCCAAACCCCTTTCCTCAAAAAATAAATGGTCACAGGATATTTTCAGAGTATGTATATATCAGATGAAAACATAAGCAGTTAAATTGACTTATTTTAACATGTGTTTTCATTGAAATATTTCCTAAAATATGAGATTTTATTATCTAAACATTTTCAAAATCTTTGCTTTAGCTCAGCAAAAAGTGCTTCAAGCAGCTCTTATAGAATGTGTGTGTATATATATATATATATATATATATATATATATTCTGATGACATTTATATGATCTTGACCTCAGATCTAAAGTCATTTTCTCAGGCAAACTATGGTAGATACTGATACTTGTCTCCAAATATCTATTATTTTATTCTTCTCTATTAAAAGTGACTCAGTTCTTAATTAGGCACATTTAATATGGCTATATCATCCTCCCTTACAGCTAGGTATGGCTATATGACTAAGTTCTCACCCACTAATGTAGTAGGACTAGTTGTGTAATACTTCTAGGAAGCTCTTGAAAAGAGATGAAAGGCACCATTCCCCACTTTATTCCTTATTGATAGTTGGAATGCAAAGCTGATTGTTGGAACTCAAGAAGGCATCTTTGATGATGAGGTAGAAGCACATTCTCAAATTGGCAGAAACAAAAGAGAAGGAATATGGGCCTCTGTTAAATTGGAACTTCCATAAATAGCCTTGGACCACATACATCTATCAGTCTTTTATATGAGACAGCAGTAAACTTCTCTCTTGCTTCTGTCACTTTTATTTTGTGATTTTTATATCAACTGAACCTTATCCTAACTAATATAACAGCTATTGCTAACGCATTAGATAACTTCAAGTTCCTCTGTTTTACAGGTTTATAAGCACCATACTCTTTTCTAGTTATCTCATTATATAATTATATATATATGGATTTTTAAAATGAAAACTCCAGACAGCAGAGCCCATGTATGGTTTTGCTCACTTTTTTCCACTGAAGCCTGTCTTGATGCTGACCACAAAGTCAATATTTTCATAAATATCTGTTCTATAAGGAATGATCATAAGGTCAATAGGTATGAGCTGAGATTGATAAGCTTAAGTGGAACTTTAAATTTCTCATAAAGCACAGAGGCCTCTGTTTATCTGTCCAGCAGTAGTAGTGGATTTAAGACTATCTCTTTGTCATAAGACTTAGCTGGTGAGAAAAGTAGTGTGAGAAATACTCTCTGTTTTGGTGGGATGATGAAATCCACTGTCCTCATCACTCTGATGAAATTCAGTTTCCAGGTTTCTTAATTACATTTATCTTTACTTTTAGGAACTATTTCCATTATGGAAATGGGGGTACTGAAAAATAGTTATTAAGCATTTGTTCACAAGTCTACAGTAAGATAGAAATTTAACAATCTTAAGGTGATTTTAAAATCTCACAAATATTGCATCTTTAAACTTAGAGGATATTCTTCACTCTCTTACATGCTTTGAAAAAATTTATATATATATATATATATATATATGATTTTTTGTTTCATTATGAGAATTCTGCCAGTTTTCAGAACCAAAAAAACCCACAATCTTGTTTCAGTTTATTTAGCATTCAAATTAGTTTTGATACAATTCCATGAAAGCAGGAGAGAATATCAAAAGAATTTGGGTTGCATGTCATCTTACCTCAGGAACACAAAGCCTTACCGAGCAATCAAACTTGGCAAATATAAGAGCAGCAAGAAGCACAAAAGAATCAATTAAATTGTTTAATTGATCCTTGTTTAATCAATTAAATTGTTTCCATAAATGGACATGAATGTTAGCCTTCTCAGGGGAGTGGAGGGTTTTTTTCCCCAAGAAAAAGAGAAAGTCTATAGAGGCACCATGGTAACTACAGGTAGAAAAGCATTCGTATGTATTTTGCTCATGGGAACTGGAAAGTCAAGGGCTATTCTAAGGATCATATTACTAAATAGGTAATTGTTGGGTTGTGCAAATTGTTACCATTGCATTCATTTAGTCTTAATAAAAGGATGTAAACATTTATGCTTGGAAAGCTGAGCGCAGTGGCATAGAAATAAGAATAATCTTCCTCTAATTCTGACCATTTTTTATTTAATGGGATTTCTCTAAGTTTTTTTTTTTTAATACAAGAAATTTTAAAATTCTGATGGGCCTTCTGAAACATCAAAAGAGTCAGTAATGGTTCATGAAGTTTTAGTCTTAGATATATTCTAATTGCTTAAAAAAGATAATCAATTGCTATTAAATAGAATTTTATATTATCTAGAATCCTCCATTAATTCCCTGATTAAAACAAAAATATATTAACAAGCAATACATCAACAGATGGTAAGGCGTGACATGCAACCTGCTGGTTGTACAGAAGTAGATGATAAAAGAGGAAATGTGAAAGTTATTTTTCCTGGGTGTCTACAGAAAATGGATATGCAGCCCATGATAACTGTTTTTGTATTGAGATATTAGAAAATTTAACATTAAAAGTGCAATTGAATACCATCTGTATAGTTGTAAGCCAGAATCATGATCACTGATCAGACACATTAAGTAAAGCTCTAATGAGAGGGTGAAAGTCAGAGGTACAATTCCTACTGAGAATGTTTCCAGACTAGAACAGTGTACAGATTGGATTTATTTTTTCTTTCAGTTGAGATATTAGAGTGCTTTTAAGTTAGAAAGAAATATTGATCGCTCTAGGAACTTGGGGTCAACTAAAGCTTCTTTAACAGCAGTAGATATTTCAAAAATAATTTAATACATTTAAGGACTGTAATTAATTTCTGTTCTACAGGAGCATTGTAATTAACAGTTTTGAAGCTTCTAGCAACAGTGATTGAAACTGTGCTGCTCTTTTTCTGTGTTCCTTAAGGGGTTTATAAATTCTTAGCTGGGAAAGTGAAGAAAGACTTGTGATTGTGGTTATCAGACCAAACCCAGGATCAGAATCACGAGGTGAAAGCTCTGAAATTAGAGGCAGAGTGGAATGTGGGGATTCAAGTTCACCAGAAAGAACCTAGAAGTAGAGACAGCTTGTGAAACCTAGGTATTGACTCTGCTGTTTCCCCTTTGAGATTGCAGTCTTGCTAAAGCCAAGTGTGGGTCAAGAATCACAAGAATGGGTGTCTGTAAACATTTTTTAAACGGACATGCATAGATTGTTGGCATTCCAAAATGATGACATAAGGTCTAAGTGTAGAACATTATGTTGTTATTAGAAAGAAATTGGCTATTTTCTCACTACTACAGAGAATGTGATAGCAGTTGTGTAGCCACCCTTTAGGGAGTCAAATGATAAGGAAGAGACAAGCCAAGATATGCTACTGCTTTGGCTGGTACCCCTTCTTTTCTTAAGGTCTGTGACTGTCACCATTTAATTGGGAACTTATAGCACATGAATACATCTGTGCGGTTTCTTCCCACCAATATGCGACAAAATCTGATAATCTGAAGATACTAATATTTGACATTTGGAGCATGATATTTAATTAAACTTATTATTAATTTAATTAATCAAACTTCTTATTGCCTTCTTATGATATCAACCAAGCTATATTAGTTCCTATTATGTATTTTATAAGTACTTTCGAGTTTAGGTTATGAATTTTTATTAATTTTCTTTAAGCATTTTCTTTACATATGATATGTTAATAACTCACCCTTATTACTAAACAAAAAAAAAGGCTTTTCTAGAAAAAGAACTTTATTAAGCACTGACCTTTTTTACATGATTATAATTAGAATTATAAGAAAATCCTTATTTTATTCTGTTTTATAAATAAACAGTAAAACTGATGTTTTTTATACAGTTTGATGAATTTTAACACATATATAGATTCATGTAACCACCACCACAATTCAGGTACAGAGCTGTTCCATTACCCCAAAAACTTCCCTCCTGCTATCACTATGCCATCACTCTCCCTCTATCTCTATCCCCTGGAAATTTGATCTCTTCTCCATCATTATAGTTCTACTTTTATCTTTCAAGGATGTCATATAAATGGAATCATACATAATTTAACCTCTTGAGACTAGCTACTTTCACTCAACCTAATACATTTAGAGATTCATCCAAGCAGTTGTATGTATTAATAACATGTATGTTTTTAAAAGCTTCTTATACATAGTTCTGGAGGTAATTTTTATTCCAAATGCCTATATCTTTTTCCTAGTAAATATGCCATCGACCAAATTACAATTTTAATATCTCTTACTAGAAACAGCAAGCCTTAAACTACCAGGCCAAAACAATTTTTATTTGATCTCTATTCACAATAATAGTGTGGGAAAAGGCAAGATTTTATTTTTAAAATTTGGTAGAGGCTTTATCATAAAAGCATTTTAAAATTACATGTTTAAAAATGTTCTTTTATTGGCAATCCTTTCAACCATTTTTATCCCCAAGTATCAGAATAGAGACATATACTTTGTGTTTAATGGGAAGAGTTGGATTTTAACAAATGTAGTTTATATTAATGATCAATTAATTTTTATTTTCTAAATATCTGAAAAGTAGCAATTTGGAGGAATGCCCACAAAATTAAAAAAAAATTAACATGTAAAGCAGTGCTTCCCAACCAGAGAAGATTTTGTTCCTCCAGGGGACATATGACAGTGTTTATAGACATTTTACGGGGGTTTTTTTTTTGGGGGGGGGTGAGGGGACAATATCCTAGCATCTAGTGGATATAAGCTGGAATATTGTTAAACATTCTACAATGCACAGGGCTGTCCCTCGCAACAAATAACTATCTAAAATGTCACTAGTGCCAAGATAAAGAAACCTTGAATAGGGTGTTGTATTCCAGAAATGTTAGCAATTAATTTTCATCAACATTTTCTAATTTATATACAAAGACTATATTATTTATTATCATTATGCCAATTTCAAGCATCCAAGTTTTGACACTTGTATTTCAACTTTTTGTTATGAAAATTTTCAAAATACAGTGAAACTGAAAGAATAGTACAATGAAGATTTGAATCACCGTATCTTGATGCACAACTGTTAATGTTTTCCAATATTTGGTTATATTATGTCTATTTTTTCTTTTTTCTGAACAATCTCAAAGTAAGTTGTGTAGATCATTGCAATTCATCATGAACTCCTAAGAGTAAAATATTCTCTTCTATAACTACAATCACGTCACATGTAAGAATATTAACAATAATACCCCAGTATATATCATCTAATACACACCTCATATTCCAATTTTTCCAATTGTTCCAGAAATATGTTTTATGACTTTATTTTTCTTTTGAAGAGGATCAAATTAAGGATCACACATTGTATTTGTTTTTTGTCTCTTTAGTCTCTTTTATTCTAGAATAGTTACCCAACATTTTTAGCATTCAAGGATCTGTGGTCCTTGACTATCATATTTTCCTTTGGGAATTGTGAAACAGTAACTTTATCATCCTATTATCCCTTCTATTTATTAGCTGGGATACTACTGTAAAGAAGAGCATTGTCTTATTAGCTGTGCATGAGCTATAGTTCCACCTAAAATAACAGAGCAACTCTGAATTACCAATAGAGTAAAGAACTGATGCTATAGAAACTTTCTTATTTTGTGTGTGTTGCGTGCATAGAGATTTTATAGGCGAAAATTCTCACATTAAAATAGCACAAGAATCATTTTAGACACAGTACAATCAATACAGCAGTTGTTACACAGTATTGACAACTTTGAATTGTCTCACAAAATTTGGATATATGATTTACAAATATCTTTTTCATTCAGTAAGTTTCCTTCTCATTTTGATTATGGTTTTCTTTGTTGTGCAGAATCTTTTTAGTTTGATATAGTCCCATTTGTTTATTTTTGCATTTGTTTTCCTTTGGAGTCAGATCCACAAAAACATCACTAAATCCAATGTCAATGAGGGTACTATCTATGTTTTCTTCTAAGAAGTTTATCACTTAGGTCTTACATTCAAGTCTTTAATTCATTTTTGAGTTAATTTTTGTGTGTGGTGCAACATAGTGGTCTAGTTTCATTCTTTTGCGTGTGGCTGTCTAGTTTTCCCAACACCATTTATTGAAGAGACTATCCTTTCTCCATTGTATGTTCTTTGCTCCTTTGTCGTAAATTAATTGTCCATATAAGTATGCATTTATTTGGGGGCCTTCAGTTCTGTTCCATTGATCTGTGTGTCTGTTTTTTGTGCTAGTACCATATTGTTTTGACTACTGTAGCTTTGTAGTATAGTTTGAAATCAAGGCGTGTGATACCTCTAGCTCTGTTTTTCTTTCTCAGAATTGTTTAGGATATTTGAGATCTTTTGTGGTCTCGAATTCAAATTTTAGAAATTTGTTCTAGTTCTGTGAAGTATGCCATTGGAATCTTTATTGCATCGAATCTGTAGATTGCCTGGGTTTTAACAGTATTAATTCTTCCAATCCATGAACATGGAATATTTCTCCTTTATTTGTGTCTTCTTCCATTTCTTTTATCAGCATCTTATAGTTTTCAATATATAGGTATTTTCAGCTCCTTGTTTAAATTTATTCCTAGATATTTTTTTGAGGCGATTGTAAATGGGATTGTTTTCTTAATTTGTCTTTATGATAGTTTGTCATTAAAGTATTATATAACAGCTACAGATTTTTGTATTTTGATGCTGTATCCTGTGACTTTACTGAACCCATTTATTGGTTCTAATTTTTTTTGGTGGACTCTTTACGGTTCTCTCTATATAGTATCTTGTCATCTGCAAATAGTGACAATTTTACTTTTTTCTTTCCAATTTGGATGCCTTTTATTTCTTTTTCTTGCCCAATTGTTGTGGCTAGGACTTTCAATACTATGTTGAATAAAAGTGGAGAGAGTGGGCATCCTTGTCTTGTTCCTGATCTTAGTGGGAAGCTTTCAGCTTTTGACCATTGAGTATAATGTTAGCTATGAGTTTACAATATATGGCCTTTATTATGTTGGGATACATTTCTTCTATGCCCCCTTTATTGAGAGGGTTTTTTATCATAAATTCATGTTTAATTTTGACAAATGCTTCCTCTGCATCTGTTGAGATGATCATATGATTTTTATCCTACATTTTGTTAATGAATCTTTCAGTGTGGCAAATTAGTGTCTCCCCTTATCCCCTTCTCTCTCTCTCAAACACACACACACACACACACACAAATCTTATTATGGACTCATGCATTTTTATATTTTCAGTACATTAAGATCAGTTAATCAATTGTAGACATTTGTTTTTATACTCAAGTTATCCCAGATTTAGTCAGTGGGAGCTCCTTCGAGCTGACCCTTGTGTCCTTTGACACGCCTCTGTTAGTCTTTGAATGCTTATTTATTTTCTGTCACAGAAAAGTTGTATTTCAGACTCACCTTCCTTTCCCTTCTCCAGACATAAAATCAGTCAGTTATCCAAAGGATCTTGGTTTCTTTTAATGGTAAAATGTCTTTAGAATCCAGGATCTGAGCACAAGAAGAGCTCATTACTAACTTTTAGTAATTGAACACAACTCCAGATTGTCATAATCTATTTAGATTGTACTCAGGAAAGCAAATAGCTCAAGATGCATTCAAATTGAGAAAGTAACTGCATTTATTCTTCTATTCATTAAATATTTGAGTATGTGCTATGTGGTAGTCACTGTTCTTGAGGATACAAATTGTATCCCCAAGATAGTCACTGTCACTGAGGCTACAAAGAAAGTTTACTGTTGTGATGGTGCTTACACTCTGTGGAAAGGAGATTGAAAATAATAAATAAGCAAATAAATATTTAGTATGTTATATGGTGATAAGTGATGTGGGGGAAAACAAAGCAGGACAAGTTAGGGGGCAGAGTAAAGGAGACAGAGTAAAGGTGTGGTGGCTATTTTATAAAGGAGTCCAAGTGGGGGGACTTGCTGAAATTGTGACTTTTGAGCAGAGACCTGAAGGAGCTGAGCGTGTGAACCAAGCAGGTTATAGGCTGGGGGAATGGTAGGGCTGGGAGGAAGGCTAGTACTTAAACTGAAGGAGCAGCAAATATAAATCTGAAGTGGAAAATAACTTGATGTGTCCTAAGAAAGCAAGGGGACCAGTGTGGCTGGAGCCAGAGTGATCAGATATGGTCAGGTAGAGCTGCATATCTGGCATGTTCTGAGGGATACCCTAAAGCAGTTCTCTCTTTAGCTTCCCTAGGTATCAATATTCATACTCTAGTATTAAATTTACCGGTTTGGCTTATTAACAGGATTAGGGAATATCTTACATGGAAGGCCACCTCTACATATGAAATTGGAAAGAACACATTGGCTTTCTCTTCTATTAAGTTCTTAATTCCTATGACGTATCAAGAAATATTGTTTCTCATCATCTTGGACAAAAATATTCTAGGCCCATAAAAGGAAAGAGAAACAGTTACAGTATTCTGTATATAATTTTGGAATAAGTGAATGAAAAGATTATTGAATGGATTTAATTATCATAAGGTTATAAAATAGAAGGAACCAGGGTTGTTTTTTTTTTTCTCCTACCAACATTTAGAGTACACACCATGTGCTCTGTCCTAAGCAGTTTACTCACATATTAGCTAGTTTAACTTTATAATAATTCAGTGTGGTAGTACTGCTATTATCCCATTTTCAAATGAATAACTTGCTCAGGGTCACACAACTAGTAAGTGGCAGAGCCCAGATCTCAGCCCAAGCAGTCTGCTCCCGAGTCTTTGAACCAATATTATAGAGTTCCTCTAAGTATCAACATGCTGCCACGTTGCTAGTAGAAAGGTAAAACAGAGAGAGGGAGAGTTGGTAGTATATACAGATATTTTTTCTCCTAATATTCTGCCTTTATGTCTCTATTAAGTTGTTAGACATTTTTTCCTTTATTTTTCTCTATCTCCAATGCCCAGTTCAGTGCTCAGAATATAGTTCAGAAACGTTAATAGCAGTAACTAATCACTACATGGAACTCCAAATCTGGATGATATGGAAGAATATTCTACAGCTCTTTTCCCAAGGAATTTTCAATCCTAAAACATCCTCAACGTAGTCACATTCTAATTAGGTTCTGCAAATGTTGATGCCATAACTGGTTGGCGTAATCATAGCATAGCAAAATGGAAAAAAAATCCTCAATATGAAAAAAAGATTAAACGAGTTAGTTCTCTGTTGATTACAGGAAATGTTCTAGAAGAATTCTTTTACTAGAAGATGCAATTTAAAATAGGCCATGTAGGGCTTCCCTGGTGGCACAGTGGTTAAGAATCCCCCTGCCAATACAGCGGACAAAGGTTCGAGTCCTGGTCCGGGAAGATCCCACGTGCCATGGAGCAACTAAGCCCATGTACCACAACTACTGAGCCTGTGCTCTAGAGCCTGCGAGCCACAACTACTGAAGCCCACACGCCTAGAGCCCGTGCTCCACAACAAGAGATGCCACCACAACGAGAAGACCACACACCTCAACGAAGAGTAGACCCCACTCACCGCAACTAGAGAAAGCCCGCGCACAGCAACAAAGACCCAATGCAGCCAAAAATAAATAAATTTATTTTAAAAAATAAATAAATAAAATAAAATAGGCCATGTAAATTAAAAAAAAAATTGTGAATCTAGATTTATAGGTCAGTCAAAACCAGCAAGACAAATTTATCTTCAGTTAGTTTCAAACTGGCTTTCTATGATGGGATAATATCACCTGGTAGACACTGTGGAACTATTTTTATGAACTGCATTACAGTTTATTATGTTGCAATTAACATATAAAATTGTAACTTTAAGTTTCATCAATAGATACAGACATTTTTTTTTACAGTGAATGGGACAAAATTTCTCCCCCTTTTTAACAAAAGTGTCTATCATTCATGAATGTTAATGAATGCATCAATTTTTGAAAATAAACAAGCTAGCATAAAAGGTATATAATAGATTATTTTTAATGAGTCATGCATTCTGTATTTGTCTTGTCAAAAATAGCAGTGTCTCTTATTGCTCATAATTCAACTCCTATCACTCCGCCTAAACACATTTCATGATTTGACAACACAGCAGTTGTCTTTCTCTAAATTTAAGTTGCAAGACGTGAAGGGCAAAAAAACCCTGAAAACACCCAATAAACTTTCGTATGGACTTGGCAAGTTATCAGTAGGGCCTATGAGTTTTGAAAGTCTTAATTTAAAATTTTATCAACATTTAGGGAAAAATATACAGACTAATGTTAAATGCAATTGTAAAGTTAAAATAGAGCATCTTTTGTCCTATTTTTACTGGGTTTAGTCACAACAGACTTGTTCTTTGATAGGTTATTTTTGGCTCCTGATGTTAACCATACAGAAAATTATCATGTATTTGAGAAATAGAAAGTAGAGGTGATGAGCATAGATTGGAAACAAAGAGGAGGGGACAAAGAATTGCTGAGCTTTGAGGTAATTGGAGATAATGGGCTAACCTGTGTCTAGATTTAGAGACTTTGTGAAAGAGCTGGTAGATATGGCTCATTCTCTCAGGATTGTTTTTCAGTAGTAAATTTAAACTCCAACTTTAAACTTGGAGTTTAAATTTTAGATAGGCCTGACTTCAAATACCTTCACAAACTATTAGCAGCTCTGTAACCTTGAGTAGTTGACTTAACCACTTCTAACCTACTAAAAAATCGATACAAGGAATAATGATAGTGCTCATATCATGTGTTGCATATTAAGTAAAATAGAATATATAGTTTTGTACAATTCTTATTTTCATTAAGGGTAGTGAAGCTATTGATTGGTGATATTATTTAATAGCTCCTTAATTCCACAATGAAAGTGTTCTGAAATTTTTTAATATTCTAAATTTATATTATTTGATGTTAAATTAAAAATACAGGGCACAATGTTCAATGTACAGTGTAATCCTATTGTTATAAATGTTTTTGAATGAATGTATTTTTAAAATTCTGGAAGTATACCCTGAAAGATACTACAACCAGATTTTTCTTTCCAGAACAGTAGGATTTAAAGTGATTTTACATGTCACAAAATACTAAAGGTTTTTTTTGTTGTTGTTAGATTTGCAGATTTTAGGTGATTTTATTTTGTTTTTGCTTACTTGTACATTCAAATTGTTGTAGAGTAAATGTACTTTACTTTTTTGCTGAGAGATAAAAGTTACATACAATGCTAATCTTAAAATATTTTAATTTTTCACTTGTACATCAGAGCTAATAAATAAGGTACAAAGTTCTTTCAAATCATGGAAAGCCTTCTAGGTATTTATCATATATTTTGTTTATTAACGATAAAAGAATATAACAGCTCCATTATCACCAGTGCATGCCTTTGGTCTAAATAAAATTGTTGTGAGCTTGTTTATCATTTGGCACTGACCTGAGTAAACCTGAAAAACTGAAGCATAGAAAGATGATATGATTTATACAAATCGTGATACCATGTAGGTAAATTTTTAGCAATATTATTGAAAAAGCATGATTCAAGATAAGTGCATATTGGTGACTAAATTAAATAGTTCAAATGTTGGTTTGTTTTAAACAATTCTATTTGAATATCATTATGAAGAAAAGTAGAAAAATATCTAATTTAGTTTTACTTTAAACAGTGGTTTTCTATTTTTGGCTACACATTTTTATTATTTTACATAAGTAATAAAAAATCTATATCCTTATTTAACAAAGGATAATGTTTTGAAAAAAGTTAAACTGAAATAATTTTCCCATCAAGCCATAGTTTCATTGGTAGCTTTTAACCTCTGACACTGAGTAATAATGTAGAGAATGGGTTAAAGCCTGACCCTCTCTAGCCAGAGGGGAAATAAGAGGAATGACAGACAGGAATTGAGCAGTCAAGATATAGTAGGTAAAAGAGAGAGAGGCATATAAGGCAGAGAGAAGATTTGACCATAATGGACTTCCTGTTGAGATTCCCTCAGCTAGGGGCAGAAAGGAATTTGGTTTCCTTAGCATGCCTATTTCCCCTGTAGGGACATATAAACCTGTGAGTTCCCAGACCAAATCTTCCTGAAAGGACACACTGAAAGGAGCTGATTTGAGAATCTGTGGGCTTGCCTTTGGGCTAGGTGTGAGAAAAAGCAATTTGACCCAGCAGTAAAGGTGTGTGTGGGAAGGGGGGACACCCATCCAAGGAAAATCAATGGACTTTGAGGCTTAGGTGAGGATAAGCTGGCTGGCAATGTTGACCAGCTCCAACAGACATCCCAAGCTACATTAACAAGCTACATTAAGACCGTTTGTGAATATAAGAATATAAGATGGGAGATGCACCACTGGACAGACAAGGAACAAAGGAGGTAGGGATAGCATCCTTTGAGGCCCCTACTCTTGTTCTTCTTTTGTGAGCTTATAGAAGCCTTACCACCCTGAGCTGTCATCTCAGAGAGTAGCCAGAGTACAAAATATGGAAGTCCTGGGGAATCAGAGCTTTACCTGAAGGGACTGTTTAAATTGTCAGACTGGATTAAGTTCATTTCTTATCCACCACCCAATGTATGTAGCTTCTTCAGGAGAATTAGGTGAATTACATAGTAAACAAACAAACAACTCACTCTACCTTCAAACATAGTGCTAGTTACATTTATGACATGGTTACTGTAGTGCAGTTCTGACACTGGTTACCTATAGTTAGCACAGACTTCATAGTTGAGGGCACAATCCTTTGTAAGACTCTTCATACTTCAGACACCAGTGGCAAGCTCTGGGGTTCCCAAGCTACCCATACTTCTGACCAACTGGCTCTAAATTTGAGGGTCTGTACTACTCCCTCAGGTTCAATAATTAACTAGGACAAATCAAAGAACTCAGGAAGCCGCTATACTTACAATTAAAGTTTAACTACAAAGGATACAACTCAGGACCAGCCAAATGTAGAGACACTTGAGTGAGATCTAGGAGGGTCCCAGCTGTAAAGCTTCCGTGTTCTCAGGATGCATCACCCTCCTGGTACATTGATGTGTATCACCAATCAGGAAGTTCCTCAGGCTGCAGGTGTCCAGAGTTTTTGTCGGGGTTTTATTATGCAGGTATGATTAATTGAATCACTGCCCAAGTAATAGAACTTGATCTACAATCCTATCCTCTCATTGGAGGTCATAAGGTCAGGCTAATATCACCTGGCTCAAAGCTCCAATCCTCTAATCACATGGTTGATCTTTCTGGATTGCTCTGACCCTATCCTGAAACTATCTGAGGGCCTATCATGAGTCACCTCATTAGCATAAACTCAAGTATGGCCTAAGGAACCCACCATGAATAATAAAGATACTCATCACTGGGGGCATTCCAAAGTTTCAGAAGCTTCCTCCTAGGAACCTGCGACAAAAGACCAAACAAATGTGTTATTATATAACAGTTTACATATTTTAGAAATTGTATTATTGTTAGAATTTTAACAAAATTCAATAGTTTTCTGAAACAAACTTTTATACCATCAAAACATTTCTTGTACTACATATATGTGTATAGCTGAGTATGCATATACATAGTATATACGTAGTGTATACATAGTATGCATAGTATATGTATCAGAGTATATACAGGTATGTCTCATATATATGAGAAAAGAGTATGTATTAAGCGGGATGGCACCATTTGCACACGTATATTATGTAAATTCAACTATTCATGTACTGCAACAACAAAAGGGGAGACAAATAACCATTTAAATGTTACAGAAGATTCCATGCAATGAACATATTCCCCAAGTGAATGTGATATGGGAAACCTAAACAATATCTGTAGTAGATCCTGTGCTTCTCATGGTGTGAGCACCTTGTGAGGCTGAATGCAACCCCTGTTTTAAAAGATACTTCTCATCCATTAAAAAGTACACATTGTACTTTTCATTCAAAGAAGCTCCATGGCAGGGAAGGTCATGCATCTGGTGCTCTTCCTCAGTGGGAGTGATATGGTCTAACTTGGGAGGAGAACTGCCTGGAATGGACTTAGTGTGATGCAGGATGTCGCTCTCCAGAGTGATGCCTCCCTGAGGGATTTTCTAGAGTGGTTTTGAATAAATTGGTTTTTGCCTTATGAGCTGACTTTAAAACCTAACCCTCTCCACAGAAAAGATGTGATTTCCCTGTAAACATGTATATGTGACAGGTTTGAAGACACCATATTCAGGTTAGCCTTTGGCAACTAATTTTTTAAAAAACAAAAGTGAATAGTTGTAGATTTGCCCTAAAATAGAGTGACCAGATGACAGGTAAAAGAAATATTTGTTGCATTATCTGTGACATTTTTTGAGGCACAGCTTGTAATTTTTTACATGAAAGACATTGTTAGGAATCTAATTTTCTCATTCTTGTTTCTTAGGGCAACACAGTTTCAGTTATGTTAAGTAACATCCATTTGAGCATTCCTGGGAGTTTAACACTGTGTTTAGGAGTTGGTCTATCATTTTATAACTGGAGTAAATGGGGGAACACATGTGATACTCATTAAAATATTTTTCTTTAGCCTATTGTCAATACTTTCAGAAAGAGGTATGTGTATTTCACTATATAGACTTACTATTGTGCTCAATTTGCCTGTTTTAGAAAGATCATTTGGAACAGAGCATCCTGGGTTCTGATTCAATTATGCCCCTACAAATTTGCATGATGTGGAGCAAGTATCTTCCAGAGAACCACTTCTTTCTTTATAAAATAATAGGTTTGGACTAAATGATCTCTAAGACCCCTTCAGCTTTAAAAGACTATATTTTTATAAGTTTTTTTCAGTTCAAATATAAGCCTCTGAAGTGTCATTTGAATAATGATTAATTTCATAAGTATTCAATGAAGATGAATGTTTTCTATTTACAATGTTAATCAGAACTAATATCATTCAAAATAATTATTCTTCATACTTAAGTCTATTTTACAAAATGAATGAGTCATTCATTCTGTGAATTTATGTCATTCACACAGAACTCTTTAGAAGCTATTTTTATTTCTGTCTAAAGGAAGAGATTTATATAAAGAAGTTTTGCTGATTTTATATACTTGAATTGAAACAATGATTTGTATTAAAGATTTTAAAAATGAGTCCTCTTCCATGATACCATACTGTAATGTAAATATCTCTATTACAGCATTTATCACGTTTTATAATAATTATTTGTGTATGTTTTTCCCCTCAAAAGTTCAAAGACCACATCTTACTGAGGTTTATACTTTAGCATCTACAATGATGACTGCCAAGTGATAATGGTTTAATATCTGTTAAATGAAAAAATTAATAGTGACCAAAGAATGTGTCATTATAGAAACCAAGAGTGGAGACAGTTTTAAAGAAAGAAGCAATAATTTGTATCAAACCGATTATTAGAAGTGGATTAAAAGGATCACTGGATTCAATTCCTTAGAAATGAAGCCAGATTGTAATGAACAAATTAAACCAAGTGGAAGCAGTGAAGTTAGACCACTTAAGAAGCATAGTTATGAAAAGGAGAAATCTAAGGCAGTAGAGTAGAGGTTGTAAATATGTTAAAGGCATTGTTTTTAATTTTTAAATATGTCAATGGTGTATAATGTGTGAAGGTCATGCTGAAGGATCCAGTGGAGATGCTGGGAGAGAAAGGTACCCAGGGTGAGTAGCGGAATGACACATCGGAGGAGGTAGAGGAAAATAAAAGTAATTCATAAACAAATTGATATATTTGGAAAGGAATAGATGACTGAGTTCTTTGGAAAAGATACTTTAAAAAGAAAATGAATGCATGTGTAGAAAAGGGGGCAAGATAAAGAGATTCACACGTAAATAAGAAAGACTAAAGATGGAGGCCATAACTTCTCTGGGTAGACAATGTTCATTGTCCATTGCAATGAATAATGACTTGTAAGAATCTCTCTCCTTGCCTAATGCCCTGAAGGAGTATTCATATTACCATATTAGAATTCTCCAGAGCAAGTGGTTATTGTTCAGTCAACACAAACTCTCTTATAAAATGGCTATACACTTTGAAATATTCATCAGTGAACCATTTTTAGCTATCATCTTTAGTCCTAACAACACAAGAGTTTTCAATGTTTTTCTCTAATAGTATTGTTTCTGTAATTATCTGTAGAATAAAAGCAAATTATCTGTGGACAATAAAAACAGTACACTTTCTCTGAATTATTTTCATTTTATATGCTGGCTTAATCATTTTTTACTTAAGTTATAATTTTATGATCAGAGAACATTTGCAATTAACCATTGGTTTAGATTAGTTTACTGTATTCTTCTTAGTAACTTACCACTTTTAGATTCATTCAATTTGTTTTCTTCTACTGGGTTTTCGTAATTTTCTCCTCCTGTCTCCTAAGTTATATTTATTTTTCTGCAATGCTTGGCAACAGATAACTGCTGTAAAACTGGGTCTGAAAAACATGCAGGACCATCCTCTTCTCGTGAGATAAGAAAACTAGAATTAAGGTAGTTCTGTCAATATTAACTTATTAAATGATTTTTTATCTTTGATGATATCTCTGTTTTATGTCACTAGCAAAAAAAAAAAAAATGTGAACACAGAGTATTTGTTACAGTTAAAAGAAAGTCTAGCCAGAATTCACTGGACATAAAAGGCTGTCACTGGACTCTGAATATTACTGCCTCCATTTTGGTGGAATGAATTGGCTCTGTCCATGTTGCTGCCTATCACATGTCTCAGATTATAAACTGCAGGTAGAAGCATCCAAATGGCTGAATGTACTGGTGCTCTGGTCGTTAAGGATCAGGGTAAGCATCTGGCTTTTGGCAGTGAAATGCAGACCTTTCCTTCCATCAAGACACATGCATCCATCCCTCTACCTCTCTCTCTACCAACTCAGTCACAGTCTAGGCCCTCTGTATCCGCGGGTTCCGCATGTACGGATTCAAAAATTTTGGATAGGGAACCTGCGGATACGGAGAGGCCGACTGGACTAGCCATTTTATATAAGGGACTTGAGCATTAGCGGATTTTGGTATCCATGCATTGTCCTGGAACCAATCCCCCATGGATACCGAAGGATGACTATACTTAGTTCAAGTGGTGACCACCTTGTCTGAACTCGTCAATGAAATCATTCTAGAGAATTTTAAGAGAAACAGGAAAAGAGGAAGTTCTGTACTTGTGCACATAAAGTTTGGGAGCAGTATGGAGTCCCATCTTTTTAAGACTAGGGAACCTAAAGAGAGAAAGCAGACTTTCAGAGGGTAAAATAGAAAAGAAAAAAGATTAAAGAGAGGGGTACAGATAAAAAGAGTGAGTCTGTTGACATTCAAGTACTCTTTCTTTTCTTCATTCCTGAGACTCAGTTTTATTTCTATCCCTGAATTTTATGACACCCATTATTCTTATAATAATTTATCTTTCTTAAACTAATTCGAGCTGTTTATCTGTTAACTATGGTTGCTGTAAGTACATTCCTTATTTGTAGGTCAATTAAAATTTGATAAAGTATGGTGAAATTTGATGTAGATGAGATAGTCATTTATATAGTGTTTGATATTTATAAACTTCTAAAATTATGAACTAAGTTCTACATAAATAATGTCATATAGGTTGGTATAATATAAAAATCCTATTAAAAAGGAGAAAAAACAAAGAAATTATACCCTTGCAAAAGCCTATTTTTTTTGCTTAGAGACAGAATTAGTACTTCAGCGTTTAAACTTAACAAACAATAGGTTATTTCCATTTCAACAAATTACTTGCTTACCTGAGTGTATTTCTTTTGAAAATACTTTAGTGTCTACATTCACACTACAAAGGATCTAAAATTCTTCCAGGATTCAAGTAGTGAGTTTTTCTGTTCAGCATATTAAAATTCTCAATTAACCTTCACATTATAACATTTCTGGATTTAGGGGCCTCTTCTTGAAAAGCTTTTCAAAATATTTATCCCAACTTATAAGTATTATTTAAGAATAATACAGATAGCAGAATTTTAAGTTGGATAATTGTTGATATTAAAATGTATTTGTGCTTTTTATATCTTCTTAATTGTAGATATATAACAGATAGTTTTTACAAGAGATGCTGAATTATACTCACAATTCCTGAATTATTATCACAATTATTTTTATCAAAATATTATTGCTTTTTAATTTATACATATGATTGGAAGAAGAGTAGATATTTTTTAAATTGTTTTTCTTTAAACTATAATGTACGACCATATTTATTCCTTTTTATTTATTGAAAAGTACCCATGTGGAACTTCATTTCTATCAGACAGGTGACTTCACACTTTTCAACACTAGTGCCTATTCCAAGCTCTGTGTGTTATACTTCTCTATACTCGAACCCCCTGGTTCCCTCTTACATCATCCCATTTACCTGAACTCTATGTCTTTCTTCTCTTACCTCCTCCATGAAACATCCTTGATTATCTCCCCACACTCTATTCTCCTTTCCTTGAACTCCATGTGTAATCTTCTAATAACTATCTCAAAAGAGTTAATGCAAACATGAAATTAGATGGCATCTCTACAATGATTGATATATTTTAGGTGCTCAGTGTATACAAACTCTCCCTTTGATGAAGTACATAAGTATCTAGACAGAAATTTTGACTTGACATTAACCAAACCAAGCACCAAATGGGTGATGTTTCATAATATTTTAATTACATAAATATATACACATATATATTTTGAAAAGAAAGTGAAGGATCTTTGGAAAGTGATGGCTTTTACAAAAACAGAAGTTAATTGCTTGCATCTGATACTAATTCCACCAGAACTCTGTGTTATAATTAGGACAAAGTGGTTTGTGAAACTGTCTCAGTAAATGATCCGGAGAATACAAAAAATATTCACCAAGAGAAGACAAACCTTTTATCTACATAGGTTTAGGAACCCCTGGGGTGCCTACAGCAATGTCTCTACACACTGCGGTTTTCTCCTGAGCCACACTTCATGAAGCCATATCTTTCCTATGCGCATCCTCATACCATGGGTAAACCTCCTCTGAAAGTTGTAATAAAGTACGAGTTTAGTTGTGTATTTGTAAAATATAAGTAGAAATCAGCAATTAGCTTTTCATTTTAGAATCAAAGCTCCTTTATTATAATTTGTGCAGAATGTCTTTTGCATAAAAGATGGTTTGTTGATGTCTATTCTTCCTGATCAGAAGTCTCAATAGATTAAATTTATCGGCTGTTTTTAGATAGATATATTTTGTTAAATTTTCTAAACTAAATCCTCTATAGTCACCAAGATATTATTCCTATAATGATAGAATCTGAGGTACCTATACTAGAGCTGAAACTTAACTTAGGTCTCTGTGATTCCAAATATGGCCTCTTTCTACTATCCTATGCTTTCTCTTGCTTACACACATAAGGTTCTATGATGTTTAAAAATAGTAAAGGCAAATTGTTGACATATTTAAGCTAAATTAAAATATTTAGAGCTACAAATCTAAGATCTGAAAAAGTCTTTTTTGAAAAACTGAGAGAGAGCCCAGTTTTCTGCCTGACAAATAGTAGGCTCGTAATGGATATTTATGGACATTTATTAAATAAGTCAGTTCAGTTTTTATTTAAAACATAAATAAGACACCTGATAAATCTAAGTTCTTTTCAAAATACATATGATTCTGTTAATATTTTATAAGAACAATCAAATTTTGAGGTCATATCAATACTTGTAACTAATATATTAGTACATATTGCTTTTCACAAATAATTCTTCTTCCAGTGCTAAAGGATTTTCTCTCTTTCTCTCTCTCATACACACATGCAGAGTTATGTTTCTTAAAAAAAAGAGATGCCAGTACTTCTGATAATATTTTAAACATCTTACCTATACTACCTCTGGTTTCTATATCATTTCAAACATATTTTAGCATTCTTGCATTTTAGCCTCTGATACGTGTATTCCTCAGGATCATAAGTATAGCCAATAAATGTCATTGAAAAAGACAAAAACAAGAAAGGAGGTGCACAGCTCTTCTGCCTGTTAGTGTGAAACAGAATAAGGTGTTATACTTTGGTTGGAGGAGGCCACATAGGTCAGCCACAAATTAGCATTTGAACTTTTTATTCAGGCTAAATGAGTCTACTGAGATAGAATGTTAATTAATTTGAGCAGATGTATGTCAACATCACTCTAGGGAAATAAATGAGCAAAAAGACTGCAAAAGAACTTAGCACCATGGAAAAAGCACCGGATGAGAGAAAAAAATGTAAAATCATTTAGTAAATATTTTTACTTTGCAATTTTAAAGAGAATATCCCATTTAAATATGAAAATGTTTTCTTTTGATGTTTTTGTGAACTCTTTGATATAGTAGAACTTGAATTCATTCTTAAGTCTAGAATTACTGAGCCCTAAAAGCAAAGAGTCTTTTAAGGGCATCTTGGGTATAATTTTCCATATATTTATAAAATTTCTTTAGCTTGAAGTCATACTTTTGGTCATGCAAGAAAGAAAACACTAGTTTAACTTTGGGATAAAAATTATTTTCCTTTCAAATGAATAAAACTATGGAAACCCATAACAGACAGCTCCATGAAAGTCCAATTTTGCATCATCTTTTCTTGTCCTTTAATTGTCTTACCACCTAAAATATGTGTACGCATGTGTGTGCACATACGTGCACGCGGACACACACATACTGCTGTCACCACACCCACATTCCATTTTTAAAAAGAAAAACAATGCTCTTTAACACTTATTTTTGAAATGTAGCTAGCTATTATTATCTGAGTTTTGTACCAGTTAGAGTATCCTGAAGCAATTCTTGATTCCTTTAGAGAAATGGAGGATGACATTTTCTCCCTGTGTTTTAAAATTGTTTCAACTGTTTCGTGTTGTATAGCATTTTTTTTAAAAGGTTCAAAATTTCTTAACTTTGGGATGAATTTTTAAAAAGAGATTAAGCTAGCCAAATAGCCCTATATTGTATTTCAAGAACTTATGAAAACAAGTTTTATGCTTTTCTATTACAAAAAGGACTAAATTTCAGCCTTTTTAATATAAAACATACTCACCTAGACATGGCACTAATGCCATTGTGTAAAATAGAATGGAAACATACATATGTTCATAACATGCATTGCAGTGCATGTTTCCCCAGGCAACTCCAGCCAGAGTGTAAATTGGCAGGTAGTAACCCATATTTTACTATCTGTGCCCTCACTTGCCATTACAGGTCTTTAAATCCTTAGCACAGGGCCAGCCACAGCTTCAACTGTTTTAAAAGTCTCCAGAGATATCTCAGGAGTTCTCCTAAATAAATTCTTTGAGCTACTGTTATCTTCATTGACTGTCCTGGACTCTTTGATGCACATTGCTCTATACCTCTGTGATCACACTCAGATGGGCTTGTCTCCACTATCACCAATATGCCAGGGCCATGATGTGTTCCATGCAGAAGCATGGGAATCCTCTCTCTGGGTGGTCCAATTATTGGCGACTTATTTGTATTTTAGTTATCTGGATTTCCTGATTATTGTCAGTGAGCTTATCTCAAGTTATAAATTATAAGAAAATATATTCACATTAGGGTAAAGAAATATAGATCATATTAACTATGCATCAATCCTCCATTTGTTTTAAATACTGATTTAAGTCCAAGCATCACAAATTGAGAAGTCTAGAGAACATTTGGAAAACCATGAATATAATTCTCTGCGTATTTCAATTTAGTTGTGAGAAAAATCAGGCGTGATACAATAGTATTTCTTACTTATAAGGCAGAGTAAATCATCGATGTCTCCTCTGAGAAATGAGCCAACATCTGGGATCCCAAGAAACTATACTTGGTAAACCCAGTAGAATATCATCTTTTTTAGGGTGATTTTGTTTCACGGGATATCTTTAGAATAACAAGATAATGACTCAAAAACGTTTTGGACATTATTATTCAAATAATGGCCTTCTATAATGGCAGATTTCAGCAAGGACCACTTGATTCCAGGGAAAACCCTTTAGTTGTGCCATCCTATGGCTCTTATTTGAGAAGTGCTTTAGTTTACCAAAATATGTACATTTCTTGTCAGTGAGAGTAAGTTAGCGTCTACAACTTTTTTTTCTCTGTTCTACAACTTTTTTTCCTGCATTCTACAATGTATTTCTATGACATATAGATTTAAAACTTATTCTGTTCTGTTTCCAAAATGCATGTGGATTTATATGAAAATATTGTTTATTTGCATTCTATGTAAGATAGCATCAATAAAATATGCAATATAATTTTATTATAATACTAATATTTGCAAATCTAGATAAATTTAGATGTGTCAGATAATTAAATAAATATATTTTCTTACTCCAGTAAGAAAAATAAATGAAAATCTTGTGGTATTATATTTCTATATATTAACACTTTAAGAAAATTGCATTATAAATACATTAACATAACAAGTTCTTCAAAGAGAGCTATTGTAATGGCTGTCATGAAATTTGACCCAGGTACAATTCCATATTTCTACCCTTCAGATTTTAGAGAATGAAGGTGGAACATTTCTATGCCACCTTTTGGCTAATAAGATAGAAAAGGTGATAGCTATTCACCTATGCAAAGACTAACTTTAATGATAGCTGGTGGAAATTGCTGAAATAATGCTGCTTCCCAGAATAATTGATAGGCTTTGTGATAAGATCTTTGAATAAGAAATCATTAATTATAACAATTATATAACTTTTTAAAGTTGATCAATTTTAAAGAACCTTCTCTACTCTCGTAAGCAGAAAAGAAAATATGCAAGAATTCTAACCAGAGTGAGTCTGACAGAAAGGATTTTAAGTATTCCTTTAAGGTTTTGGTATTTGGGGATTTTGAGTCTATCCTGTACGAGAAACTGCTGATCTGGGAATATCCCAATGAATGAAAGTAGGCCTGATTCCTCCACACATGGAGCTTTCTTTCAGTCCTGTTGGCAGACAGTAATCACTCTAAATAGTGTATAGCTGTAAATCAAGGAAGAATATTCAGTTCTCTAAAAATATGTAAAAATAACTTTCCTTTAATTTGGAGAGGGACTAGAAAAGGCTCCCATAGATGAACATAATTATATTTCTTTTTACTTCAAATCTAGTGTCTCATAATTCTCTAGCAGTCTCTGTAATCATAATTTAATGGTAAATTGAGTTGGTTTTACCAATTATTCAAATCTAAATGTGAACAGGCATGGGAACTTTATCAATCAGAATAACCAAGATTGCAAGAATGCTTGGTAGGATTTACATTGAAATGGTTGGATAACCTTAACTTCATTTTATGAAAAAGACTATTTGTGTGTGTATGTGTGTAAGTTTTGGAATCGAAGAGACCTGATAAACCACTTTTTATTTAATACCTTCTTTTTCTTTTTAAAAAATAAAAGTAGGGGCCATCAAGATAACTTAGGTCATTTATATAAATATAAATTTTTTTTCAGCAGTTTAAGAAATTGAGTTGCTACTCAAAATTATGTTGAATCTGAAAATTAGATAATCTGACACATTCTTGCTAATAAATGAAAAATGAAAATATAAATTAAGAAGTGCAAGATGTATACTCCTGATGTATACCTTACATTTTAGCTTCTCTTAGATCTATCATGAATTTCAGTAATAAGGACCCCAACAATGGGTAGCTCTCAGGTTTCATGCTATACGTGGAATTTCTCTCTTAAATTGGTTGATTGCCATTGATAAGGTTTTTGCTTGATGTCTTACCAGCCACAAAAGTTAGTTTAGGGGGTAGATAAATTGAATCTAAACAACCTAGTAAGCATTCATTAAAAGCTGGCTCAAATTTCCCCACTTCAAATCCCACTTCACTGCCTACCTAATCTCATCTTACGCAACAAGCGTTCACTCATAGAATGACCTATCAACACATTTTACATTTAGTTGGTGAAAAACAGTTCAGAATTTTGCATCTTTTAAAATGCGTGGAAAATTGTAAGAAATATTCTATAAATAATCACAAAACCAAAGTCAATCAGGTTCAACAAGGAGCCTGTTTAAAATGTTAGAATGTCAATAAACCCATCCAATTATTCATAATAAGATGTATTATTCACTCGATAGCCGTAGGGTTTTGTTTATTCATTGGGTTAATTTTGGTAAAATAACCATCACACATTTACCAATGAATAATTATTGGACGATCTTCACCCCAAAGTATTTGGCCTAATCAGTAAGTTTTCATTACGATGAATAAGTTATGATAACTAGAAAGTGTGAAAATATAGTGTACATTATTTAAAGTATTTGGAAACAGTTGGCAAGTGACCTGGATGCACCCAATCCAGTGATTCTTCATATCATGGCTAATCATAGACTAGTGGTATCAGAATCACCAAGGGTGCTTCTGAGCATAAACATTTATTAGTTCCTTGCCGACAACTTTTTATTCAGTTTATTTAGGGTTAACCCCTGGGAGTCTCTATTTCTAAAAACTATTTGAAGTATCCTGATAGGCAGCAAGGTGCAGGAGCCACTGAATTTGACTGTGTCCTCTTATATGTTATCGGTGCCATATTCAAACACCCAGAAGAAGTGTAACTGTAGTATGTATGTCTCTGAGCCTTAGGCTTTTTGTTCTTCCGACATGGGTTGAGAGTCTGGATATTTTTTTGCTCTTCATTTACATTTAAAGTGCTATTGTTTATTTTGCAAATGATCTCAGCTCTATCAAGTTACTGATTTGCTGATTTGTGCTCTAATCTTATTCTTGTCCTTTATGAAATGAATTATAATGTTTTGTGTTTTACCAAAGTATCAGTGAAAAGGTTGACAGAAACCCATGACTAAAGAACTACTTATTTTCTCCTAATGAAAGTCTGTCACTGTTTGAAAATTATGCCTGTTAAGATTTACAGATTATCAATTCAAAGAATCTCATATTAATGAGATATAATCTGTTTTGGGAAAAATAGGAAGAGAATGCCAATGTTATTCTTTAGTTATAGTTATCATATTTAATGAGATTTCATTTAATGAATAACATGTGATAATGATTTTATACACATTATTATATGTTATAACACTATATTACATACCATATAATCTAAATTGGAATTATAGTTTGAATACTTACCATTTTGAAATCATGGAAATAAGTTTTTAAATTAACATTATCTTATATGCATTTCTCACAACATGTAGTATAGAATATTAGAAAGGTTATTGAAAAAACTTTGTCAACTACATTAGAAAGTACCATATATATGTATATATGTATATACATACATATATGAAAGAGAGAAAGATATGTTTTCAGAGCTTTTAATCTTCTATATAATGAATGTCTAAAAGGCAGGCACAAAATGTACCACTTCCAGAATTTACATGATCACAAAAGCCTGTGTTTTTAAAGTATTTAGAGGAGCTCTCTTTGGGAAATGCTGTTCTAAAACCAATTCACTCCCTTAAGATTTGCTTACAAACCATAGCCTTTCATCCTATTCAGCAAAGAACTTCTACCTCTTTTAAAGACAGGAGAAAAGCCTTAGTTATTCAAATATCCACCCAGCCTTGTCACTGAGAATTGAAAATGAATTAATATGGTACCAAACAAGAAAAACCCTGGCATACATTTCACACAACCTTCAGTTATTGTGCTGAAAATATTGTATAGATTTTTAATTAGCTCAGAAAACATTTCTGTTTCAACTCTCAGAACTAAGAACTTCTACTTGATCTGTTGCCCTTTCACCTGTACAGAAACATTTTCTTCTGTGAGATTATTCACCACACCTCAGACAAAACTCCCTTTGTCTCAAATATCTGCCCAGAAAATTTCTTAAACATTTTGTTCCTAGATCTGAGGAAGAGGAAATAGGCTTTCTCTTGGATTAGGGACTATTAAGTGTAAATCTTAGCCGATTTGGAGGCCATGTTTTCCTCCATTACGTTGAAAAAATTGGAAGAAGCCATTGTACAGAAAAAGAAAAAGTAAATAAAAAAGATTTAGGGGAACCCTTTTGCACTGTTGATGGGACTGTAAATTGATACGGCCACTATGCAGTACAGTATGGAGGTTCCTTAAAAAACTAAAAATAGAACCGCCGTATGACCCAGCAATCCCACTACTGGGCATATACCCAGAGAAAACCATAATTCAAAAAGACACATGCACCCCAATGTTCATTGCAGCACTATTTACAATAGCCAGGTCATGGAAGCAACCTAAATGCCCATCAACAGACGAATGGGTAAAGAAGATGTGGTACATATATACAATGGAATATTACTCAGCCATAAAAAGGAATGAAATTGGGTTATTTGTAGAGATGTGGATGGACCTAGAGACTGTCATAGAGTGTGAAGTAAGTCAGAAAGAGAAAAACAAGCATCATATATTAACGCATACATGTGGAACCTAGAAAAATGGTACAGATTAACTGCTTTGCAGGGCAGAAATAGAGACACAGATGTAGAGAACAAACGTATGGACACCAAAGGGGGAAAGTGGTGGGGTGATGGTGGTGTAATGAATTGGGAGATTGGGATTGACATGTATACACTAATATGTGTAAAATGGTTAACTAATAAGAACCTGCTGTATTAAAAAAAATTCTTTTTAATTAAGAAAAAAAAAGATTTAGGAAGAAATAGAGAAGAAAGGAAGAAAGAGATGTGGAGACATTAGAGTTCCTAGTTCCAGTTGCCCCAGAGACCCAGACACATCCCAGGCTTTGAGTTCCAGGACAAACCTCACTATCCTGGAAATATGTCCTACTTTGGCTTAAGAAATTTAATTTGGGTTGCTGTCATTTTTGTAGTTGACTGCCCAAAACTGTATCTCCCAACAATTGAGTTCTACAATGTTTTTTTCCTATATAGATCTTGACACCACTTGTATCCTTCCTTCCTTACTGCTGGCATTTTAGTTCAGGCTCATTATTTTCACTTCAGTTATTGAAGCACCCTTCTACCTGGTCCCCTGATTCTAGTGTTAGCATCTTTCAATTTAAGTTGCAATATCTAACACGTTACTTGTAGAAGATCAATTTCTAACAACAACAACAACAACAAAATTGTATCAACTCAATTAGAATTTTTCTGTCTAACCACTGCCTTTAAGATAAAACCCAAGGGAATTCCCTGGCAGTTCAGTGGCTAGGACTCCATGCTCTCACTGCCAAGGGCCCAGGTTCAATCCCTGGTCGGGGAACTAAGATCCCACAAGCCGTGCAGTGCCACAAAAAAAAAAAAAAAAAAGATAAAACCCAAATCTTAAAATTCCATAAAGATAATTCTTAATCTGGTTCCCAGCTACTTTTCCAGATCTATCTCTTACCACCTAGCCCATCATTACCACCAAAACATACACTCTATATTTCAGTTATCTACTGTTGCTGAACAAAAACTCCAAAACACACTGGCTTAAATCAACAATTGATCACTATTTTTCATTACCTGGTAGTTGACTGGATGATTCTCACTTGGAGTCTCTCATGAATTTGCAGTTGGAAAGCAGTTGGGGCTGGAGTCATGTGAAATCTCAACTGGGCTGGATATCAAAGATGGCCTCTTCACTCTATGTCTAGCAGCTCAGCGCTCCTCTGCGTCTTGCCTCTTAGCAGTGCCAGAACTTCTTGCGTGAAGGCCTGCAAGAAGCAGGAGGCAGAAGTTGTTAGGTCATTTAAGGGCTATGCTTGGAGCTGGCACACTATCACTTTTGCCACATTGTATGGGTCAAAGCATTCACAGGGCCTTTCAAGATTCAAGAAGGTAGAGAGATGGAATCCAGTCCACCTCTTGATGATGGCAGGGTAAGATAGCACTTCAGAAGAGCATTCAGGGATGGGATACACAATGTAATATATTAAGCGTTTACTTGATCAGGTTTTCTTCCCCACCCCCTATCCCCAGTGTAGAGTTCCAAGGCTTATATATATGAAACTGTTCATTCTTCAATCTGTAATTTTTGAGAGGCTGATTAATCTTATTAAGCAATTTTACTGTTTAATTATTTTAAAGTACAATAATAATTTTAGTTATATACCATTGTGCTATTATAGTAATGATAAAACAGATATTTCAATTCTTTAAAATTAAGTTGGCTGTACTGAAATGATTTCTTAGAATTTTTGTCCTCAGCATATTCATCCAGACCTCAGTGTGGTCATATAGAAAAGAGCATGTTGATTAAGAGAGGGATCAAATTATTAATTAGGTTATTTTTATTAAAAAACCCATAGTTTCAGAGTATGATCTTATTCTTTCTGAGAAAGGTTTTGGGGAGATAAAACTGAGACTGTAATTAAGGATGTGGCAAAAAATACGTGAATACCCTTGCTTGAAAAGGTATTTATGTATACAACTAAAAAGCTATTGGTAAAATAAGCATTTCACAAAGATAACTCTGAGAAGTAAATTTTTATAATACAGAAATAAGTAACTATAAAAATATAACCTTCCGGGCTTCCCTGGTGGCGCAGTGGTTGAGAGTCCTCCTGCCGATGCAGGGGACACGGGTTCGTGCCCCGGTCCGGGAAGATCCCACATGCCATGGAGCAGCTGGGTCCGTAAGTGATGGCCGCTGAGCCTGCGCTCCCGGAGCCTGTGTTCTGCAACGGGAGAGGCCACAACAGTGAAAGGCCTGCGTACCGAAAAACAACAACAACAAAACAACAACAACAACAAAATATATATATATAAAACCTTTCAAAAATAGATCACTTTCTTATGACAGTATCTTCCTCTGAATATTATAGTAATGTATTGAAGTTTACTAAATTTAATAATGCAGTACCCAATAATAAGTACATTATCACTATTTCATTTGGATATGGATAAACCCAGCATTTTATTTGTCATTCATCTCTTCATTCAGTTACCCCACAAACTTTTATTGCCCATCTGCTAAATGCTAAGTGCTGTTGTCTTGGTCTTGATATGTTGACATTGCCACCAACTTCTGAGTGTGTATTTCTAGCTTGATCATTTCCCACTCCCTGTAATCTGTGTTCACCCTAGCTGTGCCAACTAGATTGCTTTCACCATGTTCTTTGTCCTTCTACTTGCCAAAGTCAATGAATATTTTTCATTGATCTCAGTGTATCATTTATCACTGTTAACTCCTTCCTTCTTGAGTTCTCTCAACGGGATTCTAAGACAGCTCAATCATAGGGTTCTTCCAATTTCGTTCTCAAATTTCTCCCTATCTCAGACTCTTCCTCTCTTTAGCCATTAAATATTGATTTTCCCCAGAGTTCACTTCTTAGTCCACTGGTCTTTTCACTTAAATGCTCTTTCTTCACATTTTTATCATATATTTGCCTTCACTCCCTCTTATGTACTAATGACATTATAGCAAAGGCATCTTGACTTTATTTGTAACTTTTAGTTCTACTAAAGAATTATCCCATATGCATATCAAGATTAGTTCAACTCAAATGCCAAATAAAACCCCCATTAAATAGTACTCTTACACTGCTCTGTGGAGCTACCTCAGCCAGAATCCTCAGAGTCCATTGAAACCAGAATCTGAACAGGAAACTTGTTTCTGTTCAAGTCCTCTAAGACCTGTTTACTTCCACTATCTGCCTTACTTAGATCGTCAAAATATATCACTTTTAATCCCCTACCTTCTGGCTAATAGCATCACATCGTTTTGTATATTTAACCCTATCAAAGATATCCCTTTACTATTTTTCCAAATAAATTACTTCCATGATTTTACAGGTGCTCTTCCCTCGGTCTGGAATGCCTTAACTTCACAAATGCCTAGCAAATTCTTATCCATCTCTGAAGACTTAGCTCAGATCATATGTTTCCTCTATGTGAATCCTCCCCTAGGCCATGAGCTCTATAATCTCTGGATTTTCCCTGCTTCTTAAACATCCCATACAGCCCTATTATAGCACTTAATGCATTGTATATAACCTTTTTCACTTGTCTATCTTCCTGGCCAGGCTGTGAATTTTGAAAGGGCAAAAATTTGTCATTTACTCTGTATCTCCTGTGTCTAGTGCTAATTAATTGGTCCATTTACTTGGGATTAAAGATTAGAAGTGTTTTTATACTAAATTATTTGTTTTACCATGAAGTTCACAAACTCAATCTCAGCAAGAAAACTCTTTGCTTCAGAATGTATCTTAATGGCTTGGTTTTTTACTTAAGATAAAATGGTCTGAGGCTGCTTTGGGATAGACAGAGACAAGTACACTGCTTCACATAATAAGTTAATTGGGATCTGTGGATATGGAGAGAAAATAATAGAGCCCCCAGCAGGAAAAATGGTCAGTTGGACAGCAACAGATTCACAGTGATGTGGAGAAGGAGTGGCTAAAATAACATTTCAGAATAAGAATAACTCATATTCAGATTACTATCATTTATTCTGTTGTTACTATGCATTATTATTATTTATTCTGAGATTACTATTATTTATTAAACATGCAAGTGCCATATGTGAATGATATTTTGAGACTGTTTAGGAAAAAAGGCCATATTCAAGAATTCAGTGAGACGAAAACTTTGAAGTGAAGAAGTTGTTGTGAGAACAAACATGCCCATATTTTTAAAAACATTAAGGAATGAGTTGGACTTCCCATAGGACATGATATGGAGGTAACCAATAATGTTTAAATCTCAAAATGAAAAAGGCCTCAGTTGACATCTAGGTCATATTTTTGTAGAAGCTAAAATGTCTATCAGTTTCTCTAGTGTCTATTGTATATCATTAGGTATCTTAAAAGTGGATTTTTTTCTTAGAATACATTTATTCTTCACTTGTCAATTCAAATACAATCTCCAATTATGAATGGTTGTGACTGGTATCTTTCCAATAAAGCTTACTCAACATCATTAAAGAACAGAAAGTTCTAGGAAGATAGTGGCAAAGCTAGAACTGTACATAAATGAAAGCAATAATAAATATATGTGGCAATGCTCTTTCCAAAGAGGCATGTGTGTCTAAAGGATGCAGTCGGGTTGGGACAGATGGGAGAGTATGATTCACTACTTGTGTGGAGGCAAGCTACGGCTCAAAGACATTGATTTCTGCTATTTATTTCTCTTGTGGGAAAGTAAGCTTCCTTATACTTTTGCTGATAGAAAGCTTACCAACTAAAGCTTTGGAATGACACAAATATTTTCTTTGCAAATGTATTATTATAGTTCTATAAGAAGCACCTGCAGTCTCTTCATGTAAAATCATAGTATCTATTGTAATGTTAGTTTAATGACTGATCTCAGAATTCCTAACTGAAGCTACAGGAGTCATGAATTAATGTTGTTATTGTTTAAAGGAAAATAAATATTCTAATTCTCTTCTCACTTTTTTTAAGGTAATAATAGTCCTTAGCTGGAAAAACACAATACAGTTCTGCTTCATTTCCTTATTACATTTATCCTAGATACTTTTATTGTTCCTATAATTAGAGATCATTTTCCTTATTAAAATATTAGTCACATGGAATTTACATCATTTCTCAGAGAACTTTACAGCAAATCATGGTGGAATATAGCTCAAATCTGCAATTCTCTTTGTTCTTTAATTTTGTTGCCTCTTCAGTTAAATATATCACTGAACCATTTACAAGTTAGTCAATAAGTTAACAGTTACCATAAAGTGAAGAGTGTATAATTTTGTATTAGACTGAGGCTCAGAAGTAGACTTTTGATACCTGGATTTGAAATCATGCAAAATGTATAATTGATCAGTACATTTTTTGGTAATAAAATAAAATGTAAATGAAACTTATACACTATAACTTAGGTTTGTAGTTAAAGTGAGCATAGTTCCATAAATTGAGCACGATTTCCACAGAAGATAAATCATTTTGTCATGGACAAATAGTTTTACTGCCAACACCAGAATCTAGGTATTGGAAAATATTATTTTCTTTTCCCTTCCAGCACTCCCACCCCCAGCCTCTGCCACACTTCTCACTGCCAGGCTTAGGGCATGATTAGGAACTGAGAAGTCACAACATGCTAACTCTTTCCATACTGCAGAAGAAAACAATCACAGGATCAGAAGCGCCTAGATCAGTGGTGTTCAAACTTCCTAGACCCTAAAACCCTGACTTATAATAAGTCCGTTGCTTTCCAATGTGATGCTCTTTTTTACATCCTCAAGTGAAATTCATACAAAATATTAATATAATTCATCTAAATATATAATTTTTAAAAAGTCAGTGTAACACTCTAACTGAAGTATAAAAGAAGTGTAAAAGAAAGTTAATGCATAGTAAATGGCATGTATTTTAATATGTAAATGTTTAGACATGTTCAGACATAATGAGCGTATTAGATGCCTTTACTTATGTGTAGGATCTTTGTGAATATGACAGATGAGGTATTATATTGGTGACTTGAGTCACTGATAGTTAGACTTTCCAAAATGTTTTCAAATAAAACAGGGTCTGGTTAGTATTCCCTTTGCTGTTGGGGTATCATTACTTCTAGGCCCTCAGCTGAAAGAGCAATTAAATATATGCATGTTAATCTATCTATCTGACCACAAAGATATGTATCTAGATAGCTATCTAGATAAATTAGATAGATAGATAATGTAGATACATAGATCTATATTTGTTTCCTGCAGCTGCTGTAACAAATTGCCACAAACTGGATGGCATTAAAAACTTTTTTTTAAAAACAGAAATATATTCTCTCACAGTCTGGAAGCTAGAAGCCCAAAATTGAGGCTTTGAGGCAGAGCCACACTCCATCCCAAGGCTCTAGAGGAGAATTCCTTCCTTGCCTCTTCCAGCTTTTGGTGGGTCTAGGCATTCCTTGGCTTTTGACCACATTTCTCCAGTCTCTGCTTCTGTGGTCTCATTGCCTGCTCCTCTTTTGTCTCAAAACTTCCTCGGCTCTCTCTTATAAGGATACACGTGATTGCATTTAGGGCCACAGGATAAACTAGATTAAGCTCCTCTCTAGATTCTTAACTTAATCACATCTTTTGCCAAGTAAGGTAATATTCATAGGTTCCAGGGATTAGGACAAACACATCTTTTTAGGGCTCATTAATTATCCCACTACAGTATTCCTCTATATCTCTATTAAGCTAAGCATGAATTCATGAAATGTCTCTAACCCTAATTTGGTATCATATTGATTATTCTAGTCTTCTTCCCTTGCTTCTCTATAACCTATGACTCCAAGAGAGAGACCTGGCTGTCACCATCAACCATCCATTTACTTAATTGTTCAATTCCATTATATATCTATAGTGATTTCAAAACTGTTAAGTTGTAGCCTGGAGCAAGTCAACTCCTGAGCAAGTGAACTCAAGAAAGTGTCTTTTTATCAGAAGCCTGATCACGGTTATCCTAAATACTCAAGAAACTGCTAGTCTTTTGTTTATTGACCACTTTAAAGGCATAATCAATCTGATTAATACTAAAAAAAAAAGGAACTATTTTGTTGAGCAATAACAGTTTTTTCACAAGACTTTTATTTTCCACAAAAGAAAATAAAGACTTTTTCAAATTATCATAGGTACTGTAAAGCTCACATGGGGAGCCACCAAAACAAATTTACTCTGTTGTATATTTCTTCTTGGAGGTTACGATTTTCCTTTGGCACTTGACTTCCCACCACAAAAGACAACTCCTCTCATGAGAACTTCTTATAGAAACATTAATTTTTACATAAAATTATCTTGCATTAGTATGGACAGCTGTTGAGAAGGCGCTTATGGACAGGGTAGTCAGACTTGACCATGCTGTGGATAATTTCCTACAGCTGGATTCATTTGAATAGCACTCATTAAAAAAAGAAAATGCCTGCCAATGAACAGTGTGTAATGCAACAAGAAAAAAGGTAGAAATGACTGGATTTCTCTATAAAAGAATAAACTGTTCTGTTCTTATAATAGAAGACTGTTTAGCAATTAAAACAAAGGAACTACAGCTATATGTATCCATATGGACAACTTTCAAAAACTTAATGTTAAGTAAAAAAAACTAAGTTATTTATACAAATTTTAAACACAGAATACTACACGTTGCTTATAAATACATATATGTATATAATATGCAAGAATCCTTATGGGAATAATATACTCCAACCTCAGGATAGTGGATACCCCTGGAGAAAGAGATAAAGGTGGACTAGCTGAGGAGGTACAGGCTTTAATTGTATTTATGATATGTAATTTTTTTTCCTAAAGAGAGACCTAAAGTTAATATGGAAATATGAAACATCTCTAAAATCTTGATAGGTGTAGGTTGTCTGTCATATTATTACTATACTTTTCTATATGTTACTTTCATTGAAATGCACCAAAATATCTTAGAATTCTAAAATGTAATAATTTTTTAATATAGATAATTATTGCAGTATGTAAATTTTTGTTTGCAATAGTCCCTGTTTTTATCAATAATAACACAAAGGAACACAAAGACATATGCATTATGTCCTTAAAAATATTTTTAAAGCCCTAAAGAACTATATTTAATACTAAATGGTTGATAAATTCCCCATTTCGAAGTTTCCTTCCTTAATGAGAAATAATTTCTTCCATCTATTTTCATGACAACTTAACCTTTGCTGAGTTGGCTCGGCAAGGCATTGTCTCATATGAGAGATTCATTTCAACCCTCATGGTGAGTTTGCAGGGAAGGTTTTCTAGTTGTATACGTATTTATTGTTGAAAGTGAGGAGGTTCTGAGACGATAAATCACTTTCCCCAAATTAGTTGTTCAGCTGGTATCAAACACAGTTTTTTCCATTCTTAATTAATCTTACAGTAAATCTTTCTAATTTCCTTAAGTATTAAAGAGAACTTCAAAAGGTCTGTCAGGTGATTTGTGTGTTTATTCTCTTGCTTTGATAAGGTAGGAGTGGTAGTTGATGAGACATACAGAATCTGCCTAAAAGAGGCAATTTACACAAACTTCTACTGGTTCACTTGTTCTCGCTCTCTCCTCTCCCTCACACTTTGGGAATTCATTTCAGTAAACAGAGTCCTATTTTGGAATGCTGATTATCCCTGGTTGGGTAAAACCTTAGTTAAGTTTTCATTGCTTTAATCAGATTTAATAGAAAGACACTGAAGTTACAGAAATCAACTTGGGAGGATAAAATGTGCTCCAAGCAATCATGCCTAAAAGAAGTGGAAAATGAAACAATAAGGAATATGAAAATAAGTAAAAGCATTAACATAAGTACTGTGTCAAACCCTGGAAAACACTGGTGAAACAAAGAACTCACTAAGAGGAAGAAGGGATTCGTTGTTTTGTGTTTTTTTTTTTTAACATCTTTATTGTAGTATAATTGCTTTACAATGGTGTGTTAGTTTCTGCTTTATAACAAAGTGAAGCAGCTACATATATACATATATCACCATATCTCCTCCCTCTTGCATCTCCCTCACACCCTCCCTATCCCACCCCTCTAGGTGGACACAAAGCACCAAGCTGATCTTCCTGTGCCATGCGGCTGCTTCCCACTAGCTACCTATTTTATATTTGGTAGTGTATATATGTCCATGCCACTCTCTCACTTCGTCCCAGCTTACCCTTCCCCCTCCCCACGTCCTCAAGTCCATTCTCTCCATCTGTGTCTTTATTCCTGTCATTCCCCTAAGTTCATCAGAACCATTTTTTCTTTTTTTACATTCCATATATATATATATATATATGTAAGCATACGGTATTTGTTTTTCTCTTTCTGACTTACTTCACTCTCTATGACAGTCTCTAGGTCCATCCACCTCACTACAAATAACTCACTTTCATTTCTTTCTAAGGCTGAGTAATATTCCATTGTATATATGTGCCATATCTTCTTTATCCATTCATCTGTCGATGGACAATTAGGTTGCTTCCATGTTCTGGCTATTGTAAATAGAGCCACAATGAGCATTGTGGTACCTGACTCTTTTTGAATTATGGTTTTCTCAGAGTATATGCCAAGTAGTGGGATTGCTGGGTCATATGGTAGTTCTATTTTTAGTTTTTTAAGGAACCTCCATACTGTTCTCCATAGTGGCTGTATCAATTTACATTCCCACCAACAGTGCAAGAGGGTTCCCTTTTCTCCACACCGTCTGCAGCATTTATTGTTTCTAGATATTTTGATGATGGCCATTCTGAACAGTATGAGCTGACACCTCACTGTAGTTTTGATTTGCATTTCTCTAATGATTAGTGATGTTGAGCATTCTTTCATGTGTTTGTTGGCAATCTGTATATCTTTGGAGAAATGTCTATTTAGGTCTTCTGCCCATTTTTGGATTGGGTTGTTTGTTTTTTTGATATTGAGCTGCATGAGCTGCTTGTAAATTTTAGAGGTTAATCCTTTGTCAGTTGCTTCATTTGCAAATATTTTCTCCCATTCTGAGGGTTGTCTTTTTGTCTTGTTTATGGTTTCCTTTGCTTTGCAAAAGCTTTGAAGTTTCATTAGGTCCCATTTGTTTATTTTTGTTTTTATTTCCATTTCTCAAGGAGGTGAGTCAAAAAGGATCTTGCTGTGATTTATGTCATAGAGTATTCTGCCTATGTTTTACTTTAAGAGTTTTATAGTGTCTGGCCTTACATTTAAGTTTTTAATCCATTTTGAGTTTATTTATGTGTATGGTGTCAGGGAGTGTTCTAATTTCATTCTTTTACATGTACCTGTCCAGTTTTCCCAGCACCACTTATTGAAGAGGCTGTCTTTTCTCCATTGTATATTCCTGCCTCCTTTATCAAAAATAAGGTGACCATATGAGCATGGGTTTATCTCTAGGTTGTCTATCCTGTTCCATTGATCTATATTTCTGTTTTTGTGCCATTACCATACTGTCTTGATTACTGTAGCTTTGTAGTATCGTCTGAAGTCTGGGAGCCTGATTCTTCCAGCTCCATTTTTCTTTCTCAAGATTGCTTTGGCTATTCGGGGTCTTTTGTGTTTCCATACAAATTGTGAAATTTTTTGTTTTAGTTCTGTGAAGAATACCATTGGTAGTTTGATAGGGATTGGATTGTATCTGTAGATTGCTTTGGGTAGTGTAGTCATTTTCACAATGTTGATTCTTCCATTCCAAGAACACAGTATATCTCTCCATCTGTTTGTATCATCTTTAATTTCTTTCATCTGTGTCTTATAGTTTTCTGCATACAGGTCTTTTGTCTCCTTAGGTAGTTTTATTCCTAGGTATCATTCTTTTTGTCGCAATGGTAAATAGGAGTGTTTCCTTAATTTCTCTTTCAGATTTTTCATTATTAGCGTATAGGAATGCAAGAGATTTCTGTGCATTAATTTTGTATCCTGCTACTTTACCAAATTCATTGATTAGGTCTAGTAGTTTTCTGGTGGCATCTTTAGGATTCTCTATGTATACTATCATGTCATCTGCAAACAGTGACAGTTTTACTTCTTCTTTTCCAATTTGGATTCCTTTTATTTCTTTTTCTTCTCTGATTGCTGTACCTAAAACTTCCAAAACTATGTTGAATAATAGTGGTGAGAGTGGGCAACATTGTCTTGTGCTTGATCTTAGTGGAAATGGTTTCAGTTTTTCACTGTTGAGAATGATGTTGGCTGTGGGTTTGTCATATATTGCCTTGAGATAATCATCTGGTTTTCTCCTTCAATTTGGTAATATGGTGTATCACACTGATTGATTTGCGTATATTGAAGAATCCTTGTATTCCCGGGATAAACCCCACTTGATCATGGTGTATGATCCTTTTAATGTGCTGTTGTATTCTGTTAGTATTTTGTTGAGGATTTTTGCATCTATGTTGATCAGAGATATTGGCCTGTAGTTTTCTTTTTTGTGACACCTTTGTCTAGTTTTGGTATCAGGGTGATGGTGGCCTCGTAGAATGAGTTTGGGAGTGTTCCTCCCTGTGCTATATTTTGGAAGAGTTTGAGAAGAATAGGTGTTAGCTCTTTTCTAAATGTTTAAAAGAATTTGCCTGTGAAGCCATCTGGTCCTGGGCTTTTGTTTGTTGGAAGATTTTTAATCACAGTCTCTGTTTCAGTGCTTGTGATTGCTCTGATTATATTTTGTGTTTCTTCCTGGTGCAGTCTCGGAAGGTTGTGCTTTTCTAAGAATTTCTCCATTTCTTCCAGGTTGTCCATTTTATTGGCATATAGTTGCTTGTAGTAATCTCTCATGATCCTTTGTATTTCTGCAGTGTCAGTTGTTACTTCTCCTTTTTCATTTCTAATACTATTGATTTGAGTCTTCTCCCTTTTTTCTTGATGAGTCTAGCTAAAGAATTATCAATTTTATTTATCTTCTCAATGAACCAGCTTTTAGTTTTATTGATCTTTGCTATCATTTCCTTCATTTATTTCTGGTCTGATCTTTATGATTTCTTTCCTTCTGCTAACTTTGGGCTTTTCTTGTTCTTCCTCTAATTGCTTTAGATGTGAGGTTAGTTTGTTTATTTGAGATGTTTCTTGTTTCTTGAGGTAGGACTGTATTGCTGTGAACTTTCCTCTTAGAACTGCTTTTGCTTCATCCCAAAGGTTTTTGGTCATTGTGTTTTCATTGTCATTTATTTCTAGGTATTTTTTGATTTCCTATTTGATTTCTTCAGTGGTCTCTTGCTTATTTAGTAGTGTATTGATTCACCTCCATGTGTTTGTATTTTTTACAGATTTTTTTCCTGTAATTGATATCTAGTCTCATATCATTGTGGTTGGAAAAGATACTTGATATGATTTCAATTTTCTTAAATTTACCAGTGCTTGATTTGCGACCCAAGGTATGATCTATCCTTGAGAATGTTCCATGAGCACTTGAGAAGAAAGTGTATTCTGTTGTTTTGGGATGGAATGTCCTATAAATATCAATTAAGTCCATCTTCTTTAATATATCATTTAAACCTTGTGTTTTCTTATTTATTTTCATTTTGGATGATCTGTCCATTGGTGAAAGTGGGATGTTAAAGTCCCCTACTACTATTGTGTTACTGTCAATTTCCTCTTTTATGGCTGTTAGCATTTGCCTTAAGTATTGAGGTGCTCCTTTGTTGGGTGCATAAATATTTATAATTGTTATATCTTCTTCTTGGATCGATCCCTTGATCATTATGTAGTGTCCTTCTTTGTCTCTTGTAATAGTCTTTATTTTCAAGTCTATTTTGTCTGATATGAGAATTGCTACTCCAGCTGTCTTTTGATTTCCATTTGCATGGAATATCTTTTTCCATCCCCTCACTTTCAGTCTGTACGTGTCCCTAGATCTGAAGTGGGTCTCTTGTACACAGCATATATATGGGTCTTGTTTTCGTATCCATTCAGCCATTCTATGACTTTTGGTTGGAGAGTTTAATCCCTTTACATTGAAGTTTGTTATCGATATGTATGTTCCTATTACCGTTTTCTTAATTGTTTTGGGTTTGTTTTTGTAGGTCTTTTCCTTCTCTTGTGTTTCCTGCCTAGAGAAGTTCCTTTAGCATTTGTTGTCAAGCTGGTTTGGTGGTGCTGAATTCTCTTAGCTTTTGCTTGTTTGTAAAGGTTTTAATTTCTCCATCCAATCTGAATGAGATCCTTGCTGGTTAGAGTAATCTTGGTTGTATGTTTTTCCCTTTCATTACTTTAAATATGTCCTGCCACTCCCTTCTGGCTTGCAGAGTTTCTGCTGAAAGATCAGCTCTTAACTTTATGGGGATTCCCTTGTACGTTATTTGTTGCTTTTCCCTTGCTGCTTTTAACACTTTTTCTTTTAACATTTTTTAACATGTATTTAATTTTTGATAGTTTGATTAATATGTGTCTTGGTGTGTTTCTTCTTGCATTTATACTGTATGGGACTCTCTCTGCTTCCTGGACTTGATTAACTATTTCCTTTCCTATATTAAGGAAGTTTTCAACTATAATCTCTTCATATATTTTCTCAGTCCCTTTTTGTTTTCTCTTCTTCTTCTGGGACCCCTATAATTCGAATGTTGGTGCGTTTAATGTTGTCCCAGTGGTCTCTGAGACTGTCCTTCATTCTTTTATCTTTTTTCTGCTCTGCAGTAGTTATTTCCACTATTTTATCTTCCAGGTCACTTATCCGTTCTTCTGCCTCAGTTATTCTGCTATTCATCCCTTCTAGAGTATTTGTAATTTCATTTATTGTGTTTTTCATCATTGTTTGTTTGTTCTTTAGTTCTTCTAGGTCCTTGTTAAACGTTTCTTATATTTTCTCCATTCTATTTCCAAGATTTTGGATCATCTTTACTATAACAACTTTGAATTCTTTTAAAGGTAGACTGCCTATTTCCTCTTCACTTGTTTGGTGTGATGGGTTTTTACGTTGCTTCTTCATCTGCTGTGTGTTTCTGTCTTCTTATTTTGCTTAACTTAGTGTGTTTGCAGTCTCCTTTTTGCAGGCTGTGGGTTTGTCATTCTCATTGTTTTTGGTATCTGCCTGCAGTGGGTAAGGTTGGTTTAGTGGTTTGTTTGCTCTTTAGTTCTTCTAGGTCCTTGTTAAACGTTTCTTGTATTTTCTCCATTCTATTTCCAATATTTTGGATCATCTTTACTATCATTATTCTGAATTCTTTTTCAGGTAGACTGCCTATTTCCTCTTCATTTGTTAGGTCTGGTAGGTTTTTGCCTTGCTCCTTCATCTACTGTGTGTTTTTCTGTCTTCTCATTTTGCTTTACTTACTGTGTTTGGGGTCTCCTTTTCTCAGGCTGCAGGTTCGTAGTTCCCTTTGTTTTTGGTGTCTGTCCCCAGTGGCTAAGGTTGGTTTAGTGGGTTATGTAGGTTTCCTAGTGGAGGGGACTGGTGCCTGTGTTCTGGTGTATGAGGCTGTATCTTGTCTTTCTGTTGGGAAGGACCACATCTGGTGGTGTGTTTTGGGGTGTCTGTGAACTTATGATTTTAGGCAGCCTCAATGGGTGGGGTTGTGGTCCTGTCTTACTAGTTGTTTGGCATAGGGTGTCCAGCACTGTAGCTTGCTGGTCATTGAGTGGAGCTGGGTCTTAGCGTTGAGATGGAGATCTCATATTACGTGGGGCTGGAAGGTCTCTGGTGGACCAATGTCCTGAGCTCGGCTCTCCCACCTCATAGGCTCAGCCCTCACTCCTGGCTGGAGCACCAAGACCCTGTTAGACACATGGCTCAGAAGAAAAGGGTGAAAAAAGGAAAGAAAGAAAGAAAGAAAGAGAGAGAGAGAGAGAGAGAGAGGGAGGGAGGGAGGGAGGGAGGGAGGGAGGAAAAGAAAGAAAGAGAGAGAAAGAGGGGGGGAGGGAGGGAGGGAGGAAGGGAAGGAGGAAGGAAGGAGGAAAGAAAGAAAGGAGGGAGCGAGAGAGGGAGGAAGGAAGGAAGGAAAGAAAGAAAAAGAAAGAAAGAAAGGAAAGAAAGGGAGAGATTAAAGAAAATGAAGTTATTAAAATAATTTTTTTTAATTATTAACAATAAAAAAATTTAAAAATAATAAAAAAAGGAAAGAAAGACGTGAGCAACCAAATCAAAAACAAATCCACCAATGATAGCAAGCACTAAAAACTATACTGGAAAAAAAAATGGACACACAGAACCCTAGGACAAATGGTAAAAGCAAAGCTATGCAGAAAATCACACAAAAAGAGAAAAAGGAAAATTTTATATATATATATATATATATATATATATATATATATAGTAAAAACAAAAAAGGGAGAGAACAACCAAATCAATAAACAAATCTACCAATGATAATAAGCTCTAAATGCTAAAATAAGATAAACATAAACCCGGAAACAAATTAGATGCAGAAAGCAAATCCCAAGTCTACAGCTGCTCCCAAAGCCAATTTTGGTATGATTCTTTGTCTCTTCAGGTATTCCACAGATGAAGGGCACATCAAGTTGATTGTGGAGATTTAATCCGCTGCTCCTGAGGCTGCTAGGAGAGATTTCCCTTTCTCTTTGTTCGCACAGCTCCTGGAGTTCAGCTTTGGATTTGGCCTCGCTTCTGCGTTTAGGCCGCCTGAGGGCATCTGTTCTTTGCTCAGACAGAATGAGGTTAAAATAGCAGCTGATTAGGGGACTCTGGCTCACTCAGGCTGGGCGGAGGGAGGGGTATGGAATGTGGAATGCAGGGTGAGCCTGCAGTGGCAGAGGCTGGCGTGTTGTTGCAACAGCCTGAGGTGCGCCGTGTTTTGTCCCAGGGAAGTTGTCCCTGGATCACGGGACTGTGGCAGTGGCGGGCTGCACAGGCTCCTGGGAGGGGAGTTGTGGATAGTGACCTGTGCTCGCACACAGGCTTCTTGGTGGCTGCAGCAGCAGCTTTAGCGTTTCATGCCCGTCTCTGGTGTCCGCGCTGATAGCCACGACTCGCACCCGTCTCTGAAGCTCGTTTAAGTCGTTGCTCTGAATCCCCTCTCCTCGCACACCCCGAAACAATGGTCTCTTGCCTCTTAGGCAGGTCCAGACTTTTCCCCAGACTCCCTCCTGGCTAGCTGTGGCTCACTAGCCCCCTTCAGGCTGTGTTCACACAGCCAACCCCAGTCCTCTCCCTGGAATCTGACCTCCGAAGCACGAGCCTCAGCTCCCAGCCGCCACCCATCCCTGTGAGTGAGCAGACAAGCCTCTCAGGCTGTTGAGTGCTGGTCAGCAGGGAATCCTCTGTGCAGGAACCTTTCCACTTTGCCCTCTGTGCGCCTATTGCTGTGCTCTCCTCTGTCGCTTTGAAGCTTCCCCCTCCCCACCCCCCGTTTCCACCACTGAAGGGGCTTCCTAGTGTGTGGAAGCCTTTCCTCCTTCACAGCTCCCTCCCAGAGGTGCAAGTCCCATCCCTATTCTTTTGTCTCTGTTTTTTCTTTTTTCTTTTGTCCTACCCAGGTACGTGGGGAGTTTCTTGCCTTTTGGGAAGTCTGCGGTCTTCTTCCAGCGTTCAGTAGGTGTTCTGTAGGAGCTGTTCTACATGTAGATGTATTTTTGATGTATTTGTGGGGAGGAAGGTGATCTCCACGTCTTACTTCTCCGCCATCTTGAAGGTCCCCCAAGAAGGGATTTTAAAAGTATTTTGTGATCTGCGCTCTACTAGAGGTATGTTGACAGTAGAATAAATTGTCTATCAAGAGCATCTACATTTCAGGAGGTATAAGGAGGCATCTCAGGGATCTGGGTTAAATGAGTAAATTTTCCACAAAGTGTTGGTCGAGACTAAGGCACTGAGAAAACTGATGTATTCTTGGATGTCTTCAGTTCTAGTTGGGGCCACTCTGTACTTTTCTCTCTCTCCTTCCCTTATCTCTTGTACTTCCTTTATTTCTCTCTTTTTTCTTCGAAGTTAGGGAGTAAAGGATTTGGAGACAGTGTCTGGATGGCCAATGGGGAGGATTTGTGAAAAAATGGGAAAAGTCAGTCAAATGTTTAGATGCTGAATTTCCTCTACTACATAGTTGTCCCAGAAGAGATTTTTTTAAACCTTATATCACATCAAATAATTATCCTCTGTTTCTGGTTTCTCTATGACTGTTTCAGATTAAACTTTTTGTTTCATCTATAGAATACTTATGTATGTATTTAAGTGCTTCATTGGAAGAGACTTATTTTTAATTCTTTCACCTTCTGCTTTCCACCTAGGTTTTAGGGCTATATTGTACAAACAGTATGTGCTATATAAATTAATATTAACTGATATGAAAAAACAAACTTGTCAGGCACTGGCAGGGAACCATTCATGGCTTTTTAAAAATATTTCTATTTTTTATTTTCTCTAATAAAGTCATTGGGGAGCGGGAAACAAGATGTCTTTAGCTGGTATCTAAAATAAGGCTGGTACTTGAGTAGTTTGGAATATACAATTAGACACTTTATTTGTAAAGCACAATAAGAGTCTGAGATAAAAATTACAGTTTTGATGTAATAAATATCTGAATATATTAGAGTAAAATTGGAAATTATACTGAGCCAGTGAGGATTGCTATGTTGATAATTCAGAATGGATGATACATTTATCTTGTTTCCTGTTTATCTTCAGCTAATCTGATATGGAAGTAAGTAATAGCTGTTGGCTTTGCTGTGATTATTGAATAATTTTAAATGCTTTGATAATTAATTCTTATAGTGTATTCTACCCATGCTGAGATGCTGACTATATTTATAATACTTGTATTTTCACTGAGGACTTAGCTTTGATGATGTGTGAAAATGAATTTGTAGAATAAATTTGAAAATCTGGCTTTGCTCGTCTTTTATGACTTGCCTGATTTAGTGAAGTGACTAACAGCACAGTTTGCTAATGCTTTTCTCCTAGTTGTTACCTTGTATTTTATTCTCGTTTCATACATAAAGGATAGATCTGTACTGAGCTACAACAAAGGTCACATGAGTGAGTTTTTCAAGTTGTTTAAGTCTTATAATAGAACTTAAATTTTCATACAATTCCTAAATATGAAAAAAGTCCTATAAATATCCTTATTTCCTAATAATGAATATCTTCTTGTTCTTCAGCCTTCATTTCCTCATATGAAGAAACATGTGATAGCATCATAAAAGAGACCAAAATGAATAGCTTTTACATAATTATTCAGTTTTTGGGGGGAGGATAAGGTTGGGGAGGGGTTCTATCCATGTCCATGAACTATCTTCCTTCCCTCCTTGCCCAGATTGTATCTGGATAGAGAGGAAATATTAGGTATTTTTTTGACATTGAATTAGGTTTTCTTAGTTTTAGGTGTCTCACCATGATCTCATAGCATCTGCTGCAGTGAAATTTTACCTTCCAGGAAATTGGGCATCATGACCTGGTATCCATTGATGTGTGGCTGGTCCCATCTGATCTTTCAAGTATTGTTCTGGAACCCACTGCTGATAGCTATATACCTGGCCTTTGCCTGTAGTCAAGAGTTCCCAAACTCTGGGATGCTCTTATATTTATCCCAGCCCTCTTGAAATCCACCATCATTCTCAGAACTTCTGTGTATCCCTTGGTGTCCATTGTCCGGAAGATTTCAACCACATATTTCATAATTCAGGCTGGAGTGTGCCATATCTGCTGAGGCTACTCTCATGTTTATTCATCTAGACAACTTCTCCTGTCATTACTTTGTTGTATCATGGAGACCATAGCAACTGGTAACACTGGGGTTTCTCTGAGGGCTTTGGAGTTTGCCAAGACTACACAGGGGGAAGCAGGAAATTTCCAAGATGATCAGTTTCTCCAATCAACCTGAATTGATTCAATCTTCCTAAATCTCTTTATGTGTCTGTTACTTTATCTGCTCTTCTGACATTATGGTCTATCATCTCGGCTTTGGTTCTTAACAGATATAAACTCTCCTTTGGTTGTTTCTAGAAAAACTTGTACTCTCTCTTTTGAAAGTCTGCTTTGCTATGAATTTTTTAGTTAAGTTTGAAACTCAAAGTTCAGTAATAAACTTTTAGTCCTGGAGGTTCCCTCATGGTCTTCTCTAAAATAATTCTAAAAGAATGAAAAGTAACAAGAAAGTAATTTAATTTCCAAGAAAGGAAAATACATTGGAAATATTTCAAAACTTTGGCCTCCTTAATTGCACTCCTTCTTTTACTTGGTAAAATATCCAGCAAGGAAGTGATGATTGAAAGATAAATATTATATTATTCAAGGTCACTAGGAAACAGGATAGCACAATGACTTGAAGCAAGGAAATATGAATTTAGAAACCATTATAATTGAAGATGATCTTTGTCATAACACTGATAAGTTGTAATTTATATTTCACACATTTTCCCTATTCTAATTCAGAACAATTTTTGCACCCAATTTCATTCCCACTCAAAACTTTTACAAGTTTTAAAAACTCATAAGTAGTGAAAATCACTATAGAAATTCTGCAACTGAGTATAATCTACCAGCCCTTATTGCTATAGATTTTGAGGTCTGCTCCATTGTACTCTTTTGTTTGTTTGTTTTTTAATAACCTGGGCCTGAAGAATAGGATAAAAAGGGTATTAGAGACATACACCATTTAAAGAATATATGTATATATTTGATAGACCCTAGAATCATAAATGATCTTTGGAGAAAATTAGTACATTTTATAGAATATTCTTTTATATTAAAATGTTTCAGCATTATTTGTAACAGTACCATATTGAATACCTATAAGCATTTTGAACATTTTAACCAGTGTCCTTTTCATCTAGTTACCCACTGCATTTTATTCATCCCTTTCTTCAGCCAAGGTATTGGTGACATTGGATATGAAACTAAACCCTACTTTGCTCAGACGGCTAAGTGCCCCTTCACAGTATTTCATACCAGTGTTATGATACAAGTTGGAATGTCAGCTAAATTTTGGCCAAAAACCAGTTACGTGAGAGACACATTATTAATAGAAAACTCGTAAGGGAAATTTGATAAATGGAGACAACTTCTTAATTGAGATAAAGGGGCTTTTACTTTTATCAGTGAGAAGCTACTTCTGTTAATACGTTGAGAGAGAGGAAGATGCAAATAACAAATTTTAAAACTTTCCTAGGCACACTGCTGAAGAGTAGGTGGTTATGGGATGGGGGAAAAAACAAGCAATAGGCAAAGTTCATGCTTTGATAATTCCATCATAATATCAAGAACTTTCTAATACTTAATACCTAAAATTCTGAAAATGGAATAGACTGTATCCAAAAAAGTTGTGCTTCTGTTAACTAGATATTCACAGAGAAGCTGGATTTTCTTTTACACATAGAGTAAAGGAAAATCCTAACTGCATAATATCTTATGTGTTCGTTTGATTATTGATTTCTTGCATTTTTCACCCAGTTCTCCTTTGGCTGAAAGCAACAGATGCATGTGAACTAGATCGATAACAGGGAGTATTAATTATAAAGGTTTAAAGGACCTCACAGAATCCAAGGATGGGAGTGAAAGGATTATCTGACTTTATGAAAACTGGCAGGCTGAGCCAGTCTTAGGCTGCCAGCTGAGCTGTATCGACAGGCTCTCAGGGACTGCATGATTATTATCTCACTTTCTTTTTTTATGTCTGCTCTATCCTCCTTTCTCTACAAATTGGCTTAGTCATCAGTTTGCACAAGCCTGAAAATATCCACCCCAGAACCTAAGGGTACATAATCTTCCAGCTATGAAGTCAACAGCTCACTAGTAACAATCTCTAAATCTCTAATTTGATTGGATTAACTCATCTGTTAAAGCCAGACCACCCAAGTCATAAGTTTCTGTCTAGCAAATGTCATGGCTGCATTTATTTTAGAAGACTATTTTTGATCCAACTGTGACTGAAGTTGTGGGTGGGGAGACAGGCTTACATTAAAGATAATGCTGACCTTTTAGAAAACTGAGCAGCACGAGTTCTCAGAAAGTGTGTCCATTACATTTATTTTCTTAATTAACATCTACTTAGTTTATTTTGTTATTTCCAGAATTGATATCATAAACCTGGGAACTGACCTCTGAGTTTCTTTCTAATTTTCAGATTCTGTTGTTCCCATTTTTTCTTACCAATTTTGTTATTATTTTAGCCCTTAAATTCACCTCCTTGACTCCAGTCTTACTCCATTTCAGTGTACCCTCCTGAGTCATTCTCCTTAAGAAAAAATAATAATAATAATCTTCAAAACCTCCCCAGTGCCCTTACGAGGAAATCTTCCCTTTCATATCCTACAAGGTTTGTGGGAATGAAGACCTTCTTCCTTTCTATCTCATATCTTGCCACATCTTCACATGCCAATATGTCAATCATCTGATCACTTACTGGTTGCCAATTATTATCTTCTTCTTCATCATTTGTTTGTTTTGTTTTGTTTTGCTGTACTTTGATCCAGCCTTAGCCTACGGAACTCTTCATTATTCAAAATTCCATCCAAATATTAACTCATCCAAAAATTCCATCCAAATATTAACCCTGAAAGTCTCTGATCCTTTGATGCTGCATTTTGTTTCCCTTTTCTGTGATTTCATGGTATACTCTACTTACACTATCATCATATTTCTTCTGTACAGGTAGTGTTGTTACTTAATTATCTGTCTCTTATGCTCTACTAAAGTTTTCTGAAGGGCAGGGGCATTATCTTTTATCTGTGAATGTGTAGGGCCTTGTTGAGTCCTAGGCACATTGTAACTAATTACTCAACAGGCATTTTTTTAATGAATAAATACCATACTATTTATGACAGTTTGATTTGCTGGTGTGGTTTCCATTTTCTGGATATAATAAAACTGAAAAATTTCCCTTGAGAAAGGTGAATGATATAGTAGGAAAATAATTCAAGTTATTTTTTGAATATAATTCCAAAGAATTATAACTTTTTGCACCTTAGGTTTCTTACTAATAAAATAAAGAACAAGGAATAAATGATCTCTAATAATTCTTCAATACTAAAACACTAATATTATAGAAAAATATTGACTTTTTAGTGTTTAGTAGTAACATCAGGTTTTTTTTACTCATAAATATTGCTATGGTAAATCAAAATTATGTGTTGATAATTGTACTCCAAGCTTATCACTAAACTGATATAAATGAATTTGAAGTATATTAAAACATAACAAAAAAACAGATAAACAGGTGTAAGTCTCAAGTGTATTTCTGCTGCCCTGACTTCCACAGAGCCCTAAAGTGTATATACAGCTGCATACTTCACATCTCCCCTGGGATGTCTAACAGACACCTCAGATATCCTCAAAAGAGGATTTTCCACTCTCAAATCTTGCATCTCTCCAATCTTCTCCATCTCAATAAATAGCAGCACCATCTATTCAGATTGCTTTTTCTTTCTTTCTTTTTTATTTTTAGGATTCATTCTTGATCTCTCCCTTTTCCTTATATATACCTCATCCCCCAATTCTCAATGGAAATCAGCAAATTCTATCAGCTTTACCTGATGTCATGCATCCAAATATCCTAATTTCCTTCCAGTGTTAGATGATGTCAACTCTTAACTGAAATATAACAGTAGCCTTTTAACTGGGCCCCGTGCTTCCATATGTCTCCCCACCATAGAAACCAAAGTGATCCTTTAAAATAGCTATCGAGGGCTTCCCTGGTGGTGCAGTGGTTGAGAGTCCGCCTGCTGATGCAGGGGACATGGGTTCGTGCCCCGGTCTGGGAAGATCCCACATGCCGCGGAGCGGCTGGGCCCGTGAGCCATGGCCGCTGAGCCTGCGCGTCCGGAGCCTGTGCTCCGCAACGGGAGAGGCCACAACAGTGAGAGGCCCGCGTACCGCAAAAAAATAAATAAATAAAATAGCTACCGAGGGACTTCCCTAGCAATCCAGTGGTTAAGACTCCACACTTCCACTGCAGGGGGCATGGGTTTAATACTTTGTCAGGGAACTCAGATCCCACATGCTGCGTGACCAAAAAAAAAAAAAAAAAAAAAGTACTGATCGTGTCTCATGTCTTCCATACTTAAACCCTCTAAGGGTTTCCAGTGTACTTGGAAAAAAGAATGCTTCGAATACTGACTCTGCCCTTCATAACCCTCCTCTACTATGCTCATGCCTGCCTGGAGTGCTCTGACCAAGATCTTTGACTCACTCTTTTTCGTGGGGCGTTTTCTGTTACTTTTATTTATTTTTTAATTAATTAATTTATTTTTTATACAGCAGGTTCTTTTAGTTATCTATTTTACACATATTAGTTTATATATGTCAATCCCAATCTCCCAATTCATCCCACTACCACCACCACCCCCACTTTCCCCCCTTGGTGTCCATACGTTTGTTCTCTACATCTGTGTCTCTATCTCTGCCTTGCAAACCGGTTCATCTGTACCATTTTTCTAGATTCCACATATATGCGTTAATATAAGATATTTGTTTTTCTCTTTCTGATTTACTTCACTCTGTATGACAGTCTCTAGGTCCATCCACGTCTCTACAAATGACCCAGTTTTGTTCCTTTTTATGGCTGAGTAGTATTCCATTGTATATATGTGTCACATCTTCTCTCTCCATTCGTCTGCTGATGGGCATTTAGGTTGCTTCCATGACCTGGCCATTGTAAATAATGCTGCAATAAACATTGGAGTGCATGTGTCTTTTTGAATTATGGTTTTCTCTGGGTATATGCCCAGTAGTGGGATTGCTGGTAATTCTATTTTTAGTTTTTTAAGGAACCTCCGTACTCTTCTCCAATTTACATTCCTACCACACCAACACTGCAAGAGGGTTCCCTTTTCTCCACACCCTCTCCAGCATTTGTTGTTTGTAGATTTTCTGATGAGGCCCATTCTAACCAGTGTGAGGTGATACCTAATTGTAGTTTTAATTTGCATTTCTCTAATAATTAGTGATGTTGAGCAGCTTTTCATGTGCCTCTTGGCCATCTGTATGTCTTCTTTGGAGAAATGTCTATTTAGGGCTTCTGCCCATTTTTGGATTGGGTTGTTTGTTTTTGTAATATTGAGCTGTTTATATATTTTGGAGATTAATTCTTTGTCCTTTGATTCATTTGCAAAGAATTTCTCCCACTCTGAGGGTTGTCTTTTCATCTTTTTTATAGTTTCCTTTGCTGTGCAAAAGCTTTGAAGTTTCATTAGGTCCCATTTGTTTATTTTTGTTTTTATTTCCATTACTCTAGGAGGTGGGTTAAAACAGATCTTCCTGTGATTTAGTCAAAAAGTGTTCTTCCTATGTTTTCCTCTAAGAGTTTTATAGTGTCCGGTCTTACATTTAGGTCTTTAATCCATTTTGAGTTTACTTTTGTGTATGGTGTTAGGGAGTGTTTTAATTTCATTCTTTTCCATATAGCTGTCCAGTTTTCCCAGCACCACTTATTGAAGAGACTGTTTTTTCTCCATTGTATATCCTTGCCTCTTTTGTCATAGATTAGTTGACCATAGGTGCTTGGGTTTGTCTCTGAGCTTTCTATCCTTTTCCATTGATCTATATTTCTGTTTTTGTGCCAGTGCCATATTGTCTTGATTACTGTAGCTTTGTAATATAGTCTGAAGTCATGGAGTGTGATTCCTCCAGCTCCGTTTTTTCCCTTCAAGATTGCTTTGGCTATTCAGGGTCTTTTGTGTTTCCATACATATTGTGAAATTTTTGGTTCTAGTTCCGTAAAAAAATGCCATTGGTAATTTGATAGAGATTGCATTGAATCTATAGATTGCTTTGAGTAGTATAGTCATTTTCACAATATTGATTCTTCCAATCCAAGAACATGGTATATCTCTCCATATGTTTGTGTCATCTTTGATTTCTTTCATCAGTGTATTATAGTTTTCTGAGTACAGGTGTTTTACCTCCTTAGGTAGGGTTATTCCTAGGTATTTTATTCTTTTTGTTGCAGTGTTGAATGGGATTGTTTCCTTAATTTCTCTTTCTGATCTTTCATTTTTAGTGTATAGGAATGCAAGAGTTTTCTGTGCATTAATTTTGTATCCTGCACCTTTACCAAATTCATTGATTAGGTCTAGTTGTTTTCTGCTGGCATCTTTAGGATTCTCTATGTATAGTATCATGTCATCTGCAAACAGTGACAGTTTTACTTCTTTTTCAATTTGTATTCCTTTTATTTCTTTTTCTTCTCTGATTGCCATGGCTAGGACTTCCAAAACGATGTTGAATAATAGTGGTGAGAGTGGACATCCTTGTCTTGCTCCCGATCTTAGAGGAAATGCTTTCAGTTTTTCACCATTAGAATGATGTTTGCTGTGGGTTTGTCTTATATGGCCTTTATTATGTTAAGGTCAGTTCCCACTATCGCATTTTCAGGGAAGTTTTTATCATATGGGTGTTGAATTTTGTCAAAAGCTTTTGCTGCATATATTGAGATGATCATATGGTTTTTGTTCTTCAATTTATATTAACAATGGTATATCGCATTGATTGATTTGCATATACTGAAGAATCCTTGCATCCCTGGGGAAAATCCCACTTGATCATGGTGTATGATCCTTTTAATGTATTGTTGGATTCTGTTTGCTAGTATTTTGTTGAGGATTTTTGCATCTATATTCATCAGTGCAGTTGGTCTGTAATTTTCTTTTTTTGTAGTATCTCTGTCTGGTTTTGGTATCAGGGTGATGGTGGCCTTGTAGAATGAGTTTGGGAGTGTTCCTTCCTCTGCATGTTTTTGGAAGAGATTGAGAAGGATGGGTGTTAGCTCTCCTCTAAATATTTGATAGAATTCACCTATGAAGCCATCTGGTCCTGGACTTTTCTTTATTGGAAGATTTTAAATCACAGTTTCAATTTCATTACTCGTGATTGGTCTGTTCATATTTTCTATTTCTTCCTGGGTCTGTCTTGGAAGCTTATACCTTTCTAAGAATTTGTCCATTTCTTCCAGGCTGTCTATTTTATTGGCATAGAGTTGCTTGTAGTAGTCTCTTATAATGCTTTGTATTTCTGTGGTGTCCGTTTAACTTCTCCTTTTTCATTTTTAATTTTATTGATTTGAGTCCTCTCCCTCTTTTTCTTTATGAGTCTGGCTAATGGTTTACCAATTTTGTTTATCTTCTCAAGGAACCAGCTTTTAGTTTTATCAATTTTATCTTCTCAAAGAACAAGCTTTTAGTTTTATTGATCTTTGCTGTTGTTTTCTTCATTTCTTTTTCATTTATTTCTGATCTGATCTTTATGATTTCTTTCCTTCTGCTAATTTTGCGGTATTTTTGTTCTTCTTTCTCTAATTGCTTTAGGTTTAAGTTTAGCTTGTTTATTTGCAATGTTTCTTGTTTCTTGATGTAGGTTTGTATTGCTATAAACTTCCCTCTTAGAACTGCTTTTGCTGCATCCTGTAGGTTTTGGATCATCGTGTTTTCATTGTCATTTGTCTCTAGATATTTTTTGATTTCCTCTTTGATTTCTTCAGTGATCTCTTGGTTATTTAGTGACGTATTGTTTAGCCTCCATGTGCTTGTGTTTTTTACGTTTTTTTCCTTGTAACTGATTTCTAATCTCATAGCATTGTCGTTGGAAAAGATGCTTGATATTATTTCAATATTAGTAAATTTACTGAGGCTTTATTTGTGACCCAAGACGTGATCTATCCTGGAGAATATTCCATGTGCACTTGAGAAGAAAATGTAATCTGCTGTTTTTGGATGGAATGTCCTGTAAATATCAATTAAATCAATCTGGTCTATTGTGTCATTTAAAGCTTGTGTTTCCTTATTAATTTTCTGTCTGGATAATATGTCCATTGTTGTAAGTGAGGTGTTAAAGTCTCCCACTCTTTTTGTGTTACTGTCGATTTCCTCTTTCAGAGCTCTTAGCATTTGCCTTATGTATTGAGGTGCTTCTATGTTGGGTGCATATATATTTATAATTGTTATATCTTCTTCTTGGATTGATCCCTTGATCATTTTGTAGTGTCCTTCCTCATCTCTTGTAACACTCTTTATTTTAAAGTCTGTTTTATCTGATATGAGTATTGCTACTCCAGCTTTCTTTGATTTCCATTTGCATGGAATATCTTTTTCCATCCCCTTACTCTCAGTCTGTATGTGTAGGTCTGTAGTGGGTCTCTTGTAGACAGCATATAGATGGGTCTCATTTTTGTATGCATTCAGCAAGCCTTTAATCATATTAAAAAGAAGGGAATTTACATGGCATAACAAAAGATATGCAAAACTTAATGAAACACAATTCTCTTAAAATTCTCAAACTTATATTTATAGGATGCAGAATGCACTTGAAATGATTAAATGACTTAAGCTGATATTTTTTTTATTGCAAACTGTTTTAACATCAGCTTAACCCCCATGTATGGTATTCAAAAAGAACACAGCCTTTGAATTAGAAAGATGACTTTAGTTAAAACGAGGATTGAACTTAGGAAAAGGCTGGGGTTTCTTCTGAAAGGAATCTTCAAGTACCAATATGTGTAGAGAAAGAATACTAATTTTGGTTACATTTTCCACCTTAATGTTAAATATAAGATCTACATAATACCTTTCAAAATAAAACACTCACATAAGATAATTTTGGTTGGAGTATTTAATCCATTCACATTTAAGGTGATTATCGATATGTATATTCCTATTACCACTTTCTTAATTGTTTTGGGTTTGTTTTTGTAGGTCCTTTTCTTCTCTTGTGTTTCCCACTTAGAGAAGTTCCTTTAGCATTTGTTGTAGAGCTGGTTTGGTGATGCTGAATTCTCTTAGCTTTTGCTTGTCTTTTGATTTCTCCACTGAATCTGAATGAGATCCTTGCCAGGTAGAGTAATCTTGGTTGTGGGTTCTTCCCTTTCATCACTTTAAATATATCATGTCACTCCCTTGTGGCTTGTAGAATTTCTGCTGAAAAATCAGCTGTTAACCCTATGGGAGTTCCCTTGTATGTTATTTGTCATTTTTCCCTCATTGCTTTTAATAATTTTTCTTCGTCTTAATTTTTGTCAGTTTGATTACTATGTGTCTTGGTGTGTTTCTCCTTCGGTTTATCCTGCCTGGGACTCTCTGTGCTTCCCAGACTTGGATGGCTATTTCCTTTCCCATGTCAGGGAAGTTTTTGACTCTGATCTCTTCAAATATTTTCTCAGGTCCTTCCTCTGTCTCTTCTTCTGGGACCCCTGTAATGCGAATGTTATTGTGTTTAATGTTGTCCCAGAGGTCTCTTAGGCTATCTTCATTTCTTTTCATTCTTGTTTTCTTTATTCTGTTCCATGGCAGTGAATTCCACCATTCTGTCTTTCAGGTCACTTATCCTTTCTTCTGCCTCAGTTATTCTGCTATTGGTTCCTTCTAGTGTATTTTTCATTTCAGTTATTATATTGTTCATCTCTGTTTGTTTGTTCTTTAATTATTCTAGGTGTTTTTTAAACATTTCTTGCATCTTCTCGATCTTTGCCTTCATTCTTTTTTCAAGGTCCTGGCTTATCTTCACTATCATTCTGAATTCTTTTTCTGGAAGGTTGCCTATCTCCACTTCATTTAGTTGTTTTTCTGTGGTTTAATCTTGTTCCTTCATCTGGTACATAGTCCTCTGCCTTTTCATTTTGTCTGTCTTTATATGAATGTGGTTTTCATTCCACAGGCTGCAGAATTGTAGTTCTTCTTGCTTCTGTTGTCTGCCCTCTGGTGGATGAGGCTATCTAAGAGGGTTGTGCAAGCTTCTTGATGGGAGGGACTGGTGATGTGTAGAGTTGGGTGTTGCTCTGGTGGGCAGAGCTCAGTAAAACTGTAATCTGATTGTGTGCTGATGAGTGGGGCTGGGTTCCCTCCCTGTTGTTTGGCCTGAGGTGACCCAGCACTGGAGCCTATCCGGCTCTTTGGTGGGGCTAATGGCAGACTCTGGGAGGGCTCACACCAAGGAGTACTTCCCTGAACTTCTGCTACCAGTGTCCTTGTCCCCACAGTGAGCCACAGCCACCCCGTGCCTTTGCAGGAGACCCTCCAACACTAGCAGGTAAGTCTGGTTCAGCCTCATATGGGGTCATTGCTCCTTCCTTCTGGGTCCTGATGTGCACATTACTCTGTGCCCTCCAAGGGTGGAGTCACTGTTTCCCTCAGTCCTGTTGAAATCCTGCAGTCAAATTCCACTAGCCTTCAAAGTCTGATTCTCTAGGAATTTAGGAATTCCCCCTCCCATCGCCGGTCTCCCATGTTGGAAAACCTGATGTGGGGCTCAGAACGTTCACTCCAGTGGGTGGACTTCTGTGGTATAATTCTTCTCCAGTTTGTGAGTCACCCACCCAGTGGTTATGGTATTTAATTTTATTGTGATTGTGCCCCTCCTACCGTCTCATTGCAGCTTCTCATTTTTCTTTGGATATGGGATATCTTTTTGATGAGTTCCAGTGTCTTCCTGTCTATGATTGTTCAACAGTTAGTTGTGATTCCGGTACTCTTGCAGGAGGGAGTGAGCACACATCCTTCTACTCTACCATCTTGAACCAATCTCCTGACTCACTCTAAAATGTCACCTTCTTACTGAAGTCTTCCCTGGTCAAGAGTTCAATTCATGTTTCTTTCAGCATACTATGATCCACTTTCTTTTGATGTATATTACTATGTAAAATAATGTACATTTATGGTTATTTATTTTGGGGGTTTCCTTCCCACCTTTCACATATATCTATGAGGTCTATTTTAACATGTAGAAACATTTTATTAGATGATTACTTTAGTTTTAAGAATTAATATTCATTGGTTTAAAGTTATTAGTCTCTTATTCTCTCATTTATTAGCCTTAAATTTTAAATTGTGACTCATATTTTTCTACTCTTAATTCTAACAAATTTTAACATTCACCTTTACAGAGCTTTGTTAAATTTATATGTTGTCATTTACAAACTTAATTAATACCTTTTTATATTTTGGTCTGCATTCATATAGTTAATACCTTGATTTCCCTTTAATGGTTTAAATTGTTTGGCAGATAACATCATTTTAAATTGCACTTTAATAAATATAATATATTCAAGTCTAAATTCCCTTAAATATTTCAATATTGTAAACTTAGTAAATTTTTTTACTTAAAATAACAGTTCTAACTAAGCTGACACAGAACAAGAAATAGCCTTGGTCACCATTGTACCTAGAACAATCTTGATGCATAGATAATTTATCTCTGTCTCTCTATCTCCTTCTCCTATCTCCATCTATATATCTATATCTATAATTGGAATAAATATAAAGTTTATATTTTTCCCGGAGGTTATTCCTTCATGCTGGACTATTGGATTGGGCTTTAGTTCTCTCATTGGACCTCTCATTTTTTTCTCTCTCTTCCCCACAATTTTTTTTGTGTTTGTTTTTTAATGCATTACTCATGATTTTAGAATGGTGCAACATAAAATAAAAGGTTAAGAATATTAGATTGAAAATAGGAAAATACAATTTTGAGGAAATTAAGATGTTACTTCATCATTTGATGCTGGAAAGGAAAATGAGATATTAGCATTAGGCTCAGGACTCTTTTTTGATTGGCTATAAAAATCTATAACAACCTCATTTTTATATTTTGTTTCTTAAATCTTTATTTAATATAGAGAAATGTCTTCTTTGCTAATGAAATCCATTAAAATAAAAATAATTCTCATTTTGGCAGTCAGTTTTTTATTCCTCTGACACATTGACTCTGATAGCCGATGCCTTCTTTGCTTTCAGATGAGTTCTTCTTTGTGTTGAAAAGAAAACAGTTTCACTAATGAGTTATATATGAAGATGTTTGATTTCTTGCATCTCATCTTCTAAAATTGTAACTCTTGGTGCAATGCTTTAATTTAGAAATAATCCAAAATTAGAATATGATACATTTTACTGATATTGAAAAATACCACGTGTTTCTTTTCATAGCCATTATTATAAAATATGTCTTTTACACTCATTGGCTTATGTCTAATTGTAGAGTGCACATGACTGTTTTATGTGTAAAATATAATTTTCTTTTGTTCATGCTGCTGATTCTGTTGTGTGGGTGAGCACCGCAGTCCCATGATTCTGAGACAAATAAAACTTGCCTTTAGCACATTTCCTCTGCTGCTGATTATAGAGATAATTATTCTGATGTTTCTGTGGAAATACTTTTAATGATGTGTTTTGTAGCTTGTGTTGCTGGTTTAGTATTTCTGTTTGTTTACTTATTTACAAGTTTGTAAAGTTAAATTATATTTTGTGGGCATAGACAATGATAAGTCACTACTGCTTAGGGCTGAACACATAAGTACCCAGTAATTTGAATGGAATGTAGATTCCCTCTCATTGTCAGGAACTCATTTTATTTCATTCCATAGAAGTTATATTTGTCTGCTTCCACTTATAAAAAAGCTCTGTTCAAAACAAGTTCTGTCTCTAGAATATATGCAGTATGTATGAATATTATTTTCAGTAGAAAGCTGATGCTTTATCTACTTCTATTCTGAAAGGTGGAGTCCTATGCATTTTACCTACTCTTCTTGAGTCCGATTTCCTGTTACCTATAACATTTTTGGGGTTCTTGATCCTTTTCAATCAACCTGTATGCTTTAAGACTGTACCCTGACATCCTCTGCCTATTAATGATGGCTGCCCTAACTCTTGCTTATTGGATCAATGGTGCTCTCTCATTCATTCAATAAAAATTATTGTGTGTCTACTAATGGCCAGGCATTATTCTAGGAACCGGGATACTGAAGTTAAAAAAATAAATAGAAGACTCTCCCTTGTGGAGCCTACATTCTAGTGGGAGTGACTGATGATGATGATAAATATATAAATAAAATATAGAGTATATCAGATAATCATTAAGCACTAAAGAGAACAGTAATTCTGGAGGTATTAGGAAAGGCTAATCTGAGTATTACATTTGGGCAAGAACTCAAAGGAGGTGAGAAATGAACTGTGCAGATATTTGAGAGTGAGTGTGTGGTGTCACTGTATACCCTTGTCAAAATGAGTTTTAGTCAGGAGGGTTTGGAAGGGAATAGAAAGAGTGGAGGTAAATACCGTGAGTAGAGACGACTTCTGTGGTTTTTTGCATGAATTATGGCTCATTTTTAATTTGTATATGGCTCCTTCCAGAAATTGTAACCCCTGTTCTTACAAAGCAGGTTTAAAATAAAAATATAATTTTGTTTAATAGACTGCTCCTATCAGAGGTTGTCCCTATATTAGTTTTCTTTTGTCTGTGGAATGTGATCTGGTGCTAAATTTAAATATAATTTTAGAATGAGATTAAGAAAGTATAATCTACTCTTACTTTGCATGTTTGTTAAAAATTATTTAGCACCTCATAGAGTTCCAGATAAAATGATTTATAATTGAAATTACATTGTTACTAATAACTTTTATAGGTGTACATTTCTTTTTGTTAATTAATTTTTATTGGAGTATAGTTGCTTTACAATGTTGTATTAGTTTCTGCTGTACAGCAAAGTGAATCAGCTATACTTATACATATATCCCCTCTTGTTTGGATTTCCTTCCCATTTAGGTCACCACAGAGCACTGACTAGAGTTCCCTGTGCGATACAGTAGGTTCTCATTAGTTATCTATTTTATACATAGTAGTGTATATATGTCAACCCCAATGTCCCAATTCATCCCATCCTCCGCTTTCCCCTCAGTATCCATACATCTCTATATCGTGGAGACAACTTTTAAAAATAATTTTATTCTAAAGAAAAGCAGAAAAATGGGATGGTGGTAGGTAGGAGATGGAAGGATTAAAAATGCATTTTTTAGGATAGTTGAAATTGCAGCATGTTTGTATGCTGATGGGAATGGTCCAGTGGAAAGAGAAAAGTAATGATGCATCAGATGCCCATTTCTGGTTTCTTAGTCTGTTTTTATGTCTTGCTTATGTAGTACTGACACCTATTAAAATTAGATATTGATTATCCCACTTCCTACAGGCAAAGAAAACATTATGATTCAAAAAAATAGATCAAGACACAAATATTTTGACCATATAATTGGCATGGATTTTCTTACAAAATTAACTGAATTTCCCAGCAGTTTTGCTATTATGCCATTGCCTTGGTTCTGATCAAAGTCTAATTTAAATTCTCATGGAGAGAAATTCTTTATTTTAACCATTAGGTCATATTCCTATCTAGAAGCATAAGTATAATTCTGTTATTAGGATTCAAAAATATGAATAACTATATCTATTAAAACAGATATAAATCATATGTAGACTAAACCTATGCAGAACCATTTGACTATGAGGAGCTAGAGATAAATATCATTAAGAAATCAAGTATGTTAAATATTTTTAAATATCAGATATTTGTTACTTCTAGTTTTGTAACTTAACATTAAGCTGAAAAATACATTGTTTTCTGCTTACATTATCATATGAGGAATGTATTAACATGTCAAAATTATCAATTCAGTTATTTGACATTCTATAGACAACTAGTTGAGTGACTAAATGTTTACTTTATATCAAGTCCTAGTAATGCCTTAAGAACATAGTTTTAGAAACTGTATCCATTTTAGAAATTGTGTCTTATTTTAAAGCAACAAAATCCCATCTAAAACTAGTTTTGAACCATGAAGAGATTGACCAGTAACTCAAAATCCAAAAATAAGGTAGGACTCAGTACTAGATGGTACAGTACTTCAACTGTGTCATCAAGAACACAATTTCATCTGTTTCTCTGCTCTGCCCTCCAGAAATGTCATCTCCATCCCCAAAGAGGCAAAACTCAACAGCCACAAATTATCTTCCATTAGCAACCAGGGCCACATGAATCTTTATTCACATCTAGTAGAAGACAGAACACTTTCTATTTCAGGATTCCAAGTAAGAGATTCACTGAGGGTGCATCCCTAAGATAGTGTCCTGAGGACAAAGAAGTAAAAATGCTGATTTTCTCAAGTCAAAAAGGTACTCTGAAATTAGGAGATTAATTAGCTTTTCCCAGACTACCTGGGATGCATGTAGGAGGGGTAAACAATTGTTCTAAAATCTGGATATTTAGAAAGGAGAAAAGAAGCCAACAATGTCCACTGCTGAGACCTAGATTTTATTAGAATGTCTTGATTTTTAAATTTTATCTCTTTTACTAATGACTAGATTTCTTAGACAAGCATAGTGGAGAAATTTATAGGAATTTTACTGTGTAAGTATATTATTCAATTCAGCAATAAAATATTTACTGATTTATTAAATTTTATAGATGAGATATGCATCTTGCCTTCAAGGAACTCAGAGTCTCACCAGGAAGAAAGATGTGAATGAACCACATTTATAGTATGTTGAGTGTTGTAACCAAGTTAGTACACAATGCTAGGAAAACATATATAAATGATCTGGATTAGTTTCCTAGTGCTAAATAATAAATTACCACAAACATAGCAACTTAAATTGGATGTAGACAGAGCGGCACTGGGGCCATGGTTTAGCTGCTATTCATGAGTCAGTATGGGTTTAGCAAGGCAAGAGGTTTGGGTAGAAAAATTCAGTCAAAGCTCTTGCTGAAGTTAGTAGAAAATTCTCCTTTTTCAGTATCCTTCACATTATGGATGTAAGCTCTAGCTTCTCAGACAACACAGAGTACAGATACCACCCTCAGACTGGGGAAGGAAAGGGCAGGAAAAAAAATCCCTTATAAATAGAGCTTTGCCAAAACAAATAGCATTTTCAAGAGGCATGCAGATGAGGAAAAGGACACAGTATTCAAGAATTGAAATAATTCAAATGTTCAAATGACCAGAATGTGTAAAGCAGTGCACACAAGCATCCATGAATATGTAGCAGAAGAGGTGGAAGGCAAAGAATATTTTTTTTTTATGTTTAAATAAATTTAAAAGACAAAACAAAACTGGAAGCTAGGTTTTAGAATGGGTCAACCACATGAAGACTAAAACTTCTCACATTGATGAGAATATAGAAGGTGGTCAATTCTAAGAAGGTGTGATTTCTATACGGGTCTCAATGAATAAAGAACTATTTACTAAATAGAAAAATGCCAGTAAGCCTTATGCCTGTTGTACATGAAGCACAGGAGACTGAGAGAGACTGGTTAGCTGTTTAGCAAAACCGGTTTCCTTTCCTTCCAGGCACTGGGCTACAGGATATGTCCCTTCTTCCCTTGCTCTTAAGAGCAGCCATCTGACAGATTTATGGCCAATGAATTAGTGGCCACAAAAGCAAGCACAAGTTTCTGGCCTGTAAAATCCCATGTAATCTTTTGACAGGTGGGTGTTGATTCCCCAAACAAACTAGAAGCAACATGTTAAAGACCACAGAACTTCCATCATCCTGGGTCCTTGATAGAGTGTGTGGAGCAGAGTTCCCTGGCCCACTGATTAGAAAACAATTCCATTGAGGTTTAAGACTTTTTCTGTTGTAGAAGCTACCATTACCTTAACTAATACAGAATATTGTCCCCATGAGTAAGGGGATAGGAGAGTGATGCATTCCAAAGAAAGCTTGGTTTCAGTCAGGGCAGGCAGGTGGAAAGAATTCTGTGAAGAATTAAATAAGAGAGTTATTTTCATGGAAAAGGGCTTCTAAGGAAAAATTTGGATAGGAGGGAAACAAAGTGGGATAAAATGAAGAAGTGATGTAACTTTTGCAGTAATATGTAGGGTGGATTTACTACTGAGCTAGAAGGAGCTTGGGGGCAGAAAACTTGTGTCATTTCCTAGTCAGAAATATTTCTATTATGTACTTAAAGAGATGTAGAATGATTGATTCAAGTTTTTATATCTAAAGCTTTCTGTATGAGAACTTTTAAAACATTTTTTTCAGATAGGAATGGTAGTCTATTTTAATGTATCATATCTTCTGAACATAGAGACACATAGAGTTACATTGAATTTTGCCTATATTGTATTTTATATATAGAATCCACACTAGAGGGTCAATGCATATTTCTAAAAAGAAGGTATATGTGTACATATGAGAATACTTATTCATTCTGGGGGGAGGTATAGGCAGTAGAATCAAAGGAAAAATATAACCTGCAACAGATTATTTTGAAGCAGTTAAATAGCTAGCTTTAAATATCTTGAATAGTGCATGTTTGCAGTCCAGTTTACATTTTTTCCATATTCAAATCTACAGATTTAATATTTTCAAAAAGTCATGATGGATCAAATATACATAAAAAGCTATATTTTAAGTATTTTCCTTAATGCATCGTAATTTATTCCCCTAGATAAATGTATTCTCTGATTATGTTTGGTTGGAATAAAAACAATTACAAAAATCAATTCTTGCTCTTATCTTTACATAACAACCTAGAGTGTAAACTTTATAATACAAAGTCAAGCAGTTCTGAATGTATTGATAATTTAACTTCTTCATAAGATAAAAAAAATTGATTTGTATATAAAAATGTGCAATGGTTTTAACAAAAGTCTATCAACATTTCAAAATCTTTCCATTTGGTTGCCTTATCACTACTAAAAATCATACTTCAATTAAGAAAACAGCCATATTGAGTACTTATATATAAACTGCTCTTGCTATTGTGGATCATACATTGCAGAAGCTTGCAATATATTGGCTCTTTCCCAAGAATTCATGATTAAAGATTAGAATAAACCTCAATTAGATGATTAATATGTCAAATTACCACTCACCAGAGTTACTGTATTGAGCAGTATTTATTAAGGACTGTTATCTAGGGTGTGTAGAAGGCTCAAAACTCACTCTGATCTTTTGTTAGTGATCATTAGGCCACACATTTTCTTTCGTGTGACTCCTTAGATCTGTAAGTGTCAAGAACAGGTTGTTTTCCATTAACTCTAGTCATTTAGTTATACTCTAGCAATCTGTCTATGAATATTTAACACCACTCTTTTTTCAAAAAAAAATGTTCTGTAGTTTCTGGATTTATGTGATTCTCTAACATTAAATACAAACTAGGACAACATATAATAAAAAGAAGTTTTAACTATTATCTTTTATGATACTTTGATAATTTGACACTACCCATTTTTCCTCCCTCCCAAAAAGCACTATACTGGCTTCCCATTGCACTTACAATAGAATCCAAACTCCCTCCCTGGGCTACCAGACACTACATGGTATGAGTGCTGCCTACCTACTCTCTTTTCACACACTTACAGTCATCCATTCTGTTCCCAACACACTAGCTCTTAGAATATACTATGCTTTTCCCACCAGAAAAGTTGTGTGTATGCTCTCAGGAAAGCATCCTGACCCCTCCCTCACAAGTATTCCCTTGACTGACTGCTTCTTAACCTTCAGATCTCAGACACCTTGTCTGTCTTGTTATTTGTTATTCTGCCAAACCTGTCAAAGTACCTGACACATAGTAGGTCACCAAAAAATATTTGTTGAAGGAAGGAAAGAAAGAAAGCAGAAAGGAGAAAGGGAAGAAAACAACAGTTGTCTTTTGCATTGTGAGAGGTTACAAATGAATAAACCCAGGTAATTCCATTTTTAAAATAATCCATCATAAATATTATGATAAGCTCTAAATAGCATTTTGTGTGATATGCCTCTACAGCTAAAGATTGTGCAGGTTTTAGCAGCATGTGAATTACACAGGACTTGAAACATTTTTTTTAAATATACTATTTCATGTAATTTGGCATACTATAGATCTCTGGATGGCTCATTATAGTAATGAAAGCAACATCACTGTAAACAATCAAAGTTACATGCATATAAGTGGGCAGATATAGGCTCTCCTATTGCATGCTTATGTAATGTAGATCTCTCTATAATTAGCTAATCAGTTCAAATAATTTTTCTAATTTAATTTTCTTCTCCATTTCCTATTAATAGATTGTCATGGTTGACTTACCTGATGTAATTAATAGCTTGGGAACTACATTATGACTGCTGAAAGGCATCATTAAAATGAATCTTTAAATATTTTCAAGCTTTTTAATTTTCTTTCTTTTTTTGCGGTACGCGGGCCTCTCACTGTTGTGGCCTCTCCCATTGCGGAGCACAGGTTCCGGACGCGCAGGCTCAGCGGCCCATAGCTTACGGGCCCAGCCGCTCCACGGCATGTGGGATCTTCCCGGACCGGGGCAGGAACCCATGTCCCCTGCATCGGCAGGCAGACTCTCAACCACTGCACCACCAGGGAAGCCCCTTTAATTTCCTTTCTTAAAGACAAATTGAAGAGGATAGAATCAGTTTGAAGAGAATAAGAGTTTCAGTACAATATTAATAAAACATATAGTTATTTTAATTGACCAGTTTGAGAATTCATTCAATTAGTTATCTCATATATTTTTAATCTTTAGAAATTATATGGTTACTTTAATTGAAGAAATTATCATTAAAATGATGGGAACTTTTATGAGGGAAAATAAAAAAGAGGAAACATTTCAAATATATATATTCAAATTTCATATAACTAAAAGAATAGGATACCTTTGTATTTCTTGTGTATCACTGACTTTACAAAATGGACTTTTCCATTTAGCTTTAAATGGGTAGACCAAATAGAATTGTAAGGGCTTGCTTCAGCTTAGAATGGCAATTCTTTATGACTCATTTATTCAACAAAATATTTGAGTACCTATAACATGACAACCAGTGTTCTAGTTAAATTAAGGAATTATTACAAGATAACTATGTCATTTATTTACTCAGTTGATATTTTTTGAGTTCTTAATACATGCCAGACAGTATGGTACATTCTGAGGCAAGAGCAGTGAACAAAACAGTCTTTGGCCTTGTGGAAATTATTGTCAAGTGAAAAAAGAAGCAGATAGATGGATGGATAGAAAGGTGTTAGGGAAAATTATAAGGCAAGAAAAATGATTTAGAAAGTGCTGGAGAAGACAAGGCGATGCTTGGAAAGGTGAAGATGTCTGTAAGATTATAATGATGGGTTACAGTATCTAAGATGGGTATCTAGGGATGTGAGGACATGAGGCAGAATGAAGAGATGATGTGCAGTGGATATGGGTACTCCTAGCTTTGAAGAATAACTGAATTTTGGGTATTTGAGGGAATAGTTAGAAGTACAGAAAATGATATATAGAAATGAGATATTTAGAATTTAGATTATGGTAATTAGGGTGTAGCTATTGATGTTAGCAGGACATAGCATGACCTTGAAAGTGGGTGGCTAAGATGTGATTGAGGATCAAATCATTGAAAACAAGAAGGTCAAGATTCTTTTGCATGAATGTTGAATCATCAAGAATTCTGACTGGAAAAAAGAAAGTGGCTTTGAGCCAGATGTTAAAATATTTAAAGTATGAGGGAAAGTAATTAAATTACATCATTAAATTACTACAACAAAGAAAGGTAGCAGGCAGTGTAGCCCAAGAGTTTGGGCTTCAAAACTGGAGATTTTCCAGAAGGAAATAGTCTGACAGTGACAGTGAAGAGTAAGAGCTCCTATACAAGAAATTTCATTGGGCACTCAGCTACTTCCATATCAAACAAACATTGCTAGTTTATCTGGTGGGTGTGGTAGATTGATGCTCAACACCATCCCACTTCTACTGGGTCTTGATGAATAGCAGAATATGGAAAGCTAGAACCTACATTTTCAAGATTCTCTTGCAGCCGGAGCTCCTGATAGGATTTGATTCAGGTTCAGTCAATCTCATGACCTCTCAGAAAGCTCTCTTTCTGTGGCTTCCATCCTATCAGCTGGAAAACACAACAGAGAGGTATTTAGGGCTTCTGTGGAAGAGTTAACAGAGGTCTCAGCATCTTGTTAGCCACTTTGTGGATGCTGAGAGGCAGGGAATGTGGCAGAGATCTTATTGCTGCCAGCTGTAGCAGGTATGCTGGGCTTCTGGAGCTGCCACTGCTGTTGTTTTCCTGATCACTGTGTGGTGCCTGAAAGCTAGAGACTTCCTGACTGGGAAAAGATAGCAGTTCCCCTTGATACTTGTCATGTGGGGTAGCTTTAGGATTCGTTGCTAAATATTTAACCTAAAGTCAGTTTATTTAGCCCTCCCAGTGATTCAGTAACTTAATATGCTATGACGAATCCCCCACTAGCTAGAGTGGATTCTGGTCTCTAATAGCATCCTCTTTAATAGAACAGTATTCAGCAGTTAGAAAGAGCTACACAGAATACCATGTGATAGTCATACAGAGAGAACTTAAGGAAAAATGTTACATGAATGACTTTTTTTCAGCTTCTCTTTTGATCACGAGGCCTTCCCTTTGGCTCTGTAGAATGTAAGGGTAATTATTTGAACATGTTTTCCTCTGAGTCTGATAGAATTTCATGTCTGGCATTATAAATATCTTTCATTAATTATCTAGTTACCTGAGAACTTTACTAAGTGCCATGACAAGTGATCTACGTATTCCAAGTGAGTCTTTTTTCTTAATTAACCTTCGAAAACAATTAACACAAGAACGGACACATTTATATAAAACAGCTGCATTACTTTGCTGAGGTTTCTTTAACAAGGTATTACAAACTGGGTGGCTTAGACAATAGAAATTTATTGTTTCACAGTTCTGGATGCTCAAAGTCTGAAATCAAGCTGTTGGCGGGGTTAATTTCTTCTGAGAGCTGTATGGGAGAATCTGACCCATGCTTCTGGTTGTCTCAGGGATTCCTTGGCTTTAGATAGTCTTCTCCCTGTGTCTTCACATTGTCATCCCTCTGTAAGTGTCTGTCTCTCTACCCAAATTCCCCCTATTTATAAGAACACAATCATATTGGATTAGGACCCAACCAAATGACCTTATCTTAGTGTGATCATCTGTAAAGATCTTATTTCCAAATAAGGTCACATTCATAGATACTGGGGGTTAGTACTTCAACATCTTTTGGGGGAACACAATTCAACCCATAACAGAAACCAAAAAATATATATAAATGTCTGGTAACTGAAAGGTAAGTGCATAGTAGAGTTGATAAAGAGACAAGAAGTTTGTATGTTATATCTAATTCACTAATTTAATCTCAGTAAGAACTCTATCAGGAAATATCATCCTCATTTCACTAATGACTAGACTGTCATGATATTTCTTATTTCTTAGTTTGATAAATATACCAGGACTATGTAAGATGTTGATATTCTGGGTATTTGCATCATTCAGCCAAATTTAAAGAAAAAACAGTATTTGTACTCTGAAGTTCTAAAACTAATCTATTTGAAACAAATCTAATGCACTTTTCTACTCTTCTATACTGTTTTCCCCAAATAGAAATTTACATAAGAATTATAAATCTAGAAACATCCTTTCCTTGATTTTCACAATCTTCATGGAAAAAGATAATATTGTAAGAACTAGTTCAAACATGAGGAACAGAAAAGTTGGTATGCTGAGAATTTAAGGTCCTTCCCGGTATGTGATACTGCTATGGTGGAAACTTTTGGTAAGAGTTTCGATAAGAGGTGATAAGGACTGCGGGGAAGGAGAGGAGGAGAAATGTGTCCAGGGTAGAGTTTATAAGTCTTGATGATTTATTGGATGTGTAGCAATGAGAAAAAAGGAGTTTAGAATGACTCCCAGATTTCTGATTTGAAAATAATGTCATAAAATAATCCACGTGTATATAGAACCGTATTCAAAAGGAGAAGAAATAGAGAAAGTAAATTTTGAGGACATTGAGTTTGAGGTGACTTTGAAACATTCAGGTGACGTGCACTAAGTTCAAATATGAGAATCTGAGCCAATGGGAGAAGCCAATGATAGTCTTCAGAGGCCTGGACTGAACATCAGAGTAAATGTTCAAGAGCAGCCAATTCCAAATATGAGTCATAAGTCAGAAAACAGATGAAGCTGAAATAATTGTGGCACAGTACTTAGAATTTTTTCACTAATTACATTTTTATTAATTTAATTATATAAGCCCAGTATGTTGTACAATATAAATAATATGCATTTGGATTTGTATATTATTTGCAGTTATTAGAGTGTGTTTATACATGTTAGTTAATCCTCAGGATTTTTGAGAAAAAACAGGCTTTGTCCTACATGTAAGTTTCCTTTTGATTTACACTTGCCAATGATTCAGTACATCGAGTTGGCAGGAAAGAGGGGTGTAGCACTGTCGTAGATTACATTACTGTTAAGTTAGCATTATCTGCTATTTTTCAAGTGCCAAATACTGCTCATTACAAATAAAGTATAACTTTGTCAGTCCATTTTTTATAAGTAATTTAAAATTACTAAAAAGAAAATGAGTGTTATAAAATTCATGGAGATGTCAGTAATAGGAACATACTATACTTTCTCTCTCATTAAATTCCTCTTAGTTTTCATGTATATGATCTCACAGATTAAAGTTAATAGCAGGAAAGAACACTGAAGGAATGCCAAAAAATACATAAGAAGAAAAACACTGAGAATCCACAAGTGATTATTCTTTAAAATAAGAGCATAAATGACAGCTTAAATACTAAAATGTCATAGAGTAATAAATGAGTTAATTTATTTCTACAATATGTTATCAAGGAAAGGACAGTAGATTGCAGAAAGGAAAAGGCTAAACCATGCAGGATAGTTTAGTAAGTTTACTATAAGAAATAGAAATCAAATCTATTATTCTATAAAGGTAATTATTTTGAATTTCCAACTTTGTCAATGTAATGTGTAAAGTAATGTGTCATTTATTTGTATCAGAATACTATAACTTCCTAAAGTTTTTTTTCCTAATTTCCTGGTCTTAATAAAGTATTTATCTATATGTGAATAAGTTATGAGAGAGTGCATCCCTCCAAAAAGATCCTAACTTTGTGTGGGTGAAAATGCTCATTTAAAAAATAACTTCTAAAAGGGTTAAAATAAAGTATCCTCACTTACAATTAATCCATTTCCTCAAATGATTGCAAAAAGAAGTTACAGGCATTTGTTATTATTTAGCAACTCAGTACGTGAATTACTATCATACAATGTAAAAGTCAAGGCCTTCATTCTGCTTGTTGCATATTACTTAAATTAGTCTACTCCCAGGGTGAAAGGTAAGGTAAGGTATTCTGAATGATAGCATCAGTAGGAGTGTACATGTGGGTAGGGCTTAAAGAAAAGAAGAACATTTCTGAGCAGGTCTGCTTATTGGACTGACTCTACGTACAGAGTTTGTATGGAAGGGTTCAGGGGAGGAATCTGGGCTGGAACAGAGAAGGGCAGGACCAATTAACAAATACAGTCTTTCCTTAGATTCTTCTAGTTCTATTGAAACAGACTTAAAAAGGTTTTCTATCTATCCTCACAATTCCAATTCAATCTGCTCATGTAGTACTGATTCAGTGTGTCTTTAAGAAATAATCATATAAATAAATGAGAGGATGAAACACAAATACTTGCATATCACTTTTATTTTATTTTTCATTTGTTTATTTTTATAGAACAATGGGGTTCAGTTGTGGCACTGAGGGGGAAAGAATCATATATAAGACAGGCTGCTAATTTATTGCTATTTAAATGTCACAAATGGGAAGTAAATCTAGATTCATTTGATAAATTGCTATTAGAAAACTGATCTTAAGAGGTCACCTACCTATCTATGCTTGATTATTCTACAGTTACTATATGTTATTGATCTATTTCAAATGACATAGCTTTTTAAAAATACATAAATAATTAAAAAATAAAAGTGTTAATTTCTTAGTTTGATAAATACACTGGGACTATGTAAGATGTTGATCTTAAGAAAATCAGGATGAAGGCTTTATGGGAACTATATCTTTAGAGCTCTTTGAAAAGAAGATAAAACTGTCTTTGTTCACAGATAACATAATAGTCTCTGTAGAAAATCCAAAAGAATCATCAAAAAAACTCCTGGAACTAATAAGTGAGGTGGTAGGATACAAGGCTAACATACTAAAGTCAATCGCTTTCCTATATACCAACAATGAACAAGTGGAATTTGAAATTAAAAACACAACACCATTCACATTAGCACCCGAACAAGTGAAATATTTAGGTATTAATCTAATAAAATATATACAGATCTATATGAGAAAAAATACAAACTGATGAATGAAATTAAATAACTAAACCAATGGAGAAATATTTCATGTTGATGGAAAGAGGCCTTCTATAAATCTAAAAGTATTTTATAATAAACAGTTAAGAAAGTAAACACTTTTGAAAAAAAGCTAAAATTATAAAAGGAAGTTCAGTAAAAACTAAAACAATCTATTTATTTTAATGGTTGTATAGTATTCCATTGTTTGGAGATATAACACTGTATGTAATTATACGTGAATTAATAGGCATTAAGTTTCTAGTTTTTTTGCTGACACAGAAAGTAGTGCAATGAACATACATTTACATACCTTTAAAATCATTTTAATAGTATATGGCAGGATAAATTTTTAGAAGCAGAGTTAAGTCAAAGAATACCTGAATTTTCAATTTTGATAAATATTACCAAGTTGCCTTCCAAAGAAATGTGTGACTTTACATTTCCCTAGTTGAATGTGTGCCTACTCTGCCTAAATCACCTTATAAATGACATTTGTGACATTAATTATCTTATATATGACAACTATAATACTATGTGGAAACACTGGCTTCCTTTTACAAATGAAGAAAGTATATTTCTAGTCACTTAGGATATTTACTTTTTATGTTTATTGGCCTATTGTGTTACTTGGTAAACCCTCTTTTTCTGCCTTTTACCTTTTCTGCCTTTTTCTGGTTTAGTTTTTTTTTAATACAAGATATTCATGTTTTTAAAAATTTATTTATAAATTTTCATTGTTTTGAGTTAATCTTACTAAGCTCTTATTTTTCATTGGTAAACACTGTCACTGTTTGAAAATGAAAAATATCATTTTCTATTTTGTTAGAAAGAAATATTAAATCCTTCCCATTAACTGTTAGACTGTTTTAGGAAAGGAGTCTTAATGGTATTTGAAATATCATAAATGCCTTTATTACACATAAGGTTACACATATGCTAATGATGAAAAAAACAAGGCAGATGTTCAAAGCCTATAACAATAAAGTGCTGTATTAGAAAATGAGGCATGCCAATGAGATGCCTATGAACATAAAGTGGTTTATTTCTAATTTGCAAGGTACCTTGGAAAGCTAGGTCCATACTAAATGTGCTTTTATGCTTAATTGGCCTCTTTGGTAAACCTGCCTTAAATTATTAAAATGTTCTATGAAAAATCAAGCCTTTTTGGTTTTGAAACTGAATACTGTAAATTTTAACTAATTCAGTGTAGTCGCACATCAATAAAATTATTTCATAAAGCTCTGTTCTTGTGTCCATACTAAGCCAGCTGAAAACACTATGCTAGGCAATTTATTCATCCCATAATTATGTCTTGAGCCTCTATCTGGGGCTAAGCTTTGTGTTGGGTACTGGAAAAGATAACTAAGACACAGTACTTGACCTTGAACATGTGCCAGTCTAAGTGGAGGTCAGTCAAGGAAAGCTGCAATGACATCAGAGGCCACTGAGGCATGTATGGAAGAGGGACCCCAGATCCAGCTGCAAGAGAGAGAAGGTGACAGTTGTGATTTTAAAGGAAGATTAAAAGTCAGATCAACGGAAAATTGTATTTCAAACTGGGGTACAGCATTGCAAAGTCCACAAAGTAGAGAATTGAGGGAATATAAGAAATGTGGTTTGGCTGAGGGCACCTACTCGTGGAAGATGGGACAGGAGAGGTAGAGGTGTGCCAGGCCATCTGGTGTCTCTTGTGTCAGTATGAGGAGTTTAGATTTTGTCATACAAACACAGGGGAGATGTTACGGGATTTTAACTGAAGGATGATAAGGCAAGATCTACTAAGTATTAGACACACTGTTAGCTAACACACTGACATTGATGGACAGTACGGAAAATAGAACTAAAAGCAGGCAGAAGACAAAAAATCACATTGTGCATCTCAATAGGCCCTAAGGGATTCAATTTACAGTCAGCCCTTCGTATCCCCAGGTTCTTCTTCCAAGGATTCAATTAAGGGCAGATCAAAAATGTTCGTGGGAAAAATAATCAAGAAAGTTCCAAAAAGCAGAACTTGAATTTGCCACAGGCTGGCAGCAATTTACATATCATTTACATTGTATTTACAACTATTTACATAGTATTTACATTTTATTAGGTATTGTAAGTAATCTAGAAATGCTTTACAGTATACAGGAGGATGTGCCTAGGTTATACTCAAATACTATGCCATTTTATACAAGGGACTTGAGCATCCTCAGATTTTGGTATCTGTGGGGGTCCTGGAACCAACTCTCCTCAGATACCAAGGAACAAATGTACTACAGTAATTGTAGCACGTATTTCTTTAGTGCTATATGTTTATGTGTGAAACGCTTTCCATGCCTTGAGTCATCTAAACTACACAAGAATCCTATGAGATTGTAACTAGGCTATTATCTTTTTTTTCATGGACAAATAAAAACACTCTACTGCTTAATTTTGCGATGCTAAAAGAGAATGCAAATGACCCTTCCTTTGAATAGAGGATGTCTGCTTGTGTAGCTGTTCTTGGTCTTTCAAGATAAGCAATCAGCTCAGGAGTTGGAAATGGTGAGGTCTTCAAAGGACTCCTGACCAGGTATCCAACTATAAATATTAATTCATTTGTTAATTTTATTTTTTGCATTGAGCATGAATTATGTTCCTGATATTGAATTAGGTGCCTGAAACATGAAAGTGAACAACACAATTTTTTTCCCTCATAGACTCTCCAGCATAGTTTTATATATTTGAAATCAAATTTTATATATATATATATATATATATATATATATATGACATATATTCTTGTCCAGTGCTTTATGAAACAATACTATTTAGGACTATTTTTCTATACCATTTTTTTTTCTTGTTTTTTGGTTTTATTCCCTGCAGAATTAAAGTACTTCTTCACTCATCCAAGTATTCCAGAGTATACCATTTAAACTGGCATGATTGTAAATGTATTTTAGTAAGTTTAATTATGAATATCATTGTATATAAATCCTGATTTGCATTTCTGATTATTTCCTTATAATGATATCCTGGAGTATATACTAACTTTGTACAAGGTTATACCAGTTAACACTCCCGCCAGAAAAGTGTTCAATAGCAATGATGAAAGGGTTTTTTTTAAATGTAAACATTATCTCTTGATGTATTGTTGGAAAATGTTCAGAGATGGGTCAAAAGTGATCACAAGATTGAACCAGAATTTTTAAGGCCCCTCTTTGTATGCCAAGGAGTTTTTCAGCTTTCACTGTTTTGCTTGAAAATTTTTCAGAATTTTCTGTTGCTCACAATGACTACTTTCGGAAAATCTGTCATTTATTCTGCAATGAAAAGCTTATAATATGTGGCTTTAGCTTTTCCTAGTAAATTGTTGTGGATTTAACAACTACACATCTATCCCATTTCCATTTGAAGGTTATGGAAGAGATGAAGATGGAAAATAAGATAAAAATAAAAGACAGCTAATTAGAATATTTTAATAGGCACATAAACTTCCCTAGGTGAAGCTCAGTTAGTTTTGTGTAGGTGGATACGTTTTCAGACTTGGCCTTCTTTTTATTCTTTCTTGTCATGAATATTTTATTTACAATAGCAATTTCTTTGAAGGCTTTTCTTTTATGATGACTATACAAAATTAGTACATCATAACATTGGTTTGGAAAAAAAAAAAAAAACAGAAGTAGTTATGCGTGAAGACTCTGGGGTATACCCTGTGTTTAAATCCCTGCTCTGCCACACATATTTGTGACTTTCTGTACCTCTTTTGTTTTCACTAAAATTGGTATACTCATGAAACTTATCTCATAGTGTTGTTTTTAAACACATTAAAATCTGTGAAGAGCTTTGAATAGTATCTTGTACCTAAGAGGTGATAAATAAATTTTAAATATAGAATATGATTATAAATATATTTATATATTTTTCTTTTAAAATTCTGTTCAGTAGTCAATGATTTTATTGTGGCTGTACTGATAGATTAAAGTTACACAAGTATCAAATTCAAACTTAAAAACAAATGTGAATTTATCCATGAAAATTGGAAAAACTAACATGTAGACAAGCTTGAGGTTCAAATTACCCAAAGCTCATGAGAGATGTATATTTCTGAGGGAAGTTATTATACATACAATATGTACACATACACACATACACATCTATCTCATGTTTGTATATCTATTATTATGGGTATATATATATATATATATATATATGTATATATAAAATAGCTGTTTGAAAAATATTCAGTTCTTGGGGGTTCAGCTGAAATTTGGAATGTGTGTGAAGATAATTTGGAATCTGCCAAGTGAAGAAACCAAAATATAAGGCATAGGCAATTAGGTGGTTGGAATAGTCGGATTGCTCTTTATCTGTGGAATATGTTCCTTTCTTTTTACCTCTTCTAGTCTTTCTTAACATCTAACAGATAGAATATAATGGTTCTGAACTTTTTAAAATGTTCGTTACTTCTGATGAAGAAAGACAAGTTTGGGTTCTCACAGAAATGATCTTGAGTTCTTTATTGTCAAGGAAAAGGGAGAATATTTTCTTTAAAGGTGGTGTCTGGCTTCCTCTTTTGTTCAAGTTCTGTTTTCAGAACTCTGACCTGTCCTGGATCCACAGAAGCCTCATTTGATTGTGGAATTGAGTGGAGGTGACCTGGAGCTTTGAGCTTGGGGCAGAGAGAAACCAAAGACTGAATTTCACACGAGAAGACATCATGCAATTTCAAGTTTAAAGAGAAAGTTAGGAATCAAGAGCTAAAATTGAAATGAAGGGTTCTCAAATGGGGCTGGGTAGAGTGAGCAGGTTCAGAAAGCAAGGACTGAAAGTAGTCCCTGAAGCAAGAGGACATGGTTAAGAGGGAGCTATCAAGGGCCCTAAGATCCTTGGGACAGAGATGACTTTATGTAAGTCACTGTAATTAAAAGCTTGTTCACCTCAGCTCTATACCTGGGATTTGGCCCAGATATATCATCTCAGATCAAAGATAGGAGAAGAGGATGATGGGATAGGCACTCTAGTAATATAATTTGAAGGTCTTCTCTCATCAACAGGAGGGCTAGTGTTAAAAACCTTCTTTCCCTTACCATTTTCTAATTCCTGTGTAATATCTGAAGTCCTTGAACCGCTATGGAGTGGTACTACCCGATTTCCAGCATCCGTATATCCATACTTCACTGGGAATTAATGGACAGGTAGTTCTGCTTTGGTTCAGACCCCAGTGAAGTGGTCTTGTTCCTCTTATTCTTTAAAATGCCTTATTTTTTGTATAGTCATGGTAGAGGAAGACTGGTCTAGATGAGAGCCACATCTGTCCCATCACCTATTTTTGTAAATAAACTTTTATTGGAACACAGCCATACCCATTCATTTACATCTTATCTATGCTTTTTTTGTGTTGCAACAGTAGAGTTGAGTGGTAGGAAAGAGACTGTATGGTCTGCAAATCCTAAAATATTTTCTTTCTGGCCCTTTGCTATCCAACTGATAGTCCTGATCAGTGAAGATAATATATCTACTGTAGACCTTCCTGGTTATATAATATCTGAATATTATGTCACATTTTTCACAAAAGACATCGATAAACATTAGCTTCAAGATAAAGATTAACAGAATAGTATAGGAATAGAAAACCTAATATATGTGTTTAATTCAATTTATCAACAAATAGTATCCTTAGTATATATCAGTAATGTATTTTGTTTGGAGTAAAGAATGAGCCACAATCCATGTGCTCAGTGAACACTCTGGGGCCTCTTTTATAAAGGCACTAATCCAATTCATGAGGGCTTTATTCTCATGACCTAATCACCTCCCAAAGACCCTACCTGCAGATACCATCACATTGGAGACGCTTTCAACATATGAATTTGGAGGGAACACAAACATTCAGTGTATAGCAGGGTCTCTGATAAAAAGTAAGCCTAGGGTATATCTTATAAACCCAGTTTAACTGAGCATTATATATGACCTCCAGTTTCCTCAACCTTGTTCCTTACGCCTGCATGGCAGCATTCTCATCGTATTAGCAGCTGCTGAAATACTTATTGGTACTCCATCCTCACTCTTCATCCAGAACCTGACAAAATCTGGGTAGCTCTGTTCTGTGTTCTGTACTTTAATGAGCCCTGCTCTGGTCCTCCTTTGATCTCATTCATCCCACCAGAACAGGTGTTCTTCAGGTCAAGAGGATATGCTCAACTAGGTCCTCTACTACCCTTTTTAGGTCATCTCTATGTACCAGGAACCCTGAAATGCCCTGATCCAATAACCTGAGCCTGCTCCCAAGGCCTGAAGGGACCTCTTCCTTTGTCTATAGACCTCAACTCTTGACATGTGCACCCATAGAACCATTGAGCCAAAGAGATGCTGTTTGTAGTGGAGGAGATCAAACCTGTGGGCCAGAATGTACATGTGCACACATGTGTTTGAGCCTCTTCACTGTGTGGGACAGAGCTGTTTTGGGTGGGAAAGGAAGGCGGACAGCACTCAACCTCCTTTGTACTCTTGTCATAAGCCCTGCAAATGTTATGGGCAAACCTGTAGCCAGATGCCAGAAAACAAGTACTAACTGCTAGGACCAGTACTCACTGTAGCTCTGGGTACAGATCAGACCTGCTGGCCATCACTGTAGTTCTAGATACAGATCAAACCCACTTGCATAGAGAGCAAGAGCTCAACAAAGACATCAAATAAAAACTGTCATGGGGAAAATACTTGGGTAAAAAGAATAGAATGCCAGATCCTGTCCTTTTGATTGATTGACAAGATTTTCTATCTCTTTCCAAAGATGCCTTGTAACAGTTAGTCTTATTACTCTGAATACATTGAGGTGCAGCTTCTTTTCAGCATTTTAATAGTTTGGCACTTTCTTCTGTTTCCTTTCCATAGTCAACCTTCTTCTGAGCCTCAAAAATCTATGAGAAAGAAGATTCTGTGTTCATTAAGACTTTTAAATACTTGGGAAATACCTAATCTATGTGTAATTAGTTTATAATTAAATTATTTAATATGAAACTGCATGTAAAAGTATCTGACAACAAATAATAATAATCTGCCTCCAGAATATCAGTCTATCTTTAATTGTCTTACTTTAAATGTAGTATTATTTTGCTCAAATTGCCTTCTTTGTATTTTTTTCATAAACTATAACAATCCAAAAGGTTTTCTTTTAAATGAGTTTTTGAACTAAGCATTACTTAGCAGTCTGCCCCAGTTTTCTATACGTTGTAGATTCGGCTTAAAATAACTTCTTTGTGTGTTTAGGCATAAGCATTTGCATGACTACTTAGACTTTGAGGTCAATTTTAAAAATGTAAGATTTATAAATAGGAAAAAATGAGCAATCTCCAGGGACCCAGGAAAATCAATTTCTGTATAAAGATTGTAGATTTCAGTTCCTATTCTACCAAAAGGTTGTCAGAAACTGCATAAATGACAAGAAAACTGTTTGCATTTTTTTGTTTTATATTTTCAGTTAGTAAAGGTTATTCTTTTTACAAAACAACAAAAGAGTGAATAGTCCTATGTATCTAGACTTGGCTAGCTAGAGTTGCACAAGAAAATTTGGTCAGAGTCAGGTTATGGAAAACTTTGTATGCCGTGCTAAACCACTTGATCTTGGAACTTTATCATGTGGACAGTGGGACTTTGTCAGGCTTTTTTTTTTTTTAACAGTGTGATGAGCAGATCTGAATTTCAGGGATTTTTTTTGAGATCTGAAGTTTTGTCTGGAGTGTAAAGATTCTACAAAGGAAACTAGTTAGAAGGCTGTTACCATAATCCTTACCAGAAGAACTGATGTGGACCAGGGCTGTGGCAGTGAAAGGGAGAAAATGAGAGAAAAGGACTCACTAGAGAGAAGTGGTTATGGGAGGTGGGAATGTTTAATAAAACACTGGAGAATAAAAACCACACATAGGATTTCAAAATAATTGAAGAGCTCTTGTTTGGTGTCAAAGTGAAATTAAATATTCTCTCTCTGTCTCTCTTTGTCTCTCTGTGTCTGCCTCTGTTGCACTCTCTCTTTATTTCCTCTTTTAAAATTTCTGTAGGTAGATGGCTTTTGATGGAGGCTGGGCTTTCTCCTAGAGGAGACTTTCCAAGTAAAGGGAGCAGTATAAGTGGTATTAGATAATAGATGATGGCCTACTTTTACTAATTGTAGATATAGTTTAGATAAATGATGAAAAATAAATTTAGATTAACTTGAGTTCAGATTGTCTAAGGCTGAGGCTAAGAAAGAAGGATTGAAAGGTTTGCTTATAATGAGAAAGGGTCATTTGATCTATTTTCTTAAAATTATAAATCAGGTCAAGGCATGGATTCGATGAAAACATGGTATTCCCCTGGGAAACAAAGCAGTGCCCCCAAAATGCACATCCCTTTTTCTGAGAGAAAATGTTCCTTATTATGCAACTTCCTCTCAGTGCCAGGGCTCAGATCTCTTTCTCTTCAAAGCCATACTAATGTCTAGCTCTGTGCATCCTTGGCTTTCAGTTTCTTTTTCTTTGATCTACCTTAGCAGCAAATTGACAATAGGAGTATTAGAAGCACTAAATCTACTTGAGTCAGTCTTCATCTTGGAAATAATATTGTCTTTAGCATATTCTTTAAAAATTTTCATTAAAAATAAAAATATTAATGATAAACATAAAGATTTAGTAAAACAAGACCGTATATTAGCTTCTGTAAACTGGCTAGTTTAGTAATATTATTTAGTAATAATAATTACTATTATTAGTTCAGTAACTATTACTAAAAACTAATTACTATTATTAGTTTAGTAACTATTATTTAGTTATAATAATCCATGCCTCAAACATTTGCAAAAGCTGATAATGACATGTCCATTTATTTACTCATTTGATAAATGTGTTTTGAGCATCTGTTATGTGCCAAATATTTCTCTAGCCTCCATAATATAACATGGTCAAAATAGAGAAATGTGCCTGTGTCATGGAGCTTACATAGTGTTCAGGGGGACTAGACAATAAATGCAACAATTTAAGCAAATATATGGTATGTTAGATAGCTATAAATATCCTGGTTGAAAATAAAGCAAAGAAGGGTGCTGCAAATTTAAGTAAGGTGGCAGAGAATGCCTTGATGACATGAGGGAGAAATTCTCTGGGAAAAGGCAAAGGGAGTAGCAAGTGCAAAGGCTCTGAGGTGAAAGCATTCCTGGCATGTTTGAGCAAAAAGGACAATTCTGCTATAAGAGAATAGATTAGGAAAAAAAATAATCAGTGATAAAATCAGAGTAGAGGCATGCAGATCGTGTAGGACATTGTAGGCAATAGCGGTGACTTTGGCTTTCTTTTACTCTGAGCGAGGTAAGAGGCCCCTCGAGGATTGTGAGCAGTGGGTGGTGGTGCTGGTCTGACTTTGGTGTGAACAGAATCTCCCAGCTTGTGTTGAAAATAGACTGAAGTAGGGCAACTGCTATTATTGGCAATGGTTTTGACTTCTTCCCTGAAGCAGCTTTATCTGAATTTATCTGATTATGAAGAGGAAGTCAGGAGTACAAGAGTTAAGTCCATGGACAAACAGAAACAGCAGCTGAGAAATCAGGCTCAAATTAACAGATAAAATTCAGAAAAGCCCACAGTTCAAAGATACGGGTCATATAGCAGGTCGGGACTTGAACATCATTAGCACAAATGAATGAGTGACCATTTGACACCCTAAATGCTACTTTTATAAATAGCATCTTAAATGCTACTTAATATAATACCCAGGTAAGACAAAAATCTGATTATGTTAATTTAAGTTATATTTTTAAAACATAATTTACTGTATTTTTTTGGAAATAGAAATTGAGCAGTTTCTATTGTGTGTCAGTGGCGGCAGGTTGTTAGCTTGACAAGAGGTTGGAATCTATTTGCCAAAAGTAGTGTTGTATGTGGAGTGTGCTCTTTGATCTGGAAGCTTTCCAGTCTGAAATGGCTAAAATTTGGGGTAAAATGTATAAATGAACTCAAAATAAATAAAATATTATGGAAATTAATTAATGCAATGAAGTTTATGGAATGCTCATTGTATTCCAAGCACCTTACTACAAGCAGGGGCTGGGCAGAGGTGGCTGTCACAGGGATGAATAGGATAGAGAGGGCATATACTGCAGTGGTTATGAGGTCAGGCTTTGGGCCAAAGAGACTAGAATTCCAACCCTGATACTTGGTAGCTTTATGACATTGAGTAAGTAATTTAATCTTTCTAAACCTCAGTTTCCTCAAATGTGAATGGTGATTGCATATCTGCTTTATATTATAGGTCTGATGGAAGATTAAATTAAATGATTGTATAAAGTACTTCGCAGAGAGTCAAGCATATAATAATGACTCATTTAATGATGCTAGTTGCTCTGTTGCTGCTTTTTGTCTGAGTTTAAGAGTTCACAAGTTACGATATCAAACTCTACATTTCATAATGTTATGTGTTATAAAATAGATTGGATAGTATATAGATAGATAGACGGTTCAATGTAATCGCAAGGAAGAAAGTACTAAAGGTATCTGGAGGAATCAAAAAAGATGTCAAGAGGGAGCCAATAAGCTGGATTTTGAAGAATGCATTTGAGTTTCCAGGTGGAGGTCGTCATTCATTCATTGTCAGTCAGTTAATTAATATGCATTTATTGTGTGTATGCTATATCCTGGAACTGTGCTGGAACTGCAAAACTTTATAAGAAATAATCTTTGCCAACCCTTTTCCACTATGATGAGAAAGAGCAACTTGTAAAAAATCAACTGTTAAACTATGTGAATGTGTATTTCCTAAAGCTGCCTGTAAGTTACATGCCCTGAGAGTAGAGTGGAAAGAAGGTAAAGGTTGATTCTGTTTACAGTAATGAGAAAGGGGAAATCCTGCAATATCCATTCTAGGTGCTTTACACACTCACTTAACCCTTACAACAACCCTCTGAATTAAGTATGTGTTCCTCATGTCACAGATGAAACTAAGGTTCAGGGATTTTAACTATCTTGTCCAGGTCACTTAACCAGCAAAGGGAAGATTTAGGATTTGAAGATGACCACAGCTAACTTCGTAGAGGGGAGGGAAGTGCATGTTGCCATGTGCCCAAAAGAAAAGAAGACCTGGAACATTTGTGAGCATCTCTAATGACAACCACAGATGGCTCCCTTCTCTGAGGAACTGGTCAGTGTTGTGTTGGCTGAAGTAAGACAGTGCAGGAGGATCATGTCCTTAGGTTTAAGGTTTCCTGGTAAGGGCTGGAAATAGCAATGCAGAGTATTGGAAGCGTAGTGTTCTGGAGGGATTATCAAGTAGGCACTTAGGCATGAGGAATAATCAGAGACCCAGACGCGGGATCTCACAAGAGATGAAAAGTTTCCAGGAAGTGCTGGGCAGCCCATGCTGCCATGAGAGTTATGTGATCAGCCGGACTTCTCATTTTTAATAGAGAGTCCTAAGACCTTGGGCATGAAGAAATTTGTTCTGTAAATTCAGGATCTTTACAGATAAATAATGTTAAAGCCAAGTGTAAAGGTCAGAATCTTTGTGTTTAGTTTCTCATTTTGCCACATTCCTACAAGGAATTCTTAGTTATTGTTGAGTGTGACACAGGGAGCCATCAGAAACAGGGAAATCAGTTTTGTTTGTACTTTAGGATTCCAGGATTTCTAATACTCATTTGTATTAGAGTAGGACTAGCCATATGAAAGGGGAGGCACTAAACTCTTTAAGGGAGATAAAGAAAATCCTTCTCAGACCTCTAACAGGGTCCAGTCTATATATAATCGAATAAGAACTTTGTGAAATCCTTGTGCGTTATGGATATCACTGTTTACATCATCTCTGCCTTTTAAAAGGGATCAGAGCCACAGAAATAGCCATTACCAAATATCTCAGGGTAATGATTGGAGTACCCACCCTCCAGAAGAATGGGATCAGGATTGGATTTGATTGGTGATATCGTGAAAATGTATGCCTTTTAACCTTGGACTCAGAGAGTGTGCATGATTTATACCTCCAGGTGAGAAAGGGAGGGACCTTTGGTCTTTACCCCTTACTACCTGGCTGTCTTTGAAGAATTTTTTTAATCCCACTGAACTCCACTCTCCTCATCTGTAAAATAGGGAAAAATAATATTCACCTCATAGGTACTCAGATTTAAATGGGATCTGATGCAAAGTGCTGAGCATGGTACATACATGGTGACTCATCTTCCCTTCTCCCCCTTTCCCTGTTCTTCAACAATATAATAATTATTAGCTGAGCCAATATCTCCAGGGTGAGAATTAACTCAGGGAAGAACGTGGACTCCCATGGGGCATTGCTTTTGACTGTGCCTCTCTGCTCTGATGTAGATTAAAAGAGAGGATTGAGAAAATAAAAGAGAGAAGGAAAGTTAATAGCCCTTTTTTTGAAGTTATCAGCAATTTTCTTAGCTGGAACAACAACAACAAATAACAGTCAGGGACTCCCTTTAGTTGTTATAGTTTTTGACAGTAGAAGATGGAGAGCAGATGTGGAATGGTTCACCCTTCGAAGAGGCTTTGCAGAGACTTGGAAGAGAGACAGGATGTATGTCCTGGCAGGGAGAATGTTCCATGCGCTCACTGCAGGGTTGGCAGGGCCTACAAAGATGAATGTGGCAGAAGTACTGGAGTCCTTGCAACACCCTACTTGCTAACTTATAGTGTTGGTTTATGGCCAGCAGGCCAAAACAGCTACCAGAGAGAATATCATAATAATTTTTCTCTTCCATTACTTGGTGCATAATGCTTTTCTTTCCCAGAGGGAAATATACATTTTTTAAAACCCTATAATTGTACACCCTGAGATGATGCAATAAGAGGGGCACAAAAGTTCATAACCTCAGTGTAATCATGAGAAACTATCAGATAAACCCCAGTTAAGGGTCATTATACAAAATATGTGACCAGTCCTTTTCAAAAACATAAAGATCATTGAAGACACAGAAAGACTGAGAAACTGTCACAGATTAGAGGAGGCTAAGAAGACTTGATGACTTAATACAGCGTGGTATCTTGGATTGGATCCTGGGACAGACTAAGAATATTAGTGGAGAAATTTAGGAAACCTGAATAGTTTAGTTAATAGTCTTGCACCAATGTTAATTTTTTTAGCTTTGATAAATATTCCATGATTATATAAGATGTTAACAGTAGGTGAAGTTGGGTAAAGGATATATAGGAACTCTCTGCACTGTCTTTGTAACTCTACTGTAAATTTAAAATTTTTTCAGGTTACATATTAAAAAACCTCTATGGCATATACTACAGTGTGCTCTCACCAGCCAAACTAACTATATGTAAATTTATGAGAAAAGCAGCTATTAGGTTTTTTGTTTATATTATCAGCATTTGGGATACTGTGTCCCCCTCCTCCAAATCAATTTTATTGAAGAGCCTGTGAAAGGACAAATTATGGAAAAAAAGAAATTGAGCAATGCCCATGAAATGTGAAGGAAATGCTTTAGAACTAGAACTTTAGGTGTGTTTAAGAGGATCAAAAAAGGTCCTAACTATGAGTTATGGGGATGTATTTAGACACAAGACCATCATGACCATAATCAGAGCAGAGAGGAGGCCTTTTTATAGTTCATCCCTATTATGTTTTCTTATGTAACCCATATGCCAAAAACATATAGGGAAACCTGTGTTCTTAAAAAGAAAATTAATATAAAGAAGATTAATTTACAAATAATCTTGGTAAGAAAAGATATTGTCACCAGTCTCATCTAGGAATTCAAAGGCATCTCATTTTTTTTTGATACTTAATTTTCAATATTGTTGAGCCAAAAATAATCATGAAATGACCTGAAAATGTAGCCTGGGTGCAAGGGCTTCTGTTTTCATTTTTATGAATCACAAAGAACAATCTCTAAGAGGATTATTTCTGTAGTCACAACTGTCATTGGTGAATAAAGCATTTGGTTGTCTCTAGGGAAGTGGGACTGCTGCCAGACAACTCATATGCATGAGGAACTAAGCATGGGTTAGAACATATATTTTGACCTTTATGATTTGGGACTATTCATTATGGCAGATTTTCATTACTGATTGTTGAATTTTTAAGAACAGTCTGTAACCCCACTCTCCAGGGAAATGGTGCTCCAGTAGGGCTAAAGCCATTTTAAAGTCTATTAAGTCAGCTCTATTTGCTCTGAGGCATGTCATAGTCAAGAAGAAGAGCAAGCTGTGGTACGTTGCATAATATACCACCTACTCGGGTTTATTTTTATGCCTCAAATCTGTCTCCTTTTCTATCGTACTAAACCATCCTTCTAGCCTTACTCATATAAACATAACATCATCAGCATCCCATGATACACATATACTCAGCATATCCCTTCTGTTTCATTTCTGGCTGTTGAATTATCCCACAGGGTTGGGTGCTAGAAACATTGAACTCTGATCATGTGTATTAAAGCTGACACAGTGTGTAGAGTCAAAGTATATTGTTATCAATTTTTTTCCCTTCACCCTCTAGATTTGATTACTTTGCACATTTGTTTCACCTGTTTCTTTCTCTGACTTTTTTCTGAGACATTATAAAGTAAGTGGCAAATAACATGGTGCCTCACCCCTAAAGGCTTAGCATGTCTTTCTCCCGTTATAACTGCTGTACTATTATCACACCAAGGAAATTTCACATGATACAATGCTATTGAAGAAATAATCCATATTCAGTCTTCTCCAGTTCTCCCCCAAATATTCTTATTCTTTGTAGCTTTTTAATTCAGTCCAGAATTTAATCAAGGATCACACATTGATCCATGATTGGATCTTCCATGAGCTCCCTTTCCTCAAACTGATTTGCCTATTGAAGAATCAAGCTGATTCTCCTTTCTCACATCCCATTTCTCAAATACCTATCTCCCTCTCTATAAAAGAAAGAAATATGAAAGGAGAAAGAAAGGAAAGAAGGAAGGAAGGAAGAAAAGAAGGGAGAGAGGGTAGAAGGGAGGGGGAAGGGGAGAGAGGCAATACATCACTTTCATCCGTCCCAAATTTTTCATGGCACATTGCTCTAAATTAGAAAAACTTCTGAGACACAAAACAATAAGACAAAACATGCATTGGCATCTGTGAAGTTTTCCTTAATCAAGTTACAATATTTCCTCCCTATCTTTTTTATTATGCTACGCATTGCAAATAAAATTTACTTCCTGTATTTTATAATTAAACATTCTATTATATGTATGTTGCTTTTCTTTGAATAGGAATTTGACTAATAATAATTAGTCAGTAATTTTGACTAAAAATAATTTGACTAATAATTTTGACTAACAGCAGTTCATGAGAACTCAAGCTAGAAGGAAGATTTAAAAATTGGAGCCTTATGATGTTGCACATTTTTGATTCAATTTATTTAAATATATTTATTGCAGAAATTTTTAATAGGCCAAAATTTACAATATATCAGAAACTGCATACTTTGCTCCCAATTTAACATAGAGTAACAAATTTTATATGTCACTAAAGATGTGTGAGGAGGTGTGTTCTCTAAATTTCTTTTAGGGGATAATTGAACAAATACATTTGAAGACTTGTGTCCTAAACAATACTTTCACACCTTCACTTTCTCTCACGTTTGCAACACCACCTTTCCCATCCTCATTCTCAGTCGCTGACTGCCTCTTACTCAGAGAAAACAGAAATTCCTATCACCACATCTCCCCACCCCCTTGCATCTCATGCTGCTATGGTCTTTCTTCCCTGTTGTTACTGTGGAAAAACCTGCCCTGTTCCTGGCAAAGACCAATCCCTTCCTCAGCTCCCTCTTGCTTACTCAGACGATTTCTATAATCTTCCTCTCTCTCTATGCTTTTCTTTTCCATCAATATTCAAAACTCTGTTATTTTCCAATATTAATAATAACATTTTTACAAGTTCTCTTGACTCCACTTGTGGCTTTAATTACACTCCCCACCCCAGTTTCTCTCATTTCCTTTACAGCAAAATGACTCAGAAAATTGTGAATGCTCGTTGTCTCCAGTTTCTTCTAATTCTCTCAGGCTCTTGCCCCCAGCTCTCCAGTGAAACTGATAATATCAAGGACATCAGTGATCTCTGTGTTGCCAAATCCAGTGATTAGTTTCTAGTCTCCAGGGTTATTTGGCAGAGTTGATTACTCTCTGCTTGCAACGTCTTCCAGCCTTGTAGTAATAACATTTCTATGTTTTTTTCCCCTCCCTCTCAGACCACTCTCTCCTAGTTTCTTTTATTGGCTCCCTCCTCATCTCCCCAACATCCAAACACTGAGAAGCACACCAGACTCCGTCTGTGAACCTCTTCACTTTTTATTCATTTTATCGCATAAATCTTGGCTGAATTATAGATTTGAGTACATTTTATAATTAATGACTCCCACATTAGCATCTTCAAGGTGGATTCCTCTGGTAAACTCCAGACCTCAAAATAATACATCTTCATTTTCTAAATGGCATCTCAATTTAACACATCAAAAACTTAGTTCCTAACTCCCTGCCCCTTGCTCCAAACCTGCCCTTCTCATAATTTTCCAGATCTCTATTCTGTTTTCCAGACGCTTTGGCCAAAATTCTCCAAATCATCAGCCATCATCCTTGACTTTCCTCTTTATGTCACACCCTCATATAATTTTACAACATATTTAAAGCACATTCATATATACACTGGCTACTGAAACTGGCTGCTTCAGTCTGGTCCAAGTCACCACTGCCTCTCTCTGGATTCTTGCAAGAGCCATCTCATTGATCTCTCTGCTTCCTTTCTTGCCACACTTCAATCTGTCTCTCCAGCAGCTACCCAAAGAATTACATTAACACAGAAATCCCATCATGCCACTTCCCTGCTCAAAATCTTCCAGTTGCTTCCCCAAAGCCAAGTCCTCACAATGGCCTATAAAGTCCTACATGCCTGAGGCCCAAGTTACTACTGGGACTTGGTCTCCTTCTCTTCCTTGTTCACTCTGCTCAGAATACTCCGTCCTTTATACTTGTCCTTCCATCATACCAGAAGCACTGCACCCACCCCTTAGATATTCACGTCTTATTCCTTCATCATCTCCTGCCTTTGCTCAAATGTCACACTCTCCCTGAGTGCTTTCTGCCCTCCCTATCTACATTGCAACCCCATCCCTCCCTGTTTTGGTTTACTCCTTAGCACTCACCACCATCTACTATTCTCTATATTTGCCTATTTGTCTTCTTTATTTTCTGTCTTCTCAGCCCTCACCACCAGCCCTGCAAGGATGTAAGCTCCCTAATGGCAAGGAGTTTTGTCTGTTTTGACTGAATATGGTCTCCTACTATGTTTCCATTTTCTGACAGAGCGCTGGATCCTCAACCAGAAAGCCTTTCAGTGTTTCTGAGTGAATGCATGCATGGAGGAGTGTAATGAATTTTTGAAAACAATGATAATTGAGAGATTTTCTGGCTTTTTATTTTGCAACTTCATTATATCAAACATAAACCGTATAGTACTTATAAGATGCTTCTTTCATACAACAGTTTGTAAGACTATTTTAAATTGTCTTCATAGTCAGGAACATAAAACTCTTCCTGCTTAGATCTGAGTAAGTATGAAGAAAAAGGGAATGGTCATTAAATTCTGAAGCATTTAACATAAAACTCTTCCTGCTTAGATCTGAGTAAGTATGGAAAAAAAGGGAATGGTCATTAAATTCTGTAGCAGCTGGAGAAGTGTTCACTGAAGTGCTAGAACTTGACCTAGGCCCGAAATAAAGAACAAAGATTCAGAAATGTAGAAGGGTGAGTGAGAGAATGAAATAGGCAAGAGAAATGATGTGAAACTGAACTGACCAGGCAGGAATGTATGTAAAGATGATTTTTTATTCCCTGGGGCAGAGCATTCCTTTTAAAGGAGTAGTAGAAGTTATGGTTTAGGGCTGTAGGTAGAGGCTCTACAGGGTGACCTTGAACAAAAGGCTAAGGACTTTTATCCTCTAGGCATGGGGTGTTTATCAAATACTGGGTTGGCATATTTTGATTGCAGAATGGGGGAATGAAATGGCCAAACAAGGTGTTGGTTTCAGTGCATTCTAGCTGTAAGATGAATTAAACATAAAAGATTGAAGGTAGAGAACCCAAATTGGGTTTTAGTAGAGTGGGGATAAAGCAAAAAAATATTAATGCTGAATTGAGTGAAAATATCAGAAGGTAATTTTCCAAAAGCATGAAAGAATAGAGAGAGAGATAGTAACTGGTAAGAAAGGGTTGCAGAAACCTAACTTAGAGTGGGTGAAAAGGGAAGCCCTCTCTCAGAAGATGGCATTGAAGAGAGGAGAGCCTTCCAGGCCTAAAGAAAAGCAAATTAGAAGTCCATCTTCAGGCAAGAGTCTGATGTAATAGAGGAATGGGTAAAAGTAGCATTATGCTCAAGTGGGAAATGGCAGGAGATGAAGCCAGAAATTGTCAGAGGCCTTGAAGAAATGAAGTCAGATAACCGCTTACAGTTGGCAAGCTAGGCTGTCATTTCCTTTCATTGAAAGATTCTTAATAGAGGAGTTATGCATCGAAGAAAGTGGAATGAATTGAGGGTGTTAAACATGAGTGAAATCAATGGAACATGTATAAGTAAATGCCTAAGTGCCAATAGCAGCAGCATAAAATGAGAACAAAGCAGGAAAAGACTGGTGAGACTGAAGGAAAATGCACATTGGAAATGCAGAGGGGGGTTCTGTGATAGACAGTCTGAGAGTCTGGAAGTCTAAGAAGTCTGAAGAAGTTTTTGTTGCTTTTTCCATTGCACAGAGCTACTTAAGAAAAATTACTTACGTCTGATGAATGTGAATCTGACTCCCAGATTTCGTATAGGATCTAAGTATACAAACTTCAGCAAACCTCTAATTGCATTTAGTGCTCTTACTTTTGCATTTTCTTGAACATAAACATCCAATTTAGAATAAATAGTATGTTGCTTATTTAGGAACATTAGTGGTGGCAAAATTGTGATAGAGAGAACCATGGAAAAGATTGATGCTGATAGCCCAGATGCATTTCTCTCTCTTTGACAATTATGAGCTTCCATCAAGGTAGGTGTTTATGTTTATGCTGAGTTTCTAATGTTTGCATTTGCAATTTTCAGTGGGCTGCCTTTCTAGAAATATCCTACAAAGCAAAATAAACAAACAAAAAAATCAGAATTTTTTGAAAGGTGACCTCATAGCTCCTAAAATTCCCTGGGTAGACCTATCTGTGAATCAACAGACATTATAAGTTTGAGTTGTGTATTTCCAAACCAATTAATTTGTTTTATTCAATATGAATTTATTAAGCATCTACCATATGCTCAACACTGCTAAGATGTTTGTTCATAATACCAAGACGAATGTTATGTCTTATAATGGGGAAGATCTTGTAATGGGGAAACTGGACATATATTCAAAATAAAGACTACTAGTAAGAACAAATGATATAAGATAATAGATAGATAGATAGATGGATGAGAGAGAAATATAAGGACCATTTATTTCTAACTGGGGCAATATTTGACTAACCTTCTCTATAGTAGTAGAATACAAAATGGATCTTGAAAGATGGGTAGTATATCAATAGGAAATTATGCATAAATAAACCCATGTACTTATGGTTGATTAACCTACAACAAAGGAGGCAAGAATATGCAATCCTGAGGAAAGACAGTCTCTTCAGTTAAGAGATGCTGAGGAGTTCCCTGGTCGTCCGGTGGTTAGGACTCGGTAGTTTCACTGCCGTGGGCCTGAGTTCAATTCCTGATCGGGGAACTAAGATCCCACAAGCTCCATGGCATGCCCCCCCGCCCAAATAAAGAGATGCTGGGAAAACTGGACAGCTTCATGTAAAACAATGATATTAGAACATTCCCTCACACCATAAACAAAAATAAACTCAAAATGGATTAAAGACCTAAATATAAACCATACAACTCCTAGAGGAAAACATAGGCAGAACACTCTGTGACATAAATCATAGCAATTTCGTTTTGCATCTGTCTTCTAAGGCAAAAGAAAGAAAAGCAAAAACAAGCAAATGGGACATGTTAGATGTGAAAGCTTTTGTACAGCAAAGGAAACTATGGACAAAACAAAAAGATAACCTACTGAATGCAAGAAAGTATTTGCAAATGGTACGACCAATAAGGGGTTAATATCCAAAATTTATAAACAACTCAAACAACTCAATATTAAAAAACAAAGAACCCAATTAAAAATGGACAGAAGGGCTTCCCTGGTGGCGCAGTGGTTGAGAGTCCACCTGCTAATGCAGGGGACGCGGGTTCGTGCCCCGGTCCGGGAAGATCCCACATGACGCGGAGCAGCTGGGCCCGTGAGCCATGGCCGCTGAGCCTGCGCGTCCGGAGCCTGTACTCCGCAGCGGGAGAGGCCACAGCGGTGAGAGGCCCACATACCGCAAAAAAAAAAAAAAAAATGGACAGAAGACCTAAATAGATATTTTTCCAAAGAAGGTATACAAATTGCCAACAGGCATATGAAAATAAAAAAAAAGTTCAGCATTGCTAATCATCAGAGCAATGCAAAAACCACGATGAGATACCACCTTACACCTTTCAAAATGGCTGTCATTAAAAAGTCTACAAGTAACAGAAGTTGGTGAGGAGGTGGAGAAAAGGGAACTGTTGTGCACTGTTGGTGGGTTTGTAAATTAGTGTAGCTACTATGGAAAACAGTATGGAGGTCCTCAAGAAAACTAAAAATAGAATTACCATATGATCCAGCAAATCCACTGCTGGGTGTAAATCTGAAGAAAACACAAACAGTAATTTGAAAAGATATGTGCACCCCAATGTTCATAGCAGCATTGTTTACAATTGCCAAGTTATGGAAAAAACGTATAAGTGTCCATTGATGGATGAATGGGTAAAGAAAATGTGGTGTGTATGTGTGTGTATATATATATATATATATATATACATTGTATATATATACAATGAAGTGTTACTCAGCCATAAAAAAGAAAGAAGAGAGTATTACACTTAGTGAAATAAGTCAGACAGAGACAAATACTCTATGGGATCACTTATATGTGGAATCTAAAAAATACAACAAATGAGTGAGTATAGTAATAAAGAAACAGAGTCACAGTTATAGAGAAAAAACTAGTGGTTACTAGTGGGGAGTGGTAAGGCATGAGATAGGGGTACTACTATGTATAAAATAAATAGCCAACAAGGATATATTGTACAGCACAGGGAAATGTAGGCATTATTTTGTAATAACTTTAAATGAATTATAATCAATAAAAATATTATACCTGAAACCAATATAATATTGTAAATCAGCTATACTTCAATTAAAAATTTTAAAAATAAAAGACAATGGTACTGGAAAAGGAGACGATGGATAGATACAGGAGATATCAAAAAAGCAGAATGACAAAACGTGATAATCAGTTGGAAATTGTGACAGAAAGACAAGGAGAAATCTTTGTGTTATTTGTCTCTGTCTCTTTTAATTTGTGTGTTTGTACATGTGTGTGTTGGTGGTAACTGCTCCCAGTTATGATGGAACAGGGAGGGATAGCATGTGATCTTTAAGAACCAATCCTGCAAAAAGACATGTACACCCCTGTGTTCACTGTGGCATTATTTACGATAGTCAAGATATGGAAACAAGCAAAGTGTCCACTGACGGATGACTAGACAAAGAAAATGTGGTATATATATATATATATATATATATATATATACACAATGGACTATTACTCAGCCATAAGAAAGAAGGAAATCTTGCCATTTGTCATAATGGAACTTGCAAGTGATTTTCACAATGCTAAGTGAAATAAATCAGATAGAGAAAGACAAATACTGTATGATCTCACTTACAGATGGACTCTTAAAAAAAAAAAGAGCTTATAGATACAGAGAACAGATTGGTGGTTGCCAGACACAGGGTGAGAGATAGGCAAAATGGATGAAGGGGGTGAAAAGGTACAAACTTCCAGTTATAAAAGAAATAAGTCATGGGGATGTAATGTACAGCATGGTGACAATAGTTAACAATACTGTATTGCATATTTGAAAGTTGCTAAGATGGTAGACTAGACTAGACTTCTTATGGTGATTATTTCACAATATATACAAATATCGAATCATTATATTATACACCTGAAACTAGTATAATGTTATATGTTAACTCTACCTTAATTTAAAAAAATCCTGAAATGTCAAAATGGCAGGTGATGACAATCGTTAGTAGTGCTGGTGGGAGGAAACAGATGACAAAGTAGTGCATTTTACTCATTTGCGGGTAAAAATTGGAGTGGATCCTGGTTCAATATGGCCATACCCTCTGTATGTGACAAATGTTTCACATTTGTCTGATCCTATTCTCGAAATGCAAATATTTTTAAAAACCTGGAATAATAAAATGATAGGAAAAGACAATGAAAGATCAACTTTCTAATTTATTTTGTGTAGTATTGTTACATAACAGAACTTTTCTTTGGACAAGTGCTGGAATTCTCAGCAATGATTAATATATTCACAAAGTATTTTACAATGTAACATGTATTTTAAATTGCTAATCTAAATGTGAAAATGAATAAAAATTTAAACAAAATGCAAATGCTAATCAAAAACTCAGCTTATGGGACTCATTACCCTCACACACATTCCAAATTATTTGTGAGTCTGATATATTTTTTACCTTTTGTCTTCTATGGTCATTTATATTAATTGCTTTTTCTGTCCAGTTCTGTCCAGATCCTTTAAACATCAGGCTGGCCATCAAACAACTGTCATTATTATGATATTAGGCCCAAATGACACTTTTTTCTTTCCATAATAGAAATAACTGGAATTGACTATCATAGAATTCTGGGGGGGAACTTGAGAGCCTGGATATGAAATATCATCCATGGAAGCTGATGTCTAATGTGACAGTGCCAGTCCTTATAGATAGGTGGGGCTTGGGTATAAATGGCTTACTCCTAGAATCACCTGTGACATGAGCTTCCTGTCCTTAAAGATATGAGCTGTGTGTTCCAATAATAATTTAAAAAATTAATAATAATATGTTAATCAGCAAGTACTTATACTTGCTAAGCACTTTACATGAATAATTTAGTAAAGTCTCACAGCAACCTAATGAGGCTGTGTGATTAGTTCTGTGATTCCTCCCTATTTTACAGATGAATCATATGAGACACAAAAAGGTAAAGTAAATTTCCCAAGGATACACAGCTGCTAAAAGAATGGAGCTGGGATTCTAACAAAAGCAGTTGTGTCCAGAACTGGACACTTAAACCACTTACCTAATTTACCTTCCCAGAAGTCACCTTTCTTTCTCATGTGAATAAACTAATGACAGACTCACCCCCAACAGACATTCTAGATCAGCGCAGTCATGGCCATTGGATGTTACAGATGCTTCAAGCTTAACACACGGTGCTGTGCGTGTTCACATGTTTTTCATCCCTAAGGGAAGCTCCCTAAGGTCAGAAATCACATTAAGTTTTACAAAATATGAATATCCATTGAATAAAGGAATCAATATATACAATTTTTATAAAGAAATCTAGTCCCAGGGTTTTACATGATTCATCATTTGACTATAAGAACATGGAGTTGACTGGCATATGTTTTCAGGTTTACTTAAACATTAATATTTAGCTAAAAGATGACATATTTCTCTTTAATTTCACTTGCACTTTCTCATCAACAAATTGGAATTGACAGTTATGTAAAAACAATACATTTAGACAGACTAAAAATGTTATTTATTATTGTTATAATGGTTACTATTAGCCAAGAGTGAATATATAACTCTTCTAAACTGAAGATGTATAGTTCATTTCCTATTGTTACTAGAAAGAGTTACATGAATTAAACATGGCATACTTACTAGTTTTAAGATGTAATCACTAGCAGATTTAAGGATTAAGCAACCAAATTTGAAAATATTTGTGTACATTTATTGAATAGAGTTATCATTAGGAATCTGCAATGTTAAAATATTAATATGTTTATAATAAACAGAATATTTCTTAAGTAGTTTGTGCTTGAATATGCATTGGTAATAGCATTTTTTAGAAATACAGTGGTTATTTATCCTTTCTCTGAGCTTATATCCTAAAGTTTCTGCTTTGTACTATATATGAGATTGTGTTACAGTGTCCATGTAATAATGAATGAGAGTGGCATTACTGTGTAGTGCTTTAAAAACAGAACATTGACACCAGACAACTGGCTTCAAGTACTAACCTTTCCATATAAGACATTAAGACATGTAAGTCACTGGAGAAATTACTTAAATTCTCTGTGCTTCCATTTCCCCTCATACAAAATGAGATGTGCATAGTAGCAAGATCAAATAATTATCCTGAATATTAAATAAGTCAACACATGTAACGGTCTAGAACAGTGCTTGAAATATAGTGAAAATTATTGTTTGGGGCTATTATTATTGATCATATGAATTGTGTTTTATCTGGAAACTAATTTAATTTCTACCCCTGAAAATGTATGATAATATAACAGAAATTATCTACAATGAACTGACTGAAATGTGAAGCCTAAAGAGGAAATGTTCTTTCAGAATGTTTAATTTCCTTCAGTAGAAACTTGGTATTGAAAGATAGTGAAATATAAATAAATTAGAAATTATGAATTTTTTTTTTTTTTTTTTTGCGGTACACGGGCCTCTCACTGTTGTGGCCTCTCCCATTGCAGAGCACAGGCTCTGGACACGCAGGCTCAGCAGCCATGGCTCACGGACCCAGCCGCTTCGCGGCATGTGGGATCTTCCCAGACCAGGGCACGAACCCGTGTCCTCTGCATCGGCAGGCGGACTCTCAACCACTGCGCCACCAGGGAAGCCCCAGAAAGTATGAATTTAAATAGTATGGAAGCATGATGGCAAACAAAAGCCTGTTAAATGTTTGAATATATTCAACAATATGAAAACAATATCTTTTAAAGCCAACCTTGGCTCCCACACTTACCATTAATCCCACTCCTCTGGAGTGTTCCTATAGCACTTTGCACACTTTTAATCATAAGATCCTGTCCCACTGTATATAACTATATGCTTTGTTTTCCCCACTAGATAATCAGCATCAATGTGATTGAAACTACATCTTATTCAAAAGTGTCTAGCAGAGAGCCGGGCTTAAAATAGTGTGGACTAATTTTTTGAATTTGTGCATTATGCGTACCTCAAGAGCTTTTGACTCTTACCCTGGTGGTTTTAGGCTATTTATTTGGTCTTATATAGGGCAGTAAAATGAAACAAGAATTACTAGAAAACAATGGAGTTATTAATAAGGGAATGACTTTTACCCAGGCACCCGGCATTTAATTTTTTTCAGTGTCCTCTAAGAATATATTACCACAGATGAAGCAGTACGGCTTCATTGAATTAATAAATGGTGATGTGAATTTATAATTTAATAAAAACATTTTTCTGACTTCCTTATAATAATTCCATCTGTGAAGTAATTCTTCCAAGTGAAAGCCTTTCAAAGGCTAGCTAGGTAGGTAGCTAGCTAGAAGGTAGCTCTCATCCTCTCTTCTCTCAATCCTGAGGTTTTGCTTTTCTTCTTCAGACCAAACATCTTTAACAGAAAGCACTTTCACTGATGAAATGTGAATTTTTTAGTTGACTGAATTATTTTAAATACAGTTCATATTTTATATGATATAAACCTAGATTTCTTGTGTTTTTCTTTTATGAACTTATTAATTTTTTTATGTCACATTTAATCATGTGTCTCACAAACTAGGTAACTCACAGAGAAAAAAAATTCCAAGGATAATTCCATGATAGCCTGAATCATGTTTAATGTTAATTCAGTATAGGAAATCAACATCTCTAAATATTTTATCATGTTCAACTTCCACTTTCTGCTCATGTGGCAAATATGAAAGTCTGAAAGACCTTCACAGTACAAAAGCCTTGGTAAAATGCACAAATAGGCTGTTGAAAAACCAGTGCAGTGTTTTCTGAAGACTTGAGCAGCCTGGTGACATTTGCTGAGCCCAAGAACTAAAAACTCGGGGTTTAATGTCAATGAGATATGCTGGGAGCAGGGGAGGAGACAGGGCTTTGAATCTAGGAAGAAAGAGAATAACTAAAACCCCTGTATAAATCCAGAACCACTGAAGGACTACACTCCCAGAGACAGGATTGCCTTGAAGAATTCTACCATCAGCAAAAAGATGTCAGACTATCAGTATGAACCTGAGTTAAGGTTTAGAAAAAAAAAAGTTATTACCACCATACTGCCCTTGAAAAGGATTTGAGTTCAAATTTTTAAATTACTAGTCCCTGCTTCACAGTGCCTAACAGAAGGAAAAATATATTCTCTCTGAAGGAAGTTCTTTCAGCCAGACCTCACAGAATTCCCACACATTAAGATAACCAAACATGAGCTTGCAATTTCTATTTTAAATCGCAAGAAGAACTAAGTTGCCTTGTGCTAGAATCAGAAGACACAATAAGTAGCAAATTTTATTTCCAAGGATATCAAATTTTAGGATTATAATACACGTAATATAAGTTTAAAATGTTTAAAGAAGAGCGCTTCTAGGGACTTCCCTGGTGGCGCAGTGGTTAAGAATCCTCCCGCCCATGCAGAGGACACGGGTTTGAGCCCTGGTCCGGTAAGATCCCACATGCCACGGAGCAACTAAGCCCGTGCGCCACAACTACTGAGCCTGTGTTCTAGAGTCCACGTGCCACAACTACTGAAGCTCGCACGCCTAGAGCCCGTGCTCCGCAACTAAGAGTAGCCCCCACTCGCCGCAACTAGAGAAAGCCTGCGTGCGGCAGCAAAGGCCCAATGCATGCAAAAATAAATAAATTAAAAAAAAAAAAAAAGAATAGTGCTTCTAAAAGAATGAACCTGGTATGGCATGTTTTAAAATTCATACCTCAATAGCTTTATCAGGAACAATATTTTAGTTATGTTTTTTCTAATGCTAATCCATCTGCATTAAAGTTTTCATTACTAAATGTGAACAGTTTAACATTGTCTTTATTTAACAAATGTAATCTCTTTGACAAACCTAGAGTGAGGAGCTGGCAATATAACAGAGGCAAGAAAGGCTTAGTTCTGGCCCTCACAGAATTTACCATCTAGATGCAGAGTTATTTATATTGGATTAGAACGAAAAGCTTTTAGTCTTCTGTCTTACTGGGATCTGAAGATTTACTAACCTTGATGAACAAAAATCAAAGGGAGAGTGGAAAGAGTAATTTAAAATGAGAGATATCTCACCTAAACATCTCATTAATTTTAATGTTTTATGTATTATTGTGTTCTAAACAATTCATATTTCAACATCTGTCAAGATTCTTCAACCAATCAGGGTCCTCCTTTTGTGTGTACCATTGACTTCACCACTCAAATGATTCTAAGAGTGATTTTTTTTTTCAAAGCAACAGAGCAAAATTAGCAAACTCATGGCTAATTAGAAGAGGACTGAACCTTCTTTAATGCATTAAAAGCAGGGATTTAGAAAAGCTAATTTGATTTTTGCTTACTTGTGAAGTATAGATACAGGGTTTTTAAAGAACACAAGCAAAAGGCAATAATAAATTTCAGAGTAACTAAGTTATTGCACAATGAGACTGGGTGCTAGTATGTATTTAATAGTGTGGGGCTGTTAAAGAGAATGTAAAAACTCAGCACGAAGGAAGTGTTGAAAATGTTTTCTTCCCTGAAAAATAATCTCCTTTTACTTCTTCCTGTATAAAATTCTTACTCATAAAATATGTTGATGTACATTATTCTTGTACATTCTTCTTGATGTACATTATTAAACATTCTTCTTGATGTACATCTATTCTTCTTGATGTACATTATGAAACAAATTATTTCAACAACGAAAGATAAAATTGGGAAAAAAGAACATCTGAATATATACTTTGACTCATAGCTATTTTCCATTCTCCCAAGAAACATTAGCTTAAAAACAGGTAAGGAGTGCTATGGTCTCTCAGTCAAATAAAGTAACTTTCCTGTGTTGCTTTATCTGCATAATGTGGACAAGAGTCAATCATTCTAATGCAATTTATGCATGTAAACAAAAGATAATAATCTAAAACATGGTTCTGCAGTTGAAAAAAATTTCTACAGAAGTTTATAACTTGGACTATTTGCAAAGCATTAATTTTTGAAGAAGATGTGAAAAAAAATACAATTTCAGAACAGGATGGCAAATAGGGTTCATCTCCTGTGCCAGTTTGGGTAACTAAGTAGTTGCTACTTAAAGTTCAGATGGAGGAATTTTACAAGGCTGCTTCAAGAAATAAGTGATTATTTCACGTTGTCTCAGGTGAGGGAAGATAGAGTGCCAACACGTGATTTACTTGATGAAGCTGTAGAAAGACAGTATAAGACAGTAAAAATCAATGTATTATGTACATGATTATACATTTCACTCTCTATATGTAATTTTATGCACATGTATGTTTATGTAGCAGTTCAGTATTGCTAAGACTTGTTCTATAAATGAATAAATATCTGTAGGATAGAGGGAACTCAAGAGTTTTTCCTAACTTTGGCTAAGTCTTTGCAGATTTCTTATGAGCAATTGAAGAGGTTAAGAATATATGTGAGTTATTTTCCATATATTTCCTTCTTGAAAAATTTATCTTGAAGGGTACTTCCCAAGAAAGTAGAGTCTTCTGAGATTCTTCATGCTTCTATTGACCAGAAGATACTCAGATGTTAGGGGAAGTTTCCTGGAAGGAAAAGGGAAAATGACATATTTCTTATGTACAGTGTTGTTTTAACATCTTTTGTTTTGTTACTGGGGAAGGGATATCAAGATTGTCAAAAAGGGGTGGAAAAATTTCTAATGGCAACAATAAATGAATGCTGTTGAAATTAAAAGAATTGGATGTCTACAGGTAGACTGAATGGTTATTAAAAGGAGTATGCCAGGGTGTTATTGCCTTGATAAATTTAGTAAGGCCCAGAATCCTACCCTTAATTTGGCAAGTCCAGAATTTTGTTGCTTTCAATGTCTCTGAGTGGTTGTTAAATTCATAAGAAGGAAGATAATGTTAATAATGTCATTCACCTGCTTAAATCCCTTCCATGGCTCCCATTGCCCTTCACCAAAGACCAAAATGATTAACATAGCTTACACTACACTGAATCCATACTGAACTGCCTTTTTTAAACAGTTTTGTTGAAGCATCATTTACATGCTATCTAATTTACCCACTTAAAATGCAATTCATTGGCTTTCAGTAGATTCACAGAGCTGTGCATCCATCACCACAATCAGTCTGAGAACATTTTATTAACCCCAAAGCACTCCTGCACTCCTTAGCTATCACCTCCCCCAATCTCCCCATCTCCCCTAGTGCTAGCAACCACCAATTTCCTTTCTGTTTCTATATATTTGTCTATTCTGGACATTTGATATGAATGGAATTATACAATACATTGTCCTTTGTGACTAGCTTCTTTAACTTAGCGTAACATTTTCAAGGCTCATCCATGATACAGCAAGTATCAGGACTTTGTTTCTTTTATTTCTGCATAATATTCCATTTTATGTAGATACTACATTTTTCCATCCATTCTTCAATTGTTGAACATTTCAGTTGTTTCCATCTGTTAGCTATAATGAATAATGCTGCTCTGAACATTCATGTTCAAATTTCTGTGTGGACATATGTTTTCCATATTCTTGGGTATATTCCTTGTAATGGAATTGCTGGATCATATGATAACTCTATTTTACCATTGGAGACATGGCCAGACTGCTTTTCAAAGCAGTTGTGCCATTTTACATCTCCATCAGTTGTGCCATTTTACATCTCCACATCAAGGATGTGGCTTCTCTACATCCTTGTTAACATTTATTATTTATCTTTTTGATTATAGCCATCCTAGTGCATGTGAAGTGGTATCTCGTGGTTTTGATTTGCATTTCTCTGATAGTTAATGATGTTGAACATCTTTTCTTTTGCTTATTGGCCATTCGTACATCTTTGGAGAACTGTCTATTCAGATTCTTTGCTCACTTTTAAACTGGGTTTTGTTTTGTTTTTTCAATAAATTTATTTATTTATTTTGGCTGTTGGGTCTTTGTTGCTGTGCTTGGGCTTTCTCTAGTTGGGGTGAGCAGGGGCTACTCTTCTTTGTGGTGCACAGTCTTCTCATTGTCATGGCTTCTCTTGTTGCAGAGCACAGGCTCTAGGCAAGCAGGCTTCAGTAGTTGTGGCACGTGGGCTCAGTAGCTGTGGCTTGTGGGCTCTAGAGCTCAGGCTCAGTAGTTGTGGTGCACGGGCTTTGTCGCTCCGCGGCATGTGGTATCTTCCCAGGCCAGGGCTTAAACCTGTGTCCCTTGCATTGGCAGGCAGATTCTTAACCACAGCGCCACCAGGGAAGCTCCTAAACTGGGTTATTTCTTTATTCTTGAGTTGTTATAGTTATTCATATATTCTAGAAACAAGTACTTATAATAAGATACATGATTTTCAAAAATGTTCTCTCATTCTATCAGTTGTCTTTTCTGGACGATTTCACTTGAAGTGCACAATTTATTAGTTTTGATAGCATATTAGTGAGCTCAGCCTGCCATAACAAAATACCATAGACTTGGTGGCTTAAACGTTTATTTCCTCACAGTTCTGGAGGCTGAAAATCTGAATTCAGGGTGCCAGCATGGCCACGTCCTCTTCCTGCCTTAAACATGGCTGCTTTCTTGCTTCTCCTCAAATGGCAGAGAGAGAAACCTCTGCTGCCCCTTTGTTTTCTTCTAAAGGGCAATAATCCAACTGCTATGACCTCATCTAAATTTAATCATCTCTCAAAGGCCCCATCTCCAAATACCATCACATTGGGGGTCATGAATTTGGGTGGACACAATTCAGGCCATAGCAGATGGTGTCCAGTTTATCTGTTTTTTCTTGTGTTGCTTGAGCTTTTAGTGTCGTCTCTAAGAAGCCATTGCCTAATCGCAGATTACATTTTACCCCTGAGGCTTTTTCTGAGAGTGTTATAATTTTAACGTACTCATGGTTTTTTGGACGTTAGGAAATTGTTTACGCTGTTCCCTAATCTGGAAGTGTTTTTACTCAACAGATATTTTGTCTGGCTAACTCTTACTCATTTTTCATATGATGCTCCCTCCATACACATACCCACTACAGGGTTTAGTTGAACTATGCCTGTGCACGCTCAACACCCTGGTTATAGCTCCATTATAGCATTTCCCACATTGTACTGTAATTGCTTCAATTACCTTTGTTTACTATGTTTTTTCCACCATTGTACATGTTGTAATATCTGAAAAAAATTACAGGATCTCCTGCATGTTGGACATTCAATAGTATTTTGTGGAGTCAATAAAGGAATTATCAAAATGTCAATTTATTAATTTACAGTGAGAAATAGAATTGTCAAATAACCTGGTCCAAACTGAGCTGACAAATCTCCTCACTGCAGGAAACTACACAGAAAATTCAATTATTCTAAGAATATTTCTTGGTATCCATAGACTCAGAACATGTTACTGAACTTTTAACATTATATGTCATGGTAGTGTGTCCTGACAATTCCAGAACACACATACACTTGCCTCTCCCCCATCCCTGATGACTCTAATCCTTGAGCCTTGACTCCCATTCAAAGACAAAGTCCTTAGAAGAGCCCTGCCAGCTCTTCTTTTCCTATGGCTTGTTTTTCTCTGTTATTTGGTACCATCATCTCCCCCTTCTCACTGACAATTTCTGCTTTAATTATATATCAATACAACATAATAGGACACAAAATGTTATTCTCTGAGCTCTGTTCCTCTTCTAAATACTGCACACAGTAAAATTCTCCAAGGCAGGGCAACACGTTTTAATATACTTTGTAACTTTATAACTTTCTATAGCACCCACTACCACATTTTAACTCGGTGGATAGCAAACAATGCCATAGCCCGAATATTTTTGGTTATATAATTATAACTCTGTTGATTGCTAGAGAGACATGATTTAGTTTGTTTTATTTAGAGTTAGAGCTTTGTTGGGTTATGTTGGGAGATTTAAATATTCAGCTTGAATGCTATTTTGTGTGCCTGGGAGTGTTCGCCACAGCAGGTGTTACCTAACCAGATGCTAAAGCCTTTTAATTTAATACGCGGCATCTTGTCAAACATGCCTCCTGCTTTACACTGTCAGAGCTGTTGAAAATTCGCTTTTCCTGCCAACAGGGTTTTCGGTTGGCAGTGACTCAGCCCTGACATGCTTTAGCTACAATGCGTATTGGGCCAGGTGATTTTACTAATGTATTTAGAATGTTGAGTTTTAATAAATTTCCAAATTTTTCACGCACCAAATAAGCAAAGATATCTTTTGGACATTGGTAGAGATAAAAGATTCTTTCCCTTTCTTTCCATAAAGCTGAGTCAAGGACAAGATCATTAATTGGGTTATAGAATTAAAAGCCTTAATTCTCTGTTAGGATTTCCCTCTGGTGACCTTCTTCTCTCTTCTTCCATACATCTAATACAATAAGATCAGGCCTAAGGGCTTTTTCTTTTTTGGCTAAAAATACACTGGGAACTGGAGGAGGTTAAAGGGAAAGGACACTTGAAGTGGGTAACTTTAGTCTTGGTTCTAGGCCATTGATTTTGTGTTTCTCATTCCAGTAATAATAGGCAGAGGGCAGGATCTGGGAGTTACAGAAGCTACTCAAACTTAGTCAGAGGCCAAGGGGGAGGGCTCTTCATTCAACATGGTTCATCCTAATCACCTGGGTTAGGAAATCTATAAAAGGCTTTAGGCTGAAAACCTGGATTCTGGCCAGAATTCTTACAGGCAGCTGGGCTCCTCACAAACAGCATCTCATAGCAGCCAACACAAGGATTCACTGAAAGCTCCTCAAATATGTTTTATCCTGTCATTTCATATCTGATGATAGACAATACCTTGAGAGTTGTGTAAGCCCCAGGGTAATGGTTATAGATGCAATCAGAGAAGTGAGGAGAGAATAATAGCAGATAAGATCAGAGACATGTGTTCTAGGGCACTTTAAAGAACAGTTTTACGATGTCCAGAGAATTTCCTCATAGTTTCTATCTTTATAGCCATTAATATTATGGCTTAGTTTAATAAGAGAACATAGAGTGTTATTTGATGTGGTTTAGGTAATAATAACCCAATTAACTGATCAGCAAGAATTTACTAAGTGCAAAGGAACAAAGAGGTAAGACAAGTCATTTTCTCTTATAAAAATGTGCTGGGCTTCCCTGGTGGCGCAGTGGTTGAGAGTCCGCCTGCCGATGCAGGGGACACAGGTTCGTGCCCCGGTCCGGGAAGATCCCACATGCCCCAGAGCAGCTGGACCTGTGAGCCATGGCCACTGAGCCTGTGCGTCCGGAGCCTGTGCTCCGCAACGGGAGAGGCCACAACAGTAAGAGGCCCACGTACCGCAAAAAAAAAAAAAAAAAAGTGCTGATTTTACTCTATCCCAATACTTTTGATAATTTTTTAGCATTCTAGTCCACTAATGACACAGTGACCTCTCCTCTTTATTGTTACTCTTGAGAACAATCCTGCTGTCCCTGATTTATCATTAGGAGTGATATTAGGATCTTCCCAAAAAAGAGGGGATGGTTGATTAGCAATGAGATTTATGTAAGTGATATATTTGTCAGTTATGTGACTCTCCAGTTACATTTCAGTTAACATAAATAAAAAATAAAAAACTACACAATTTTTTTTTTTTATTTCCTGAAGCATCTAATGAAGTATCCCATCCTAATATGGAAAATTTGGTCTTGGAAGAAAAAAAAAATTCTATGTCAAATAACTACATGTAGCTCAAAAATTACTGAATATATATAATTTATGGACATCTATTGTAACCAGGACCTATGCTAGTCACATTTTTACTAATGTCTCATTTTTTTGTTTTACTCTAAGACTTTATTTTTTAGAGCAGTATTAAATTCACAACAAAATTGATTGGTGGGTACACAGATTTACCATATACCCCTGCCCCCCATGCACACACAGCCTCCCATGTTATCAATATAGCCCCCATCAGATGGTACAGTTCCTACAACTGATGAGCCTACATTCACGCATTATCACTTAGAAGTCCATAGTTTTCATTAGGGTTTATTCTTGGTATTGTACATTCTGTGGGTTTGGAAAAATGTATAATGACATGTATCTGTCATCATAGTATCATAACAGAGCATTTTCACTGCCCTAAAAATCCTCTGTACTTTGTTTTTTCATCCCAACCCCCTCCAACTCAATCCCTGGTAACCACTGACAGTAAAAATTACTGTCTCCATAGTTTTAACCTTTCCAGAATGTCATGTAGTTGGAATCATACAGTATGTAGTCTTTTTAGATGGCTTCTTTCACTTAGTAATGTGCATTTCAGGTTTCTCTATGTCTTTTCATAGCTCGATAGTTCATTTCCTTTTAGCACTAAATAATATTCCATTGTATGGATGTACCACAGTTTATTTATCCTTTTACCTATTGAAGGACATTTTGGTTGTTTCCCAGTTTTGGCAATTATGAATGAAACTGCTGTGAACATCCATGTTCAGTGATTTTTGTGGATATGAGTTTTCAGTTCATTTGGGAAATACCAAAGAGCATGATTACTGGATCATACGGACTAATGATTTCATTTTTACCCACACTAACCCAATAAAAAGGCACTGCCACCTACATTTCCTAGATATAAAACTGAGGCTTAAAAAGTTCACTGCTATTGGCCTAGATATTAACCTAGCTGCGTTTCACTCTGAAATCGGTAGTCTGGACCAAGCCACACGTGACTTCCATGTAGGCAGAGTATAAGGCCAATTTACCCATTAGCCACAATGAAAGCACCACTTAGACCTCATGATACTTTTAGGAACCCTTGGAAAAGTTTCGATTACTTTTAAAATTAAAAGAAAATAAATGAATATATTTCAGTCTGTATTATATTAATCTTTATATCAGCAGAGCCATAAAATAAAGATTTTAATATTTTTTTATGAACAGAGGGGCCCACATAGGGCCCACAGAAGACATAATGCAGTGCTGGCAGAGTCGTCAATTTTGGGGTTCTGAAAAACTAAGTGCCTCTAAATGTGTTTGCTGACAATCTATGATAACATTGCCTGCTCTCCAAAATTCAACCACAAAGCCAAATTATGTCAAACAAATGTTGTTAAAGAGCACATGATACCTGGGGCAGCTCTATACACACACTGACAAATTAAAGTCTGGAAAGCAGAGGAGGGATAAGATATAAAACGGGCACATTTCAGTGGGTGTGTAGCAAGCGAGGCATGATAGGAACACGACTTGATGGCCAGACAGCCTGAGGCTGCCTGACAGCACCTGTATTTGACTCAACAAGCATATACTTTTTGTATGATGCCAGTTACCTTGATTGGAAGATTTTTGAAAACAAAGTTACCCAGTACCTATGGCCACATCTATACCATGAAGTGTCTCTTGTAGCATGTTTGATTTTAAACAGACTTGCATCTCTCAGGTCATTATTAACATAATCTTCTTACATTAACATAATCTTCTATTATGCAGTTTTAGCAAAAAGACAAAACAGTTGTCTTATTGGAATATGGATACTTAAAAAATCAAGGGGACACAAAATAGTATTTGCATAACGTTTAAATCTCATTTTCCTTTTAAATTGGGCAGGCTTACTCAACAATTTCTGTGAAAACTCTAAAAGTCCTGTTGTGCCTGTCAAATTGTATTATTATGCAGGCATCTCTACCTTCGAGCTGTCTAGCCCAGTGCTGACCATGAGGCACAGCGGTTTCACACAGTAATTTTGGATGACAGCTTTCCCTGAGCTCATGCAAGTCTAGGAGGCAATTATAAGACCAGAGGTCATTAATACCGCATTTGATTATATAACATGAGAAAATAGGAAAAAATATATGTAGAGAGGGAGGGATAGGGTATTGATTCTATGAAACAAATGCTCTTTTGCTTCCAACCTAAATGATTTCCAAACTAAATTTATAGAGACTCTTGTGAATTTATAACAACAAATATTCTGAGATATGTATACATACAAAAGTTAGGGAATATATTAAGTCTTTTAGCTGCTTTGTTTTCATCTCTCCAATGTAATACTTCTGTTATTAATTCTAGAAAGTATGTTCTATGGTGTGGAGAAGGAGATGGGTATCTTTATACATGTAAATTTATGACTATTTATATCCAAATAAATATAAATTTAAAATCCAAAGCTTTCCACCAAGTAATACAAATAGAATTGCTAGAAGAATTTTCAATTTTCAAAAGATGAGACACCAAAATATAGTAGACTGGGGACACAGCCTAAGGAAGTCATTATAAAAACATGTTGAAGTAATTAATTTGTCTAATTTAAATGCTAGATGGTCAAGTCAGCATGCTTTCCTGCCATATGCTTTCCTCAGAGCTATTTTTGAATTGCACAAATGTTAGATGGTTGGAGAATAAACTTAAAAGATGCTTTTTTGTGGTTGGTGAGTGTGTTGGTGGTGCTTAGGAAAGCTGAATTCCAGCTCATCCTTTATTTTTTCTCTTCTCTTTCTGACTGATTTACACTCATGGTTTTTCAGCCAGTGCTTACTCAGATATATGGTTGCAGAAATAAGGCCATTGTCAGTTCATTAATTAAGTGGCCCACAGAACGCAAGTTTAATTGAAAGATAAAGAGTGTTAAAATTATAATTATGATGAATGGATTGTCATAGATTACTCTGGAGACTACTGCCTGGTGTCAATGTCTTGAAATTAAAAGGTTGAATTCCCCTTCTGTCATGCAGCTTCTGCTGACTTGCTTTTATGAGGTGAGGACTCATCTATTAAGTCAAGGCCTTTCAAGCTTATGGTTAATGAGAAAATATATCCTTTTTCTTCAAATAAACCTCCTCAAGTAAGCACACCATCCTGAAGTGAGGCCAGGAAGTTAGTCTCTTTCCATCCTTCCATGTTTAATATTAGATACCAGAAAATGCACTTAAAGATGAACGTGTATAAGAATAGAATTTTCCATATCTGTGTGAAGATGGGCAGCCTGGTAGGTTGTGGTGATTTACAGGGTGGAAAAAGGAAACATTGCCTGAGGAATCTCTGAATCTATACAATGTTTGCCTGACCAGGATGTCTCTATAGAGTGTAAGTAGGCACAAGAACTGAATCAATCTGTACTTTGCCGGTATATCTTCCACTTTGAGAATACACATGGAGGGCCCAAAACAAGAGAAGTTTCTTTCCACTAAACTGATTGAGAACAACCCACTAACTTAAGGACTGTTAACTGAAATACTAGCAGCTCAGGCACTTGAATTATTCAAGTTCACCCTTAGCTCACTTGCCAGCACTGACATTGTTGTATACTAGCCTGGGCCTTGCTAGAGTTACTTAATCTCTTGCATTCAAGTTTTGTTATCTGGGGAGAATAAGGCTGTCATGATGAATAAATGATATAACATGTAAAATTCCTAACAATATCCCTAACCTATAATAAGTGCTGAAGAAACGATAGCTTAAGAAGAGGATGCGGTGGGTAGGAGAGAAAAGAGGTAACACTAAGAACTTAGAGTTAAAAATTGACCATAAAGAAACTTTGAATTTTATGCAATTTATGAGACTTGTAACTTAGAATTAGGACACAGAAATTAGACGACTCGTGTTCGTTTGTAAGAAATGATGCTTTCCTTTGCTGTACTACTGAAACTAACACAACATTGTAAATCAATATAATCTGATAAATTTTTTTTTAAAAAGAAGGAAAACAAGAAGGCAAGAAAAAAAGAAATGATACTTCAATTTTTTAAAAACCACTAACAGGAAGAAATTTATTTTAATTTGCTCTCTTTTTAAAGGAACTGCTGCTCTGTATCGTGAGTTGAATTAGTACTGAGGGGGATTAATGTAGCTAGAAATGTTTCACTCTGAATAAAGTACATTGAGTGGTAAATGCCTGAAAGTGTATAAACATTTTGAGAGTAGGGACTTTAACTTGCTTCCTTCACTGTCATCTCCCTAGCACATAGGGAGTGCTCATGTGAAGGTTTGTGTGTGTGGTGTTCATGAACACATGCTAAGAAAGAAAAGGGCACTCCCTTCTGTCTGAGGATATTTCTATGGCACTGTGTGTCCTGACCACTCTTTAAAATTCCAAGAAAAAAAATACAGAGTGGGGAAAGTCATTTTGGTTATTGGGAAAGTAAGAATTTTGGCAGGCTGTGTTTGTGGAACAAAATGGTCTGAAAATTGTTGAATATGGTTTATGATTGGCAACTGATCTACTAATTCTGTCTCAGTGATTCAAAGCAAACTCAGTTCTTCTTATAGACTCCTTTGAATTCAGACATGGTGAGGCATGAATTAAATTTTCCTCTAATATTTATCCTTCACTGCCTTCAGCTTCTGACAATACTCTGTGTTACACATGATGTTCTGTTTCTCACCTTTTTTAATGCAAAATCATATTTTTGAATTCTTTCCATGTTGTTATATAAAGATCTAGCCAACTTATTTTGCCTTTTACACAATATTCCATCATGTGTTTTTACTATATTTGATTCATCCATTTTCCTATAGATGGAAACCTGGGTTGTTTCCAATTCTTGGCCACAAAACCAGCTTTCGTCAGAATCTCTTATATTCTGATGTCTATAGTATATTTTCAAGAGCAAATTACGAACCTTGCATCATTTCCCAAATCCATTTGGCCATGCTTTGTTTCTGGGGAGCTTGTGGAAATACTGTTCCATGGAATATAGTTTGAGAAACTCTAGATTAGAGAAGTAACATATGAGTTAAACATGCATTTTTACTTTGAGAATGAACTTTGTTCATGGGACAAAAATAATGTCCCATGAACAAATGATAAATCTGAATGCGTGAATTATTTAGGAACAATAGTATTACTTCATATATGTGCAATAAAATATAGCAGACAATAATGCCACTTCTGTGTAGAATATAGTACGATATAATTTCAGATATAGGCAAATATAGTATGGTATAATTTCAGATATAGGCAAAAACAACAGCTACAAAGCAAAAAGAACATCGGGCATGTTCTATATTGAGCAAATTCTAACAGTCTCACTCAGAAAAATAAATAATTCTAATTAATTATACCTTTTAAAAAATGTTTTTGGTATTAAAGTTAAAGTTTAGGGAAAGTGAACCATTCACATATTGTTACAACAAAGATTTATTGAATATCCTCGATTTGTCAGAAACTCTGCTAAGTCCTGAGGCTATAAAAATAAACAAGGGGGCTTCCCTGGTGGCGCAGTGGTTGAGAGTCTGCCTGCCGATGCAGGGGACACGGGTTCGTGCCCAGGTCTGGGAAGATCCCACATGCTGCAGAGCGGCTGGGCCTGTGAGCCATGGACGCTGTGCCTTCGCGTCCGGAGCCTGTGCTCAGCAACGGGAGAGGCCACAGCAGTGAAGAGCCCCGCGTAATGCAAAAATAAATAAATAAATAAACAAAGGTAACAAAATTGTCTTAAAGGATCATGCTGTTTATTTGGAGATGAGTACATAATTCAATTATTATGAAAAAAATGCAGTAAGTGCATTGATAGACCTTGAACAAGGTATTATAGATCATTAACAAGGCAGTGCTTTAAAAATAAGTCAGGCAGATAGGATAGGGAAGAGTATTCCTGGTAAAGGAAATAGTATGTGAAGGAGATAGAAAATAAGAGAGATGAGAAAATGGAAAGGCGGAGATAGAAACAGGAAGAAGTAATCTGTGTCAGATGCAATAGACATACTAAGAAGAAGGTATTAGAGAGGAAGAGTTACCTGTAAGTCAACAGTGCCTCTAAGCACATAAACTAATATTTCTTCCTGTGTGGCACTTTGGTGCTGGGTTTTGAGTGCTTATTAGTGATGAAAATTCCTGATATGCCTGAAATGTGAATTCTGAAAGATCTATGAGGTCAAGTGCAACAACCATGCCTAAGTTATCTCCATATCTACAGCAATTAACATAGGGTCTGGTGTGTGTAGATGCACAATAAATGTTGTATGTATGGATGGATAGTTAGAGAGATGATATGTTTGTATTAATTGTTACTGTTGAAAAATTTGATGATTTTCCATTTTCAGTGAGAAGAAAGCAGTGGTGCAGAAATTAAAGAGTTTTGGAATCAAGGAGGATTATTTTTAGCTGTGTGACCATGAGCAAGTTATTCATCCATGCTAAGCTTCAGTATTCTCATCTGAAAAATAGGAAAGAGATGAAGTAATTCATATAAAATACTAAGTTCAGGGCAGAGCAAAGTGGCTCCTGCTCACAATGGTAGTTGCTATTTTTCAATGAGAAATAAAGCTAATTCATTGTGAAAGGGCCATGTTTTAGATGGTTTGGATTTTAAAAGTTAAAACCTGTTTAAATTTGATGTGCTTAAAAGTAGGAAGCTCTGAAAAGTTTTGTGAGCTTGAGGAAAATATAATTTTTTAAAGACTGAGGAAGGACAAATTAGAAGGGGAAAGACTGTAATCAGGAGAGGAAAAAAAACCCCAACAATCTATTTCAGTCATCCACTATGAAACAGATGTCTGGATTCAAAACCCAGCTATACCATTGACAAAGTGTCTGACTTTTGAAATTTTATTTACTTCTCTAGGCTTCAGTGATTTTTTTAAAAAGATTTTATATTCATAGAACAGTTTTAGGTTCATAGCAAAATTGAAGGGAAGGTGCAGAGATTTCCCATGTACCCTCTGCCCCTACGGATAAATGGTCTCCACCATTATCTACATCCCCCTTCAGGGTGGTACATCAGCTACAATTGATGAAACTATATTGACACATCATTATCACCCAAAGTCCATAGTTTACATTATGGTTCACTTTGGGTGTTGTATGTTTATACGTTTGGACAAATGTTTAATTACATGTATCTTCATCAAATATCATACAGAGCATTTTCACAGCCGTGAAAATCTTCTGTGCTCTATTCATCCCTCCACACCCCCAACACCTGTGGCAACCTTTCATCTTTTTACTGTCCCCATAATTTTTTTTTGTCCACATAATTTTTTCTTGTCCCCATAATTTTTTTTTCAAGAATGCCATATGGTTAAAATCATACAGTAGTAGCCTGTTTCAGATTGGCTTCTTTCACTTACTAATATGCATTTAAGGTCTCTCCGTGTTTTTTCCTGGCTTGATAGTTTGTTTCTTTTTAGCGCTAGATAATATTCCATTGTCTGCATGTGCTACAGTTTATTTATCCCTTCACCTACTGGAGGGCATCTCAATTGCTTCCAAGTTTTAGCAGTTATGAGTGAAACTGCTATAAACGTCACGTGCAGGTTTTTTGTGCAGATGTAGTTCTCAGCTTTCTTTGGAGTGGCATTACTTTGGAATGAAATACCATGGAGTGAGATTGCAGAATTGTATTGTAAGAGTGTTTAGTTTTGTTTAGTGAGATTTTAGTATTGTGTTACAGAGTTTCATTACGATTAATGAGATAATTAATATAAATTGCTTGGCAGAGTGCCTGGCATATTGTAAGGGCTCAGTCAATGATAACTACCTTTACTGTTACTAGTATCTAGGAAAAGTTGATTTAAAAAATGCTCAGTTCATGTGATAGCCTGTATGGAGGAGTAGGTACCGGAGAGAGAGATGTCAGTGAAAAACTGTAAAAACATTTGATGATTAACTCCAAACGAGGCATCTGCACCTGTTGCAGTCCTAGATATGCAGGATGTTCTTGTCTAACACTTGTTGCTCTGAATGGAAGGAGTACCCCATTTCCTAGTTCTCCACATTCCCTTTGGACTAATGAAGAAGAATCCTAAACGGTAATTATAAGTAATGATTATATAATTCTCCAGTTAAAAGAAAAAGGATTGCTAAATGCACTCCAAATCTGAACCATATAAACCTGATGGACATAGCCTCATCCACCAGAGAGCAGACAGCAGAGGCAAGAAGAAAGAACTACGATCCTGCAGCCTGTGGAACAAAAGCCTGTGAAACAAAAACCACATTCACAGAAAGATAGACAAGATGAAAAGGCAGAGGGCTATGTACCAGATTAAGGAACAAGATAAAACCCCAGAAAAACAAATAAATGAAGTGGAGATAGGAAACCTTCCAGAAAAAGAATTCAGAATAATGATAGTGAAGATGATCCAGGGCCTCAGAAAAAGAATGGAGGCAAAGATCGAGAAGATGCAAGAAATGTTTAACAAAGACCTAGAAATATTAAAGAACAAACAAACAGAGACAAACAATACAATAAATGAAATGAAAAATACACTAGAAGGAATCAATAGCAGAATAACTGAGGCAGAAGAAAGGATAAGTGACCTGGAAAACAGAATGCTGGAATTCACTGCCATGGAACAGAACAAAGAAAAAAGAATGAAAAGAAATGAAGACAGCCTAAGACCTCTGGAACAACATTAAATGCAACGACATTGACATAATAGGGGTCCCAGAAGGAGAAGAGAGAGAGAAAGTACCTGAGAAAATATTTGAAGAGATTATAGTCAAAAACTTCCCTGACATGGGAAAGGAAATAGCCACCCAAGTCCAGGAAGTGCAGAGAGTCCCAGGCAGGATAAACCCAAGGAGAAACACGCTGAGACACATAGTAATCAAATTGGCAAAAATTAAAGACAAAGACAAATTATTGAAAGCAACAAGGGAAAAACAACAAGTAACATACAAGGGAACTCCCATAAGGTTAACAGCTGATTTCTCAGCAGAAACTCTACAAGCAAGAAGAGAGTGACATGATATATTTAAAGTGATGAAAGGGAAGAACCTACAACCAAGGTTACTCTACCTGGCAAGGATCTGATTCAGATTCGACAGAGAAATCAAAAGCTTTACAGACAAGCAAAAGTGAAGAGAATTCAGCACCACCAAACCAGCTCTACAACAAATGATAAAGGAACTTTACTAAGTGGGAAACACAAGAGAAGAAAAGGACCTACCAAAACAAACCCAAAACAATTAAGTAAATGGTAATAGGGACATACATATCGATAAACATGAATGGATTAAATGCTCCAACCAAAAGACACAGGCTTGCTGAATGGATACAAAAACAAGACCCATCTATATTCTGTCTACAAGAGACGCACTTCACCTAGGGACATATACAGACTGAAAGTGAGGGGATGGAAAAAGATATTCCATGCAAATTGGAAATCAAGAGAAAGCTGGAGTAGCAACACTCATATCAGATAAAATAGACTTTAAAATAAAGAGTGTTACAAGAGACAAGGAAGGACACTACATAATGATCAAGGGAGCAATCCAAGAAGAAGATATAGCAATTATGAAAATATATGCACCCAACATAGCAGCCCCTCAATACATAAGGCAACTGCTAATAGCTATAAAAGAGGAAATTGACAGTAACACAATAATAGTAGGAGACTTTAACACCTCACTTACAGCAATGGACAGATCATCCAAAGGGAACATTAATAAGGAAGCACAAGCTTTAAATGACACAGTAGACCAGATAGATTTAATTGATACTTATAGGACATTCCATCCAAAAACAGCAGATTACACTTTCTTCTCAAGTGCACACGGAACATTCTCCAGGATAGATCACACCTTGGGTCACAAATCAAGCCTGAATAAATTTAAGAAAATTGAAATCATATCAAGCATCTTTTCTGACCACAACACTATGAGACTAGAAATCAATTACAGGGAAAAACCGTAAAAAACACAAACACAAGGAGGCTAAACAATACGTTACTAAATAACCAAGAGATCACTGAAGAAATCAAAGAGGAAATCAAAAAATACCACAGACAAATTACAATGAAAACATGATGATTCAAAACCTATGGGATGCAGCAAAAGCAGTTCTAAGAGGGAAGTTTGTAGCTAGCTATACATGCCTACCTCAATAAACAAGAAAAATCTCAAATAAACAATCTAATGTTACACCTAAAGGAACTAGAGAAAGAAGAACAAACAAAACCCAAAGTTAGTAGAACAAAAGAAATCATAAATATCGGAGCAGAAATAAATGAAATACAAACGAAGAAAACATTAGCAAAGATCAATAAATCTAAAAGCTGGTTCTAGAGAAGATAAACAAAATTGATAAACCATTAGCCAGACTCATCAAGAAAAACAGGGAAAGGACTCAATACAATTAGAAATGAAAAAGGAGAAGTTACAACAGACACTGCAGAAATACAAAGCATTCTAAGACACTACTACAAGCAACTCTATGCCAATAAAATGGACAACCTGGAAGAAATGGACAAATTCTTAGAAAGGTATAACCTTCCAAGACTGAACCAGGAAGAAATAGAAAATATGCACAGACCAATCACAAGTAATGAAATTGAAACTGATTAAAAATCTTCCAACAAAGAAAAGTCCAGGACCAGATGGCTTCACAGGTGAATTCTATCAAACACTTAGAAAAGAGCTAACACCCATCCTTCTCAAACTCTTCCAAAAAGTTGCAGAGGTAGGAACATTCCCAAACTCATTCTATGAGGCCACCATCACCCTGATACCCAACCCAGACAAAGATACTACAAAAAAAGAAAATTACAGACCATTATCACTGATGAATATAGATGCAAATATCCTCAACAAAATCCTAGCAAACAGAATCCAACAGCACATTAAAAGGCTCATACACCATGATCAAGTGGGATTTATCCCAGGGATGCAAAGATTCTTCAATATATGCAAATCAATCAATGTGATACACCATATTAACAAATTGAAAGATAAAAACCATATGATCATCTCAATAGATGCAGAAAAACCTTTTGACAAAATTCAACACCGATTTATGATAAAAAAAACTCTCCAGAAAGTGGGCATAGAGGGAACCTACCTCAACATAATAAAGGCCATATACGACAAACCCACAGCAAACATCATTCTCAATGGTGAAAAACTAAGCATTTCCTCTAAGATTAAGAGCAACACAAGGATATCCACTCTCACCACTATTATTTAACATAGCTTTGGAAGTCCTAGCCATGGCAATCAGAGAAGAAAAAGAAATAAAAGGGATACAAATTGGAAATGAAGAAGTAAAACTGTCCCTGTTTGCAGATGACATAAGAGTATACATAGAGAATCCTAAAGATGCCACCATGAAACTAATAAAGCTAATCAATGAATTTGGTAAAGTTGCAGGATACAAAATTAATGCACAGAAATCTCTTGCATTCCTATACACTAATGATGAAAAACTTGAAAGAAAAATTAAGGAAACATTCCCATTTACCATTGCAAGAAAAAGAATAAAATACCTAGGAATAAACCTACCTAGGGAGACAAAAGACCTGTATGCAGAAAGCTATAAGACACTGATGAAAGAAATTATAGGTGATACCAACAGATGGAGAGATATGCCATGTTCTTGGATTGGAAGAATCAATATTGTGAAAATGACTATACTACCCAAAACAATCTACAGATTCAATGCGATCCCTATCAAATTACCAATGGCATTTTTTACAGAACTAGAACAAGAAAGCTTAAAATTTGTATGGAGACACAAAAGCCCCCTGAATAGCCAAAGCAGTCTTGAGGGAAAAAAACGGAGCTGGAGGAATCACACTCCCTGACTTCTGACTCTACTACAAAGTTACAGTAATCAAGACAATAGAGTACTGGCACAAAAACAGAAATATAGATCAATGGAACAGGATAGAAAGCCCAGAGATAAACTCACACACCTATGGTCAACTAATCTATGAGAAAGGAGGCAAGGATATACAATGGAGAAAAGACAGTCTCTTCAATAAGTGGTGCTGGGAAAACTGGACAGCTACATGTAAAAGAATGAAATTAGAACAATCCCTAACACCATACACGTAAATAAACTCAAAATGGATTAGAGACCTAAATCTAAGACCAGACACTATAAAACTCTTAGCGGAAAATATAGGCAGAGCACTCTTTGACATAAATCATAGCAAGATCTTTTTTGATCCACCTCCTAGAGTAATGGAAATAAAAACAAAAATAAACAAATGGGACCTAATGAAACTTCAAAGCTTTTGCACAGCAAAGGAAACCATAAACAAGACAAAAAGACAGCCTTCAGAATGGGAGAAACTATTTACAAATGAATCAACGGAGAAAGGATTAATCTCCAAAATATATAAACAGCTCATGCATCTCAATATTTAACAAACAACCCAATCCAAAAATGGGCAGAAGACCTAAATAGACATTTCTCCAAAGAATACATACCGATGGCCAAGAAGCACATGAAAAGCTGCTCAGCATCACTAATTATTAGAGAAATGCAAATCAAAACTACAATGAGGTATCGCCTCTCACCAGCTAGAATGGGCATCATCAGAAAATCTACAAAGAGTAAATGCTGGAGAGGGTATGGAGTAAAGGGAACCCTCTTGCACTGTTGGTGGGAATGTAAATTGATACAGCCACTATGGAGAACAGTATGGAGGTTCCTTAAAAAACTAAAAATAGGGGCTTCCCTGGTGGCGCTGTGGTTGAGAGTCTGCCTGCCGATGCAGGGACACGGGTTCGAGCCCTGGTCTGGGAAGATCCCACATGCCGCGGAGCGACTAAGCCCGTGAGCCACAACTACTGAGCCTGCGCTCCGCAACAAGAGAGGCCGCGATAGAAGCCCGCGCACCGCGATGAAGGGTGGCCCCCGCTTGCCACAACTAGAGAAAGCCCTCGCACAGAAACGAAGACCCAACACAGCCATAAAAAAAAAAAAAAAACTAAAAATAGAATTACCATATGACCCAGCAATCCCACTACTGGGCATATACCCAGAGAAAACCATAGTTCAAAAAGACACAGGCACCCCCAGTGTTCATTGCAGCACTGTTTACAATAGCCAGGACATGGAAGCAACCTAAATGCCCATCGACAGACGAATGGATAAAGAAGATGTGGTACATATATACAATGGAATATTACTCAGCCATAAAAAGGAACAAAGTTGGGTTATTTGTAGAGACATGCATGGACCTAGAGACTGTCATACAGAGTGAAGTAAGTCAGAAAGAGAAAAACAAATATCATATATTAATGCATATATGTGGAATCTAGAAAAATATTACAGATGAACCAGTTTGCAAGGCAGAAATAGAGACACAGAGGTTGAGAACAAATGTATGGACACCAAGAGGGGAAGGTGGCTGGCGGGAGCAGGGGCTTTGGTGGTGGGATGATTTGGGAGATTGGGATTGACATATATACACTAATATGTATGAAATTGATAACTAATAAGAACCTGTTGTATAAAAAAAAAAAAAAAAACCTGATTAACAGGTCAAAATGGTATAGTGCAGAAGCACTGGACACACAGTCTGGAGAACTGTGTTCACAGCATAATTCACTCTCTATGGGTTGTGAGCTTCATGAACTTCAACTTATATCTTGATAATTCAGTTTCCTCAGCCATAAAATGGGAGTGAGACTCCCTCACTATTTATTTAGAGAGCAAGATGAAATAATGAATGTGAAGATAGTGCCTGAAATTTGCTAGAAAGTTAATAAATGTAAGACTAATCTTAATACATGGAGTCACTAAATAGTTTGCTCAGAATCAGTGCCATGATAGTGAATTAAAAATGCAAAGTCTCTGTCACCAATAACATCTTGACTAATTTCTGTCGTTGGTTATGAACACATGATTGTTTCAGTGCACTTACAGATTTATATTTTCTTTTTTCACTAAGCATAAAAGCATTTTTCTCTATTATAGAAAGTTTTGATGACAAATACATAGCAGAAAGCTAAAAACAAAATTCACTGATAATTTTACCACCTGGAAATATGTAATGTTAATATTCTGAAATATTTCCTTCTGATCTTTTTTTTTCTTTCTGTAGATACCAAGCTAAATCTCTAGAAAGATAAACCAGATACATGTTTTGTTTAAAAATGGTATGATGTTAAATGTACAGATTTGATTAATATTTTGCCTTATAATATTCATGAGTATAGGATTAATTTTAAATATATATGTTAATAATATACAATGCAGAATCTTTGTTACTTTCTTCTTTTCTCCATCAAAACTATGCCATTTATATGAAGAAAAATTTTTTATGGAAGTGTTTATTGTTTTCTACTTGTTGCTTATTTCCATCCTCCACTTAAATAATATACTCAGAGAATATCAACATTGAAGCAGGCACCAATCAGAGGAGAAAACATTTATCTGTAATGCCAGCCAAATGTAACAATGAACTCTTTCATCTTGATTCTACACTAAGTCTACTCTGAGGTCTTTGAAGTACCCACTTGGTTTGAAGCCACTCAGAGAAACTTAGCACAATAAGTGGTTTGAAGCAAACAAAAATATAAACCCTAAACCTTTCCCAGCTTTGCATAATCATCATATTCATTTACTTTTTGCTAAATTTGCCTTTGTGGAGATTAGGTTAACCAAACCTGTCTCCTCATTTTGCTTTTCTTTTTGATCTTCTGACAGTGCTTTCCCAGCCTGGTGCCAAATTTTCCGAAATATTTACATGCATTTGACAAGCATCAATTTTATTACTGAGAATCACTGTAAAGAATTTAATGTTAATATGGATCTATTACTATTTACTATTTTTCAAAATTATTTAAAAATATTTGTTTGTAAGTTGGAATAACTGAATAGTTGAATTAAGTGTCTTACCCTTCTTTTTAAGCAAACTTTATTGTGTCTAAATGCATAAATTAATAAGAGAATCTTAGATAATGTTATCAAGTCTTAGATACGTTTATTATTTTGTAAGATACAAGTGCATTCTCTTTCTTCCGCCTATTAAATAAGTAAACTTCTTAATCTCTAAATAGTTTATTTAAGAATTTTTTTTTTTTGATTGTTGGTGGTGGTTGTTGGTTTTTTCTTATGATGTAGTATGCTCAGTCTAAACATTGCTATCTGGAACGAGAGTATGAGATGTTTGGAGTTGTTCACAAAATTAGCCAAATTTAAATTATTCTATATTATCAATATGCTATCATACTAATGTTAAATTCAATATGATGTATCTGATACATTTTGAAATATATTTTATGCACTCATCTGAGCAGTGTATTATAATATGTATTTGTTAAATACCGTGTACTAGCATTTTTTTAAAGTTGGAACCAAGTTAATTTAATAACAGCAATGTACATATAAATAACAGCAATGTATAGTAATCTAGGCCATGTTTTCTATTCTCTACACTCAAAAGTTTATATTTTGATTTTTTTTTCTTCCTGCTGGAATACATTTTTTTAATCTGGAATATGTCTTCAAAATTTTTTATTCCTCTTTCAGGAATTTGCTGCACTGACAAAAGAATTAAATGCCTGCAGAGAACAACTTCTAGAAAAGGAAGAAGAAATTTCTGAACTTAAAGCTGAAAGAAACAATACAAGAGTAAGTATAAAACTGCCTTTGCTTGGAATTAATTCCATGTATAGCTCAGTGCCTTATCTCTAGTATACTCATAGAAATATAAGCCTTTAAAAACTTGAGCAAGACTTTAAGCAGACGCCAACTCATGGTCTGTTACTTAAATTAAAGAAGAATTTACTGTACTACAAAAGTCAAAACAGGAAGACAGGAAACCTAAATTACAGTCTCGGCTACTAAATCATTATGTTGCCTTAAAAAAAGTTAGTATTTCTTCTGGTCTTTGCTTTATTCGACTTTAAAAAGAAGAGTTGTATTTCAATAGTGAGTTTCAAACTGTTGCATTGGAATAGGTGGGCAATGATACTTCAGAAGCTGGTGGTGGGTGATGGGGGAGGGCAATGGGTTTGAGAGGGGAGCATGAGTTTTGACTTTGGGGTGCTATGAGGGCATGACCTAACATTCATCCTCACCTCACCCCAGAAAAATAACAATTTTTTAAAAGGTGTTTAAAAACATAAAACCACTGGAACAGGACTCTCCTAATTAAAAGAGGCATACCTTTTCTGTTTTAGAGGATCATTAAGGAGACTTCCAGTTCTGATATTGTGATTTTATGAACCTGATGGAATTTACAGTATTCTGTTCTTGGAAACCCATGTATTTGTTTAATCTCATAACATGCCATGTAACATTAAAGTTTAAAATTTCATCAAAGATGCTATATTTTCTAGTTCAGAAGAAAAATTCACTAAATTTCATAAAATATATAAATCGCCATATTACCCATAAATAAGAGAAGTTCCTCTAGTAAAAGAATGTAGAGAAAAACCACTTTGGTGTGATTATAGTTCAATCTCAATGTGAAGTAGGTGAAAATATTTTAAGTGTTAGAGCTATGGCAGATTCATGCTGAGAAGGTAAGTTACAGTTAACTGTATATTCATTGCATGCTTGGTCTTAGAGAGTAATATAAAAATGACAGCTCCACAAACAGTCAGCTTGTGCCCCTGGAATGAGCTTGTGACCATGGAATGAGAGATACCATTGCATGCATAATAGTTATATGATCAAACTCAGTTTCTTATTTTTCAGGGTCTTACTTTATGGTAAAGAGAATTCACAGGTTATGTACGTAAGGAATTGGTTTTCATTGAGACTTTGATGAGCCAGTCACATGGACTGCCTCTTATAGAACATAACAAGAGCAATTTAGATCGTGTTATCAGGTGTCAGATTATTTTTTTCTGTTTCTTTCTCCCTCTATATATTTTTCCCACCCTTGATTTTTAAATCATACAAATTTAAAATGTATTTTCCATACAAATTTAAAATGTATTTCTGCCATGAGATTTATTCTACCCTATTTCACTATTTTCTATTTTAATGCTTTAGGCAACATTCCCAAGTGTAACTCAATATAGCCAAATGTAAAAGCAGGAACAGGAAGCTAAAAATGGAGGGAAATGCAAACTTCCCAGTAGACTTCCAACTAATCTTATTTAAAATGCACAAGAAACTCTTTTATTAGCCATGTATGTATTTCTCCTTTATACAGCCCTTTAACCCTTTCTACAGCCCTATGAGGGAAATATTATAATTATCCCCTTTTTACAGATGAGGCAGCTGAGCTCAGAAAAGGGCAAATCGCTTACCAGAAATCACACAGTTAGTAAATAGCAGGGAAGGGATTTGAAAGCTAAGACAAACTAACTCCAGAGCCTGTGCCCTTAGCCATGAGGAAGAAACTCAAAGATTTACTACAGTTTAGGGGAAACATTGCCTAAGAGTTGACCACTGTAGTATGGAGTGCGTTATGCCTTCTTGATTGTGACTAATTCCAGAGACTGGGAGGTTTGGCAACAGCATCCTCACAGCTTTCATCACATTACACCCCATGAAGCTTGGAACTACCTGTCGTTATTGCATCTGCAAAGGAATTTGGGGTAACAAAGAAAGCAAGGCAAGCTGTACTTGAAATACCCATTCAGGAATCAAAGTGAGAGAAGTACAAATATTAAGTTCCAATAGGGTAATAGAAAATGAAGCCATTGATTTTTAAACGTGAACCATAACTACTTTGAAAACATGAATCAAGCTGGAAAACATTTTTCTACCTTTCCTAAAGCAATGATGTGGAGGATTTTTGTTGTTCATTATGTCAAGGAAAATAGATTTATGAAACCTTCCTTGTGCAAAATATTGATTATATAATAACTTCTTAAGTTACATAACCACCTCTCACCCTCCCCCACCACCCCAAAAATACCCAGGGCTGAAAATCAGGCCACTTTCTTTCTTCCTCCATAATGCCCTATTAAATTGAGAACATCCAAATAAAATCATCCTAATGTTATTCATGATTATACAAAAATAAAAACTTCATAAATTGTAGTGGGTATTTACAGAAACATTCAACCAAGCTTTATTGTTTAATGTTTCCATACTACCAAAAATGTAGAAAAAATGATGAAACAAATTTTATTATTCCTAAAACTTCTCTGACCATACCTAGGCAAGTTATACTTACAGAAAACAGCATTCCTGCCATTATTTCAACATCCTCAAATTGACTACTAAAACTTATGTTTTGGCAGAATTACCTGAATTAATTAAAAAGTAAAGGAAAACTAGAAATATTAATATAATTATTTCTTAATATCAGAGTAGACAAGTTTTGTTGTTGTTTTGTTGTTTCAACTGTTTTTGTGCCTGAAGATCTCAAAGGATGGTTTATATTATTAACAGTGTTTCAGAATGCAACTATTGTATGACTTTGAAAGAGAAGTTAGGGTTTCAAGAGCTAGTCTTAATGTCAGTTATGAATCATTACACTGTAATTTCATCTCATAGGTTATAAACTAAAAAAAAGACAGTTATCTTTAGTTCAAATGAAAGACTGAATTTGAAACATTCCTTACTATGCCTTTTTGTTTTGATCCAAAATAATTATGTTAAATAAATGTTCAAATACAATCAGACACCTGCCATTAATAAAGAAAAGCTTCCCGTTCTTGACAAACCTGTTTATACAAGTTAACAGATTCCCTCCAAACTTATTTCCTCGATGAGTAGAACATACAATCCAGTTGAGAAAGGAAGACCCTAGTAGTTGAAAGCAGGTGAAGATATGTGCGTGCGTGTATGGATTCATGTATATATATTTTTGAAAGTGCTACAACAAGATATGACTGATACAAGAGTGAATAAGATAGGACATATACCCTCCCAACAGCTATTTCAATGTGGGACTCAAACACATACATAAGAAGACACATAGGTTATCTAAACCATACTTGAGAGTAAAGGATGCTGAGTGGACTGATCATGAAAGCAATCAATTTGAAGGTTTTCATTTTCAGATGTTAGTATTGTGTTATGTGACCATATTACAGAGGCCAAATTAATTTACAGGGCAGAATGCATTTCTACTTGAAAGCCGTGTGTGTTTGAAAATAATTGCACACAAGGTTATGTTGAATTCATATCTAATGGAAAGATTTATAGTTTTAGAAATTTAGCTTAAAAATTCCCAGTGAGGCAGTATGTGTACATGCATATACAATATTATGTTTGTGTGTATACATATATAGGCTGTGGTCATTTAAAGTGAATTCCAACATAGATGAATGGCCACTCACATGGTCCCTGCAGTCCTTTGAGTGTACCAAAGAGAGTGCTTTCTGCAAGATTTATGAAACATTCGATTAAAGTTTGGCTCCCAGCGAAGGTGTACAAAGTAGTAGACTGTTAGTGTCATCTTAGGTAAGTTCCTTTTTATTTTTATTTTCACTTGAAGTTTAAAGCTATAGAAACATGCTAGATTAGGACATTTTTGGCCACATTCTCCAATATACATAATGTACATTCATTATTAGTTCAATTCAACAAGTACTAAGCATATATTATATAGAATATTTTCCTAGGCATCGAGGAGTATTCAGAATAAATTTTTAAGCCCTTAAGGAGTCTGTTTTATATGAATAAAAACACAATTGGTTTTATTGTTATATGGATGAGAGTTCCTAATTGCACAAAACAACACAGTTTGCTATTTTAATCAAGAAGGCATTAATTAAAGCATATAAGAAATCTCTAAACTGAACTTCCAGGCACAATTTCTAGGACCATGTTTCTTAGCTTTGTAAGTTTATTTTATACCCCAAGTCCCAGAAACATGCAGCATCTGCTAATACCTGTGCCAGCAAAATCGATGCCCCATGCCCAGAATGTTTCCTCATCTGAATCCCCTCAGAATCTGTCCTGTGCAGGGAGCTCTGGCTGGCCGGCTCTTAAGCCACATGTCTGCCACCTGGTGGTAAACATGCCTGAGAAGTGTTCCTTGAATCCTACTGTGGGAAGATGGCATTCAGAACGTGGAGACCTAGCAAACATGGAGGGTATATTCAAAAGATTTGGGGCAACCTGAAATGGCAGTCTGCACTACCACCCAGATTTTATCATACCCTTTTTTCATATTAAAATTCTAAATAGCAGCAATACTGATATGTCTCTACCCAACAATACAAATAGACTTCTTAAACAAAAATAAAATCACCCTTTATCAAAAAAGAAGGTTCATAACCTCTAGTTAACTGCATCCAGCTTCATCCAGCTTCATGGGGTTCTTCAGTGTGTACAGTCTTACTCTCTTTAAATCACAATCTTATCTTAATATTCTGTAACCTATGGACTACTTTAAATGTTCATCAGAATCAACATAACCAATATAAAATAGAGTAAAAGGGTAAAAATATAACAAGAAAATGGGAAAATAATATATACTATGTGTATGATACAATAAAAATAGAAAGATCCTATTTTCTCCAACTGGTTACAAAGTCCTATTGGCAAATATAAATTCCAATTCTAAACCTTGATTCCTGGACCTGGGTCTATACCCATATATATCGGGTCTGAAACTGAGAGAAACTGAACCTTACTTCCATCACTAATTCTGAGTGTATACTAATTCCAGGATGATAGCATCCCAACCTATCAATGTGTTACCTCTCAATTTAAATTAAAATAGAGTCTTCCTTGGGTCACTTAACCTTTCTTTAGGATCATCTGCTTCTGAACAATGTGATAGCATGGTAAAAACAGGGCTGGGAGCATCAGTCAATTGCATTAGCCCTTTCACTGTAAGATGAGTTTTTTTGGGCAGAAGTAATATTGTGTATGATAACAGGATTTTAAGCAAAAATCTAATAAGATGGTGTTGCTGGTAGAGGCAGAGCCATTAGATAAGGCAAATCCATATCCAGAAAAAGTTTTTATTATAGTAGCAAAAGACAGCTGCCTCCCTGATGGAAGGGGTTTGATGTAATCTGCTTGATTCAAGATGAGTAGTTTGTTTCTAGGTATATTGCACCATGTCAGGACTTCAAGGTTGATGGCTACAGCAAGTAAATTGGCTATTCAGCTGGGGTGGTAACCCTATCAACCTGAATGATGAGAGGCCCATTTTGTCTCAATGAATAACTTCTATCCCAGAAACCATGGTCACTATTTTATGCCCATTGAGCAAATGCTGTGGTGGCCAAAGAAATAAGTCAATACCCAGAGGATGAATCATTTTGTCTACCAGATTATTGAACGCGTTTATACCAGTGGGTACCAAAGATATAGTCGTAGTTTAGAGCTAATAGCCAAAACAGTTTTGTATTCTATTTTCCTTAGCTGTTACCATGCTACATGGGCACAGGTCCCTTTAGGGAAGATTTTCTGATTATCTATTGCTTTATAATAAACTACCCCCAAATTTAATGGCACAAACAATATTTTACTATACACACAGTTCTATGGGTCAGGGATTCAGAAAAGACACAGTGGTGACAGCCCTTCTTTTCTCCATAAGGTTTGGGCTCTCAGCTGGGATGACTTGATGGCTAGTGACTGGTAGATGATTTATTTTTATCAGAAAAAGCAAAAAGCACTGATATATACTGTTTGTTAATTTCTGTGGTGTTAATACTCCCATGGTGGCTGTTTTCAAACTTCCAACATGTCACTAAATGCAGAGTTGGGAAAAGATGCACAGTAGTGAACCATTATATAGTATTTTCTACTATGAAATACCATTGAAGTAAACAACCCTATAGGCATGAGTAATAGTATAATATAGTAAGATAATTAGGAAGTGATATATTTTGAGCATTCACTATCTTTTAAAAACATTTTATTAAATCAAAGCTTACATAATGTAAGCTTCAACAATAACTGTGCTTAACTACCAGCTCACAAGATTTCTGAAAATTATCCTCTCTCACAAGATAGTATGGACCAGCTTTAGCATATGATTTTCAGGTGGTGACTCAAATATCTGGAGGCTGAAAGATCTACTTGTGAGATAACTCCTTTGCTCTTGTGTCTAGCACCTGGGCTGGAGTGACTGAAGGACAGACAGATTTAACTGGGACTTTATATCTGAGAACCTCCATATGACCTCTGTGGCACAGTGGTCTCAGAGTAGTGAGTTTTTGTGTGGTGGCTCTGGGACCTAAGAACAAGTACTCCAGTGAACTAGATGGAAACTGCATTGCCTCTTAGGACCTAGACTCAAAAGTCACAAATTGTCACTGTCACCATACAACACAGGTTGATCAAAAGAGTCACAGGCCCAACCAGATTCAAGAGGGGGGAACATAGGCTATGTTTTGCCAGGCACCTACTTAATGATTGAGTCATACATGGTTGTCAAGACAAATAAGATGACACTTATCAGTGAAGCAGGGCGACCCATTGGAATTTGGTGGATAAAGTAAATCAGATTCATCTGAAACTTTCTAAATTTCCTTTCTCTAATTCTTGGTGGTACCTTTTTATTTTCATAGTAGTGCCAACATTTCCAAATAAGACACCTGGCAAGGCTCTGGATTCATCATACATTGTAGTTCAATGACCTCTCCTAGATCAGGCTCTTTATCTTTTTTCCGTTATGTCTTGGGACCTCAATAAGAGGCTGTTATGAGCAGCCATAGCAACTGTTGAGTTCTCTGAGCCTTGATCTAAAATTTAAAACCTTATGCTTGTCATTTTCTTTCTTTAAACTCTTCAATGCAACTCAAAGCACCCAGCTCACCTCATTGTCCTTATATTCTTCCTGCCCTTCAGAATGGTCTTTTGTACATATGACTCAGTCCATCAAAGCCTTACTGTCAGAGACAGCCCATTTCAGGATAACTCAGGTGGTCACTTCAGCAGCTATCCATGAACCACGGGAGACAATGCCCCTTTTTTGACGTTAATCTACTTATTACTTTGTCAAATCTGTCTGGGTCAGATATCCCATATTCCCATTTGTCTGAAGAGTTGTTACTTATAGCCATAGCTGTTAAAAACTACTGTTTTAATCAGGGTTCATTTATTCATTCAACCAAAAATTTATAAGCATCTACTATGCCAATCTTCTAGGCACTGAGAGATACAGCAATGGACAAAATAGGAAAAAAGTAAATAAAAACACTTCATTTCCTCATGGGCCTTACATTATGTTTTGGGAGACAGACTTAAACAAGATAAGTGTATAAAGTAAATAGTGAATTAGATATAGACAAATGCCAAGGGGGAAAAACAAACTGGAAAGGAGATATTTCGTACAGAGGGTGACTAGGGAAAGCCTTGTTGAAGGGTGAGATTTGACGAAAACCACGAAAGAGACAGTGGAATGAGATGGGCATGCATATGTCTGAAAGAGAGTGTTTTAGGCAGAAAAAAACAGCAAGCACAAAGGCCCTGATGTAATAGCATGGATGTCTGATAATGTTAAAACAACAAAACAAAACAACGCTACAAGGAAACCAAATCAGCTAGACTGGAGTGAGCAAGAAGAATAGGAGATGAGTTCAGAGAATTGAGATCCCTTTGGTACTTTTAAGGACTTTGGCTTTTACTTGAGCCAGATGAGAAGACCGTGAGGATTTGAGCAGAGGTATGAATGACCTGGCTTCCATTTTAACTTAAATAGTGTTTTGAGAATAACCTGATGGAAGGATGAAAGCAGGAGGACCAGTTAAGAAGCTACTATAATAATTTGTGGGAGATAATGGGTATTGGGCCCAGGTGGCAAGTGGGTGCAGTGGCAAGTGGTTAGATTCTGGAAGTTGTAGGAACATGGAAAAGATTGATTTTAAAGACTGAACTATAAATTTTAAGATGGGTAAGAGAAAGTGAAGGCAAGAGTATGGTGAGAAGTAGTAATAAATTCCTACGATAAAGAGATTGAAGGTGCAAGTATTTTTAGAGTTTGAGCATTTAAATAACTGAACTAAACTAATGATTTGTGAGTTGTATAATAAAAACTGAAATTAGTCGCATTTATTGATAACAGTAGAATCTATCATGAAACCATAATTGTGAGTTACTGAAATAGGGGGGAAATTGAGACCATTGGAGTACACAAAGTCTAGAAATTTAGATGCCAATATCCTGGAGAAATCAGCATATTTAACTCATATATTTAAATGAGTTTTAACTCATATATTTAAATGAGTTATCACTCACATATTTAAATGAGTTATCACTCATATATTTAAATGAGTTATCACTCATATATTTAAATGAGTTATAAAAATCACCAAGAATTACAACCGGGGTAACACTGGAAAAATGACAATAATCTAGTTGCTAAGACATTCAAGGAACAATGACCAGGGTATGGCAGATGACTGTTACAATGAAAGGTAGCAGTCAGTATGACCTGATGTACTGTCATAGCATTCTTACTTGCATATAACAGAATTCACTCTCTAGCTAGTTTAAGTAGACGACAGTGATTTTTAACAGTAATTAAGAAATTCTTACCCAAAACAATCTGTAGCCTAACCTTTCAGGAAAAAATTTTAGAACTTCACTGCAAAGCTGGTAAACAGATTTTTTCTCCTTTTCTGTGCAAAATCATGATTCCACCTCCCATTGAGCAAACTAGATACCTTCACCAACTTATTTATATGGCTTATAACTTATTTATACCACTCATTTCTTGCATGTGTGTAATTAATAGAACCTCTGTGGCACCAAACACTGAGAATTGTAGTTTTTTGCACTCTATGTTGAGAAGGTGGGATTAACATTGTGAGAAATTTGCCAAATGTAAAGAGTGTGATTGAAAGATTTAGATAATCTCCAATAACAGATGTTCTTTATAGCTTCAATATAATACTCATATTGTGTTTCTTGCCTAGAGGGTACAGATTATATCTTATACAATTTTGTATCCTACCTACTCCCATGCAATATTAGAAGCTCAAATAGTTATTAAATTACTGTATAGATGAAGACATCTCTAATTTACAGAGAAACCAGTTTTCTTGTATTATGTCTTGTTTCTTTGTAAGTATATCATCTACCTAAAACATACATACATATATATATATATATATATATATATATATATATATATATATATATATATATATATATATATATACTGTGTTAATTAGCTTAAGCTTTTAGGAAATAATGCCAATTAACCATGGCTGCAGATTTAGCTTTGATATAGGCCAGAATGTACACTGGGAAATTTACCTAATTTATCATTTTTTTCTATTCATTCAATAAATATTTTTACATATGCATAAATGCCAGGAACTGAGCCAATACTCAAATACAGAAAAGATCAAGACAGACATGGTGCCTATCCTCATGGAACTTATATTTCAATGAGGAAATAGAATGAAATTTAGTAAAACTATTTTTAAGAAATTACACACATTATATGAAGAAATGAAGCAAGAGAATGAAATAGAGAGTTATGAAGACTTGGAAGAGAGAGACCTACAAATGCTTTACCTAGAGTAGTGGGCAAATGCTTTATTGAGAGGGTGATATTTAAACTGAGACTTAAAGGTGAGAAAGAGCTGACCAACTAAGGAGCCAAAGGACAGTATTTCAGGCAGAGGGTACAGCATGTGCAAAGGCTTGGAAGACTGAGGAACTGAAAGTAGGCTGGCATGGTTAGAGCAGAGTTTGCCAGAGAAAGACTAACAGCAGATAAAGTTGGAGAAATAGGCAAATCTCTATAACCTATGTGAAACAGCTTGGATTTAACCAATGCACACATGTATCTATAGAAATCAAGAGAGTAGAATACCATGAATATAATCAGAGATTGGTAAATAAAAGAAAAGCTCTTTGAAAATATTAATTGTATCATCTTCATATTGAAGAACTTTTAATATTACTTTGATGCTTACATATGACTCTGGCCGACTGATCTATATACCTTTAAGATCTCAGATATGTCTGGGGTTTTTTCTGTTAATAACAGGCAAAATTTTCTGACACATTGAACCATAATTAGTGACAGTGAATATAGCAAAATTAACCCATAAAGAACTAAGAAATGTGATACTAACATGTGACACTGAAATTAACAGTAGCATTGTTAAAAACAAAAATTTTCTTTACAGTATAAGCTTTAGGAAAAATCTTGAAAGAAAATAGTTTTTCTTTACTTCTTTCCACCTCAGTATCTTATATCTGCTTTTTACTTTATTGTTTCAGTAACTCCTGCTTATTTTGCCTAGACATCATTTGTTAGCCTATGCTTTTCACTAGCCTTCTGAAAATCTCTCCTCCTTACTAGTCATATATTATTCTTCACTAGTAAAATTTTAATAACTGATAACAGTTTTTTATTTTCTTTTCATATATCTTTGCTTTTAGTTGCAGAACTGACTTATAAAATAAAATGAAGGTGAAACTCCAATTCACAGAACATTTAAAAGCAAAATTTATCTGGGAAGAGTTAGAGCATAGAGTCTGGAACCAGAATGAAACATTGTTCACTGGACTTTCCCCTAGTCTCTATCATGGTACCAGACACTGACTGGTGAATGTAGGTTCCAGAGTAGACAGTTTAAAAATTATGTCCTTTAACCTCTTTTCTCAAAATGACTATTGCTGGTCTCAGTTACTATATTCCAGTTGGCTGCATATATTTTTCTATTATGTAATCTAAGAATTTAATTGTGAATAAAATCATTAGTGTTACCACTATAATTGCTATAACAACCTATGATTATAACTATAATCACATTTAAAGCAACATGGTGATTATACTCATTTCCTTCAATTTAAAAAATTTAAATGATCAGATATAAGTGAAATTAATTTTGACTTTCAGTTCTATTCTCTAACAAAATCATCATGCTTTGTTCAATGTTCTTCAGTCATTATCCTATTGGAACATATTATGGTGTGTTCTAGTTCTCCTCAATTTAAACTGAAATTATTAAATCTTCTAAAAGAATGCATATAATTCACATTATATTTTAAATTCAGTAAATTGTTACTTGATAGAAATGCAATTTACTTTTAATATACTTTATGAACCCTGGTTTATGAACTCAGATTTGTGCTTCATTGATGCTATCTGTAGTATAATCTGAGGTTATCATTAGATACTATATAAATCTGACATCTAAAATGGAAATCATCTGTATGTATTAGTGACTTGTATCCATAAGATAATTACATTTTCTGTTAAACCCAATAGCTGTTACTGGAGCATTTGGAGTGCCTTGTGTCACGACATGAAAGGTCACTAAGAATGACGGTGGTGAAGCGACAAGCCCAGTCCCCCTCGGGAGTGTCCAGCGAAGTTGAGGTTCTCAAGGCGCTGAAATCTTTATTTGAGCACCACAAGGCCTTGGATGAAAAGGTATAGTATTGTGAAAGGATTGTTACAATTTTATGTCAATTATACTTCAATAAAGCTGAATTTTTTTTTTTTAAAAACTACTGGAAAAAAAGGTATAGTATTGACAAAAGATTTCAGGCTTAACTGTGCTTTTGTCATCAGCATCAAGCTCCTTGTCTTCATCCATGACTCTTACTGGCTGCTGAAGTCAGTCAGTTCAGAGGAACACGTCTGAACTAAAGGAAAAATCACTAAAAAAAAAAAAAAACGCACCCTGACTATTACATGTATACTGGTATTATTCATTATTCATTCATTATTCATTATTCATCATTCATTATATTATTCATAACCATTTTCTTTTTTTAATACATCTGAATCTATGGTTTATCAAGACTTCTATTACGGCACATGAGAGTCCTAGTCCAGATGGCCGTTTGAAATTTAATATTGTCATTTAACCTTTCTGTTTCTCCCTCTCTCTCTCTCATTCTCTCCCCACCCCACAGTCTCTATCCTCCTTACCCCCTCTGAAGTGCGTGGCTATAGATGCCAACATAGGAGACTATTAACTGACAATAAAACATATCTTGAAGTGTAAATTGGAAATACTTTAACCTTTAGAGATTCATATTAGAATCATACAATTTTATTTTGGGGGTTTCTAATATCTTATTTCTGAACACACATTTTTAAGAGTTTCTGCGGGTAACAGCATGAGGTATTAGTAGAAAAATCTGCTTTAGGTCTTTTTTAAAGTAACTGTAAGTTTCTCAGCTGTTACTCAAATAAGCTCTATGGACATTAATAAGCCAATATGATGATAATATTCTTTGGATATTAGTAAGGCTTATGACATCATTTCAATTCTGTAAAATTTCAAAGAATGAATTTTTTTAAATTAATGAGGCTTTAGGATTTTGTACAGTGGGAATTGGGGCACTTCATTGTAAAGTATCTGACAAGTTCTGAGCATTAAAATCCAAACTAAGGATTATTACTCAGTTATATATAGGTTTTGAGCATACAGACACTTTTTGCTCTATTTAATATTTATATACATATATATTTTTATCATCAGTCTTTCAGATGTTCTTAGAGCAGGGGATTTATGTGGAGTGTGTGCATAGCATATCTATAATTCTGTCTTCTAGATTATTAAGAAGAAATTGTATCTTATTTTTAATTTTAGTATGAGAGGCAACTAGTTTATGAATAATTTTGAGTAAAACAGAAATGGATATTATATAAAAATCCCTGATGAATATAATATCAACTAATATCAAATGTCAAATAATAATTTAATATATTTAATGTTTACTTTCATATTATATTTCATTTCTTATTACAAAACTGCATTATTAAGAATTTGCAAGACTTTACATTTATAGAATATCTATTATGTGTCAGACTCCTTGGCATATATTTAGCACACAAAGATAAATAAGACATTTTCTTTACAAATGAGGAGTTCATAGTTCTGGAGTTCACATGTCAATAAGAGGAGTGGTAAGAAGAGATATATACGATGTGATATGGAGTCTCAGGAAAAGTTGTGACTAATTTTTCCTGAAGAAGTGATGAGAAAGTCAAGAATGTCTTCACAGAGGGGGTGAAATTTGGTCTGGGTATTAGACTGTGTAAGGATTTTTTAAGCAGACAAGTAAACATACTGTAAGCAATATGATCAATATGTGAACTAACCCAGAGCTTTGAAAAGAACATGGCCTGCTCAGAGAAAACTTAACAGTTTTGAGTGACTTGAATGAGGGACTTGAGAATGAGTGATTTGAGATGTTCCCTAGATGTGCTCCCACATCACTTAGGTGAGGGATGCTTTTATGAAAAAATGAATAGAAGGCAATAAACAGCATTTAGGACAAATAACGTAATGAGTGTGAGTACATTTAAGAAGAAAATGGTTGTAGTACAATTTAGGATCTAAAAGTAATTTAGTATATAGATGTTCAGTGAACTTAGCATGACTAAATGAAGTATTTCATACTGTGACCCTAGGAATTGTAATAGGGTTTAGTAACTCACCAAATGTGCCCTGGACATTGGTGAGTTCGGGGCAACAGAACTGATTATCGACTAAGTAATACCTAACAGCCTGAAGGAAAAATATTATGATCTTGGGCTTTGGAGTTAGACAGACTTGGACAAGTACCTTAATTTCTCTTAGTCTGTTTTCTCTTCTTTTGAATGAAGAGAATAATAATACCTACCTAATAGCATTGTCTGACATGCAAAGCTCCTAGCCAGTACTTAGCATATGGCAAATGCTCAGTAAATGTTAATGAATGTTATTGTTAATGATAAATTTCAGCATTTGACAAAAATTTCAAACTAAGTGAAGATATTGGTATCACAGTTGATTCACATGCTTATTTAAATTAACATTCATTTAGTTCTTAAGGGGTTAATATGTGCCTAAGCACCTTCATAAACAATTCCCCTAAGAATAGCTCACAGCTTCTTGTGTAGATCAGGAGAGGTAAGGAGACAGACATATGAACAAGTAATTACAATATTCTATTTTAAGTGCTATGGATATTATGTTAAAACATATGTGGAGGGCTTCCCTGGTGGCGCAGTGGTTGAGAGTCCGCCTGCCGATGCAGGGGACGCGGGTTCGTGCCCCGTTCCGGGAGGATCCCATATGCTGCGGAGTGGCTGGGCCCGTGAGCGATGGCCGCTGGGCCTGCGGGTCCGGAGCCTGTGCTCCGCAACGGGAGAGGCCACAACAGTGAGAGGTCCACGTACCGCAAGAAAAAAAAATATATATATATACATATATATATATATATATATATATATATATATATAAAACATATGTGGAATATCAGAAGAAGATGCAATTAATCATATCGAGGGCAAGAAACTACCAACTTTACCACAGAAGGTTTAGAACACAGGAAGAGATAAATAAAATACAAAAGATTGAGCATAGCTGTGGACAGTTACAATGACTGGCAGTCTTCATTATTGATGTCCTTATTTACATATCCACTGAGTTGTAGGGTAGAATTTACACAATTATCTAAGACCAGCAGTGATTTTGACATAAGTCTCCAACATGTTTATCAATTCTGTGGGCTGGAGGAAATGAGAAGTATACATGTGTTTTTCAATCACTCAGATATCACTGAGTATTTTTTAAAAAGATATACTGGGTATGCATGGGAAATGTAACCAAAACACATGTTACATATACTCCACATATATTCCTGTGATCTAATATCACAGTGCCCACTCTGGATTTAAATGTCTGGTCTAAGATTCCCTCACGATGCTTTCTGTTGCAGGATTGATAATTCCAAAATAAACCCCTGCCATACCTTAATTTAAGTTTGAAATGTATGCTTTTCCACCCAAGTCCTTCTTTATCCTGCAACATACTCATCATTCTTAGGGACTTATTTTAATCCTCAGGGATAACATTTCTCTTGAAACATCTTTTTTTGAGGAAAATTTTTTTCTCTTTATTTTTTCATACCACTATGAAGAAAATAAGTGTAACAGATGAAATTAGAAATCAAAAATTCTAGATGTACATAAATAGATTTAGGAGGTTATACTATAGCTCTATAAATAAGCAATCAATATATCTTAAAGACTATGTGGACAATAGATTAATTGAATGTAATTAAATAGCAAAAAACTAGAAAAAGTAAAGTATATAGCCAAGACCATCAACTGTGTACTTATATTTAGGAAAAAATTAAAACTATAGTTTTTTCTTGTCTAGATAACTTCAAAAGAACACCAAATTCAACAAGAAAAATAAGGATATTATGGCATTCTGCTAGTGCTGTGCTCAGAGCAGTGCAAAAAGCTGCAAGCCTTGTCAGAAATACTATTTTTTCTTATTACCAGTGGAGTTCCAGTTATATAGACAAGATAAAACGTTAGATTCCTTTATACTCTAGAAAGGTTACTCCTTTGGATCCTCCCTTTGTTTTTTCTTTACCAAGTTTAGCAGAGATTAGTGCAAGAGGAAGCAAATATGTTTCATTCATTTGAGTCTTACCCAAGAAATAAATACAGAGAGAATACTTCATTCTCATACAAATGTGAATAAAGCATTCATATCATAAATGTATTAATATTTGTAACATCAATTTTTACATTTATAACATGAATTCAAAATATATTCAGCAATTGTTTTTATTTTCTTGTGAAGAGAGTTTTAGGTTCATTACTTTGTATATAATATAATTTCAAGTTGCAAATGCTGTTATAAATGTATTGAGGGGTGATTTTTCATATTGTTTGAAAAGCTTGATAATTTTTACTGCTCGAAGGCTCAATATAATAAGAATATACATGCTTAACTTGTGGTAAATTTGAAACAGTTTGGAACAGTTTCTGTGATTTTCAGTTTAACAAAGAAAGGAAGACATTTAACCCGCAGTGTAGCCTGGTTTCAACTGCTCCTTATGTGGCTTGCATGACTCTTTTAGGAACATCCCAATGCATCAGTATGTCTTTAAATATAGTGCCTTAACCTCTTTATTGCAGTCTAAATGTGATCTGATTATGTTGCATACGTTGAGATTAATTTATATTTAGACTGTTTCATATTGCTGTTCTCATCAACTAGGATTCTTAGATTTTTATCAGAATACCCATATTTTATACCTGCTATTTTAGGAAGTGGACATAAAACTTTACAATCATCCCTATTAAATAACAAGGACATCTACTAAGATATTTGTTGATATCTGTATTCCACATATCAGCAGTCCTCCTCATTTTCATGCCTTTGGGATGTTTGCTTTGTTTGCATCTATCCAAGCACTCATGAAAAAAGTATTTCCCAAGTCAAATCATTAAAGATTTCCTTCTAAGAAGCTCTTGTTCAGTTATGAATCAGCATTAGTTTTATGCATTTTTATGAACAATTGGATATTTGTCTAACAGCACTGGTACCTGGCAGCCCATCTGGCATACTTAAATATCATGAAGGATCCTCTGTGATTATCTTTGATATGAAATGTCCATTTATATATGTATTACTAATTTTCAGAGAATTTGAACCTAAGTAAAATTAATATTAAAATTCCAGTCAAGCATTAATTCTTTCTTATTCAAGATGTATTTCAGGAGTTAAGTGCACCCAGTCACCTGAATATATTTCAGTCATCATTATACATTACTAAAATAATTGAGATTTTTAAAAATTTCTAATTAGATTCTAGATTCATAGGATATCACTTGTTTTTTGTTTGTTTGCTAACTAGAAAATAATTTTGTAACTTCAACTTTAAAATTACTATGTATCTAGGTTTTTAGATATTTTGTGTATTTAACTTATATTCCCAGTTAAATCTTGCTAAAAAAAGAAAAAGACCATTAATTAAAATATACCATTAATAAATTACTAAAATGAATGTTCATTTAAATAATTTATTTCTATAATTAAAATGCACACTGTTATATTCCCATGGTAAATCAATGTTAATTCATAAATAATCTAAAACTCACCATGAATTCCATATTGAATTGAAGCTATAAACTTTGGTGTTTTTTTTTAAGGAAAATTAAATTGCTGTAGTCATTTATTTTAGTTTAACCAAATTTCTTTCTCTGAACTTTTCTACTTTTGACAAATTTAATATGGAGCATATCTATAGATCTGAACATATAATAACTAAAACAATCTTAGAAGTTCTAAGAAAGCAAGGATCAAAGAAACACTTCTCTGAGTTTCATTTGTGTATGAAACATTTGGAAATCATTACTTTCAAACTAAATGTGCAGTCTTTGGTTCTATAAAATATAATGGTTTAACCTTTGGTATCTGAAAAGTATTTAGGAATTCCAGAGTAGATATATACTTTCCAATCCCTCAATAACAATGTAGACCTCAAACTAATACAAAATTAATTTCATGAGCAATGGACAACATTTTTCAGCTTCTAAGAATCCTTTGCTTTTAGACAAATTATTTTGTACTAAATGTCAAAGGAAAACACAGTTATTATTTTAAAGAAGTAGAAAGTTTTTTGCCTATATCTTATGCTTAATCATTGACTGTTTTTCAGATGAATTCATAATAAACTTTTGAACTTTGCCTCCACTTACTATGAATCAGAATTCAGAACAAGAGGGGTTGCTCTTCAACCCCATTGTAAACTCTGTCACGAAACACTAGAAGGACTTGCTTACAAGAAAATCCCTTAATACAGTCATACTATGAGGTGACAATGTAGTCATAGTATTCCTGAGCACTTAAGGCTATATATACTTTAATACTTTTTCAAATGTGACTGTCTCTGATAATGTTAATGGATTCAGCACAGTTTAATATGTATGGGATGTACATTACTGCACATATTTTGGTTTTTCTTCTAGGTAAGGGAGCGACTGAGGGTTTCTTTAGAAAGAGTCTCTGCACTGGAAGAAGAACTAGCTGCTGCTAATCAGGAGGTAACATACCAAACTTTCTCCTCTTTTGAGGTGCAATATCGCTAACCTTATATCCCTTGTGTTTCACGTCACTTTTATTAAAACTGTCACAAAAAATAAATTACATTTGGTATATGCCACTGAACAAGACCTGTTAAAACTAGTTGCCAGAGTCATGCTTTCTGATTTCTGGTGATTCAGATCTGTCACTAAGAGATGAAAGGAGAATTATCATGAGCTAGTGATATGAGAGCTAGTGAGGTGGGGATTTAGAAAGACTGCAGTCAGAACGCCGGGCCTTTTGAGAAGTAAAACACAGCTCCAAAACTGGAAAACATGTCAAATATCTGTTAAATTTAGAAAATGTTACAAATGAAGCATTGTTCCCATGTTTAGTGGCATCATTGAATCCACTCTTTTGCTCTCATTCATAACTCTAAGAAAGTATTTTATAATCATCCATGGGATTTAAAGAGTTGTTTTTTCCTTAGAATATTTTACTTCTTTGGTTATTTGTCTACAAATGAACTTGGGTCATTAGATAAGATATAGATAGGTGAATAGGTGATAGATAAATAGATCTCAAATTAAATGTATATAGGGCACTAAAATAGCCCCATCTCTCTCTCTCTGTCTCTCTGCCTCTGTCTCTCTCTCCCTCTCTCAGATAATTTACAAGGCTACCTTTTTCAGGAGTTTATTCCAGGAATGCAAATGGAGGTATTATTGTTACTAAAACTATTTAGTAATAACTTCCTACTTTTAAATAATTAAGGAAGTGGGAGGCCAGTGTCATTAATTATAAGTCTTACCAAGAGATTCTTAACAAAGTAATATTTACATTTACATTTCACACATAAACAAATACACATTTTCAACCATGCTAAAAATCTTGTTGTTACAAACTCCCTAGTTTTTTAAAATAAGCTAGGCCAATTAAATGAGCTTCTATAGGCTTTTGTTTGTCCTAGGTTCAACAATTTAAACTTCAGCAATGAATTTCCCATTCTCACAGATGGTTTTGGAGTTATCACCCTTTAACACTTTTCTTTATATAATCTCTCCCATGAAGACTTCACCCATTTCTCATCCATCCAAGGTTTCAATGATGACTCTGGTGAAAAAGAAACCAAATCTATAGCTCAAAGCCCATGCTCTTTTCTGAGCTCCACAAAAGATTGTAAACATTGGTTTGGCATCTCCACAGGACTTTGCTTTGCTAATGTTTGTATAAATTGTTCTCTGACACACGTGTTCAGCAGGGGTTAATCAAGGATTAAAAACCAGCTTAGGGTTTGATAATGAAGACATGCACTAAAGGGACTGTAACCACTTATAGGGACCAATTTTTCTAGTTTACACAAAGGCACCATATGTGCTAATGGGCCTAGATCTCCACTTAATTTTTCCTTGTGTCCCCTTAGGTTCTCTATGGTACATTAATGCAGTGAAATAATCAGTCTTCTTAAAAAGAATATGAGATAACTATATGTTCTGTTCTGAAAAGATCCAAAATGTTCTACTATACACAAAGGAAGAAGCTGCAGAGAATGCTCCCAATTTTGCACAATTACAAGTAATAATAATACATTATTATAGGACTAGGAAAAATAAATTTTGGATATAAATACCAAACTCTTATTATTAGTTGTCTTTGGTATTTGCAAATATGTACTATATATTTCTGTAGTGTTTGATTTTTTAATAAATTTTCATTATGCTTATAAAGAAATGAAATAATAAAGATATTTTAGAGTCAGATGCCATTTTCCATATTAGATTATTCTATTGATAAGTTAATAATAACGATAGCTAACATTTACCAAGTGCTTTAAATCTCTTGGCTCTAGTCTAAGTGCACATATATCAGCAAAATGATACTGGAAGTTAAGTACTACTATTGTTTTACAAGTGAGCCCAGAGAGGTTATTTCTCTTAATGTACCACTGTTCTCTCCTACTTGAAAATGTGGTTATCTTTGAATTTATCTTAGCTCTATGTATTCAGATGATTCCAATCCATGCATTTAACTATGTCCACAGTCTACCCTACATCCATTTACTCTCAGCTTTTTCTATATACATTAAAACTACTGTAGTTCAGATCTTCATTATTCTCAACTGGGATATTACAGTATGTTTTCTGCTATATAATTCTTCAGGGTTAAAACAGCTAAGCAAAGCTCCAATCATATTGATTATTTTTCATAATATTTTCAGACATGTAATATAATGTAACATATGCCATATTAATATACTACTAACATAATAATATAATTTACATATTTATATATGTTAAAATATAATGGTATCTACTACTAGACCTGTAATATACTATTGAGCACCTCTTCAGTGGTCCTAACCTAAAAATCATCCTTAATTCCTATTACCCCTACTACTCTGAGTCATTCTAAGTTCTTGTTAAGTTATAGTATTCACTGTTTTTGAAAGCAGCCAACATTCTTCCTGACTCTAAATCTTACTTATGCTAATGTCTCTCTTGGAATGTCTCCACAACCCCAATTCACCCACTGAAATCATACTTTCCCATTTAAACTCAAGTTCAGACATCACCTTTTCAATGAAATCTTTTATGATTTCTTGCCAACAGTCATTGCTTCTTAGTTTAAATTGCTTAATCTCATTGCTTCAGCATTTATTATGACTGTTCAACAAGTATTAGAGTTAATTATATACCTGTCTAAGCCTAGTTCCCTGAGAAAGAGGGCTATGTCTTGCTCATTTGTGCTTATTTCACTCAGTACAGTGATATAAACCTTGTGATCAATATATATTTGTCAGATTGCATTGTATAGAGTTCATTCTACCTGGTGTTTTCACATTATTCCTTGGCTATCCCCTTAATAGATAGTTTGAACAACCTGAGGCATGCTCAATAAACAGCAATACACTGATCATATTATTAAATTAAGTTGTTTGTTATTTCAAAATATAATTATCGAGTAACTACTGTGTGCAGAAAATTCTGTGAGTTCCTGACAGGAAGAAATAGAAAAAAATAAAATAATTAATAAAGCATTATGCAAATGTTTATATAATTTGCACTCCAGTGATGGAGACCAACATATAAACATATAAGTAAGATGTAATTTAGTTCAGAACTAAATTAACATAAAATAGAGACCCAAACAAAGTGCAAAAGAGCAGAGAGAAAGGTATTCATTCTAAACCAAAGTATCAAAGAAGGCTTCACCCTTGAAGGAAAACAATGATTTGGCTTCAAAACTGTGGAGAAACATTTCAAGCTGAGCAAACAGTATGATTAAGGAAACCTAAAATTGCTTGTTTTAGGGATAATGGATGATATTGTATTGGTAAGAATTAGGGTATGAAAAGATATAGGAGTGTAGAGAGTTGATAGGATGCAGATCCTAGAGAACTCTGAATGCAAAGCTCAGAATTTGGAATTTATACTTTATGAAATGAGAAAGCGCTGAAGGTGTAGTTTTGTTTTTGTTTTGTAGTGTTTTGTTTTTTGGTTTTGGTTTTGGTTTTGGTTTTGGTAAAGTGAAATCCACTGAAAGTATGTTCTTTTTTTTTTCTTTTTGTGAACTGTGGGTTTGGGTGGAGTAGAGCCGGAAAGTTGGCAATCTGATATGGCTAGCTGACATAGTCATCTGATATGTGATTTTGATAATGATGCATCAATTAAACAGACATTTATTGAGCATTTTCTGTTTGCCAGTCATTGCATTAAGTACTGGGTATAAATATATTGATAAACTAAGATATTAATAAAGCAACAATTCTCTCAAGTCTGTTATGGAAGATAAACATGGTAAAAAGTAACTATAATAAGGAGTTATTATTTAAAGGATACAGAATTTCAGTTTGGGAAGATGTGAAAATTTCTGAAGTTGAATGGCAGTGATGGTTGCATAACAATGTGAACGTACTTATTGCCTCTTAGCTGTACACTTAAAATGGTTAAAATGGTAAATTTTTTATTACATACCTTTTATCACAATAAAAAGTAATTACAATGCAATAAGACTAAAGTGAAAATGAAAGTACAAGCTTTAGTAGTATTACAAAGGAGAGTAATTAATTGTATGGGCATGAATGAGGAAAAGCAGATGGTGTTACAAAAATCTTCCTAGAAAATTCCTGCAATTTGCAAGAACATGGATGAGGATGAACTTTGAGGGCATTAGACTAAGTGAAATAAGTTAGACAAAGAAAGACAAATACTGTATGATCTTATTTATATACAGATTCTAAAAATGTCAAACACAAAGAAACAGAGTAGATTGGTTGCCAGAGGCTGGGGTGTGGGGGAAATGGGGAGATGTTTGTCAAAGAATATAAACTTTCTGTTATAAAATGAATAAAATTAGGGGATCTGATGTACAGTATGTGCACTATAGTTAACAACACTGTATAGTATACTTGAAATTTACTAAGACAGTAGGTCATGAATGTTCTCACCACACACACACACAAATAGTAACCATGGGGATGGGGATGAATTGGGAGATTGGGATTGACATATATACACTAATATGTATAAAGTAGATAACTAATAAGAACGTGCTGTATAAAAAAATTAAATTAAATTAAAAAAAAACTAATGGTAACTATGTGAGGTAATAGGTATGTTAGTTAACCTTATAGTGGTAATCATTTCATAATATATACATATATCAAATATTCACATTGTATACTTTAAACTTACACATATTATTTGTCAATTATACCTCAATAAAGCTGGAAAAAATTTTTTAAATCTTCCTAGAGCAAAAAATTTACCTAGAATTTGAAGGGTGACTACAGAGAGCTTGTTAGCTGGAGGTGGAGGAAGAAAAGGGAAGCAGGCAGTGGTAGAGATGGGGATGAGGCTGCAGAGAAAGGCAAATCTGAGTTAGGGATGCCTAGAGCCTGGGCTTCGTCCTATAGACAATGATGGGTCAGTGAAGCGTTTTTAAAAGGGAAGAAATATAACCAGATTTTTAAGTTTGCAGACCAGTGTATAAAATTTAAAGATGAAAAAATATATATCCTAATCAAGGTACTGTGTTTATAGTTCAGATTTGTAAAAATCACTACTGTTTCTTGAAAGAAAGGGCTAGTGTTGCAAAATACAGAACTTGCACAGAGAACTTGAACTTGAACAGTCTGGCATTTCTTATGTTCTTTTAGTAGTGGGAAATATAGATATAAATGAAAGAATCAAAACAATATTGTAAATAAATATATATACATAATGAAAATTTGCTGTCATTTTATGCCTCTTTGAATAGCCCTGCAAGGGCAGATTGTATTGTTAACACTGAATACATTTTCCAGGCTATTGTCCTAAAAAAGTGAGTCCAGATTATTTAGACAGAGAAAATACAATCAAGTCTTTATTTCTTGCAGAATGTTTTTGTTACTGCTTAAAATTAGAAAACTACAAAAAATGTACAGTAAAAGGAAATAAAGAGGAATAAATAGATTACCTTCTAACAATGTGTTCTCCTTTAGCAGAAGCCCATATGCTTTTTTAATTATTTAATTAAACCAGACAAAATGAATTATTCAGAAGCTACAGTAAATATTCAATTGACAGACTAATTTTCAGTGAATACACAGCTGTACATATTTTAAAAGCTTTTCTGCATGATTGTATTATATATAAAAAAGAACTGGCACATTTAATTGTAGACTGAACTATATTTTTATGTTGCTTTCATTCTTTGTTTTTTTTTTATTCCAACCACTGAATTTACCAACTTTCAATTTGAATTTTCTTAAGGAAATTAGCATTTCATGTTACCTCATCTACAACCAGCCTTATTCCTGAAGTCTAATTTCCTAAGGAAAAATTAAAGAACTTTATGGGCAAACCAGGTATCATTCATATTCAGAAGAATATTGGATCAAGATGGTGAGGGGAGCTAGAGGCAGCAGATTCACATTTTGGGGGTTTATAGGACCACGGAATACAGCCATTGTTTTAAATACATTATGCATTTAATCATCACAACAGTCTTTTGAGTTGAGTTAAGAACCAGTACTCTGTTGAATCCATGGAAATGAATGGAAATATGGAAAAGGTAAATAGATACAGGCAAAGGTGGAACCTACCCCCAAAAGCAAATAAAAGGCAGGGAAGGAGCAACGAGAGATGTTATGTGAGACTCAAGTGAGTCAAGAGTCCCTGAAGCAAAGAAATGATAGAAAGAGGGAGAGAGAGAGAGAGTGAGGGAGAGAAAGAGTTTTAAGTGTAGGGATTGGATGTGGTCGACAGTATTAAATGTTGCATGAAGGCATGTAGGAATATGTCTACTATGAGGTGATTAGATTTACAATTAGGTCACTGAAAATGTTTGCAAAGACAGTTTTAGTAAACTATAGTGGAAGGAAAATAGCTGTGATGAAAAGAATTTGAGTCAATTAGAAGTCTAAAAATGGGAGACAGTGAGGAATACTCATTTGAGAAGTTTGGCAATGAAGGAGAGAGGAGGCTAAAAGCTAAATAATTAGGCAATATTGAAAGACGGCCTGTTGAAAATGCTTACAGCCAATGCAAAGGAAGAAGAGACAAAGGAGAAGGGATTATTGATGGACAACACGGAAGAGGATAAGCGTGATTTGGAGATCAATGGCAAGTAGCGGAACTCCTTCCTCTGAGAAATGCAGGAAGGAGAACAGAATGTGTAGTAGAGAGATGAATGAAGATTTTGATTTGGAGAGGAAAGAAGACATAGCAATTTTATCAGAGAGGCTTGCCAAGGAAATGGGTTATCTGCTAAGGGAAGTGGAAACAGTTACTTTAATGAGTTTAAGGAGACTAAGAATACGACAATGTAGAATATGGCAAAGAGTCAATAAGACTAAGCAAGGATATTTTAGGGTGGGATGGTAGACCCAGAGGAAGTTCTCATTACATTACCCTGGCAAATTAAATAAAGCCAGTTTCCACAGAACTTATGAACTGAAGCAACATGGATTCACCATGGTATTTCCTTATCTAATCTATGAAGTTCTGTTATTCATCATAATTTGAAAGGAAGAGATACAAATATGAAACTAATGTTGTCTCAGATGACTTTGGTCCAGAGGTAAAATGTTTCCCTAAACTTGACAGGGGTAAAAATCAGGAAGCTTCTGAAATCCATTAGCAGCTCTATATTTAAATAGTTAGAAAGATATTTGATAAAGATGATCCAGAAAAACATATGGAAAGTGGAAAAGTTGTTGAGCAGTAATTATTAGAAAAATTTGCCTTGGGGGAGCTGATAGCAATACTCACCTAAATTTATAGGATCACTTATTTGCAGAATTAATGAAATGACCAAGTAATTTTTTTCTTCAAATTAAAACTGCCATATCTGTCAGTGGAAAATTCCAGATGTAGAAAAAGACACCACTGAAAAAATTAAGTTAAATTATTTCAGAACCCTAAAATTGATAATTATTTATCTTGATAGACCCTTTGCCAGTTACTCATTTTTTTGATTCTCTTAATTCTGTTTCTTTCCTGTTCTATGAGATAAAAGCAGATTTAATACTTTATGTCTCTCACTGCCTTTAAAAAATGATTAATCTTACAGCAGCTTTCTAATTTCCTGCATGTTTATGTATACCACACATCCTAATTCAGCTGATTAATTTAGTTTCCTCATTAGTAACTGTATGAAACTGTTTTCATTATTAGTAAATTCCATGACCAACTGTGAATTAACATTCTAACAGAAAGTCAAATATAAGTTTTGTGCTTTATTAACATTGAAGCAAGTCACCATGGCTCAATTTAACAAAAAATAGTATTTTTTTAAATGACAACAGTGTTTGCAGAAGGTAAGGGCATCCTTGCAGCTCCAAACTTACATCCCTTGAAGACAATGAAAAATTCTTTACCAGTCTCCAATAAAGCCAAATGTTATGAGTCTCCAATAAAGTTATGAGTTAGGAGTCTCCAAAATGTTACGAGTCTCCATTAAAGCCACTTATTGGGAACCTACTCTTCCTGTTGGAGTTGTATCATCTGGGGTTAGAAAATTGTATAGTTCTTAATTGATTTTGTTTAATGGAAGAGTTTAATCATAGTTGAATGATGTCCTTTTTTGCTTTATATTGATAAACTCGAAGTTTCAACATTGTCAAACCCATAGTTATTTACAAAGGCCTAAGGTTCCTCATTATACCTCTAGATGTTTCTTTACTATACTGCATTATAAAAATAAGTGTAGAAACTGTAAATTACCCAAATTATTATCATCAATAGAAAAATGTCTTCTTTGCTGTTGATAATTGTACTATTCCTGTACAAAGAATCTTTCCCAAATTGAAAGAAATCAAGACATCTTATGACAATGTATGTTAAAACCCAACAGTGAAAAGAGAGCTAAAGAAATTGCTGTTTGCTACTTCCACTGTTTTTACTATTTCCAAGACCTCTATGAAGCAATTGTTTAAAATATAGTTTAAAATTGTCTCCTGTTGTTTATGAGACTTTTGAAGTCTGTTTGTAAGTCTTTTCAAACTCTCCTGTTTTGGTTAGAATCTTTTCTTTAACGAAAGTATAAGGTTTGTTTTTCTTGTGATGGCAGACTTGGTTGTTTTATCTTTGCACATGGAGATCATGAACTGTTTTTTTCTCTTTTTATTAATAGCAAGATCATGCTTGATATTAATACTTTGATCATAAGCATCACAATTATTTTACACATGTGTTTATTAGAGTAGTCTTATTAATTTTAAAGCTAAATATTTGAGAGATTACTTATCTTTTTAAAAATGTAAGTAGAGTACTGAAATTTAGTGAGATACAAGGTACAAAGTAAAAATAAAAAAGATTCAAGTCAAAAGATTTCAGTTTGAGTTGACTCCTATATCTATCACCTACTGATTCTATAATCCCTGGCAATTTATTTAACCTCTCTGCACCTCAGCTTTTTCATCTGTGAAATGGAATATAAATAGATTTTGGACTAGCCTATCTTTCAAAGAAGTCATGATCTTTAGATAAAATAATATACAAGGAAACACTGTGTAAACTTGAAGTACTAAAGTTGTATTGCTATTATTACGTTCAAAAGGTGAATATCAGGTAGTTATTAGTTAAGTAGATGAAAACTCTCTTCTGTTGACAATTCGAACATGCTGATAAAATAACAGTACTTTATTTTATACTCAGAACAAAATCTCCTTTTATTAAAGGAACAAAAACCTTATTATTCATAGGATGATTCTGTAGCACATGCACTTTATAAATGACTTTGCAATTCACTCCTTTATGCAGCTTGTAAAAATAATAGCATCTACAAATTTGAGGGAGACTATTGTGTGCCTGGCTAAGCACTGTACATATCCCCCAACACACACACACACACTTTTCAGTTAATCATCACAATGAACATCTGAGAGAATTGTAATTATTACTAGCATTTTGAAACTGAGGCTTCAAAGAACTAGGTGAATTGTTTTGCATGTTATCACTAGTCAGTAGCAATCCAAGTCCAGGATATCAGACTCCAAATTTGAGTGTTTAACAGTAGGCACAAGGCTGCCTGGCCTTTCTCTTAATAGCAAACTTTCTTTATATGTGGAAACTGTGTTTCCAAATCAACAGTTTAACTTTTACCAGTTATTTAAATTCATCATGACATCTTTATATTTGTTGTATTTCTGTGGATTACTTCAAGGATCATAGCTTCACTATATTGACAGAAAGATAAAATAGGGATTAATTAATGACACGCATTAAATCAATTAGTTAAATTAACCTGCATTTCAACTGCCATATATTGGGTTGAAATTAAACATTTAACTCTACAGAAAAGATACATTAAAACATCTAGATGCTATTTGCAGTTATTTGGATAAATTCAATTACTGGATTTTAAACTTTTCATCTAAATGTTTTTCCCTTGGTGTACACTTCAGGGTGATGCTGCCTGAAGTCCTGAAATAAACAGCGTGATAGCATTGTATTAGTCCCTATACTTTCAGTGTAGAAAATGTGAGACCTCAAGTTCTACTAAACAATATCAGAGTATTTCGGTAGCACTTCTCTGTTCCGATTTCATTTTGGCAGGGAAGAACAATGGATCTCAAATGTTGAGAAATTTGGAAGTTCCAAATAGGTGAGCTTTGGGGATGCTAAAAGGAAATGTATGGACAAAAAGAATGCACGAATTGCTTTAATCTTGTTTTGTGTATGTGAGTGTGTGTGTAATTAGTAACTTGACTGCTCATGATTTTACTTTTTGAAAAGTTGATAGCAGAAAACATCATAAATTTGATCAGCTTGTATTTACCATATACTATTTATTTGTCTTAGTCTTTTGGGCTGCTAAAACAAACTATTATAGACTGGGTGACTTAAACAACCAACATTTATTTGTCACGGTTCTGGAGGCTGGGTAGTCAAAGATCAAGGAACTGGCAAATTTGGTGTCTGATAAGAACTTGCTTCCTGGTTCATCGATGGTGCCTTCTTACTGTGTCCTCACATGGCAGAATGAATGAGAGAGACCTCTGGGATCTCTTTTATAAGGGCACTAAAACCCATTAAATATGGACTCCACCCTCATGACCTAGTCATCTCCCAGAGACCCCACCTCCTACAACTATCACATTGGGGGTTATGATTTAAGATATGAATTTGGCAGAGGGGGACATAAACATTCAATCCATAACACCATTACCAGCATTTAGCCAAACTGCGAAGCTCCGGGGCACAGTCATTCGCAAGACTGGCCTCACTTCTGATACCAACTGCAAGTTCATGGGGCTCCCAGATCCATTCTTAGTTTTGATAATTCACTAGAAAGACAGAACTCACTGAAAGCTATTGCATTTACAGTTATGGCTTATTACAGGGCAATGATACAGATCAAGATTAGCCAAGGAAAGAAACACACAGGGCAGAGTCTGGGAGGGTTCCAAATGCTAAATTTCCATTGTCCACAGGATGCGTTACCTTCCTTGAATTGATGTGAGATAATTCTCCAACCTGGGAAGTTCACTCAAGCTTTGACTGTCCAGAGTTTTTATTGAGTTTTATTTTATTCATTACATAAGCATAATTGATTGTTTGATTGTCCATGTGGTTGATCTCAGCCTCTAGATCGAGACGCAAAGACTCCTAAATCATATGGTTGGTCTTTCTGACATTACCAGTCCCAATTTAAGACTATTAAGCGTGACCAGGCCCATCCTAAGATCCACCGTAATTAGACCTCACCCTAAACGAAAACATTCATATCAGGTATGATGCAGATTACCTCCAAAAGCTGAAGGCAAAGTCCTGACCTCTCTTCAGGCAAAGCCAAATTCTTTACTACACAGCTAGAGATCATCTTAACTGGCTATCCTAACTGAAGATTTTTTAATGAACACTTAGTGTTAATAATATCTCCTTATTTAATAACATGCTGATAAAGCCAATATGTTATTTTCCACTCAGAAAACACTGTAATTGGGAGATAAGGAGGAAGAAAACCTATAGGTGGAATCAGAATATGTGTTGAGGAAGTTTTAAAAGATCAATTAACAAGAGAGAAAGTGAGAAAGGGAGAGAGAGAGAGAGCGAGAAAGAGAGAGAGGGAGAGACATGTGGAAGGGAGTGGGAGAAAGAAAAATATAGTTTTCTTAAGAGAAAATTGCAATACAGTTATAGTGTCAGAAATATTTGGGGGGCACCTACTGTTTTGAGGCACTGGGCCGGGTCAAGCACTTAAGTGCTGTGTTTTCACAGGCTTCCAGGAAGTTTCAGTCATTTACCTCTCTTCACCTTCAGGTTTATGGATCCCCACATTATGAGATATTTGCTGTTATTAACAGAGAGAGTTTATTGAGATCCTGCTAACGTCTCATCACCTTATAGGCAGAATGTACTGTCACTATTTTAAAGATGCAGAAAACATGGTTCTAAAGCTTGAAGTAACTCACCTGAAATACACAGCTAGTAAATAATTGAGCAACTGCTCTTTTGTTGAGTCTATCCATTTCTTCAGATCCCTACTTTTAAAAACTCTTCACAAGGTATTGATTATTTCCCACTGATTCGCAGACGTATAGCTATTTTCTACCCAAGGAATTGGATGGATTTACACTCTTACTGATGTTTCTGTTGTATCAAGAACAAAAGGACAGGGAAGGAAAATAAGTTAATATTTCAATATTAGAAAAAGAGAAATCTACTGATATCCTTTTAAAAAAATTATTCTTTCCGATATACAGAAGCCTCTCGTAAAGAGGAGAAATAGAAAGGTTGTCCACCCTAGTGTACTAGTTCTCCATCCTGGCTGTACACCTGCCTCACCTGTAGAGCATCTGAAAAATACAAATGTATCCAGAAATTCTGATCCATTGTTAGCATGAGTCCTGGCCATCTGCACTTAAAAAAATTACATAGTATGATTCTGATTTGAGCCTATAGTTGAGAACTATAGTAGAGAAAAATCGTGGGCTTTGAAGCAGACAAACATAGGTTCGACTCAGTCTGCCATTTACAAGCTATGTGACTTTTACAAATAGTATCATTTTATGGAAAAGGAAAAAGGCACAGAGAAGGTAAATAACTTAAGTTCGTACTGTCAGAAAGTGGTAGAACCAGAATTCTACGTCATAGTTCATGATCTTAATCAGTACTCTGTAAAATCTACTTTTTTTTTGGGTCTTGAGGATATACCAGTAACCAAATAAGAAGTAACTCCCTGCCCTCAAAGAGCTTATGTTAGAAATTTTTGATTTAAAATTAATTTTAGGTAGAGAAAAATTCTATAAAACAAATTACACAGAGCTATGGATAGAAAGCACTGCAAATATAATCCACACTTATTTTTAGGTTTTTTCTGTGTTCTCTCAGTTCTTACTTTTGTAATATTAACCAATGCCATCTAAAACATTCTTATTTAGACATGAGTTTAGCAAAGAGCATGTGAAAAAAACATATCCACTTCATCAGGTAATTGCATTTCAGGGATAATTTATTCTATGTTTCTACTTATTTAAGTGAAATTGGAAATAATGTATGAAAGTGAATATAGAGAATAAGTCTAAAAATCAGGAAGTAGAGTTATAATTCTGACTTTCACTGAGTCCATTTGGACAGTTTATAAAGAAAAATGGACGTGGGCCACTATACCAGGGATCAGCAGACTTCTTTAAAGGGCCAGCTAGTAAATACTTTAGGCTCTGTGGGCTAGAAGCTCTTTACCACAACTACTCTACCATTATAGAGCAAAAGCAATCAGACAATTATGTAAATAAACGAGCTTGGCCCTGTTCCAGTAAAAACCTATTTATGAGCAATGGAAATTGAATTTCTTTTAACTTTTATGTATCACAAAGTATTATCCTCTTTTGATTTTTTTCAACCATTCAAAATGTGAAAACCTTTTTTATCTTGTGGGCCTGACAAAAATAGGCAGCCTGGAGGATGTAGTTGGCCACCCCTGCACTACATGATCATTTAGGTCATGTCCTAGAGGCTTACTCTGTCACAGCGTTCAGCAGCCTTTCACGGGGCTGCTGCCTCTACCTGCGATACAGCAATAGCAAGAAAAACTTCTCTGTACTTGAAGACTTCACATGCGTTGGTCCTCAAACTGAAGGGTGTATAATGGTCACCTGGAAGAATATTAAAATGCAGATTCCATTTTAATGAAATCTGCATTTTAAGGAAGCATCACGATGATGTTGAACTGCTAATAAGTATCTTGATCTAAATATAACATAAATATAGGACATAGAATCCGTAAACTGCAGATTACAACACAGTGAGATATGTATCACAATAGAAAGAAAGAGACAAAAATATGAAATGTTCTATGAGAAGTGGATAGTAAGAAGCAGTTAGAAGTTAGTGTGGGCAAGTGGAGAGAAAGTGGCAAGTACAAAACCATCATTCTATCTAGACTATTCAATTGGGTGCTGTGAATATATTCTGCCCTGGCTGATGACAAGAAAGGAAAGGAGTAAGCATACTCCAAACAGGAGCTGTAACCACCGCACCTGGGTATTTACTTTCCCCCTAAATGGTTCTGCTCTTCGCTAGCTCTGTGACTACAGGCAATTTCCTTATAACCTCTTTGCGTCAATTACCTCAACTCTAATAGAATTTACCTCATCAGGTTGTTGTAAGGGTTAAATGAGTTAATACACTGTCGACTGAAAAAAATGCACAATGTGAGAATTGTGAGTTAGGTTTTAGTTGAGGCAAAATGAGGACTATAGCCCAGGAGATGGCATTTCGATAGCTCTAAGAAACTGCTCCGAAGAGGTAGGCGGGAAGGTCAATATATATGTGATTTTGGTGAAGGGGGAGTACCTGCAATCAAGTACATATTTTTTACAGAAGTTTTCTGCTAGTTTCATGAAGGTTACTGCTAGTCACGAGGAGTAGATATCACCATGAAGGATTTTAGTGCTTTTCTAAATATGAGGAGGTACAAGAATTGGGCTCATAAAATCTTCTCCTGAAAATATCTAACGATCTGAAGACCTGTTCTGCCAGTTTTTCCCAGAGCACAGAGTGCCTCATTCTTGATCTCCACCCTGAACTCCTTTCACAGGGTATTGAAGGTCAGCAGCTGCAGTGGTTCATAATTTAATCTTCGTAGAGGTAGATGGCAAGTGTCAATGGCAAGTGTCAATTTGTCGGTGACACATGTAGAGTGCTTAAAAGTGCTTGGCACGAAGTATCTTTCAGTAAATATTATTGTTATTGATGTTGACGTTGATCTTTTTAGCCATGATACTGTTCGACTCCTTTTTAATAAGATGATTGAACTGAGATCTGGAGAGGTGGAGTGTGTGTCCACCGTGGGACTGACCAGGTGACAATTTGCTGGGGATGGGAAGAGGCTTACCATTCATTCTCTGTAAACTTCATTTTCTTCACCCATAAAAATAAGGTATAAAGACCACATAAGCTGTGGACCCTTCCCATTCTGGCATTTTATATTATGTACACATTTAAAAATCACATAAAAATAAAATTGAAATGGGTGCAAACGAATATAACGCAAGATTACTACCTTTAGAACCCAAGCAAATGGATTACTTTAAAAAGAATTGTTCAGAATAATGGGTTTAGTATGCTGCTTTTGTGATTTCTAAGGAAGGAACTAAATGGATAAAGCCTTTTTATTGCCCTGGCTTGCTTTTTTATAAGCAAGGATGACTAATGGATATTGTTTCTGCCTTCTACAATTTCTCAAGTACTTTCAAGCACTTTGAAATGCTTTTCTTTCCCTTAAGACTCTTTTCCTTAGCATAACAGAGATAAAAGGAATTGTTTCAGGACACAGCCTATAATTTTGTCACTTCTGCCCTGATTGGAGGAAAACAACAACAACAAACCTCAACTATGTACTTACAGTATTAGCCCTGCCTGGCTGAGGAGGTCAAATGTCATGGTGCTGAAAGAATAGTATAGTCCATCTCCAAAGAGATTTATTTTATTTTTTTCATAGGCTTGTTGGCCATTTTGATTTTTTAAGCATTATTGAGGTATAATTAATATACAAAAAATGTACATTTTGTACAAGTATACATTTTGATGAGTTTGGACATATGCATACATTCATGATGCCATCACCACAGTCAAAGTAATAAACACATACATCACCTCCAAAAAAGGTCCTTGTGTTCTTTTGTTGGTTTTGTTTTGCTTTTGTTTTTGTTTTTGTCATAAGAACACTTAGATTAGATCTATCCTCCATTAAAAAATTATTGAGGGGGCTTCCCTGGTGGCGCAGTGGTTGAGAGTCCGCCTGCCGATGCAGGGGACACGGGTTCGTGCCCCGGTCCGGGAAGATCCCACATGCTGCGGAGTGGCTTGGCCCGTGAGCCATGGCCGCTGAGCCGGCGCGTCCGGAGCCTGTGCTCCACAACGGGAGAGGCCACAACAGTGAGAGGCCCGCGTACCGCAAAAAAAAGATATATATATATATTGAAAGAAAACAATTTAGGTGATACAAACCAGCTTTATTTAACACGTTGTGAAGTGGACAGTCTCTTTTCAGAAAACTACAAAATGGGATGGAAGGCAAGAAGCTTTTATAAGATAGAGAATAAAGAACAAGGAAGAGAAAAATAGAAAATATCTGATTGTCTGGGCCCACACTGTTCACCTTGTTACGGGTGGGAAGACCCAGCGTTGGCTTGGTGTTTGGAGTTGACTGACTGGATATGCTGCTTTTCTGGTCATGAAGAGCATTTACAAGGACAGAGTTACCTAAGTTACCTAAGGTCTGGTTTGCTGATGTGGGTCCATCTCGGACCTAGAAAGTTATTTCAACACCTCCTAACATATGTTAAAGTGCTCAATACCATATTGTTAACTATAGGCACTATGTTGTACAGCAGATCTCTAGAACTGATTCATCTTGCATAACTGAAACTTTATATCCATTGAGCAACAACTCCCCATTCTCCCCTGCCCCCAACCCCCAGAATGCACCAGATATCTTTTCTGATCTCTGCAGCTAAGCAGGGTCCAAGCCTGGTTAGTACTCAGATCACAGAGATGAATTTTAATGTGATGTTTTAAAGGATTCAAATATATGTTGATGGAAATATAGCACCTTTGGATTACTAAAACAGAAGGTTCATTCTAAAACATCCCAAATTTCCTGACAGCAGATGGACTGCAGTTGAATAAACAGATGACAGAGATGTGATTAATATTATCTAGACCTACCTTTATTAATTTAATAATCAGTATTTGCTTGATGAATTTAATACTACCTTGTATACATGAAATAACTAAAGAAGAAACTTTTATTCATGTCAGCATAATTCATAAAAGAGTAAATATTGAGACTTTTGAAGACAGACTCTTAGTCACAGAGCGTACCTGCTACTCTATAAACGTAAGTTCTCAATGGACTATTTAGTTTGCTGTGACCCTCTTCTCAGCATAACTCGGTCTCCTCATTTTGCTTTTCTTTTTTGTTTATTTGGAGGAGAAGGGATATATGTAGTCAGTTGTCCCGCTGCCTTTAGCTGAAGCCCAAACCAAATTAGCATATTTTGATACTTCTGACTTTAGAGAGTAAGGGACCTAGTGGTAGTGACTATGGGGAAAACGAAGAAGTAAGCCTTTGTTCCATGTCAAGAAGTACTTTATCATAATCAATACCTATAGTAAGTTCTATTTGCTTTTCTCATTCTGAGACAAGTGTTAAAAGATAAACTGAGGCATATTAAAAATTTGTAAGAGTTTATTGGAAAAAAAATCAAATCGAGCAATGCCAAACCAGAAGTGGTCAGGAGTGCTCCACCATAGGAGCATGGGGAAACCCTCAGAAATAGTGCGGGAGCAAAGAAGAGAAATTATTTGATTGGCTGTAGCTTAAATCCTAACTGGCTGTTTGTGATCGGTTATCCTAAGTGTTTGGTTGTGTAATCTTGAGGCGTCACAGGCTTAGATTTTGGTTTGCTTCTGTAGGTCGCTTTGGCATTAGAGCCACCGCGATCTAATGGCCTCCTTTTTTAATTAAACTATTTTTTAAGTAGGATTCTGCTGTCTTCTTTAGGGAGGGAAGTTATTAGCAATGGCATCGTCCAGGGTGATGGAGATTGCAATATACTTTTTCCATGACATTCAAAACTTTCAACTAAATTGCTGCCACCATTCTCAGCACTCAACACTGAATTATTGCAGTTGTTTACATGTGGTGTTGCACTTCTCAGTGTCATTTGTTTACATCAATGAATATTTTCCACCCCTCCTCATTTATTTATTTGCTTATTTATATTTTCAACTGAGGCTTGCTTTCTTGCAGTGAAAAATAAAATTTGTTCAGTATGTGTTTTTCTATTATTGACACTTTGGGAAAACTCTTCAAGACTTCTCTTTTGCTTTTGTTCTCTGGATTAATTCCTGTACTTTACCACACTAACAGCCTCCTTGGCCATTTTTATTACTATTCTTTCATCTAATGTCATTCTTAGCTGCTACTCTACTACAATAGCAGTACTGTGCCTTAACAAAGTCCACTAATACTGTCCAATTTAAGTTGTTTTGTTTATATGCTTCTAATGCATTTATATGCTCCTAATGATGCCGGCATTTGATTTTATTATCGTTTTAAATATTAAAGAATTATTTGAATAGTGGAAATAAATAAAAATAAAGAGTAACCAAGTGTCAGAAAAATGTAATGACTGAAATACCAATTAGATGAAAAGGATAGAGATAGTTTGATAGAGAGTTGTAATTTAGATCAGAATTACATATCAATAACTATACTAAAATACAGCTATTGTTGAATGTTATAGTTAACGTTGGAAATAGAAATCTTAATCATTCACTGTAAAAACAAATCTAAGGAAACATTTGAAATGTTATTGTTCTTTCAACCATTGTCTTAAACTTAAAACTAAAAATAACAGTTTTGCATGACAGTTACTGTTTTAAGAATGGTCTTAAAAATCTTTAATATTATCTTAAAAGAATTTTTTCATCATTAAAAACTAAATAAGCTTAGATTCCGTAGTCATACAAGGTATCTTTATGTTTTTAGATATAAGCAGATATAAAATTTGGAAATAGCCAAATTGCATGTACTGTTTGTGTACTATCTTTTTCATCAAAGCGTCACCAGAAACTTACTGGTGATGTGCTTTTAAATTTTAATATCCAGTCAGTTCATCTAATGGGAATTGGAAAGGCTGGTCAGCCAGAGTGGAGTAGGTTAAAAATAAAAGTATGCAGTATGTTCTAATTAATTCAGTAATTATTTATTGACTAAATAGTATAGTGGTAAAAATTCTAAGCAACCACCAAATTAAACTATACTTCCCACCTCCAAGCTACCTGGTCATTCATTTGGATAAATGGATTCATTCTTTAAATCATTAATTAAATAACTATTTTTTAAACTTGACAAGAGGTTAATCCTCACAATACAAACCTCTGATTCCCATGTCAAGACAATTTGATTGTTCATTGGATCAGTTACGTTTCACAAATTTTCAGTCTATCCATTCTCACTGAAAAACAATGAAAGTTAATGTTACACATGAGCTGATCAAACTGCATTGGAATACATGAAGTTGCTTTTCACTGGCTTTAATATGCTTCAGTGATGCTCATAAATCTTACGTCCAAAAGCCAGAGCTGGAAAGTGAAATTGCTATTGTCTTAGTATCCTTAGTTCTGTTTGAATAAGTGTCTCAATCTTTTTGGTTTCCCAATTAATATATAACAACACAAATCCAAACTATTGTGTCTGGAGAGTTGAGTTGCTTAAGTGTAAATTGTAAATCCTTTCTGTTCTACTAGTTGCTTTGTCTTTGTTTTTATCATGTTGCAACCTCAGTGTAATCTAAGCCTGGAATTCAGCTAAATTAGAATAAGTTATCTGTGTAGAAGCAAACTATGTGTTGGTGTAGTGAGAATTCTGTAAGTCTCACTCTTGGAATTGTTAATTGAGTTTGGGGTAAAAATAGATGAAAAGAATCTTTGTTAATTAGATGTGGGCACTGTCTGGAAGTTGTTGTTAAATACGTAAAGGCAACTATGAATTTAAAAACATCAGAATGAAGATCTGAGAATTGGCATGAGTATGGTAGACATGATTTATTTTAAAAAGTAGCTGGGAAATTTTCAAGGTAAACTGGAATGGCTGTGCCACAAAAGAATTATAAATAAAAATGATAAATAATGTAAACAGCATGATTTCTATTCCTAAAAATAATTGAAGACATCTTATGTGTCTAAATTGTTTTGCCAAATCAGGGCAGATAAATTCTTCTGCTATCAGACCACAGAACTGTAGTCCTGATAAATATTTGGATTGTGTATGCAGTGAATCATTTCATTAATTTTCAAAAGGCATTATAGCATAATGCTTAAAAACCATCCATTTTGAAGGTATCATACCTGGGTTGGAAACCTTTGTCGTATCTTTTTCTGTATGACCTCAAGTATATTATTTATGCCCTTTATGTTAGTTCCCTTACTTATAAAATAAAAATAATAATACACAGTTTATAAGGTTACTGGGAAGATTAAATGAAATAATGTATGTAAATTGCTTTGCGTGTATGTGGCATATAATTGATGTTCAACATAGAGCAACTATTATTATTGCTAGCAGTTCTTAATTATACATTTAATTTCTAAACTCCTATTCCTTATTTGTCTTCCTTCCTTATCCAACTTCAGGGAAATATCTCGTACATTGACATTTTCAAAAAGATGAGGAAGAGGAAAAAAAGTGAAAATTAAATTAATTTACATTGCTTTTCTGTTTCCACTTTAAGAATTTTGTTGGCAGAAACAAGTTTCTGGATACCCTTGGAATTCCACTTTCCATCTAATGTCAATCTGTCCTAAGTCTAAAGCATATAAACACAGTGTGTACTTCAGTGCACCTCAATCATATTATCTAGGCTACAATACACTTGTAAAATTTTTTTTTAATATTTTAAGACACAATGAAATTGCCTATTACTTTATATTTATAGAGTATCTCTTGTAGACTTTAAGCTGCCCTTCCGTGGTCCTATCCCTATCCTCCTTTACAGTTGTCTGTGCCTTCTACATCACCTCCTCACACTGAGAGTTGTGAATATCCTACAAGGCTATGTCAATATTTCTTGTTCTTTTCTTTCTGTATTTCCCCAGTGAGCTCTTCCATGCCCAGGGCTCCTTTTTAACCTTGAATCATGCAATATGAACTTTAGGAAAGACTTCAAGTTCATATGGTCTTTTATGTGGATAACTAATTTGCTTCTCCATGTATACATTCTCAAGTATTTTTCCATCCAATTTTTCCAGCTCCCTATAGGACTTTTCCATTCATACCGTCTGCTGTCATTCAATACTCCATAAATATTTCTAGAGTGCTTTCTACTTGTCAGAGAGTTTACTAAGAACTGGGAATAAATAATCAATCAGATATAGTTTCTGGTCTCAAGGCACTCAGCGTCAAAATGGGCAGTCAGAAAACTAACAGCCAATTGTGCTAACGAGTGATAATTTGTATGATATGAGTTATTGGAGAATGCTAAGGAAGTATGTAACTTAAATCGCTGGGATGCCACCCATCCCACAGTGCATGACATATAAGCTAAGACCTGAAAGATAACTGAGAAGAGTTTAGGAGGAGGAAGGGTGTGTAAGGAAAAACTCTGTCCTACCTTCTGTGATTCTCCTTTCCGCTCACACTGCTGCTACACTCGCAGCACTTCCAACACCAGTTGTACGGGAGTTTTTCCCCTACCAAACAATTCACTGCAACACCAACAGAGTGTCCTGTTCTGTCAATTCTGACACTATCTACCTGGAGGTAGCACCAGATCCTACAGGTTAAGGGCTCAGTCCCACTCCCACCCTACTTCAGATGCCAATTCCAAGTCCAATTTGTCATCTGTGCTTCTGACTGAATGGGTATAAATCAGAGACTCCCATTAACCCCTCCTTGGGTTTGATTAATTTGCTAGAGCAGCTCATAGAACTCAGGAAAACATTTACCTAACCTACGTTTACCAGTTTATTAAAGGGTATGATAAAGGATACAGATGAACAACCAGATGAAAAGATACATAGAGTGAGGTCTAGGAGTGTCTCGAGTTCAGGACCTTCTGTCCCTGTGGAGTTGGGATACATCACTCTCCCAGTATGTGGATATGTTCACCAACCTGGAAGCTCCCCAACCCCTGTACTTTTGGGAGTTTTATGAAGGCTTCATTACATAGGCATATCAGTCATTAAGTTCATTTCCAGCCCCTGTTTGCTCTCTGGAGAATGGTGGATGGAGCTAAAAATTCCAAGCTTGAAATCACAGCTTGGTCCTTCTGGCGATGAGCCCCCATCCAGGAGCCCACCCAGAATCCCCCATTAGAAAAAAAGATGCCCTGAGTGCTGTTGTCAGGAATTTACAAGGGTTTTAGGAGCTCTGTGCGTGAGCATTCCAAATGAATATAAACACTCACAGCCAAGATGGCATTTTGGGTGTGTGTAACTGCAAGTCCTTCAATAAGCTAGAACATGAAGTATGAATAAGAAGATAAAGGTGATCATTGTTACATTATAAATGCTTACAGTACATCATATACAATTAAGTATTTTACAGTCCAAACACACTAAAACATAGGTATTATTATCCCTCATTTTATAGCAGAGGAACATGAACTTGAGGTTAAGAAACTTGTATAAAATCATACAACCAGTAACACCTAGAAGGGCCAGGACTCATCCTAGGCCTTTTAAGAATATTTAAGAATGCTATGCTTCTCGGAATCACCTTCCAAATAAACTACTGTGTGAAATTATTTGTCTCAGGGTCCGCTCTCAAGAAATCTTAAACTTGGAAGAAAAGATAGTATAGATGAAATGATGTAAAGAAGAAAAATTTATATAATGTGCTGAGCACAGTTTTTGGCACATTGTAAGAGCTCATTAAATGATTGTTATTTTGTTGTTGTTGCCTTACTGCTTCTTTCTTTGTTTCCTTCATTAACTAGAATGTAAGCTTTTTGAGAGAAGGACTTTTTTCCCCAGTGGTGTCTCATATTTAGAACAATGATCAATGAATATTTGTTGAATAAATAGATTAATACATTTTAGGGACTTCTCTGGTGGCACAGTAGTTAAGAATCCGCCTGCCAATGCAGGGAACACGGGTTCGAGCCCTGGTCCGGGAAGATCCCACATGCCGTGGAGCAACTAAGCCCGTGCACCACAACTACTGAACCTGTGCTCTAGAGCCTGCAAGCCACAACTACTGAGCCCATGTGCCTAGAGCCCGTGCTCCACGACAAGAGACGCCACCCAAATGAGAAGCCCGCACACCACAATGAAGAGTAGCCCCCACTCGCCACAACTAGAGAAAGCCTGCGCTCAGCAACAAAGACCCAATGCAGCCAAAAATAAAATTAATTAATTAATTAATTTAAAAAAATAAAGTGCTGCAAAGGACTTCCCTGGCAGTCCAGCAGTTAGGACTCTGTGCTTCCACAGCAGAGGGCATGGGTTCGATCCCTGGTCAGGGAGCTAAGATCCCGCATGCCACGTGACACAGCCAAAATAAATAAATAAATAACAATAATAATAAAAAAATAAAGTGCTTCAAGAAAAGAACTGTCAACAACTCTACATCTGGCAAAAAATATCCTTCAGGAATGAAAGTAAAATAAAGACATTCTCAATGAAGGCTAAGAGAATTTATCATCTGTGGGCCTGCTGTAAAAGAAAGTCAAAGGAAGTTCTTCAGGCTGAAGTGATATGACCCCACAGATAAACTTGGAAGTTTAGGAATAAACAAGGAGCAACAAAATATGAAAAAAAATACATTTTAAACACTTGATAAATGTGAGAATATAGAGATATGAAATAGACTCTATTATTTTCTCCCAAATCACATTTCTCTTAAGAATCACATGTTTCTGTGCATTTCCTGACACCTGAAGTTTCCAAGATGTCAACTTTCAGTGATGTTTTAGCTGTCTTTTGAAGAGGACATCTTACAGCATATGAAGAACTCACTAAAACATTTTTATGAATCTCAAACTTTTGTTTTCAATAATGAATTTCATTTTCTGAACTCTCTGCCTGGAAAGTTTTTCTCCCAGATAGCCACATTGCTTCCTGCCTCTCATCTTCAGGTCTATACTCAGAAATCACCTAATTCCTAATTAAACTGCACCTCATAGCATCCCTCCCTTGCTTTAATTTTCCCTTTGCAATTATCGCCATTTAAAAATGTATTCCACTTATTTTTGTTTGTAGTTTGTCTCACCCAACAAGAATGAATTAAAGAACTTTGCCTTTTCCCCCTATTAATTTTCCTAAAACCTGATATATCATCAGTGAAATATCAATGAATGTACGTGAAATGAATGAATCTCTCCAGGTCATCAAGGAAAACTGTTTTTCAAAGAAAGAGGATAGAAGAGAGTCTGTTGCAAGACATACTAGGAACCCTGAAATAGTCTGGTAGAAAAAGGGATGGCGGCTGGGGAATTTTCCTGACTAGAAGACTGGCCACCAAGACCACCAGTAGTCCACTGTGTGAGCTCAGAGCTTGTCAGAGATTGATAAGAGCCAAAAACAACCTGACAGAGGCAAAGGTTTAAAGAAAAAAACTTGGAAGGCTGCCTTGGGAATATAATGGGTTTGGGAGTGCCTAGAAGCAGTGAGTCAGGCTGTCAGAAGCTTAATGAGCTATCAGGAAACACGAAGAAGGGTCCAGGCAAAGCAATAAGCCAGAGAGCAAGAATCACACAGATGCCAGAGTTTTAGCTGAAGTACGTTAGCTTTTTGAGTCACCTGTCATTATTTTATCTTCTTCCTTTTTTTTTTCCTCCTCCTTGTCACCTTGACTAGCCTGAATGAGTACTGGTACACCCTCATGTATTCTTTTTTTCTAAAGAACTCTTTTTTTTTTTTTTTTGCCCCAGATTTAAAAAAAAAAAAATTAACTTTTTACCTTGTATTGGAGTATAGCCGATAAGCAATGTTCTGATAGTTTCAGGCGCACAGCCAAGCTACTCAGCCATATATATACATGTATCCATTCTCCCCCAGACTCCCCTCCCATCCAGACTGCCACATAACATTCAGCAGAGGTCCCTGTGCTATACAGTAGGTTCTTTTGGTTATCCTTTTTAAATATAGTAGTGTGTACATATCCATCCCAGACTCCCTAACTATCCCTTCCACCCTTCACCCCCCCACCCCCGGCAACCATAAGTTCGGTCTCTAAATCTGTGAGTCTGTTTCTGTTTTGTAAATACATTCATTTGCATCGTTTCTTTTTAGAGTCCTCATATAAGCGATATCATACGATATTTCTCTTTCTCTGTCTGACTAACTTCACTCAGTATGACAATCTCTAGGTCCATCCATGTTGCTGCAAATGGCATTATTTCATTCTTCTTTTATGGCTGAGTAATATCAGATGTGAACTTGTTAACGGTTGATCCCCAAATTCCACCCCACCTCCATGGGTTGTATGTGTCTTTTTTTAAATAAACACACCCCAAATCTCTGTAACATATGGACCTCCAGGATCAGGAGAGGTGTCTGGGAAGTACCTGGCTTGGGTTGGCCAGAAGGGCACATTTCCACCTCCCAAATAAGTGCAAAGACACTTTTAGTTGCAAATGACAGAAAACGAATCCAAACAAGTTTGAGCACAGAGGGGAAATTTTGGGCTTATTTTACTGAAATGCCAGGGATAGAGTTGATTTATGGCTAAAATCAGCAGCAGAAGTAATTCGTCAGGGCTCCAGCTTTTCTACCTGCTTCTCTATGAGGAGGAACTGATGGCAAATAGAACTCTGATCATATCCCACCAGCTTACGTTCCATAGTAGAAAGGAGACTCTTCCCCCATATCTCTGCCAGAAATTTCTCTCAAGGAATGTTCTAACTGCCCTGGCTTAGATCATGTGCCCACCCATTGGCCATGAGTCTGGCCCCCTGATTGACAGTCTCTCTAAGATTAGAGTGGGGAAGGAAAATTCCCCAGTGAAAATGTAAGATGTTGTCACCAAAAGGAATATGAATGAATTCTGGACATTTTAAAACAAATGTCGACAAACACTTGACAAATCATGGTTGATCAGTTAAAATGACTGTAGAAAGTTTCTCTTGACCAGTGTTCCATGGGCCTCAGTGGATTGGTATGTGTGGAAATGCATGCAAAATTCTGCCTATATGTGAATCTGTCCAGGGAGGGGTCCATACTTCAATGAAGTACAAAGGATTCCAAGGTGGGAGGGTAGCAGTGCTTGGAAAGGAAATGCTTCCTTCCCATCCTCACCCACCATTAACTTCCCCTGACTTAATAGAGCCCAAATGCAAAGCCATGTGAGACAATGTGACATAGTACAAGGTATAAAGATAAGGACTTTTGTTTGATTCCTTAGTTCTCATTAAATTCTCTTTATCTCAGTTTAATCACTTGTTAAATGTGGATCATAAGACCTAATTTGCAGGTTAAAATAGTTCAACACAGTTCTTGGCACATAGTGGGTTTCCAGTGCATTGTTGCATTTATGTCACAACTGAGTAAGCAACAGAGACTCCCCAGAAGTGATTTGTCCTAACCACCACGCCATCCTATTTGTAATAGGTCATGCTGTTTAACAGTGAGGGATCCAGTCCTACTTAACTATTCTAGACAAGTCACTTGAGCCCTCCCTTTAACAGCGTTTTCTGTCAGTAGAGCCCAGAGAATGTTTTAAGGCTATCAGCCACTTTCATTCTGCTTGCTATATTTGTAAACCACTTCTGAAGCCACCTACTGCATTCCTTTGTCAAGCCAGCTGGGAGAATTTCCTAAAGAGGCCTGTGCTACCTTCAGCTACAGATTTCTAGGTGACCTTCACTGTGCTTTTGAACACACAGAAGAGCAGACCCAACCCCCAAAGTTGTATTCGCAGGAGAGAACCTCTCACTTTCCCCAGTGTGAAAGGAAGAAGAATCAAGCTTATTAACACCTACAATAAAATCAGATGCTGAAGCTTTGCTTTCATAACTACCCAGGATAATTTGTTAGTGAGCAAAAATAGAACAGAATATAATCATATTAGAATGATAGAGAATGTAGAGGATCCTGCATCAATTCTCCAGTTTCAAAAATCTAATGTGCAGGATTGATTTTTTTAGAAAAAGTAGAGTTTGCATGTTAGTGGTTGAAAAGTTTGTCTTGGAATTAATTGTCATGTATATATTTTATGAAAAACTGGAAGTTTGTAATTTTTTAATATGGTGGCACAACCATATTTGCATAAGGTTTTCCATGTGAATTTGGTGTTTTGACTTTTCTAATTAAGGTCATTAATTTATCATTTCACTGAGTCATTCAGTAAATCTTTATAGATGGCCTGCTTTATTTTAGGCACCATGGTGTATTTGATATTTGTCTGAACTACTAAACAAATTGAAGTTATTCTGTAAACTGAGAGTTAAGTTTGATGTTTAAATATTTTTTAAAAAGGTCTCTCTTCACTTCTAATTCAATAATGAAAGAAAAAGCATCGAATTTTAAAATTTATTGTTACTGTTGTCTTAACATATTTAAGTCATGGATGTTATCTTAGTGAAATGTCAGCATACAATACTTTAATTTAAAAATTCATAATAAAGTTTTATTATGTATTGATTATAATATTATTGCTTTATGCAAGAGAAAGATGTTAAGAATGTAATATGAAAATGATATATCCAGGGACTGTTTCATTCTTGTTTTTCCTTTGATGTAATTCATTTCTACACTAACTAACATGAGAGGAATGTCTGATGATTCTCAAGCACAGTAAATCTTTATCTTTTGTTTTTTCTGAATGAATTAGGTTTACATTCTTTGTTTTTCTATATCCATTTATTATTTAATTTAACATTTATATTAAATCCCTGCACATACTAATGTGATGTGCTGCTTCATATGAAAATGTTGTTTTCAATAATGTATTCCTTTGAAAATTATTTTCCCATGAGATATCATTAGGACTTCTGCTAGCTAAATAAACAAGCAAAGTGAGTAAATAAATAAAGGAGTAAAATATTAGTTTTTATTGAGTAAGATACACACCAAAATAAACAGATATATTGTAAAAAGTATAATGGCTAGGTACACTTTCTCTGAGAAGTAGATTTTTCAGCTGCCTTTTGAAAGCTGAGATTGTGTCAGCTGTAGTCTGAGCTGGGGAAAAATCCTTCAGGCAAGAAGATCAGCAAGTTCCTCAGTTCTGGGTGAGAAAGTGCCAGGTCTGTTTGAGGGACAGAAAGGAGGCCATTGTGGCAGAAGGGATCATGTAGGGTGTTACAGACCTTGTTAAGAAGTTTAAAATTATGCTAAACAAGTTGGGAAAACAGAGAGGTTCTTTGGAAAGCTGAAGAGTGACACAATATAACTTAAGTTTAAAAGATGAATCTAGCTGCTTTGTGGATGATAAATTGTAGATGGGCAAGGATGGGAGTAAGGGAACCAATTATTTGGTGATTGCAGTACTACAGGAGAGAAGGGCTTTTACAGAGTTGTTCTTCATTATGTGGTGATATGCCCTTAAGAAATGATAAGTTATGTGTTGAATTGCTGGAGGTCATATGCAAAATCACTTTTTCTCATGAATATATCATTGACATGTGGGCAGCAATGGCAGGCAGCAGGACACATACCCAATCTCTCGATGTCTTTTGTTTACTTGATAATTCTTTGTCTGTGTGACATGTTGGTCTCATAATTTCAACAAATAATTTTAATGATTCAATATTTATTTAATATAAATATTCAATATAAATATAAAATTCAATAAATATTGAATCATATTAAACTGATATGCTTAATATGTGCTAAATACTATGGACATTGATTTCCCCTAGAACCAATACTGACTCAATATCTGAGTTGATACTATAATAAAACTTGCCAAGAAACAAATAATTTATGGTATTAATATAATGTAAAATATTTTCAAAATAATATGTATAAATAGCAAATATATTTTTTAAATGCTAGAATGTGATTTTCCACTCTGTATATTATTAAGATCACTTAAACTACAACTATCTGAGAATCTGTTTCTTAGTTCAAAGTATCATGTGTATAAATCTGAGCTAAAATTTTGCAAGAATTAATTGCCTTCTGAGAATTTTTTTTCTGTAAATTAACTATATTTGGACTAGAAGTACTAAAATAATGGCCGTTAAGATAATGACAATGAGACCAATTTAATTTTAAATGCTCATGATAGTAGCACAAATTGTTTAAGTCTAGCTTCTTTATTTGCTTGTTTTAAAATTGCAGATGTGCTGTCTCTTAGGGAAGATGAATGTGCTCATAATTAGTTTTTAGTCGTCAATTTTCTGATTTATCTTTCTTTCATACTTTAAAAATTCAGACTAATACAAATTTTACTACATTTCATAAGTTAAATTAAAAAGTAATTTCTGAATTAATAACACATGGATCATGCCACTGATTTAAAAACATCTCAAGCTAGATAGATACATTTTCCAACTAGAAAATATTTTCTTAATTTCACGTTCCTATAAATATTATAAATATTATTCGAAATGCTAGCTTAAATTTTAGAAATATTGTTGAACTAATAATATGAGTAAAATTTAATGTTTATTTTCTGACTATTTGTTTGTATTCATTAGTTCTTAGCCACATTCAAGTAAACTCAGTTTTCTTATACTTCATGCTCTATTTTAGATTTTAAAGGCATAGTGCTTTTATTTTGCAGATTGTTGCCTTGCGTGAACAAAATGTTCATATACAAAGAAAAATGGCATCAAGTGAGGGATCCACAGAGTCAGAACATCTTGAAGGGATGGAACCTGGCCAGAAAGTCCATGAAAAGGTATGACACATATGACATGCTCTTACGTGGAAGTGTTTACTTGCTATATCGTTTGACAGGAGTATGAAGTATTTGTGTAATTCATGTAATAAACATTACTGTGTTTCGACTTGTTGATCAAAAGTGCATTATTATTTCCTTTATCATTAATTGCTCCTAATTTGATTCTCTCAAAAATAATATATGTGTGGATTTATGCACATATATATATTTGAATTTCTCATTACTTGCTATTAACTTGATTCTCTTAAAAAGAATTTAATTACATATCTGTTTGAACATATCTATAATTGAATAAATTATAAATTGAATAAATATCTAAATATATCTATATATCTCTATAGATATATTAATAATCTATATCCAGGACTGTTTAAAATACAGTAACAATAATTTTGATTTATAAGTGATATTATGTACAATTCGTGACTAATCTGTGGCTTATCACTGCAAAAACTTCTTTATAATATCTTATTTGGCTTATTTTCCATGTGTTTGATAAGACTACAGCAGTACTCCAGTTGATGAAAATTTACATTAAAAGATATCTGAAGTCATTAGACTTTTACTGTTTTTTAGAAGAAATTGATTTTCCTTTCGGGTGGGGCATAGACCCAGGCCAAGGAAACCAACAGTCTGTTTGGCGCTTTTCTGTGCTGAACCACTTGTTCCCAGCACAAGAGAAAGAAGGGCAGTTGCTGGTAGGTCTGGAATCAGATTAAGATTACATAAGCATTTGCACATCCTGTGCATGAGACTTAGACCATCTCCTGGATATTTGCAAGTTATAGCCCTGGATGCTTGAGCTCCTTAATCATCAAGATCTCATAAATCAGGTAGCTAAATTGGTGTCATTGTGAATATCAGGAGGTTTTAAAACATAGCGACTAAGAAGCAAGTGACTGTACCACAAAACAAATAGCACTAGACTTCTTATCATAATAAATTGAGCCCTTCCTCATTCATCCAGTTGAAACAAATGGAGGGGCTTCGTATGTTTCCTCCTTCAACTGTAAAAGCAAAAGAAGCCAAGTAAACCAGACATTTCCTGAGACCGCCATCAATTCTGGTGGCTGAGAAGCAAACAACTCTTCATTAAAGGCTTTACTATTTTAGCCTTTATCAATGTATTTTATAGAAATCTTAAGGTAGGTATTAACAATAAGCTACAATCTGACAGCTAGATTTCATGAGCTATATTTCAAATTTGAATAAAACTTATTTCTCTTTTCTTCAGATAAGTAAACTGGCATTAATTCAGTAAATAAACCAGCAAGCTCTTTAGGGCATTTGCACACAATCCTCAGTTTAGGAAACTAACATGTCATTTTACTATTACTGTTTCATTTTAATTATGTCATCAGTAATACAGTGCTATACCTTTCCTCAGAGAATTACAGAATGACATTGATTTGAGTACGAAAATGGACTTTATGGTCATCTAGTCTTTTTCTTAGAAGTCTTCAAAATATAGTGATGCCATATTATGCTTATCTGGACGAAAATTAAAGAAATATGCTTTCAAAGGCATAAAGAACTGAAGATCTTGTCTATTCGATAACAAACCATTTGGTGCTTAAAGCATTCCTCTAGTACTTCTGGGGAGTGGTGTACTCATACATGTAGTTTTGTTCAAATATTATTTTTTTTAAGATATAACCCCTAAATATTTAGGCATTATAGAATATAAGACAATTCATGTCAGATTAATTTTCAGAAACTGATTACAGTATTAGGATGAGGACCTGTGAATAAATGATGTTTGTCTCTATTGGACTCAGCAGATAGTGGTATATACATGGAGGTTTCTGAGTATTTGAAGACTTAAAGTACTTGTCTTTAACTTTCTTTGCCTTCCAGTTCTCGGTGAAGGCATTTCAGCCAGTGTAGAAGAGAAATTCTGTGCCATTGCTAACTCACTCACACTTTTTTATACATGTAACTAAAGATTTTTAAACATTGTAATTATCGGCATACTTTTTTTTAATTTCCCAGGATTGTAGGAAGAGTGATTTCCAAATGCTTTGAAATAATGATATACTAGTATTTTTTAAAATATCATGCCCCTATCCTGCAATGTAATCCTAAAGTATATGTCATATATTTTTTTAATTTTAAAAATAAATAAACTGTGCTTTAATTCATATTACTCCTTAGATGATTCAAGAAAGCACTTTAAAAGTTTTATTTATATCATATTTCTTTGCCTGATATTTCCTTTGTTTTCAACTTCATTGAGATATAACTGACATATAAGATTATATAAGTTTCAGGTGTGCAATGTGATGGTTTGCTCTACAAATTGTGTAAAGTTAAGGTATACAGTGTGATGATTTTGTATAAGTATATATTGTAAAATGATGATGATAAGATTAGTTCATCACCGTGTGTGTGTGTGTGTGTGTGTGTGTGTGTGTGTGTGTGTGTGTGGTGAGAACATTTAAGATTTACTTTCTTACCAACTTTCAAGTATACAATATTAACTATGGTCACCATGCTGTACATTAGATCCCCAGAATTTATTCATCTTCTAACTGCTGACATTTTTTGATAAAAGCTGAAATAATATCCTAATTATTATTTTTATCATCCCTTTATAAATACTGCTAAATTATGCACCTGAACATTATAAATCATCTTTTTGAAGTTATCCCCTTTAACAGGATTCTTTAAGGTATGTTAATACCATTGAATAACAAGTGTTATAGGATTGTAATTTAAATCCTAACACTTAATTTTTCAGTAACAAGTGTTTAAAAGGTATATTAAAACAAAGGAAAAGAGAATATTATTTTGGAGTGTCTATGTAGCAAAGGTTATCAGCGTAGGATGACTGTAGTATTAGTGTATAAACTGCAAAGGGGTTGTTGGGGAGGAAACATGAAACTATTGTCAGGTGCTGTGGAGCTGTCAGAAAGTGACTTGCAAATCCTAGTCACAAGGATCGCCCTTTGTTTAGGGCAGTAAAGTTACTTAAATTACATAGTCAGGTTGGGTTATTAGCCAACAGGAGAGGTTTTACGGCAGTGGCTTGAAAACTCTGTTGACAAAATAGTTGATAAAAATAGTCTCATAAAAGCACACTCTGAAACAGGCCTACTACTCATAGAAAAGTTGTGTAATTACTACGAACATTTTGAAAACAAAAATGAAAAGAAAAAAATAAGCTTAACTGAAACAATTTTGTTTCTGTGTGCCATGGATTTAATCAGGTGTTCTAGAAGAACGTAATTATCCACGGGATAATAAAAAATTTTTCAGAATACTAAATTTTACCTCATTAAAAGTTCAGGGCTAGGATCCATAACTTTCTTCCTGCTGCTTTCCAGAGAGGAGCTAACTTGTGAAAAATAAATTTTAATAAGCATGCTTCTCTTGTAAAAGAGATAGTAATGCTCCTGGCTCATATATTCTGTACTTCCAGTTATTTTTTCCAGCTGCAAATGTTTGCTAAGTAATGTGGGTAAGTAGTATGTTAGACAGTGGTTGAGATTCAGAAGACATTCCCTGTAAAATTTGCAGGAGTGAAAATAATATGCAGTGAAAATAATCTGCCCAAATTAATATTGCAAAACATGATGAATAAAGTGGTGTCAAAAATGATACTAGAGTTTAAAGGAGAGATACATTAATTGTGACAGGAAGTGTCAGAGAGACAGTGTGGAACGGTGACTTGTTTGAAGTCAGTAGACCTGGATTCAAATCCCATCTCTGCCAATAACTACCTGGGTGTCCTTACTCTGTAACCTCCCTGAGTATCAGTTACAGGTAAATAGTCATGCCTAACTGGTAGCTTCGTTGTAAAGAATAGAAACACTGACTATGAATGACAAAATTCTTGACACATTGATTACAAGCAATAAACAGTATGGTTATAATATTTATTAATACTGTGTTCTCATGGTCATTCATTTTTCAATAAATATTTAGCGGTGACCTTACTGAAATGCTGGGAAATTTGTCCTGTTCTGGGTGGTTGGGACGCTAATGAATAGGGCAGATGAGGGCACAGACAATAAGCACATACATGTAAAAGGGAGTGAGTGTGATCAAGGGGCAGGTGTGAGGTGGGTGGGGAGGATAGGTAGACATGGCACTGAAGAGCTTTTCAGGAGGTGGAGTTTGAACCGGAACCCAAAAGAATACAGAGAGTTAATGGAAAAGCTTAGAGTTTTTGAAACAAAAGAAACACTAAGTGCAAATGCACCGACAGTGGGAAAGAGCTTCTTGGTACATTCTTGGGAAGAAAGGATGGCAGGGTAATGTAGTCTAGCTGTCAGGAGAGGGAGAAGCAGGAGACAGGCCACACAGGGGCACTGAGCAGGGACCAAATCATTTAAGTTCTTGTCGGCTGTATTAAGGAGTCCAATTTTATCTTCAGAGCAATGGGAAAACATAGAAGTGTTTTAAACATGGAAGCATCTTGATTAGATACTTTAAAAAAAATCACTTGCACTACAACTTTATGTCCATTTATCATTTTTTCACATATAATACTTCTGAAGCAGTTAGAGACTTTTTTTCCTTTTCTTAATTTTACAGACAATGAAATTGATGCCTACTTAGAAAAACTAAATGACTTATTTGTCCAGAGCAGGACGAGAACCCCAGTGTTCTCACCTCCTTTGTACTGTCATGTTCCTTCATGCCAGGATGCTTTCTCTAGGTGTTATTATTGATTTTTGAAAATTCATTCTAATTCAACCTTATTTTTTTCTGATCTTTTAGTCTTTCATAATTACACATATTTATTTGTCTAGAGTTGATTATTTTATTCTACTTGAGTATGATTTTTTTTTAATTCCTTACTTTTTTTTCCCAAAAATCTCTATTATATTTTTTTACTCTGAACAGATGCTCCAAGGCAGTAGCATTTAAAAATTTTAACTAGTATGAGTATGGCTTTTAAACCTGGGCAAGAGGGGTCCACAATTTATCAGGTCTATCTCTGGCCCTCTGTGCCTCTCCCTAAGGATGTTGAGTCCATGGGACCAGGGGAAACTGCACAGGTGTGAGCCACACCAGCACCCCTTTGCGACCACATGCCAAGCTCCTGGCAGCCCAGACTTTCTGACCAAACAGACCTTAGCCTTCAGGGCCTTTATGAGCTTGTTCCTAGGAGCAACATCTGTCCCTGCCCGCCCTCCAGTGCACCCATCCCTGGACCTAAGAAGAGACCAAGGGATACCTGTTTCTTGGGTCCCACGGAGTTTGAAAGTGCTGACTGAGGTATCCACATACATACAGGTAAAATAGACCGGTATTCTGGAAGGAGCTGAGGCTGAGAAGAGAAGGAGAGCAGGCTACAGTCCAGGGCCATATCTGGGTAACTAAGTTCTGGTGTGGAACTTCAAGGAGTCTGAGAATTACTCATTCTGGCCTAAAAGCCAGTGTGAAGGTATTATTTCAAGGAAGATAGTAAGACATATTTTTATTTGACAGTTTGTTAGCTTGATTTATAATTGTTACATATTTGGAGTTATGGCTTGTATGCCTCTCTTTGCTCGTTTGCCTTGGGCTCCACAAACACTAAGGACCCACCTGTCTGCTACCCACTGTAAGAAATATGACTTAGTTGCAACATTTTACTACGCACGCACACACGCACATATGTGTGCACGTGTATGTATACCTCTGTGTGCATGAGGGTGTAAAACTGAAGCTGAAGTTTCACAAAAGAATAGTTACACTTTACTATATGCAATACATTTTGATATTTTTTGTTCATTAGTGACTGAGGAATTACCATAGTTCTTCCCAGAGCTAAGGGTGGCTGATCTTTCCAGTGATCACACAACAGCACATCCTTGGCACGTCATGGGACGTCCTTTCCAAACTGGCTGGCCTCTTCTCACCTCTCAAGCTTCTCTGCTTGTCACTCCACTTTGAACTTAGCTACTCTGAATGAACCGAGCTGATGCTTCCCTTTTCAAAAGTGTTGCTCTCGTTATTCTCTCCTCTTAGAATTTGACATTAATTTGTGACTGTTCTTTAAATTAATAAAATGCAACATGATAATTGGGTAATGTGTAAATGTGCAGGCTGAATAAATATAAAATCAGAAATATATTTCTGTTTGCATTTTTTCAGTTCTTTAATTCATGCCAGATAGGCAGAAGAACTTGGCCAAAAACATGTAAAACAAAATGAAGAATCGGTGGCAAGAATAATTCTGAGATCAGAAAATCTAGTAATTGTGTAATGGTTGCATTCTGTGCATGAAGGACACTGAGCTGAAGTTTTATAAAAGATGAAACATGGGATGTGCCTTTACCAAAATTAAGGGTTTTGTGGATTTTTAGTGATACAAGGCTATTTTAGACTGAACCACCAAGGACAAAAATGGGCACTTAGAGAAAGTTAATATGACTATGTGAGCAATATGCACCTCAGTGGTGACAAAAGACCTTTATGTCCTCATGCTCTTGTGCCATATTATGAAATACCATAATATACAGATTCTACACAGCCTCATACAGACCTGTTAGCTGTATATTTAAATGTTTGGCTTATGAACATACCACATATCTATTTAAAAATACTGTAAGATACCATTTATCACAAATGCTATTCTTTCAAAGATCTCTGCTATGTTCCGGCTGAAAGCCCTCATCCATAGGGATGTGTCCAGTTATTAACTGTATTTTACCCATTTTTATATGCCTTCTTCACTCCATGTCAACTACTGCCAGTAACTGTTCATCCAAAAACTCAGTTCTTTGTTAATTGTGGCTTATTTTATGCATTATTGATTAAGCCCCAATTTCTTCTCTGTATCAAAGATAATTATCATTTGAATTTTTTTACATCTGAATAACCCTAACAGAATATTTTCTTCTGTGTGTTGATCTCCTATACAGTGATCTAATTTCTCATAATGACATGATAATAAAGTGTACACTTCTCTTTTAATTCATCAATTGAATTTTCAAGCAATGAAACCAAACAGAACTATGGGGTTTATGAATTTGCCATTTTGGGATTGGCACACCTCCTAGCAAAAAGAAGGTCCAAGTATAGCCCTCGATATACGAGGCAGGAGTGGCCTAGAGGACTACGATTGGCTAGAAAAGGGCCCAGAAGAGGCAAGGTTAGGCTGTTTCATGGTTCATCCATATGCACAGGAAGTTAGACTGTATCAATTTTATAGGAGTTGAGTATCAATTTTATAGGATAGGAAGATTATGACCAAAAGTCATCTTTTATATACAATGGCAAAAATGAGAAGTAAAAATCTTCTAAAATCTAATGTTGTATGGGAATTTACTAAGTTCAAAACAAATCTCTCTCTGAATACAGTGACTGGATTTTTATGCTTTCACTATTCTTTTAATAGATGGGAAGTGAAAGTGGAATTGACTCCTCTATCTTTTTTTTTTTTTAATTTATTTTTGTCTGCGTTGGGTGTTTTGTTGCTGCGCGCGGGCTTTCTCTAGTTTCAGCAAGCGGGGGCACACGGGCTTCTCATCGTGGTGGCTTCTCTTGTTGTGGAGCATGGACGCTAGCTACCCGGGCTTCAGTAGTTGTGGCACATGGGCTCAGTAGTTGTGGCTCGCGGGCTCTAGAGTGCAGGCTCAGTAGTTGTAGCGCACGGACTTAGTTGCTCCGTGGCATGTGGGATCTTCCCGAACCAGGGCTCAAACCTGTGTCCCCTGCATTGACAGGCAGATTCTTAACACTGCACCACCAGGGAAGCCCTGACTCCTCTATCTTTAGTAACAAATTTAGTATCATTTATATTATTAGCCCAGATTCGAGAGAAGCAGAAAAAACAATTTTTTTGCTGAAGTAGGTTAGTTTCAGACTTTAAAAGGCTGAGTGATTCACAAGAGTTTGACAGAAAGTTTGTTCATTTATCTCTGTCCTATTGGCATAATTTGAGTGTCTAGTCTGTGACAGGGACTCTGCTTTCTTATATGGATATAGAGAAGAAAAAATACTTTCCTTCCCTCTTCATTGCTTTGTCTGGTCTTTAAGCCAATCCAGGAGAATTTTTAAGTCTATCATTCAGATGTTCTGCAATTGGCCTAATTTTATTTTTCACTTTGGTAGAGTTTATCCATCTTAACATTTCTCATGAAGCACGAGTTCCCCAGAAATTTAATGGATGTTTTACAGAACCCACTCCCACAAAAAAAGAGATTTTTCAGGACAAGAATATTAATATATATAATGCTATACAATTTTGAACTGTTATCTTTACTGTAGTATTTATTAAAATTTATTAAAATTGCCCAAGAGGAAACATAGTACACGGTGTTTCCTAAACTTGTATGACCAGAAATTCCCTTTATTTGCAGGAGAATTGCACATGCCAAAATGAGTACTCTGAAAAATATTCCTTAATGCTGGCTCTGGCCTTTCAAAGACAGGCAGACTGTTCTTCAAAGCTGTCTGTAAACCTCATTAACAAAAGGGCTACATGCCAATGAGAACAAGATAAATAACTTGTACAAAGCCCTTTACATTTGCCAAAAGTACTTTTACATAGTTGTTTCATTGGATTCCTGTAATAACCCTGTGATGTTTGTAGAGCAAAGATTACTGGCTCAAAGACACACAGCTTGTGAGCAGGATGAGCCGAGATAAATAGTGTAACAAGTATACAAATATTAAAAGTGAACATGGGTGAAAAAGGTGGCATATAAACTACCTGGTTTCATGGATTTCAAAATATAAGAGTATTTACTTCAAGCAAAGTCTTAAATCTGTCCAGATGTCTAAAAGCATGAAAGAGCTTATTAGGCTGAGCATGAGTCTTCAAAAAATAAAAAAAAAAAAAAAAAAAAAAAAACACCTTAGACAAAGAAAACTTTGTGACACCTGTGAGTTACACCATGTGATGTCTCCACAATCATGTAGTCAAGTGTACTGCTCCAGCAATTCTTACTCTGCTCTCCTTTGCCATCAGTTTTTTTCTTTATCCATCCCATTCCTATAACATACAAAGTTCTTCCAACTTAAAAGAAATTCTCTTTTGGTCCTACTTATACCATCAGCTATTGCTCTATTTTCTACTCCCCTGTGCAGCAAAGCTCTTCGAAAGGGTCATCTACTCACTGTCCCCAGTTGCTTTCTGTGCTTTCTTTGTAAACCTATTCCAGGAAGGTCTTTGCTCCACCGCTACACAGAAACCTCTCCTGTTACCATCATCACTAATTTTATATTGCTAAATACAGTGGCCAATTCTCAGCCCTTCTTGAGTTGATGTCATAGTTGTTCACCTTCTTTTTTTTTTATTATTAGATTCTCCTTTATTTTTCACTTGCAGTATAGGAAACTTCACTCTGTTTTTCTCTTCCCTCACCAGTGGCTCATTCTTTTCTTGGACCATATTCTTCTTCCTGACTTCTTTTTTTTAAGCATCTAGATATGTACTTTATGTCCAGTGAGTTTATTTTATCCTGAGAGTTACATTAAATTTGCTTTAAACTCCTATCCCCATCCAATGGAAGCTCCTATATACTTCCCAAGATTTTTTCAAATTCCAGAAAGTTTACATTCTCATGGTCAGACCTTGCTCTAATATTTATTTGTTTGTTTGTTTGTTTATTAAAGTATAGTTGATTTACAATATTGTATTAGTTTTAGGTGTACAACATAGTAGTTCAGTATTTTTATAGATTATACTCCATTTAGAGTTACTATAAAATATTGGCTATATTGCCTGTTTTCTTCTTGAATTCTTAATGTTGAGGTGACCCAGGGCTCGGTTCTCCATCTTTTCTCTCAGTGATTTCAATCAGCCTCATAGCCTTAAATGCTGTCCATATGCTAATGACTTACAAATCTTTACCTCTACAGACCCTACAGCCAAGTATATATATCCAACTGCCTATTGAACATCTGTCATCTCCACATGTGTATCTAAAAGTCACTGAACCTTAAAATGTCAAAAACCTTACCTTTTGATATTCCCCTCCAAAATTCCCTGCATCTTCTCCATCTCAAATGATGGGAATCTCACCTTTCCAGTTGTTCAATCTAAAGAATTTGGAGTTATCCTTAAGTCCTCCCTGTGTCTCACACCCCACATCAAACTGTAAAGAAACTCTATTTGCTCTACTTTCAAAATATATCCAGAATCTGCCACTTCTCACCACTTCCACTAAGCACTCTACTCTAAACCACTATCATCTCTCACCTGGATTATTGTAATCACCTCCTTCCAAGTCTCTCTGCTTCTCTTGTGGGCCCTTATTGTCTATTTTTAACATGACATGAATCAGAGTGATGCTTTAAAACATAAATCTGAACGTGTCAATCATATGCTCAAAACTCTGCGAGTGTTTCCCATTTACACAGGCTCTGCATGATTTGACTTTCCTCATTCTATGACTTCATCTCCATCATCACCCCAGCCACACTGGCCTCCTGTTGACTTCCGACTTGCTCTTCCTTCTGTCTAGAATGCCCTTCTTCCAGATATCTGCGTGGCTATCCTCACTTCCATCAAACCTTTGTTCAAATGTCATCAATATATTCTGACATTGTAATATAAAGTATGATTCATTTATTTATAATGTCTATAATTTATAGTCTGTCACCCCAGCTAAGAATAAACTCCATAGAGTTTAATTATAATATCAGCTTTTGAATTCCCATTTTAAAACCCTATTGATATTTTCACTGAAATTGCTTAAATAAATTAATTAATTTGGGGAGAATAGTCACTTCTATGATATATTGTCTTGCCATTTGTAATATGGTTTGAGTCTCCATTTATTTATGTATTGTTTTATGTTCTTCTATAAAATTGTTTAATTTTTCACATAGAAGTATTGCAGATTGTTAGATTTTATTTCTTACATATTGGTTCAGTATAGTGTGGAATAGCATGGGTCAGAATGGTATGCTTGACTTTATAGTCTTCAAAGTATCACTTCAAATTCGGTGGCCCCTCAAAATCAAATGCCACCCATGTACTATTGCAATAACCCACTGACATACGAGCTAAATGAAACCATTCCATACCAATCACTGGCCTGGTTTGCAAGTTCCACTAACAGTAGTGTCATTCCCTAACTGAGTGGTTCTTCAGAGGTTTTTCCTTTCTCCAAGTTATACCAGACTGAGGCTTAGTTTCACACTTAAGTTCCCAAATGCATCAAGATGACTGAGCCAGGAAGGTTTTTCCAGTCTTAGCCACACACCAAGCTGGAACCTGCTGACATTGGATAGTGAACTCAGGTCTCAGTCCAGACTCTTACTTCCCTCATGGTAAGTTCTCCTTGTGAACTCTTGGAGCCCTTTCTGATGTAGTCAATTGTCTTAGTCTGTGAGAGAATTTGAAATAACACTGAACTTCATAATTAAATGGAGAGCAATTGAGTCTCTCAACATCATTAATCATTAGAGAAATGCAAATCAAAACTACAATGATATATCATCTCACACCAGTCAGAATGGCCGTCATCAAAAAATCTAGAAACAATAAATGCTGGAGAGGGTGTGGAGAAAAGGGATCACTCTTGCACTGTTGGTGGGAATGTAAATTGATACAGCCACTATGGAGAACAGTATGGAGGTTCCTTAAAAAACTAAAAATAGAACTACCATACAACCCAGCAATCCCACCACTGGGCATATACCCTGAGAAAACCGTAATTCAAAAAGAGTCATGTACCACAATGTTCACTGCAGCTCTATTTACAGTAGCCAGGATGTGGAAGCAACCTAAGTGTCCATCAACAGATGAATGGATAAAGAAGATGTGGCACATATATACAATGGAGTATTACTAAGCTATTAAAAAGAAATGAAATTGAGTTATTTGTAGTGAGGTGGATGGACCTAGAGTCTGTCATACAAAGTGAAGTAAGTCAGAAGGAGAAAAACAAATACTGTATGCCAACACATATATATGGAATCTAAAAAAGAGAAAGAAAGAAAAATGGTCATGAAGAACCGAGGGGCAAGACGGGAATAAAGACACAGACCTGCTAGAGAATGGACTTGAGGACACGGAGAGGGGGAAGGGTAAGCTGGGACTAAGTGAGAGAGTGGCATGGACATATATACACTGAACGTAAAAGAGTTAGCTAGTGGGAAGCAGCCGCATAGCACAGGGAGATCAGCTTGGTGCTTTGTGACCACCTAGAGGGGTGGGATAGGGAGGGTGGGAGGAAGAAGCAAGAGGGAGGGGATATGGGGATATATGTGTATGTATAACTGATTCACTTTGTTATAAAGCAGAAACTAACACACCATTGTAAAGCAATTATACTCCAATAAAGATGTTAAAAAAAAAAAAAAGTCTCTCTTTTCCTCTCCCTCCAGAGGTTTCATGCTAATTATGCAAACCCCCACCCCCACCCCAGCAAGACACTGTGGAAGAAATCATTTATCAAGGCTCCACTAAATATTCTTCCTCTGGGGCAGGGTGTATACTTTTCTTATATTTACATATCTAAAAGGACTCCTTAGTAATTCTTACAGCTAGAAAGATCCTCTTCAGTGTTACTTGTTTATTCTATAGCTGAACAAAGAAACATTTGAATACTTTCAATTGAAAGCAAAAATAAAAAACAATAACAAACAAAAAAACTCCTTATGTACAATTCATCTCCTCGTATCTTCTAATTATATAGATTAAGAATTTTACAGATGAGTGTTTTTCCACATTAATAATTCAATATTTTTATTTCATGTTGTAATATGAGAAATAGCTACTTTTTATATTTATGAGTGTTATTAACATTGATCATGGTAACATTAGAAATTTCTCATCTTTTATTTAGATTTAAAACACTATAAAAATGAATTATATTTCTATTAAGCCACATACATCAGCTAGTGAATGATGTGTATTCTAGTTTAAGCATTATAAGAACTTCAGAATGACAAGAGATTCCTCAGATGAAAAGATCCTTAAATTCAGTGGAAATTAAAAAGTGATCTAGAATTTCTGTAAAAACAATAAATCTGTTTTATACTTATTAACAAAACATTATTGATCACATTAAACAAAGAACCGACAAGCAAAGGTCTATTGCTGGATATTTTAATTGAATAAAATTATCAGGAATTTACTTTATCATAATGAGTTTGCAGATCTCAGTGTTGAACAGTAAAATTATTAATGGAGAAGTAACTATAAGAAATCATTTGGGGGGCTTCCCTGGTGGCTCAGTGGTTAAGAATCTGCCTGCCAATGTAGGGGACACAGGTTCGAGCCCTGGTCCGGGAAAATCCCACATGCCGCAGAGCAACTAAGCCCGTGTGCCACAACTACTGAGCCTGCACTCTAGAGGCTGCGAGCCACAACTGCTGAAGCCTGCGTGGCTAGGGCCCATGCTCCGCAAAAAGAGAAGCCACTGCAATGAGAAGCCTGCGCACCTCAATGAAGACCCAATGCAGCCAAAAATTAATAAATAAAAATAAATATATTTATTAAAAAAAAAGAAATCATCTGGTCTAGAAACCTTCCAAGCAGGGCAATATTTAGTCAATTCTATTATAGAGGTTTGTTTCTTCTAATCATTCGGAATTAAGAGATAAAGTCAAGTCGTTCCATTTGAAATATTACATTAAAAAATAATTAGTTGATTCTAGGGTCTACTATTCTTGGGTCTATTATCACATCTTTTATTACATATATTTCACCAACAATTTTATTATTGTATTACTTTGAAGCTTTTCCTCTTTATGCCAGTTTTTTAGGTTTGATGAATAAATTACATACATTTATTAGTAAAGTACCTGGATAATATAGATCTGTGGTTCTTAACCTCAACTAAACATTGCAGTTACTTAGGGAGATTTAAAAAACAATTATATGTCTGCACCCCACCCTTGGATATGGTCTAGAGTGGTTTCCATTCTATATTTTTATTCAGTTCTTCCAAGGATTCTAATGGTTGAGAATAACTGATGTGGAATACAAATATTAGTTCTGCTTTGTCATAGGCTCTAGGTTTGCAGGGATTGTAAATAAATGATTTACATATAATGAAACAGATTTAAGGAATCATTGTGGAATTAGAAGTAACAGCTGTGAATTCTGTGCTGTAGAATTTCAAATCAAAGACAAAATGTTGTTATTTGTTGGACAAGATTTGAAACCTGAAGTCAGGTCTGATTTTTGAGAGCTAAAAGCAATATGGAGATTAACAAAAGCAGTGTGGGCAGATGCCCAAAAGCCATAGCCTTGAAGCATTAGAAATCCCCAGTGCTGAATTGCTATCTGATCCTTATGAATTTGGTTAATTGGTTGCTTTATTTGGTTTATTCTTTTTTCCCACATTATGCTGCATTTAAGCAGGAGTCTTCATATTCTGAGCACCCAACGTAGTGTCTGGCATATGGTAGAAGCTAAACAGAGTTTTGGTGATTGAATGAATAAATGAAACAATAAGTAGGTTTAATGAATGGATAAATGAAATGATAAATGAACAAGAGAGAATGAACAAGAAAAGAGAGAGAAAATTGACAAAAGAAGGAAGAAAGGAGAGGGGTAGGTAGAGAGAGAGTACAGACTCCTAGGAATATGAAACTGGAATGCCTTCATTCAAATCTTAATCTTATGACTTTTTAGTAGTGTGACCTTAAGCAAAATATATTCTGTGCTTCAGTTTCCATTTCTGTATCCAATAGGTTGTTACAGGGATTAAAGAGTTTATGCACATAATTCATGTGGAACAGTACCTGACACTTAGAACTTAATAATGTTAGGGAAATGGAGTAATTGTTACAAATGAAAGCTTAGAGCCAGAAAAATTTTTAGCTATAAGTTCTTGGGTAAGTACTCAATAAATGTTAGCTATTATTATAATTTGTCATTATTCTAATGAAAGATACAGTCTTATATGGGGATTTGGAGGCAAATCCAAATTTGAGAATTTGAAGTAAATTGGGGAGTACAACGATCTCTTGGAATAAAAGGAAATATTTGCTAGGGTATCAGATTGACTGAAGTCTTCCAAGTCCCTTCTTTGGTCAAGGCCTGGTCTCAGATTTACTCATATAGTCCACATACAGACTTCATTATCAGCCTATGGAATCCCTGACTGGTTCCGTCTTTCATTCTGTTATGTATATTTCTTTCATCCTAATACATTGATGACTCTCATGGAATTTACAATGAACTATCAGCTCTAATTTTTGTTACTTATTATTTTTATGCCTATGAACACTTCCTTTTTATGGATTTGGGGTTTTTTTCTTTATTCTTTGTTCTACATTTCTTTTGTATTACATTTCTCTTTTCCTCACAGAGTGAAATATATTTTATTACTTTCCTGTTTTAAGGATTTCTTCATATCCGCTAAAGAATTATTGGTGCTGGATATTTACGTTAATGATTGAAAATCTTAGTGTAACTTCTTTGAGCAGATAATCAATAATTCATCTCTAACCATAAAATTTTATAGAACTATTTTCAAAAATGAAATGGAACTGCTTATTGTTTATCCCTTAAATGCTGATGAATTTTAAGTATATCTGTGCCTCTAATATCTGAATTAATAGTAGGATAAATTCCTAATTTCCACTCTTTAGCATCTTTTTCTATTTTCTCTAGAAAGATTAATAAACCATGAGAAGTAAAATGCATAAAAGAAAAAAGAACTTTTTGAAATTCATTAGGAGAGAATCCAAGACTTATGTTTTAGTCATGAAAAACATGGGCAGGGAGGTGTCAAAAATGTACAAGTCAAGTTCAGAAATATGTTCAGAATAAAGTTTAAATTATCAGCTGCCATAGTGACTGTAGTTAACAATACTGTATTGTGTATTTGAAAGTTGCTAAGAGAGTAGATCTCAAATGTTCTCACTACAAAGTAAAAATGGTAACCATGTGAGGTGATGGCTGTGTTAACTAACCTTACTGTGGTCATCATTTCACAATGTATATATACATCAAATCATCACTTTATATACCTTAAACTTGCACAATGTTATATGTCAGCTATATCTCAGTAAGTCTGGGGAAAAACTGTCTACTGCCAAGTGTAATAGCTCCTGAGGAAAATGAAAAAGGTCAACCAAATATTCATTCCGCATGGGCAGCACCATCAAACTCTAAAAATTTATAATTAACATAGTTCCTAAATCCTCTGGAATAGCTTGTCAAGAAATATCTATCCAAGGGAGAAATCAATTATTGTTATGTTAATATAGCAATTTAAATGCCCTCTATTCTGTACACTAAAGAGGCACTCTCATCACTTAAAAGCACTGTGAAAAACTATTTATTATTATGTTTAACAAACTGCTATTCTTTGGCAGGAGAGCAATGTATGGCCACAAATATACGCCCAAAATAAGTAATAACCATTAAAGGAGTATAAAATGCAGAATTAAAATGGTCACATTAGTAATTTAACTGTACCACTGTTTTGTAAACATGTTAGAGTATTCTTTAATATATGCTAAAGCTAGAAGTAGAGTGAAAAAAATATTAATGGTTAGGTCATTTTGCCAGTGATTCTCAAATTCAAAGAGAGACCTATTTCCATTTTTTACCTGGTATAATATGGAAGAACATGTGTAAATTCCTGGCTTCATCTCATGAGAAGTCACTGTGACTGTGACATGATGAGACCTCTGGGGCTTCATTTATTCCACTTGGTCTTGCACATAGACTGTCTATTTTGACCATATTATTTATTTTAAGGTGAATTTATAACAATGCTTTCCTAATTTTACTTCAAATTTTTCCACTCTTATAGATAATTCATCTATATAGTGCTTTTAAAACAGGATAAAAGAAGACTAAATTCCCTGTCATAAACTTTATACAATGAAAGCTAAGTATATTGTCTCTATATTTCTTTTCTTTTTGAATCCTTACTGTTTTTCCTAAAACTCATCATATTCATTAATGGAAACATTCATTCATTCATCCAACAAATATATTTTTGTGGAAGATGCTGTTTTGGTCACTAGAGACATAGAAGGAATCAAAACATTTATTTAGTCAACAAAAGTCTATTGCATCATGTGCCAAGCATCTTTCTAGACACTTGTGATACACCAAAGAGTAAACATATAAAGGCTCTTTACCTCCTGAAGCTTATAATCCAGCAGGTTGGAGGAGGTTAGCAGAAAATAAACAATAAATATAAATAAGTAAATCATTTGTCATGTTAGAAGATGATAAATGCTATTGAAGAAAAAAAAATTAGAGAAACACAAAAGGATCAAGAGTCCTAGGGAGACATAGGGTGGAGACAGTTTGCACTTTTAAATAAGGTGGTCAAGATTGGCGTCCTTGAAATTGTTGAGGTTTTTAGTCATGTGGGTTACTAGGGGAAGAGCATTCCAAGCAGAAGGAAGAACTAAGCAAAGACTGTAACTTGGGACAGTGATTGACTTTATTAGAGGAACAATGAGTTTGCCAGTGTGGCTGAAGCAAGAGAGCAAATGGGAGAATAGCAGGAGAGAGTTCAGAGAGGTAAAGGCACGGGGGAAGGGGAGGGGAGGAGGGAAGGGGAAGGGGGATGGGGCAGTGGTTATTGCTCACTGTAAGTTTTCGCTCTTGTGCTGAGTAGAATGAAAAACCATTGTAGTGTTTTGAGCAGAGGAATAACTTTATCTATCATGTAACAAGATCACCATGGATCACTCTGGTTGTTTTAAGAATGAACATAAAAGGACAAAGTTAGAAGCAAAGAGACCAGTTAGGAGGTTATTACAGTGATTCTAGTGAGAGTAGATGATGCAGACAAGGGCTGGTGTTGAGCAGGAAAAACCAGCTACCAATCCCAGGTGAGGATTTGCATGGAGGATGGCAAAGATTGTAACAGTACCAACCACCAGAAGTCAGAGCCCACATATCTCAGCCTATTGCATCTTCTGGGGTTTCAGAGTCAGCAAAGAGGACTGACAACAAGGAGCTCCTTGACATACAGGAGGTAGCATACATGGGGAAGATTCACATGTACTGCAAAGATAAAGCAAACATCTTTTCCTAATAGATTGCCCCTGCTCTGCTCATAGAATCTTCCTCCGGTTCCCATCTCACTCAGAGTAAAAGTCAAAGTTCTACGGTGATCTCAAGAACCCACATCATCTGCCCATCTATATCCACTCCCATCCTCTTGCTGTAGTTCATTCCATCCTAGCCACACTGGGTCCCCTTGAAAATTCTAAACCCACTTGTGTCTCCCAACCTTTGATCTTTCCAGCTGGAACAACACTACTCACAGAAAGGTGAAGAGAGGCAGCAAGATCAGCATCTGTGGCCTGCACAAATCTCCCGTGGCTAGGGAATTGGTCCTTCCTGGTAGCAGAGGCAGGACAATGGACTGCACGCACGCCTCTCATGCTGCAGGAGAAGACCCGTTCTCTTCCCATGAGGGGCAGATACACTGGTGGGGCTGGCCAGGTGACATATAGCACATTCAATACAAGGAAGTTCACTGCGTACCTAGAACAGGGAAATGGTTTCTCCTAATAAGGAAGAAGAATCTGGGGCCAAGTTATAGCTTGACACCTAGCTTCCATGTAGGGGAATATTCCAGATGCAGGACATTGACTGGGCAATCCTGGAGAGGGTTGGCAGTTTGCATGAAGACTGCTTCCCCAACAGGTGACAGCAGTAGACAGCATGAAAACGAGTCATATTTATTCTATTGCAAAGATAAGGCAAACATGTTTTTCTAATAGACTCAATAGGAGATGGGAGAAAAAGAGAGGACTTGGTGACACCAAAGTTTTTCAGCCTGTGGAAGCATATGGAAGGATGGAGTTTTTACCAACTGAGCTGGTAAAGGTTGAAGGTGAAACAGATTTGGGGAAGAGGCACAGGGATTTGGTTTTGAACATTCTGAGTTTGGTTGGACTGCCTATTTGATATTCAAGCAGGAAAATGGAGTAGTAGTTGAACATACAAGAATATACAGGTTAAGCCTGGGATAGAGAGAAAATTTTGGAATATATATTTTAGTGAGTGAGACAGACAACAAACAAAATGCATATTACATAGCAGGAATAAAAGACCTCTCTGATAAAGTGATATGTGAAGAGATCTTTAAAGATACCTTCTTAGTCACCTTTGATGATCCTCCCCTCTGACTCCACAGGTGATCTCATCCAGTGTGATAATTTTTCATAGAAAACATCCATGCACTGACTACTCCTGACTGCAGGCTCCTGCAACAGCCTAAGAGACTTAACTTCGACATCTCACAAGTTACCTCAAACTTTGTTTCCAAAACCCAGTTCTTTATTTTACCCCATCCTAATCCCAAATCTGTTTCTTCTGAAGATTCCCCCTCTTCTATAAATAGCAACACCATTCTTCTAATTGAAGACCAAAATTCTTAAAGTCCTGCTTGAGTCTATGCTTTTGGTCTCATATCACGTCTAATCCATTGAAAGAATATGACCAATTCTCACAACCTTCACTGCTAACACCCTGGTGCAAGCCAGCATTATCATCCACCTGGATTACTTAAAAGCCTCTATAATTCATCTCTTTAATTTTATCCTTTACTCCTACAGTCTGGCTTTTACAAGAAAGCAGAGGGATGCGTTGAAAATGTGAGATCATGCCACTCCTCTGCTCAGCACCTTCATAGGGTCCCCATCTCACCCAGAGTAAAAGTCAAAGTCCTGCAATGATCTCAAGAACCCACATCATCTCAAGAACTCATATCATCCTTCCACCTACACCCCCTCCCATCTTCTTGCTGTAGCCTATTCAATTCTAGCTACAACGGGTGGCTTTAAAAATCCTATACCCACTTGTGTCTCCCAGTTTTTGATTTTCCTGTTTCCTTTGTCAAGTAAACACATAATTTATGCTTTCATTCTGGGTTTGGCTCAATGTTTTCTTTGCATAATCAATTCCCCTAGTATATGCTTGACCCAAATACTGCATGAGACATACTGAATAATTTTTCATTGTCTCTCTGAAATTCAAATTTACCTGGGTAGGTAAAAATTCGGGAGATGGATGATGGTGAGAGCAGCACAACAATGTGAATATCCTTAGTGCCACTGAACTGTACAGTTAAATATGATTAAAGTAGTATGTTTTATATTATGTGACTTTTACCACAATAAACAATTTTTTTTAATTAAAAGAAAATAATTAAGTACATTCCAAAGGAAAAAAATGTTTAACTGGGTACCCTGTATTTCATCTGGCAACTCTAACTGTGGGGAAGTGGGAAGGAAAAATGGATGCTGAGCAGGCAAGCAAAAATTGTCCACTACAGGCAGCTAAGAAAGGCTTTACACAGACCACCAGGATCATGAGATGAGCAGGTTGCCAGCAAATGTTTACAGGTAACTTCCCTGTTCAGAAACCTTTGATGACTCTCTGTCATTCTGTTTATACCCAAAGTTCATGCTATTTCATATGAGAAGTTAAGGACATCTTAATGTATGCTGGCCCTCCGTTTCAGGTCTCATATCCTCCCATTTCCCCACAGCACATCTTTTGCTCTGCACACAGGGCTACTCATAATCCCCCTGCAGAGAATGCCTCCCTGCCTTTGCTCATGTTGTTTCCCCTTCCTGGAATAACTACCCCCTCCCTTATTTTACTTGAAATATAATTGCTTACCTTTAAAAACCCAACTCAAAGGGTGTCACAAAAGGTATCTTCTTTCTGCTCCCATAACACAAATATGTAAGCAAAACATAACTCTATGATAATATTTCATTGCAGTACTTAATACCTGCTTGTTTGTGTGTCACTTCTCTGCTCGATGAAAATTTCCTTAATGGCAGGAATGTATCATCATATTTTTTAAAAATCCTAAAACCTAATTTCTTCCATTTGGCACATAGTAGGTGCTCAATAAATAATTATTGATTGACTCAAAATATATATTTAAAACATTTTATCATCTGAGCCTTTATTGCCTTTGAAAACTAGTAATTTAAGTGTATACTTCTACACTTTAAAAGAAAAAAAATTGAAGTCTTTATAAACTTATGTTAAGAAATAACTTCTTGGTATAACACCAAAAGCACATAAAGGAGAAAAATGATAAATTGGACTTCATTAAAATTAAAAACACTTTCAAACTGTGCCATCAGGAAAGTAAAAAAGATAATCGAAATACTGGAAAGAACTATTTATAAGTCATATATCTGACAAAGAACTTGTATCCAAAGTATATATAAGCAATTCTTATAACTCAATAATAAAAGACAAATAACCCAATTAGTAAATGGGCAAATACTTTGAATGGACATTTCCCCAAAGTAAATACACAAAACGTCAGTAGGCATAAGAAAAGATGCTCAACATAATTAGTCATTAGGGATTGCAAATCAAAACCACAAGGAGATTCCACTTCATACCCACCAGAATGACTATAATAAAAAGACAAGTTTTGGTGAGGATGTGGGGAATTGGAACTCTCGTGATTGCTGGTGGGAATGTAAAATGGGGCAACCACTTTGGGAAATATTTCTTCAAAATGTTAAACATAGAATTATCATATGATCCAGCAATTCTTCTCCTAGGAGAAGAATTCTTCTCCTAGGAATCTCCTAGGAGTTCCACAAGAACTGTAAATGTATGTCCACACAAAGGCTTGTACACAAATGTTCACAGGTACATTATTCACAGTAGTCAAAAGGTGGAAACAATTGAAATGTCTATTAACTGATGAATATATAAATTACATGTAGAATATTCACATGGTAAAACACTATTCAGCAATAAAAGATATGAAATACTGATAATATGCCACAACATGAATGACTCTCAGAAACATTATGTTCAGTGAATAAAGCCAATCACAAGACTATTCTGTGATTCCATTTATGTCAAAGGTACATACTATGCAAATCTGTATTGAAAGAAAGTAGATTAGTGGCTGCCTCGGGCTGGGGGTGGGGGTCTGCTCTTAGGGGACTGCTAATGGGTATGAGGTTTCTGTTAGGGGTAATGAGAATATTCTCAAATTAGATTACATCGATAGTTGCACAACTCTTTAAGTATTCTAAACACCGTTGACATTTACACTTGAAATGGTTGAACTTTATGGTATGTAAATTAGATCTCGATAAAGCTATTTAAAATAAGCATTGATTTTTCCTTTAATTCTCTCATTTGCCCTTTATGTTAAAGTGCCACAATTTATTTTAAAGGTAGACCAAGATAATAATGATTTGGAACAAAGTTGTATATTCTTTTTCTAAGGTATACACCACAGGTTTAAGATGACCTTTCCACTCTGAAATTATGAAAACATATATTAAGCTCAGCACAAAATATATTTAAGGTGATTTGAACAGATGAAATATTACACATTTTTAAACATATAATGTCAATAAGCACTTCAGAGAAAAATTGACTGTTCAAAAATTTTCCATGGGTAGTACTAAATTCCAAAGTAGCATAAAGACTATGCAGTACACATCTGTTACTTAAAGGAATTGAAGAGGTTAACATTTTGAAAGTGTTTTATTTTCGTTGTCTGATTACTGTTTATATTTACTTAAATTTCTCTTACCTTGAGCCCATTAAAAAATTTGCAACTTTTAGACAAGATTTTAATGGACTTCAGGTGCACAGATTTGGAATAATCATTTTTCTAATTAGAAAATTAACATCATTCAGTTGCACTGAACAAATATTTGTAGAATTTATACACGTGTGTGTGTGTGTGTACTGTTGTATGTATATTCATATAGCTATACATACACACACTACATTCTTGTTACTTGTCAATACCATCCAGCATGTGTTATTCTATCGTTTTGATTTTTATGTTCTGATTAAAAGTAATATGGCAAAGGGTAGATGAAATGACCTCGGAATTCAAAGTTCTGCATTTTAATTCAAATCAACTTCGTATAATTACCTAAGTCTCAGTTTCTCCAAAGTTCTTAAGGACTCAAATCTTAAATGTAATTTTTCAATGACAAAAAAAATTTTTCACTGCAAAAATGTATTTTCTAATGAATTTTGTAGTTTCTAAAAATTGCCATTTTTTAGTTGACTAGAGGAAATTCTCAATGTGAGGAGGCAGAAATTCTATTAAAGCTTAAGATTGCCTCATTACTTGTAAGTGGTGTACAGAGTTCGAAGATATTTGCTGTTATTACAGAAATCCTGTAATATCATACCTCAGTTATCCCAAATTTGGACATAATTGATTGGCAGTTCTCTCTAGCCTTTCTCCCTAAACCAGTTCTCAGTTGCTGTCTAATGAATATAAATAGGCTTTTCCCAGTTCAATGTACAGATAATGGTATCTTATATAAATGTCACTATGAATGTTTTTGGGTTTTGTGTTCATAAAAACTGTCTAAAATGTTGGTTTTTTATTAGCTTCACAATAATACTGCTCTGCATTGTATGTGGTATTGCATGCCCCAACGGAGGGGTTTAACTTTGGAAAGGCAGTTCCCTTCCACTAAGAGCAATTGCTAGGCATGTTCTCAGCTCTGATCCCTCCACAAGCAAGCAGTCCCAGCAGCTAGGGGAATCAAGACTCTGAAGGAGCAACTGGTCAACTGACCTTTGATCCTTTCCAACACTCTTACACCTTTCACTAGATAAGAAAAAGTTTGGCACTTGCAATACAAAAGTTCAGTCATATTTTCAAAGTACTAATTCTGCAAATCCAACTGGTATCTTAAGATGCTATCTTAAGACTGACTCTATCTTTCTCTGCCCTTTTAATTTTGATTTGTCCAACTGTTTCTCCACGTGTTAGGCAACTGGACTTACCAATACCTCTTGCCATTTGTTTGCTTTCCCATTCTCTGTATTTTATCTTTCTCGCTGCTTTTGTGATGCTTTCTATACTCCTTTTATCCTACAGTCAGTTTTGTCTAATAGGACATTTGCATTTCAAAATATCATGAGTTATGCAAAATTTCAAAATAAAAATCACAGGGCTTATGGGGGAAAGGGGTTTGCAGTACAACACTAAAACCTTTATCAATGACTTTTAAAATAAATAGAATACTATTTCTAAATACTATTTCTAGTATTTCTAATACTAAAAATAGTAGCACAGTTTTACACATGTTAAATGGTTAAGGATTGCATAACTGCTGTGATAAATTTAACTCTTTACTTTGAAAAAGATCTGAAGTTTGCTGATCACAGTGGATGTCAGAAGGGTTATAGCTGTGATCTGTTGTGAAGTGTTGGAAGGAGGAGTATCTAAAATCAGACAGGTGTAACACAGATATGGATGGGCTGACTCAAAGCGCTTGATGAAGTGTGAGGTTGGTGTTAGATGTTTGAGGAAAGTGCATGTGTACATTTTGTATATTCCTACACTGATTGATTCAGCTAGGTCTGGTTTTCTGTGTTCAGCCAGTGATTATCAGGAATGAGATTGTACATAAGAAAACACAAAAGTTACATTATGTTCAAATTCTTTTTTTTTTTTTCAAATTGTTTCTTAATGTATCTGTCATGCTAGAATGAATTCATATTTTCCAAACAAGCATTCTAACAGAATTGATAGTACTTTTTTTCTTTTTCTCCATACTTTCCTATTTCTAGTTTATTGTGATCTTTTTCTCTTAGCACTTATTTCTCCCCAGTTCCTGCACTGTCTTCACCACAAAATTTCTCCAGTGCAGGTAGGCTGTAGGTCATCCTTCTGAAGACATGAGTTACCCTGGTTTCCAGGCAGCCCCTTCAAAAAGAGGAAAAATCAATCTCAAAGTATTTAAACTCTTCAGCCTCTTTCCTGTGGATTGTGTGCACTCATTACTTTTATGTTGATAGCAATATAGAAAGCAAGACTTTTCTATGCTATACCTTTGTTCCAGCTAGGTCAGATTCACAGCAGGAATAACTTTCTTTAAAAGAAAAGTGTAAGTTTTCTTTTACTGAGAGTCATGGAAAATAAGACTTGCAAATTCACAAAGGATCTTGAATAAAAATAGAAAATATTACATAGTTTCTGTGCCCTTATTTATTATTTAATAATAACATGCTGTGTTACATAAATATTTATAATAAATTTTATATGTAATTGATTAAAAATAGCTGCCACTTATTGAATGTTTATGCTATATCCATGTTTTGTGCTAAACTGTGTATAATGTAGCATATATAATAGTTTCCAGTTCAAATGCATCTATTAACCTATTTGAAAATTACTGATCTACTTTTATATTTTAATGTCAATTAAGAGTTTTCTCAGAAACTTAGTTTTCCTCCAAAGCTAGTTCTGTTAGAGTTCTTATTTCTCAGTATGAAATCTTTATCAGTCTCATATCTTTAAGTTCATGAATTTTAAATTAATGATGAAGAAAACTCTAAGTGCAGTTTCTTTCTCTTTTCCTGCAGCGTTTGTCCAATGGTTCTATAGATTCAACTGATGAAACAAGTCAAATAGTTGAACTACAAGAATTGCTTGAAAAACAAAACTATGAAATGGCCCAAATGAAAGAACGTTTAGCAGCCCTTTCTTCCCGAGTGGGAGAGGTGGAACAGGAAGCAGAGACAGCAAGAAAGGATCTCATTAAAACAGAAGAAATGAACACTAAGTATCAAAGGGACATTAGGGAGGTAAGTGATTCGCAACACTTTCAGTTTTGCTTCCTGAATGCTGTCTCTGAGATGCTTTTTCCATAATTTCCCCTAATGGCATATACTCTTTACCTTTTCTCAAAAGACCTAAATCAGTATGCATTATATTAGTTATGAAACTTGTTCACTAAGGCAAAAATAGTTTACTTCATCACCCCTTTATTTTTACTTTTTTATTTTTTTTCTGCTTTACAACAAAATGAATCAGTTATGTATATACATATGTTCCCATATCTCTTCCATCTTGCGTCTCCCTCCCTCCCACCCTCCCTATCCCACCCCATAAATATGTATGGAAAGAAAATGTTGGTATCAAATCTCAGAAGTAATAAAAACTACAGGTTTTTAAATGAATTTTTAAATGTTTTAAGCTGTTAATTTTAAATAACCCTAGATTCGGGTACGAATAATGAATTGCTATACTCTTAGCAGATGGGAATACTCAAAGACATTACTTTAAAAATATCCCTCTTATTTTGGTTTTCTATCTGTGAATGTGAAAGTACATGTGTGAAAGTGGGAACCTTTCTTTCTCTATATGTTCAGTTCTTACTAAACTTAACATCACTTCATCTATTTGAAAAAGTGGGTACTTTAAAGTTACGACAAAAATTACAAGGAGATGTCTTATTTGTGATATTGCCAAATCATCGTACCAGCTGAGGTGAAAAGTTTAGAATCTTTTCACTGTTATCACTCTATTTAATTAAAAAGAAAATTATCTATATTTATGAAAATTTTATTTTGTGACTTTTCACCTTTTCCATTTTTACATGTTCTTTTAAATCATATTTTTATTTTTTTATCTTTTGTACATCATTAACTAGCTGTTATTGGAGTTGACTCTATGTATCCAATTCTTTTCTTCCAATTCTCCTTTGAGCCCATTTTATCATACTTTTGCCTCCACGGTCCCATCAAAACTGTTCTTATCCAGTTTGACCTCCATGTTGCTGAATCCAGGAGACACTTCTCAGTCCTTGGAAGCACTTGATCTAATTACCACTTCCTGGTGTATTTCTTCACTTGGCTAATAGTACACTACACTGTTCCTGATTTTCCTTCATTTGTACTTGCTACCCCCATCTCAGCCTCCTTTACTGGCTCTACTTCTCATCCCCAACCGTGGAATGCCTTTCCTCCTCAATTTACCTTAACTCCCCTGGTAAATTCATGCCATTTCATGGCTCCAAAAACTACTCGTGGTCTTATGATTCCCACTTTATATCTCCACATTATCCATCTCTCCTGATTTCCAGATGCCTGTATCTAGATCTCTGACGGGTATCTCAAAATTAACATTCTCAAGACTGTTTTCCTGATATTCCCCCCAAGAAGCCAGACTTACTTGCAGTCTTACATATCTCAGCTGATGGCAACTCCATTATTGGTGCTTAGATCAAAAACCTTGGAACTGTCCTTGGTACCTCTCTTTCACTCACACACTGCATTTGCTTCATCCATAAATCTTATTACTTCCAACTTCAAAATATATCCGTCCTGTGACCTCTTCACACACTCTTCATGGCTCTGCCTTATTTCACACAACCGCCATCTCTCATTGGATTATTCTAATAGTCTATACTCAACACAGCAGCCTGAGTGACCTCTTGCAGTGTAAGTCAGCTCAAGTCACTTTCTCCTTAAAACTCTTCAATGGCTACCTATTCTACTTACAGTAAAATCAAAGTCCTTGCAGTGGTCAACAACCCTGTACAATCTCTACTCCCACCCTCTGACCTCTGGGAACTCACCTACTACTCTTTCACTTTAATCCACTCAGTTCAGTTACTGTGGCCTCTTAAGCAAGCCAGATCTATTCTGTTGCATTTTCTTTTCCTTCTGCCTTTTACTCAAATGTCTTAGTGAAGTGTTCCCTAACCGTGGTATTTACACATATACACTCTCCTTCTTCTTTCATTTTTTAAAAATCTCACAGAATTACTGCCATCTGACACAGTATGTACTTTGCTGATTTACTTGTTTGTCATATGCTTTCCTCTCCACTGTATATAAAGATTCATAAGAGCTGGGTTTTTTTGTTTTGTCTAGTTTTGTTCATTGCTCTATTTTAATCACATACACAACTACTGAGTATATACTAGGCACTCAAAAGCTCTTGTTGAAAGGATGGATATTTATGGGTGTTAGGTGTAAACATCAAAAGGCATGGATGAAATCAGACTATGTCCCCAAACAATGCCTACTATCTCAGAGTAAGATAATCCATGAAGTGGTTCTGTCACCGCACAGATAATGATACACCTTTTTATGAGTTAACAGTTCGGGAATGCATCTCTCATCTTCACTCCTCCCACAACCCAAACTCAGAGAATTTATAAAGTACATGCAGTTTAACCCCTCTTCTATATTACTGTTAAGGAACACTAAGATTTTTGACTAGTAAACCACCAGGGCCATTTCTTGAGCTTTTGCTCATTTCCTATTTCTTCATTCTGTTTAGCTGTTTTTAGCTGTTTTTCTTTCACTTAACACTCACCTATTCTATTAATGCTTGTTTAATCCAGTGTCATTTGCAGATAGAGCCCAGTATCTCCAGCTCTCCCTTTCTTATGACCTAAGTAAAAATAACCCTTTGATTCTAATAGTCTTTGGATGTAGGTGACAAAAAACTAAGTCAGATTTAAAATGTCAATCATCTATCTGATGCCAAATTTTTTTTCATAATTAGGAATACCTTCTCATAGGTAAGGTGTTCTGCTTTCACCAGGAATTCTTTGTTTTTTTCAATTTATTTATTTATTTGTTTTTATTTTTGGCTGTGTTGGGTCTTTATTGCTGTGTGCAGGCTTTCTCTAGTTGCGGTGAGCAGGGGCTACTCTTCGTTGTGGTGCGTGGGCTTCTCATAACGGTGGCTTCTCTCATTGTGGAGCACAGGCTCTAGGCACGCGGGCTTCAGTAGTTGTGGCATGCAAGCCTCAGTAGTTGTGGCTCGTGGGCTTTAGAGCACAGGCTCAGTAGTTGTGGCGTACGAGCTTAGTTGCTCCACAGCATGTGCGATCAGCTCTATGAGTTCTGGGTAGTTATATCTTAGAAGAGTTTCACAAGAAAGGAGTATTTCTCATCACTCACCTTTGAGGGGGCTTGCAAACACAAATGTCTTCAAAGCCAGGTAAACAATATAAATGTGTGAAGTGCCAGGTGTAACAGTAGGAAGTGATAGGGTTAATGAGACCTGAACAAGGAGCCTATACTCAGTCTGCCTTTCTAGGTGCATCACGTGTGTGTGTGTGTGTGTGTGTGTGTGTGTGTGTGTGTGTGTGTGTGTGTGTGTGTGTATTAAGCACACTGTGAAGACCAAATAAAATATTTCCCATAAGATTCAGGATGCAAGCCGTGGGAGCCTGGTTTATATTTAATTTCTTTAATTCCTTCTGTCCTTTAGGGAAGGTACTTGTAATTGTGCCATTTTTCTCAGGTGATGTAAAGTAACTTGTCCAAGGCCTAACCACTATTCTCCCCAACACACTACCTTCCCCACCCCCCAGCACCAGGAAGAATAGAGGACTACCCCAGCTTCAAAATCTGTGCTTCTTCCACTATGAGCAGCTTCCAAAATCAACAAGATGCAATCATTTACTCAGTGATAGCAACTATCATAGAAAATGCAGCTGCACTATAACTGCTTCCTAAATAATCAATCTTTTGATCTTTTCAATAAGCAAGAAAATGTGAAAATCACATACTTTAAAAAGGTATCACATAACACTGAAAACTCCATACTTCGCTTTTATGTATTCTTGAGCTGTGGTCACAACAAAGTCTACTAGATTGCATGATTTTAAGTAGAAAAGACAAACAAGGTGATTCTCCTTGCTACCCCTATAGCACTGCTAACCCAGTATGATTTATATATGATATAAGCAATAACTATTTGTTGAATTAATTAGGAAAAAGAATAGAGAATAGGAAAAAACTGACCACATAATTAAAAACTGAAATGCATTTTGCTGTGCATGTGCATAGTCTAATATATCTGAAACAAATTGTGTAAATATATTTCATTCATGGTTTTAGAATATATTTTTGCAATTATTCTTTGTCAAGAAATAAATCTATTCAAAGTTTACTTTTCTTTTTTTTCTTTTTAAGCCAGGGTGATGATTACATCTGTTTAATGTCTTGTATATTTACAAAGTTTACTTTTGTTTGAAGTTTTGTCTTAAGCGCTCCTTAAATTGACTGTCACTTCTTGGAGTAAGGGTTAAAGCTTGGCACAGTACCCAGACTACAGAATATAGTCAGTCTCATATGGAGGCTTAGTTTACCTCTCCACTCTTTTTTTTTTTTTTTTTAATTGGGGTATAGTTGCTTTACAATGGTGTGTTAGTTTCTGCTGTACAACGAAGTGAATCAGCTATATGTATACATATATTCCTCTCCCTCTTGGACCTCCCCCCCATCCCATCCCTCTAGGTAACCACAGGGCACTGAGCTGAGCTCCCTGTGCTATATGGCAGGTTCCCACCAGCTGTCTGTTTTACACATGGTAGGGTATATATATCAATCCCAATCTCCCAATTCATCCGACCCCCCTTTCCCCCTGCCCCATGTCCACACGTCTGTTCTCCACGTCTGCATCTCTATTCCTGCCCTGCAAATAGGTTCATCTGTAACATTTTTCTAGATTCCACATATATGCGTTAATATACGATATTTGTTCCACTCTAATCAAGAAGGCTACTAATTGGGTATTTGGATACTAATATCTCATTAAATATATTGATATTCAAAGAGTTAGAATTTTCTGTGAAGTATTTCAGTTATATTTTGTTTTGTGAATACAGCTTATCACTCCAACTTCTTATTAAGAGCTCTTTGAATGTTCACTATGTGATTATATGAGTGAATACATATCAATTTTGTCTTTTCTGTTATCTGAAACATGGAGTTATATTTTTCACTTTACTAGCTCTAAGTTACTATAGAATTATATTTATTTGATATAATAAAATCCAGTTTTAACATAAACTTCAAGTTAAGAGAAAATTAATCCTTTATACAGTTTTTCAACTTTTTTTAGGCAGCAGTTTTCAGGAACTAGAAAAAGCTTTCTTTTTTAAAATTTCCAAGTAACACACAGCGAAAAGATACTTCTCCAACATGTAAATTCAAAATTTATTCTTGGCAACACAGCCTGCAGTTATAAATTGAATCTCCCATATGAATCACTGAATTAAAAATGAAATACCAAAGTCACATCCAATGACTCCTATATGTAATATACGCCATTGTCAGATCAGCTAATTATAGGCATAATAGTAAGAAAAAGATAATACATAAATAATAATAAAAAGCTATTATTTATTTAGTGTGTATTGTACATGGTAATAAAAAAGAATAATAATAAAACTAGAATTTTCTGAGTGTATATTGTACATAAGACATCATGCAAAGCACTTAAAATATATCACAACAATGTCATGTATTAACATCCCAACCAAAAACCGAAAAAAATATATATAAGAAAAAAGAAAGCACATGAAGTTTAGAAAAGCTAAGCAGTGTTTACCCATAACAGGGTTAATAAGTATCAAAAACTAGAATTTAAAGCAAGTATGTACTACTTCGTGCTCATGTTCTAAAGAAACACGTGTATGCCTTTAACTGAATTTATGGCTATTATAATTTTGTAAGATGTTTATATATGTAGGCTAAATTTAGAATTTTTTCTTGGGCTACAAAATTGACATAACATTCCTAGAGTTCTGTGTGAAAATGAAATTAACAATACAGAATTAATCATTGTAAGCAGCACTTTGAAGGAATAGTCTAAGATTGAAAACTACCCTCATTGGACTAAAAAATACAGGCAACAGAAAAAGTCAAAATCTTAAGCAAAAGCTTTTTAAATAGTAGCTTTTGTTTGGATGACTAAAATCTAGGAATGCATATATAATGTTGAAAAAAATTAGTTTGGATAATTTTTGCCAAATTGATGGATTAATTTTTGCATACATTTGAACATTAATATTAACATAATTAACCAAGTAGTCTTTAGTTTGGTCTTGAAGTTCAGCAAGACTAAGGTAGTCAAAAAGGCAACAAAATCTCATTCCAGATAGAAATGTTGCACAGTGTGTTAGTTTCCTAGGGCTGCCATAACAAATTACAATAAAACGGATGGCTTAAAACAACAGTAATTTATTCTCTCATAGTTCTGTAGACTATAAGTCCAAAATCAAGGTATCAACAGAGCCATACAGTATTCCCTCTGAAGACTCTGGTGAAGTATTCTTCCTTGCGTCCTCTAGCTTCTGGTGGTTGCTAGCAATCCTTGGTGTTCTTGGCTGGTGGCAGTATAAAGACAATCTCTGTCTCCTTTTTCACATTGCACTTTTCTCTGTATATCTTCGTCCCCAAATCTTCCTTTCCCTATAAGAACACCAGTCACTGGATTTAAGGCCCACCCTATCCTGTATGATCTCATCTTAACTTGATTACATCTATAAAACCTTATTTACAAAGGATATCACGTTCCCAAGTCCTAAGTGAACATGAATTTTTCACTATTCCTCTCAGTACATAGAGATATTGTACATAAAGAAAGTGTCAGGAAATTAAGCTATGTGTTTGCAAGGCTTTGTAGCTCAGATTTCACATTGAAGATGGAGGGGAACATACAAAGGTATTGTCAAGAAGCAAGTTGGTCAGCAGGTTGGGAATAAGTAAGCAGGAAAAAAGACTAATGGCAAGATGACAGATTAGGCTATTAAGTGGGAGTTAGGGTAGAGGAGTTTTCAAGGATGATCCTAAATTTCTGTGCAGCACGGTGTCATTCCCTAGTCAAGTAATACTAGGTAGGGGGAGGCAGGGAGACTAAGGACAACATGATGAGTTTCTTTATAGAATATGACTTTTTAATTAATTTTAATTTTTTTATATACACATAATTTTCAAAGTCAAATACTATCAAGAGAGTACAAATCTAAACACACATGTGCACAAAACACATACATATAGAAAAAGCCACCACTTACCTCCCATCTCACTTCCCTGAAATTCTTTTTTTCCCCCCCACTGTGTCCAAATTTCTTTTTTTTTTTTAACATCTTTATTGGAGTATAATTGCTTTACAATGGTGTGTTAGTTTCTGCTTTATAACAAAGTGAATCAGTTATACGTATACATATGTTCCCATATATCTTCCCTCTTGCGTCTCCCTCCCTCCCTCCCATCCTCCCTATCCCACCCCTCCAGGCGGTCACAAAGCACCGAGCTGATCTCCCTGTGCTATGAGGCTGCTTCCCACTAGCTATCTATTTTATGTTTGGTAGTGTATATATGTCCATGCCACTCTCTCGCTTTGTCACAGCTTACCATTCCCCCTCCCCATATCCTCAAGTCCATTCCCTAGTAGGTCTGTGCCTTTATTCCTGTCTTACCCCTAGATTCTTCATGACCTTTTTTTTTTTTTTCTTAGATTCCATATATATGTGTTAGCATACGGTATTTGTTTTTCTCTTTCTGACTTACTTCACTCTGTGTGACAGGCTCTAGGTCCAACCACCTCACTACAAATAACTCAATTTCGTTTCTATTTATGGCTGAGTAATATTCCATTGTATATATGTGCCACATCTTCTTTATCCATTCATCTGCTAATGGACACATAGGTTGCTTCCATGTCCTGGCTATTGTAAATAGAGTTGCAGTGAACATTTTGGTACATGACTCTTTTTGAATTATGGTTTTCTCAGGGTATATGCCCAGTGGTGGGATTGCTGGGTCGTATGGTAATTCTATTTTTAGTTTTTTAAGGAACCTCCATACTGTTCTCCATAGTGGCTGTATCAATTTACATTCTCACCAGCAGTGCAAGAGTGTTCCCTTTTCTCCACACCCTCTCCAGCATTTATTGTTTCTAGATTTTTTGATGATGGCCATTCTGACTGGTGTGAGATGATATCTCATTGTAGTTTTGATTTGCATTTCGCTAATGATTAATGATGTTGAGCATTCTTTCATGTGTTTGTTGGCAATCTGTATATCTTCTTTGGAGAAATGTCTATTTAGGTCTTCTGCCCATTTTTGGATTGGGTTGTTTGTTTTTTTGTTATTGAGCTACATGAGCTACTTGTAAATATCAGAGAGTAATCCTTTGTCAGTTGCTTCATTTGCAAATATTTTCTCCCATTCTGAGGGATGTCTTTTGGTCTTGTTTATGGTCTCCTTTGCTGTGCAAAAGCTTTTAAGTTTCTTAGGTCCCATTTGTTTATTTTTGTGTCTATTTCCATTTCTCTAGGAGGTGGGTCAAAAAGGATCTTGCTGTGATTTATGTCATAGAGTGTTCTGCCTATGTTTTCCTCTAAGAGTTTGATAGTTTCTGGCCTTACATTTAGGTCTTTAATCCATTTTGAGTTTATTTTTGTGTATGGTGTTAAGGAGTGTTCTAATTTCATACTTTTACATGTACCTGTCCAGTTTTCCCAACACCACTTACTGAAGAGGCTGTCTTTTCTCCACTGTATATTCTTGCCTCCTTTATCAAAAATAAGGTGACCATTTGTGCGTGGGTTTATCTCTGGGCTTTCTATCCTGTTCCGTTGATCTATATTTCTGTTTTTGTGCCAGTATCATACTGTCTTGATTACTGAAGCTTTGTAGTATAGTCTGAAGTCAGGGAGCCTGATTCCTCCAGCTCCATTTTTCATTCTCAATATTGCTTTGGCTATTCGGCGTCTTTTGTGTTTCCATACAAATTGCAAAAATTTTTGTTCTAGTTCTGTGAAAAATGCCACTGGTAGTTTGATAGGGATTGCATTGAATCTGTAGATTGCTTTGGGTAGTAGATTCATTTTCACAATGTTCATTTTTCCAATCCAAGAACATGGTATATCTCTCCATCTATTTGTATCATCTTTAATTTTTTTCATCAGTATCTTATAATTTTCTGCATACAGGTCTTTTGTCTCCTTAGGTAGGGTAATTCCTAGATATTTTATTCTTTTTGTTGCAATGGTAAATGGGAGTGTTTTCTTAATTTCACTTTCAGATTTTTCATCATTAGTATATAGGAATGCCAGAGATTTCTGTGCATTAATTTTCTATCCTGCTACTTGACCAAATTCATTGATTAGCTCTAGCAGTTTTCTGGTAGCGTCTTTAGAATTCTTTATGTATAGTATCATGTCATCTGCAAACAGTGACAGCTTTAGCTCTTCTTTTCCGATTTGCATTCCTTTTATTTCTTTTTCTTCTCTGATTGCTGTGGCTAAAACTTCCAAAACTATGTTGAATAAGAGTGGTGAGAGTGGGCAACCTTGGCTTGTTCCTGATCTTAGTGGAAATGGTTTCAGTTTTTCACCATTGAGGACAATGTTGGCTGTGGGTTTGTCATATATGGCCTTTATTATGTTGAGGAAAGTTCCCTCTATGCCTACTTTCTGCAGGTTTTTTTTATCATAAATGGGTGTTGAATTTAGTCAAAAGCTTTCTCTGCATCGATTGAGATGATCATATGGTTTTTCTCCTTCAATTGGTTAATATGGTGAATCACGTTGATTAATTTGCGTATAATGAAGAATCCTTGCATTCCTGGAAAAAAACCCACTTGATCATGTTGTATGATCCTTTTAATGTGCTGTTGGATTCTGTTTGCTAGTATTTTGTTGAGGATTTTTGCATCTATATTCATCAGTGATATTGGCCTGCAGTTTTCTTTCTTTGTGACATCTTTGTCTGGTTTTGATATCAGGGTGATTGTGGCCTCATAGAATGAGTTTGGGAGTGTTCCTCTCTCTGCTATATTTTGGAAGAGTTTGAGAAGGATAGGTGTTAGCTCTTCTCTACACGTTTGATAGAATTCGCCTGTGAAGCCAACTGGTCCTGGGCTTTTGTTTGTTGGAAGATTTTTAATCACAGTTTCAATTTCAGTGCTTGTGATGGGTCTGTTCATATTTTCTGTTTCTTCTTTGTTTAGTCTCAGCAGGTTGTGCATTTCTGAGAATTTGTCCATTTCTTCCAGGTTGTCCATTTTATTGGCATAGAGTTGCTTGTAGTAATCTCTCATGATCCTTTGTATTTCTGCAGTGTCAGTTGTTACTTCTGCTTTTTCATTTTTAATTCTATTGATTTTTTTTTTTTTTTTTTTTTGCGGTACGCGGGCCTCTCACTTCTCTCACTGTTGTGGCCTCTCCCATTGTGGAGCACAGGCTCCGTACATGCAGGCTCAGCAGCCATGGCGCACACACCCAGCCGCTCCGCAGCATGTGGGATCTTCCCGGACTGGGGCACGAACCTGTGTCCCCTGCATCGGCAGATGGACTCTCAACCACTGCGCCACCAGGGAAGCCCCTAATTCTATTGATTTGAGTCTTCTCCCTTTTTTTCTTGATGAGTCTGGCTAATGGTTTGTCCATTTTGTTTATCTTCTCAAAGAACCAGCTTTTAGTTTTACTGATCTTTGCTATTGTTTCCTTAATTTCTTTTTCATTTATTTCTGATCTGATATTTATGATTTCTTTCCTTCTGCTAACTTTGGTGGTTTTTTGTTCTTCTTTCTCTAATTGCTTTAGGTGCATGGTTTGGTTGTTTATTTGAGATGTTTCCTGTTTCTTAAGGTAGGATTGTATTGCTGTAAAATTCCCTCTTAGAACTGCTTTTGCTGCATCCCATAGGTTTTGGGTCATCGTGTTTTCATTGTCTTTTGTTTCTAGGAATTTTTTGATTTCCTCTTTGATGTCTTCAGTGATCTCTTGCTTATTAAATAGTGTATTGTTTCACCTCCATGTGTTTGTATTTTTTACAGATCTTTTCCTGTAATTGATATCTAGTCTCACAGCGTTGTGGTCAGAAAAGATACTTGATACGATTTCAATTTTCTTAAATTTACCAAGGCTTGATTTGTGACCCAAGATATTATCTATCCTGGATAATGTTCCATGAGCACTTGAGAAAAATGTGTATTCTCTTGATTTTGGATGGAATGTCCTATAAATATCAATTAAGTCCATCTTGTTTAATGTATCATTTAAAGCTTGTGTTTCCTTATTTATTTTCATTTTGGATGATCTGTCCATTGGTGAAAGTGGGGTGTTAAAGTCCCCTACTATGATTGTGTTACTGTCCATTTTCCCTTTTATGGCTGTTAGTATTTGCCTTATGTAATGAGGTGCTCCTATGTTGGGTGCATAAATATTTACAATTGTTATATCTTCTTGGATCAATCCCTTGATCATTATGTAGTATCCTTCTTTGTCTCTTGTAATAGTCTCTATTTTAAAGTCTATTTTGTCTGATATGAGAATTGCTACTCCAGCTTTCTTTTGATTGCCATTTGCATGGAATATCTTTCTCCATCCCCTCACTTTCAGTCTGTATGTGTTCCTAGGTCTGAAGTGGGTCTCTTGTAGACAGCATACATACGGGTCTTGTTTTTGTATCCATTCAGCCAGTCTGTGTCTTTTGGTGGGAGCATTTAATCCATTTGTATTTAAGGTAATTATCAGTATGTAAATTCCTATTCTCATTTTCTTAATTGTTTTGGGTTTGTTATTGTAGGTCTTTTCCTTCTCTTGTGTTTCTTGCATAGAGAAGTTCCTTTAACATTTGTTGTAAAGCTGGTTTGTTGATGCTGAACTCTCTCAGCTTTTGCTTGTCTGTAAAGGTTTTAATTTCTCCATCAAATCTGAATGAGATCCTTTCTGGGTAGAGTAATCTTTGTTGTAGGTTCTTCTCCTTCATCACTTTAAATATGTCCTGCCACTCCCTTCTGGCTTGCAGAGTTTCTGCTGAAAGATCAGCTGTTAACCTTATGGGGATTCCCTTGTGTGTTATTTGTTGTTTTTCCCTTGCTGATTTAATATGTTTTCTTTGCATTTAATTTTTGATAGTTTGATTAATATGTGTCTTGGCGTGATTCTCCTTGGATTTATCCTGTATGGGACTCTCTCTGCTTCCTGGAGTTGATTAACTATTTCCTTTCCCATATTAGGGAAGTTTTCAACTATAATCTCTTCAAATATTTTCTCAGTCCCTTTCTTTTTCTCTTCTTCTTCTGGGACCCCTATAATTTGAATGTTGGTGCGTTTAATTTGTCCCAGAGGTCTCTGAGACTGTCCTCAGTTCTTTTCATTCTATTTCTTTATTCTGCTCTGCAGTAGTTATTTCCACTATTTTATCTTCCAGGTCACTTATCCGTTCTTCTGCCTCAGTTATTCTGCTATTCATCCCTTCTAGAGAATTTTTAATTTCATTTATTGTGTTGTTCATCATTGCTTGTTTCCTCTTTAGTTCTTCTAGGTCCTTGTTAAATGTTTCTTGCATTTTCTCTCTTCTATTTCCAAGATTTTGGATCATCTTTACTATCATTATTCTGAATTCTTTTTCAGGTAGACTGCCTATTTCCTCTTCATTTGTTAGGTCTGGTGGATGTTTACCTTGCTCCTTCATCTGCTGTGTGTTTCTCGGTCTTCTCATTTTGCCTATCTTACTGTGTTTGGGGTCTCCTTTTCGCAGGCTGCAGGTTCATAGTTCCCGTTGCTTTTGGTGTCTGTCCCCAGTGGCTAAAGTTGGTTCAGTGGCTTGTGTAGGCTTCCTGGTGGAGGGGACTAGTGCGTGTGTTCTGGTGGATGAGGCTGGATCTTGTCTTTCTGGTGGGCAGGTCCATGTCTGGTGGTGTGTTTGGGGGTGTCTGTGGCCTTATTATGATTTTAGGCAGCCTCTCTGCTAATGGATGGGGCTGTGTTCCTGTCTTGCTAGTTGTTTGGCATAGGGTGTCCAGCACTGTAGCTTGCTGGTCGTTGAGTGAAGCTGGGTCTTGGTTTTGAGATGGAGATCTCTGGGAGACTTTCGCCATTTGATATTACGTGGAGCTGGGAGGTCTCTTGTGGACCAGTGTGCTGAAGTTGGCTCTCCCACCTCAGAGGCACAGCACTGACTCCTGGCTGGAGCACCAAGAGCCTTTCATCCACATGGCTCAGACTAAAAGGGAGAAAAAAAATAGAAAGAAAAAAAGAAAGAAAGAAAGAAAGAGAGAGAGAGATAGAGAGAGGGAGGTAGGGAGGGAGGGAGGAAGGAAGGATGAAAGGGGATAAAATAAAATAAAGTAGGATAAAATAAAGTCATTAAAATAAAAAATAACTATTATGAAAAAAATTTAAAAAGTAAAAAAAAAAAAAAAAAGAACAGACAGACAGAATCCCAGGACAAATAGTGAAAGCAAAGCTATACAGACAAAATCTCACACAGAAGCATACAAATACACACTCACAAAAAGAGAAAAAGGGAAGAAAATATATATATATATATATATATATAGTTGCTCCCAAAGTCCACCTCCTCAATTTGGGATTATTTGTTGTCTATTCAGGTGTTCCACAGATGCAGGGTACATCAAGTTGATTGTGGAAGTTTAATCCGCTGCTCCTGAGGCTGCTGGGAGAAATTTCCCTTTCTCTTCTTTGTTAGCACAGCTCCCGGGGTTCAGGTTTGGATTTGGCCCCGCCTCTGCGTGTAGGTCTCCTGAGGGGTCTGGTCTTCGCTCAGACAGGACGGGGTTAAAGGAGCAGCTGCTTCGGGGGCTCTGGCTCACTCAGGCCGGGGGGGGAGGGAGGGTATGCGGGGCGAGCCTGCGGCGGCAGAGGCCAGCGTGACGTTGCACCAGCCTAATGCGTGCCGTGCGTTCTCCCGGGGAAGTTGTCCCTGGATCCTGGGACCCTGGCAGTGGCGGGCTGCACAGGCTCCCAGAAGGGGAGGTGTGGAGAGTCCCTGAAATTCTTAATTTCAACCCTTTTAGCCATTACTTCTGGTATTTTCTCTTATTTAAACTTATCCTATGTCTTGCTGTTATATTATATGAGGATTTTAACTCTCTTCTTTCCCTTCCTTTCTCTTAACACCCATCCTTCCACTATAATCATCTCAAAATCACATTCAGTGTTACCATTATTATGACTATGTAAATAATTCCACAAATGATCCAAGTAGTCATTTTCAATGGTAATATTTCCTTTTGTATGGCTTTCTATTTTTCTAGGATTTTATTAATTACCTGGTAAGTAAATTTGCTTACTTATTTTTAAAGCTATGGTAAGTCTTTCCACCCACTCCAACAGTTTGGTTTCATAATTTCAATTCAGATTATGGACAATGGTCCATAATTTATCGGATAATTTATCATTCTTATTTTTAAGAATGAGAATAAGAATTCTCATTCTTATTTTCTTTGAATCATCTCTGTTTCCTCTGCTCTCCACCTCTGATCTGTACCAAATTTTTTATAAGCCTGTTTCATTCTTCTTGCTATTGTTATGGGATTTACCTCTACTAGCACCTTGAAAATTCAGGAGAAAAAGTGACCAAATCCCTTAATTAGAAAAGGCATAGGGTTTCCCTGGTGGCGCAGTGGTTGAGAGTCTGCCTGCCAATGCCGGGGACACGGGTTCGTGTCCCTGTCCGGGAAGATCCCACATGCCGCGGAGTGGCTGGGCACGTGAGCCTTGGCCGCTGAGCCTGCGCGTCTGGAGCCTGTGCTCCTCAACGGGAGAGGCCACAGCAGTGAGAGGCCCGTGTACCGCAAAAAAAAAAAAAAAAAGAAAAGAAAAGAAAAGAAAAGGCATAAAACCCAGAATACAGATAATGACTGAACTTTGAGGGAAGGTGGGACACCTGTTCTAAACTAAAAGATAGAGGTTAAGGATTTATGTGGATGTAGTTAAATTTCCAGATGGTGGTTAGGGAAGATCAGGAAGCTGAAGGACTGTCCATTTAAGGGCTCCTATTTCTGTTGGAAAATTAGAATGGAATTTATCTGTTCTGTGCATGTGGCAGGATTGACTCTGGATCTTGTAGGAGAGTAACAAAGAGACTGCATAGGAACAAGTGGTCAAAGAAACCTGGATGGTAATAAATGGAAAACACCACCATCTCCTCAATGTCAGGCTCCTTATGCAAAGGAGCTTCCCAAATTATCAGAAAACCACACCAGGCCCAAGATGCTCACTTCTGCAGCTGATTTTTCCCAATATCTCAAAAAAGTAGGTTATCTACCTACTAATAAATTCCCATGTAAGCTATTAGGAAGATAAAATCATTTCCATGTTATCTATGAATTATATGGTTTAAAATTATTGCTTAATGTAGTTAATATTATATTAATAATATAGTATTTAAAATCATCACTTCATTTGCACCAATAACTGATTTTCCCCTAGAGATTTGTGTTCGTTGAGTTCTATAAATTCTTTTTCATTGGAATATATCATATTCCAATTAAACAAGGGAAATGGTTAAGTTCCAAAGTAAATTCGTCAATTCATTTGTGAGTGTGATTCAAATTTACTTTTTTTTTTCATTTTTGCCTTCTCTTTTAACCACTGAGCTATTCTTACTTATACATGACAATAAGGATACTGATGATATTTATTATCCTTCTTTGAAAAACCCTTTGCAATTTTGAACTATAGCCACCATTTTACCAATTTTATGGTTTGCAACTCTACCCATAATTATACTTATTTCTACTGTGTAATGAACTAATTTTTCTGCCACTTCTTTTCTAAGAATACCAAGTCTACAGTAAGGAGTTTTAAAATGTGCTCCATTGCATTCTCAGATAGAGAAAGCTTTTTGCTAACCCAAGATGGAAGAAGAATTCTGACAAATAAGTTGAGAAAACTCACATGAAATCTTGCATCCCCTTAATGAAAAGAAAGGAATGAATATTTACCTCAAGAAAGCAATAGTTTCTTTTATAGCTCACTATTTAATTTAAATAATAAGACAATATATAAACTAAGAATCTGATTTTTTAAATTATTTTAATTGTAGGCCATGGCACAGAAGGAAGATATGGAAGAAAGAATCACGACCCTTGAGAAGCGTTACCTCAGTGCTCAGAGAGAATCTACCTCCATACATGACATGAATGACAAACTAGAAAATGAGTTAGCAAATAAAGAGGCCATCCTACGGCAGGTTCAGTATCTCTATCTTGGTTTTGTTCTGGTCTGTGTGTTCTCACCATTCTCACAAAACATGGAGTAAATAAAATATGGTATTCTTTGGTAATCAATCATTCTCTAAAATTTATAACAAAGCTAACTAAACAGATGTGATTTTCAGTATGTAATCTAGAAATCTATCTTAATAATAATAAAAATAATGACTAATATTTACTTTGGATCTAGACATGAACCAGAAACTGTGCTAAACAGTTTACATGTATTACCTCACTTAAATCCAACCACCACCTGTAAGTACAATTATTATACTGTAAAGTATAATAATTATTATATAATTATTATACTGAGGAGTAAAGTAAGTACAATTATTATACTGAGGAAACTAAGGTTCAGAGACATGAATCCTCTCCTAAGGTCACACATATGGTAATTGCAGAGTCAATAATGGAAACCTAGGTCTATTCGGCTCTAGAGAAGGAGTGGGCAAACTATGGCCCATGTGCCAAAACTATGGCTCTGTTTTATAAATTAAGGTTTATTGAAACATAGACATACCCATTCATTTAATCATTGTCTATGACTGCTTTTGTGCTACAACAGTAAAATTGAATAGTTGGAACAGAGACTTTATGATACACAAAGCCTAAAATAATTACCATCTGGCCTTCACAGGAAAAGTCTTCCAACTTCATCTCTAGAGCCTGGACTCTCAATCATTATGCTACATTCCCTCTCCTACTCCAGCTAATGTTACGATTTTCAGTATGTTGCTATTATGGTGTATCTGAAGTCTTAGTACTAAGTTGTATTCCATTTGTCCAGGTTAATACTCACTATTAACTCCTTTTCTTTTTGCTGCCGTCAGTAAAAGGTTTTCTTTTTTTCATGTGCTGAATTTATTAAGGATTATGGATAAGTAATATATGAAAACATGAGAACAATAATCTCTTTGCACAGTAGGTATGGTAGTAGTAGCTTATTTTAACTCTAGAAGAGTGGCTTGAAGCCCACAGCCCCTGGTGACTGGTGTTTGCTATCCTAACTGTGACAATTTAAGTGTCTCTTTTTTCGTCCCTATTTCAGATGGAAGAGAAGAATAGACAGTTACAAGAGCGTCTTGAGCTAGCTGAGCAAAAGTTGCAGCAAACTATGAGAAAAGCTGAGACCTTACCTGAAGTAGAGGCTGAACTGGCTCAGAGAATTGCAGCCCTGACAAAGGTACTGCAATAAAACAGTTGGTCAACTTAGATATACTTATAGAAATGACTAGTAATCAAAATGGAATATATGAAGATTTTCTTTAGGCTTTATGAAGATTAAGTTTATTTAATCTTTACTCTATTGGTCTGTTATTTAGATGAATTTTTATGTTACACATATTTATGTTGAAATGAATGACTGATATATATGATATGATGATTCCTTTGCCTATTTAAACATTAACAAAAACAAACAAAATATCACATCCTTAGAGTTAATTTTCCATGGTTATATTTGCACATATGGATATACATGAGACATAATAATTTAGTAAGCTCAACATAAATTGTACAGTATTAGAAATGTAGGAGATATCATAAGCAGTTGATTCCTTTCTGACTATGGTATGAAAAAATTTTGTTAGAAGTTAGACATTAGATTTGTAGAAGTCTAAAGCCATTAAATAGTCAGAAAGTGATTTTAATAGTTGTAATTTCTTCTGAACCAATTAAAATCAATAATATTCTGAAGAATGTTCAAAATTAACTGCTATGTTATGGACATTAGATTCTGCAATTATATGCATATTTTAGAATTTAGCAACCATTATAATGCTAAAACGACTATTCTTACCTTTCACAGTCAAATGGAATGGCATTGCTTGAAAGTCACATGTCACTAGAATAAAAGTACAGATTTTGTCACTAAAAGCATGTTTGACTTTTAATATCAATTCAAAAATTTACACACATTTTAGATGTTCACATAGTCATTACCATGTGCTGTTTTCCACACCACTGCAGTAAACGGGTCAGATAGATACATGAACTGCAAGTTATAAATTCTGGCATTAGGGATTATCCAAAACAACTGATGCAACAAAATAAAAGTAGCCACATATAGTTACTTTTGGAAAAGTAAATAATTAAAGAGGAACAGTAAACTGTTGCCTATTAGTTAAAATAGGGTAGTTAAACAGGTAGTGAAAAGACAAACAGTTGACAAAGCAGAAAGTATTGGTATAGTTTGTTGTAGAGTATTGGACTAACTAGCTGAATGAAACTTTAGTCTGATTAGGGTGATACAATCTGGATCCTTCCACAGTCACAGACCATGCCATAAACCACTCTGGAAATTTCAGAGATGTGTGATTTCTAAAATAAATATAAACTTATTTAATTTTAGAAATATTATTGAAATTATATAAAAAGTGCAAACATAGTAGTAGTAGTATGCTATTTTTTCTTGCAAACACATTTAAAATTACTATAATATGGATTAAGATATGTATACTTAGGCTTTTCATTTGAGGAATATAAAGAAATTTTATAAAGAGTTATCTTATTGAGCTGAACTATTTTAGGGGGAGTTAGGCAAGTGGCTAAATAATAAAAGTAACTTTTGTAATATTTTAGTGTAAAATAATCAGTAGTGTCATAAGTAAACTATAAGAAAGTCTGGAATCTCTCCCCCAAAAACATAATTTAAAATTCAGCAAAAAATTGCCCCAAATTAACCTCTGATGGATTGAGAATAAAGCATAATTTAAAATACAATACTTGACATATGAGGCTTTAAAAATTCCTAAGAATCCTTAATTTAGAATGTAAAACAAAACAACTTAAAATAGGTGTCTCATCTGTTTTTCCCTCTATTTTATTTTACTGAGGTCATATTTGATACATATATTCACTTATGCACCCAAAGTAACTTCCTCAGTTCACTCCTACCTGATAATATATTGCTAAAATTCCACTTCATCTGGAATTAAAAGAGAATAGAAAGGGAATTAAAAGGGAATAGACCCCTTTGATTTCCTCACTTTTCAGGAGTTTTACCTCTCTTAAAAAGTATGAAAATGTTAGAATTCACTCTGCTTGTCCTTTTTACTGCTTTCTCTCCTGACTGGCTCTGTATCAACATTATTTCAGATATACAGTTTGTAGATTATCGCCATATTTAATTCATTATTCACACGCCTCTGGTGCTGAGATTTTATTTTCAGTGTACTCCCTCTGCTTGTAACCCTTTTATAACATTTGAAGATCAGTCTTTCATTTGCTCTCCCAAGCTTTATGGCTAAAAAGATTTTTGACCATTTTCTTATCTCTGTTCTCAAGACCTTTAGGGACTGTCTCTAAAACCGGTTTTAGTTATTCATTACTTCAATTCCAATTTGTTTTCAATGTCTTATTATTGATCTCCATAGTCTTTTCTACATCATAATGTTTTTGACTTCTCACTAATTTATGATTTATGCTTAGTTTAGGCTCCCTCTCCTATATTTTGAATGATATTGTTAACAATCCTTCATATATTTTAATTGGCCTATAAGTATTTTTTCTGCTTTTATTATCTGCCACTATTGTTTTCTTCTCTTTGGCCCTCCTCTCTTTAAATTTGATTGCTTCTCCATTTCCAGATGTATTCACATTCTTCTCAAAACTATTTCTGCCTATAAAAGAAAACTGTAAAGTTTTCTTCTAAAACTTTAGCTCGTTTGAAAATTGCCTTGTCACATTAAAGAGTGAAACCAAAATAAGCCCTATATCCCATCAAGGAGTCAAAATATAGAAGATTGTTCTTATGTGACTATAGTATTTACACCAGTTGCTTAAATTGCAGTCTTCATAAGGTTAAGGTGAACATAAATCAATAGTGGTTGCAAATTGATCCAGTGTTTGTTTAGAGATGATGTCTGAATTTATTCTTTGGTTGATAAGAATATCTTTTTTTTTGCCAGTGTGGGGGGGTGTGTGTGTAAAAATAGGTAGCTAAAGCTCATTTAAAAAGGCTTTTAGAAAGTAAGAAGTATTGAATAATGGCTAGGGATAAAATTTAAAATTTGGCTTTGGTGAGTGTATATACAATTAAATAATAACATTTTGGGATCCCAGTCTTATTATTTATGATGTTTACTTCTTTAATTAAAATGCATATTCCTCAGCAAGGACATAATTCATCTTGAATTCCATAAGGTATTTCATTCATTTTTAGTACCAATAAAAAGTATCAACAATAACAGTGATTTAAACATGACAGAATTCTCGTTTAATCTCTGAAGTGAATTTTCACAATGTTTCGTGTGTTTTCAGTAGTTAAGATGGAAACAGCTAGAAGTTTTAAGGACCTACTGACTTACTTGTATATTGAATAAACAGTTTTGGAAATTGAAATGTTCATGCCTTGACTACCTTGAGTCAGTCACCAGATTAATTGTCATAACATTAACTGCTTGTTAAAATGTACTTTTGAGAGATTACAGATATGTTTAAGAATTTAAAATACATAATTTCAGCAACATTTTGAACCATTTACTATATTCTTAATTGAATTATAAATTTTAAAAAATATTATAAAATCATTTTGTGGCATTTGAAGACTATGGTAGCATTCTGTGTTGCTTCTGGTTGAGGAGAGAAATTGGTTATTTGTTATTTCTTCATTATTTTCCTGATTTATGAAATAAGAATATCAGAAGGAAAATCTTTCAAAATGTAAACGTTTAGTTATTTGCATAAGCACAGCCGTTAAATGTTTATTTTATAGATTAAGTTGGAATTTCTTGCATAAAATAGTACATATGCATATGAACCAATACATGAATAGGTTACTATTTCTTTTCAGGTACTGCATGATATATTTATATATAGTCCTATATTTGCATAAAGTACATTTCACTGTTTTAGAATAAACTTATAAAATGTAATAGAATATGCTCTGGAGTTAAATTTTGTTATCCTGACATAGGGTACTTTGGCTGTTGTGATTATTTACCTTGTAATTATGATTAAAATGTTGATGTAACTTTACATGTAATCTGTGCATAACATACTAATACAATTCAGCTATCAGCAATGTCACATGTGTTGAACACTCTGCATCTGTGGTAACCTGACATTCACCTCCAAGACATGTAACTAACCTTGGCACTGGACAAACATTAGCTCACAAAAGGCACTGTGCTGCCTATTCACTTTAGGGCACTATTTTGTTTCCATAGCAACAAATCAATGCAGAATCAGTTTTAGAGTGGTCCCTAGTATCATTCAGGAGAATTCACAATAAGTTTTCTTGTCCTCACAGCATTATTTTCATTTTATTTGAGGACTTCTAATCATTTTCATTTAAAATGTCGAATTAAGGCTATGTCTAAGAATAGGCGCTGAGGTTCTACACCTACAGCCATAGTTTGTATTCAGAGACCAGAAGTCATTTTGTAAGTTTGCCAGTGCTGCTGAGGAAACAATCCTGCTTGAATTGGAGAACACTCATAATAATTAACCCCGTGGCTTAGCTTTTTCTCTAATTTCTACAGAGCTGGGTTTATAATAAATTTTGTTCCAAATTTATTTCACCTGAGTCATTGGCTTGGCCTACTCCTCAATATTGAGGTACTTTGTTTCCATTATTTTTAAGTAATATGATAAACAAGCAAACAACCCAAAATATAAAACTTTTAACAATCTATCAGAGACATATTCTAGTGTTTGGTTTCCCATAATTCCAATTATTACATGACTCTTTCAGAGTTGCTTTAATTCATTCTGTAGTGGTCTTTCATTGCCAGCCATCACTAACCTTCCATACCTTAGGTTGGTAGCTTTTTATTTGAGCATATCATTATTTTTCACTTATAACCATCAATTTCATCATATTCACCAGATATCAGTGTAGTTCTTTCCACATAAAATTCTATTAAAGTATTAAATTTGCTGTCACGTTTTTCTTTTAAGCATTCTGTGCTATGTTCTGTTCAGTGTCAGTGCCTTTAGTTCTGATTTTTCAATTTTGTCCCTCTCCTTTTCCTTGACTCGTTAGTCTGATCCAACCTCTTCTACCTCATCTGATGATTATCAATATGTTATGGAAGCTAAACTACAAGAAATGATCTCCATACGTAGGAAGGTAGTCCTACTGGACTTTACTTTCTATTGCTAAATAGAATTCATCTAAGTTTTTCTTTTCATTTGTAAAAATTATGTTACTTTTATTTATTGATAATCGACCATCTGTGCAGTTCAGTGCTTCAGGAGCTTAAGATTGGACAATGGCAGGTTTGTGTTCAAACCATGCACAGTCTGCATGTTACATTTGGCTGATTTCATTGCTCATAAATAACTCCGATGTTTTGCTGATGCTTGGATGTAACAGGCCTTTGTAGCTGACACATTTCAAGCAATGCTGTTCAGCTGCCTGTTTAAAAAAAGTTTATTTTTTGAAAACTACATTTGCGGTTGGTAGTAGCTTGCTTTACATTTTATTTCAGTTTATTTAGAGGAAAAGTGTTAACCATATCTTACATGTCAGGTGCATTCTTCATATTTCTTAACAGGCTGAAGAAAGACATGGAAACATTGAAGAACGTATGAGGCATCTAGAAGGTCAACTTGAAGAGAAAAATCAAGAACTTCAAAGAGTATGTATTTTAAGACCATCCCTCTCAAGCATCAGTTTATGGATTTATATTCTACATATAAGAACTGAATGTCTTTCTTGATTATAGGTTATATTTAAAATGATATGGATATGCCCTGTGCATTAAAAAAAGTTTCTGCCAATTTAATCAAAACAGACATAAAATTAAATCCAGTTTTAAAAGTAGAAAAAACAAACCCAAATATTTTAAGTGATTTTTATGTTAAATTTATTTATTTATTTTTTGAATGTAAGGCTAGGCAAAGAGAGAAAATGAATGAGGAGCACAACAAAAGATTATCCGATACTGTGGATAGACTTCTGACTGAATCCAATGAACGCTTACAGCTACACTTAAAGGAACGAATGGCTGCTCTAGAAGAGAAGGTAAAAGGACCAGTAGAATCACATGGTTATCAGCTATGTTCTTACGATCATGTTTGTTTTACACTCTGCTACAATCATTGCATTGTTCAGATGATCCATTTACTTTCCTTAATTTAAAAAAAGCCTGATATATTCTTAAAAGTGAACAAATAGTTTCTGTAAAAATATGTAAGATCAATTTTTAAATGAATAAAAAATGTTACATGGTATATAAATCTTACATATTAGCATGATCATATAAGACAAAGGTATTAAAACATGTTGCACTTTTGTGAGGAAAATATTTCATTTGTCTTTCATGTGGTATGCAAAAACGAAGAGTAAGACAAAAATTAGTATTTTGGAGTGTGTGGGGAGGCTTGCTTTGAACCATACAAATGTTTCAAGTAACTGAATCTACTGCTAGTCTAAAAGCCAAAATGTGAGTGAGTTTATATCACCAATAGCACTAGTGTCAGTCCCACCACAGAGTTTAGAAATGCAAAACTTTCAGCTCCATTGTTTCCAAAAAAGTGTTTCTGTACAATCTACAACTTCATTCACAGTTAATATGTCCGATTAATAGTTGGTGACTACCTGACCAGCAAGAGCTAGTGAGCTGGTTGCCAATTCCAGAGTATAAAAAAAGGTAGGGACTAAAACCTAGGTGGAGAAATCATTTTGGAAATTTAGATGGAATGCCAATCGCTACCTAAGCTAGACATTTTCCCCTGCTCCATACAATAAACCAAAATAGGAAAAATGTTTCAATGAAATGTTAAAGTAGTTTGATTAATTTACCCATTAAGAAGTCATAAGGCATGCCTTCTTCCCATTCAGCACCAAATGCATGCGAATAACCACACTCGTGTTTTAATTTAACTCTATAAATGTGAAAAGAATACATTATTTTAAATCATGCTTTGTAATACTATAAGAAAAGCATAAAGCTTTTACAACAGTAATACTTTTATGGCAAGGATTTTTTTCAAATCTGTGATGCAAGTTATTTCCACATCATGATATGTAACATTAGTTTTTTAAAAAGCTAATATTTTGTTTTTATTTATCTAATAATTTAAACATTATTAGAAATTGTTAATTATGTATTTGAAATAAAGATCCAGAAATTGAACTTTTAAAAAAATCTGATCTTACAATTTCTTCTTTCTTCGGGTAGTAAAAATGAGTTTATCTGAATTCTTCTCTATGATAGCTTTGGCTAATATTTTACTTTTTATTCACTTTTTCTCATTTGAAAAGTAACCTAATTATTTCAAATTCTAAAAAGACTGGGAAGAGGCAGTCAGAAATAGCTTAAAAGTTAATATTTATCTTATTTGTCAATCCAAGTGTTACAAAATGACATTTCCTATTTAAATTATGTATTTCTAAAAATGTTAAGGTGTCTTGTTTAAAGATTCCATTGAAACTTGGTTTCCATGGAAACAAAAAAATAGATGTACCAAGGAAGGAATCAAAGAAGATTCTTGAGTGATAAAAAATTAATCTACACATTTAATTATTTTCTGTTTTATTTATTATTTATCTGTTTTTTTTTTTCTTTTCTGTAGAATGTCTTAATTCAAGAATCAGAAACTTTCAGAAAGAATCTGGAAGAATCTTTACATGACAAGGTATTATGGAAGCTTACATTTTGCCCAGTTTTCTATTTCACATTGGTGAATATTTTGTTATAAAATAAATTTGATAATAAATAATTTTAGGATGTTATCTTTTAAAAATATTTTAACTTTTATATTATACATACAGAAAAGTGTACATATATAGGGAGAGCTTGATGAATTTTTACAAACCAAACACACTGAAAATCAACATCCTGGAAGCCCCACTTAGCATATAATCACTACTCTTATCCTAAAGGATAATCACTAGCTTAACTTCTAACAGAAAAAAAATGGTTTTGACTTTTTTCATGCTTTATATAAATGGGATAAAAATGTATGCACTGATTTGTGTCTAGTTTGAGATATTATTTTAACAGAAATGTATTAAATACCTACTGTGCATAAAATTGTGCTGTTATATTTGCAAACATGAACTTAGTTCTAAAAGTCTAATTGAGGAGAGAAAATTGAAAATTGAAAAGTCTAATTGAGGAGAGAAAACACAAAACAATGAGTTGTAGAGTCACAGATGCCAAGTGTCAAATGAATGAAAGATAGTAAGAACTACAGGTAGGATAGATCAATATACATCGCTGCTATAAAGAAGGCTTCAGAATGCTTTAAGATAGGACTGTTTTGCAAGGCTTTCAAATACAGTGCCTGTGCCATGATTGCAAGTACTTAGAGTGGGGAGGAGGTGAGTAGTGACTTTGATATCTTAAATAATAATGGACATAACAGTTTGGCTGGAATCAGTTATTCTTATTGTAGGATATGTGACAGACTAGGCAGATAAGGACCAGATTATAAAATGTTAAAAGCTGTAATTGCTAATGTGTTTTCCTCCTTCCTTAACATGTAAAATTCTTGTTAGCAATTTTGTCTTATTTCATTTTGTTCAGTATTAGTAAATGAAATAATATAAAATCACTAACTTAAGAAGTGACTTATAGATGTATATTAAACAAAAGATGGAAGGAATGGAAACAGAGAAAGGAAGGAGAGAGGGAGTAATAGAAGGAAGGAAGGAAGGGAGGGAAGGAAGGAGGGAAGGGAAGGAGATCTGGCAACGGTATGTCATTTGGAAGGTATTGGAAAAGATGAGAGAATAAAGATAAGAAAGAACAATTGTACATTTAACTGAATTGAATACTACATATTATGATGTTAATTTAAAAAATAACTATTTAGTCCCACGGTCAGAATGTACACACCCTTAAACCCAGAAAATATAGGTGTATTAGAGCAATACAATATGGTGCCTAGAAGATAGCATCTAATTCTTTCTAAAGTAGTTCAGAAAGTCTACAGTGAAGAAGATAACATTTCATCAGGCTCTTGAAGGCACATTTGATCTTAACAAATAAAGAATGGTAGGGAAGAAGATGATAACTATGCAATAGCACAGAGAAAACAAAGATGGTTGATTTGCTGAATCACCAGAAGTTTGCTGTGACTGGTTGTGTTTAAAGAACTAGGGTGTAAACAGATTGTGAATTCGGGACTTAATCCTGTTATGGAATGTTATGTTATCCAAAGCTCTGTGTGCTTCTGGCAAGATCCCCAGAACCCACTCCCCAACCTCCTACCCAAGCCTGTAGCTCCAAAAGTCTGCCCAGGCAACCCGCAGTACTAATCATTCCATGCTTTGCATTCCTGTTCATGTCAATCATTAGAGGCAGCAAATCCCAGGTCATACCTCATTTCTGAATATCATTCCATACAGCTGAGCACATTTCCTCATCTAACCACATCTCCTATAACTCCTCAAATTTTCACTCGATTATATTTAACTCACAGTCCATTATTAGTAAATATCCTTCATATACTCAACCTCTTCTTTTCATGTTTCTCTTCATTATTTTGATCTCTAAAATTTGAAGTTCCTAGGACTGTCCTTGGATTTCTTCTCTATGTTCGGTCCCTGGTGAGTTCATGGATTTAAATACCATCTGTAAATTAAGAATTTGCAAATTTAGATCACCTACTATACTTCCTCTTCCCTGAGGGAGTACATACATTCAAGAGTCAACTCAGTATCTCTATTTGGACACATGGTCATCTCAGTCTTAACAAGTAATCCCCCAACCCCCCAAACACCACCACCACCTAACCTAATCACCACCAGCAGCAGTCTTGTCAGTAAATCACAACTTCTTTTTCTTAACTATGCAGGCTAAAAACTTTGGAGCTGTTCTTGGCCTCTTTCTTTATCACACACCCCGTAGCCAGTCCAAGAGCAAATTCTCTTAATTCTATCTTCAAAATATAACCAATATCCTTGCCATTCTCTTTCTAACACTATTGTTGTCCAAGCCATAATTCTCTTGCCTGTTTTTGGAAGAACATAATAATTTTTTATCTTCTCTACTTCCTAATCCCATTCATCAGTCCATTTCACAGCCATCAGAATGATCAGGTCACTTCTCTGCTCAGAAATCCTCCAATCATTTCCTATCTCACTCAGAGTAAAAGTCAAACGCTTTAAAAGTAATTTGTAGGGCTTCCCTGGTGGCACAGTGGTTGGGAGTCCGCCTGCCGATGCAGGGGACGCGGGTTCGTGCCCCGGTCCAGGAAGATCCCACATGCCGCGGAGCGGCTGGGCCCGTGAGCCATGGCCGCTGAGCCTGCGCATCCGGAGCCTGTGCTCCGCAACGGGAGAGGCCACAACAGTGAGAGGCCCGCGTACTGCAAAAAATAAATAAATAAATAAAATAAAATAAAATGATACATCTAGCAGAGGAATGTGTGGGAAAGAGATTGAAGGTAGCAATACATCGTGGAAACTGGTAAAATAATTCAGGAAAAAGGTAAAAACGTGTGTAATGGTGGTAGAAAGAATTTTAAAAAGCAGATAAGAGAAACATTGCAAAGGCCACATTGACAAAAAATTGTGGTGAGAAAAGAAGTATGAGTCCAGTAAAATGTCCAGCATTGGCCACATGAAGGGGGAAAAATAACAGCAATAGAAAATCTGGAAGGACACATTTATAATGTTATAAAATTTATAATTACAAAAACAAAATTAAGTCCTTACATGAATATTTAATTAAGGGCTATAAGATCACCCTCATCTTCATAAATTTGCAGACTGAAACTGTTAATGCCAATCTGAGAAAATTATCAGATGCATAAATTATTGTACCAATATCGAGCTAATAATTTTAACTCATATCAAGTAATAATTTTTTTCTCATCCTTTTAATTTAATCTTCCTTCTCTTTCACCCATGTGTCCTTCGACCATTATAGGATGGTTGAAATCCTTTACTTACTGTAGAAATAAGACCTTTTCTTTATTTTTTAAACTGCTATACTTTCTACTCAGATTTTGAAGTGATGTATACATAGCTGGTCATGACCTTAGTTTTCCCATATATTTAGAAAAACTTAGCATTAGTGAATGTTAGGGAATGTAGATAAAATTTTATTGATTTCTGCTGTCATATTTTCATTTCAAGGAGAAAATCAGGCATTTTTTGCTGTCATGTCTAACAATATGTAATAAAAATATGTTAATCATTTTTTCCATTTTTAAAAAGTCATTAAGCTTGGTTGTTTGGTTTATCATAGTTGAGTGTTGGTACTATTGTCATATGCATATCATCTGAGTAACGCCTCTTTGACTTTTAGGAAAGATTAGCAGAAGAAATTGAAAAGCTGAGATCTGAACTTGACCAGTTGAAAATGAGAACTGGCTCTTTAATTGAACCCACAATATCAAGGTAACATTAAATAAAAAGCTTTTTCACCAATAATCATTATGAATTTCCTTATGGTTTCATATCTCCTCAAGTAAAATAAATAAGTACCTCCTATTTCTCAGCAGGCATTGCCCTATTTTGATCCCTTACTGATTTACAGTTTCTACACTCAAAAATAATTCTCTAATTCAGTAATTCTTCCCTTAAATATTCAATAAAAATGTAAATTATTACCTTTTGTATTCTGTATTAAATATATATAGAGCTATGTCTTCTTATATATTATAAATTATAAATGAAGAAGTGGAACCATATATAGAGAGATTACATCTCTTTCCAGGAAGAGTCATTTTCTCTACATGCAGAAATGTTTTCAATGTTTAATTTTGCTGAAGAAACATCATTGGTATGATCACTTAGTATCTGACTATTTTGTTAAACTAATTACAATAAAAAGGGAAGGAGAAATTAAATGTGTTTAAAAAAAAAACTTCAAGTAAACTTGTTTGTACTCATCTACTTTGACTCAATACCTAATCTTAAAAAAAAAAAAAAGCAAAGAGATCCTTGTTTACTCTCTAGATAGGCAGATCAAGCTCAATAATTCATGTATAATTTTCCTTTGTGCTTAGAGCCTTTTATTTAAAGTTGATAAAAAAACCATAGAGGGATTCACCCATTTGAGCATTTATTTGATAGACAACACAGTATCAGCTATTTGAAACTTTTGACCACCACAGACTTCTAAAAGTCCATTTTTCTTAGTCTTATGCTTATCCTAAGAATGTTAGCTCTACAAAGGTTGGATATTTTGTCTGTTTTGAGTACCATAATCTCAGCACCTAAAAAAAGAAACCTTGTATATAGTATACTCTCAATAGATATTGTTGAATAAATGAATATCTAGTAAAGCATTTTTTGGACATTCAGGTGAAAAATTCAAATTAAAAAAAATCCTAAGGGTGCTTACATTCTCTTCAATGTGAGTATTAATAAGGACAAAATTCAGTATTTTGAATTCAGTTTAGTATAAGAAACACAGTTCTGCAGGCATAAATACACCCAAGGAACTTTTAAATAGGTAGGTCTTTAATTTTGAAAATAATGTTTATTTTTCTAATGTTTTATTATGGTTTATATATCTGAGGCTATTAATTCAGTGATATACATGGTGATGATGATGATGACGGTAAAGGAGAAAGAGCTGATAAAATACCAACAGAGTAAATACATAGAACTAGCATTATTCAGTCAACAAATGAAACATATTTTAATAAGACCAAATGGCCATTTCATCGTCTTTTTGACCTTCAGTCTCAGAAATACAGAGTTCTAGAAGTGTTGTCTAAAAGTTCATCACCTTAGTGAGTCATCTTAGCAGCCTAGCAATGTGACATTAATCCACAATGAAGGATCATCAGGGAAACTTGGGAACTACATACAGAGCAACTATTCTTTGATACAATGGATTGTAATAGAAACGCTAGACCAAAAATAAGAAAATTGACATTCCTAGGTCTTAAACATACAATAACTAGCAGTTTGATTTTGGAAAACCCATTTTTCCTTAATAAGTTCAAATATATATATATATATATATGTATATTTACATAACTATATAAAATATTTTTTTATAAAATATATATGTATATTTACATGAATTATATAAAAATATTTTTTATAAAATAATATTTTATGACTATCTCACAAGATTACTTTGCAGATAAATGAGACAAGTGAGAAAAGTGTTTTGTAAACAGTAAATCAACTCAGAAATATAAAGTATTATAGGAATTATTAAGATAGCTAATTTATAATGAGATAACTGAATATTTATTAAAGAGCAATTATTTCTTGAACATTCATATTTCTGAGTGCACATAATTGAAAAAAAACAATAAAGAAGACAGAAAGTGCATGAGAACTTCATCTACTAGTTTTTGATCTTACAGGTGGGGAGGTAAGAAGAGTTGAGCTAAAGTGAGTATCAGTGACTAATATCCTCTACTAGAATCTGAAATGAAAGTAAAATGAGTTCCAGAGTGGCCGAGAAAGCCTGATTTGGCTCAACTCAGGGGAAAGGGTAGGATCTGGATAATTGGAAAGGACAATGAAGGACATCCCAGGAAGCAGAGAAATGGGTAACAGCTTTTCTCTAAGAAAATTCGTGATTGATTTATCTATTGAAGCTCCTTTGTGAGATTATATTCAAGAGTCACAGGAAATTCAGGAGGGAAAACTACCTGGTTCCTTGTTTAAAGGAACCAGTGACTGTATTGTAACTTATATCTGCAAGTGCCTCTCAAAATATTGTACACCAAGAATAATTTTAAAACTGAGATATATGGATATACTGCCTCTGACAGATCACAGAGTTGAATAAAAAGAGAGAGGTGAGGGGTAACTGCTTTAGATGAAGTGTAAGCAATGGCTCTTCTACAATTGTTGTTGGTTCAGGTCTTTGTTCTCTCAAGATCAATTAAGTACTTTCTACTTGTGAGCCTGTGACATTGGAGATACAGTGGTGATGGTAGTGAAGAACACATGTTCCAGATGGAAAATGCAGGAATATGAATTTGAGGACTGTTATAATAGAGGGAATGCCAGGAGCTGGAATAGTATATGAGGATGGGACTTTTAAGCTGAGACCTTAAGAATAGTAACCACATAAATGTTTGAAGAGACGATTTCAGGCAGAAAGAATAGCATGTTCAAAGGCTTGAAGCAAAAGAAAGTATAAGTTTGAGGAAAATGACAGACAGCACAGCTAGACGAAGAGAGAAGGCAGAGAGTAACTAGCAGTGAAGCTGGAAAGTAGGAGGGGCCCAGATAGAGGACCTTGTAAGACACTGAAGAGTTTTGAGCAGGGCTTTGATGGGACCAGATCTGTGTTTTGTTTCATGTTTTTATAAATGACTTGGAGTTGAGAGATAAAACAACAAGAAAAACAAAACAAAACAAGAAAGCAGTACTCCTAGTATGAGGTGTTAAAATTTTAGAAATTCTACTCTGATACCCACAGAGACATTACCCTAAGCAGCCACAGACTAAAGGTCGCTAGGATGTTCTGACCTAGACAGTTAGGACTGTATTATAATCAGTTGCATCCATTCATTGTCTTACCAGATATTTATTAAGTTCTTATTGTATTCTAGGGATACCTCCTTGAGCATACGATAGTGACTAAAATCTGAACTTTTCCTTCATGAAACTTATCCCCTCTGCTATAAATAAAGACTGAGAGTTGTGCCATTTAATGACTATGGCCTGGTTGGTTAGTTTTTAATATATGACTAATTCATAATAAAGCCATTTTGCTTGATTAAGTCTCAAGTTCACTTCTATAAAAACAATAGCTGTCATCTATTTGGGGGATGATTCTTTAGTTCATTTGCTTTAATGTCCAATTTGGCAAAACAAAGACATGCATCAGTTAAGTCAGTGTCTTGTACTTTTTCAAAAACCCAGACCTCACCTAACCTTTTATAATCTTGCCGAATATTTGGGGATGTTTGTCTTTGTTCACAAAGAGAGCTAAGAGTGAAAGCATAGTAGATCAGCAGGAGCCCCAAGTTCAAGAGAAAACATGGCTTTAAGCATATTTCCTAATGATGATGGATCATTTTATAGGACAGCATGTTGCATTTGTAATTATCATCATCATCGTAGCAGTAAACTGAATTTGCTGTAAATCTCTATATAAATAATATATTTGGAGAAACCTTTAGTGCACTTTGATTACAGTGTACTTTATTATCATGTTTTTTGAAAACCAGTCTGACAATATTTTCCAGTTAGAATTTTCCAACTGTTTCGTCTCTAAGCAGATTTCAGAATTAAGTGTGCCTATTAAAAGATTTTTCTTAATCTTTTTGGAACAATGTCTTATCAAAAGCTGAAAAACTCTTCTGGTGAAATATCCTATTTTATTAAAAAGATAAGATTATTAACCTTGGGCCAATCTGATTTTAAGTATTTTGTTGATTTTCTAAATTGAAAAATAAAACATTGGAAAATAGATAATTTTGTGACCCAAAAGTTTACACATTTTTCTCTTAGCTTAATGAGGAATATTTAAAACAAATACAGTGATAAATAGCATGTACTGGGATATCCGCTAAATAGCTCAAACTAAGAGTTGTCGGAATGTAAGCCAATGGATTTTGGTTGTCAATCTTAACATGTTCCATTGGACTACTGCTTTTGAAAATAATGATTAATAAACAGAAAGGTTTTTTAATATTCTAAAAAGAGAAAATGAACTTGACCTTCAGAATGAAACTGAGGTTTCTGACATAAGCCTCCGAAGAGACCTCTGAGAGTTACAACACTTCAACACTTATTTTCTTCCTTGAAGTTTTTTTTTTCTTCCTTTGAGGATTTGTGCTTTACTGCCAATTAAGCAGTGGATACTGATTTGCTGGTAAAGTTCAAGTTTTGAGATTGAGCATATTTTATGTTTTCCTTGTTTCCAGAACTCATCTAGACACCTCAGCTGAGCTGCGGTATTCTGTTGGATCCCTAGTGGACAGCCAGTCTGATTACAGAACAACTAAAGTAATAAGAAGACCAAGGAGAGGCCGCATGGGTGTGAGGAGAGATGAGCCAAAGGTTAAACTTTTTATTTCAAGTCTTTGATGGTTTAAGTAAATGCACTCTTCCACTTTGGATAGTATTTTAATACTGAGAGAATTCATTGTTATTAATTTCAGGTGTGATATATAACATATTTTTAAAACTATAACTAACGTATAACCCCTACTACGTACCAAAAGTTGAACCAAGTATGTCCCAAGTATTTATCCACATAACATTGTAAATTGAGTACTATTTTGTACTAATTTAAGATGTGAAAATATTGAAGCTGAGAAATTTTAAGTGTTCAGACTTACGCAGCCATTAAAGTGATAGAGTCAAAACTTGAGCCTGTATTCGTGTGATTTCAAATTCCACACTTTTATCTATTATGCCATATTGCCAAACAAATGGGCTTTTAGTTTGCTTGGGCATTTAAGCAATGGCACTCATATTGTTAATTAAAATTACATATTTTAATAATAATTACTGTTTTAATAACACTTTGAGGAAAATGTACACAGACTGTTGAAAGTGTTTATAGAAAACTGTTCATTATAAGCTGCAGTGCCAGTCTTTCATTCAGTCAATAACTTAAAATCTGTAGGCTGTATATGTTGAGTAAGTATATAGTTGCATTTTATAGAGAAGTAATATATAGTTCCTGTGTGCCCTAAGTATAGTTTGTTTTCCTCAACCTCTTTTATGTGTCCAAAATACTATATAACCTACTTGTCCTTATTTATACAAGGCTCTTGACATCCTTTGATATTTTAGCTGGCAACTACATGTCATGTATAAGTTAGTCCCTTGTAGTAGGCATTCAATATCTAATGAATGGATAAATAAATAAATGAACAAATGAAGAATAAATAAATCCATCTCAGTTCTTTTCTCAGTTTTATGTGGTAAATAAATTAGTGCTACTTGGTACCAAAACAATTTGTAACACAAGTACTTACTCAGGTCCTCAAATCTGAAGTAACTACTCAGGGCAGTATCTTGTGGTCCCCCCAAAAGTCATTTTACATCATCACAAAAATGAAAAACAATTTTTTTTAAAGCAGAAAATCTAGGACTGCTCTCTTACTTTCAACCATCTCCTACCTTCAGACCACAGCTTGAAAAGCACTGGTCTGTTGGTTACTCAAGACTTTTGTTCACATGGAGGATTTATTATATTCATTTTAAAAACATAGTCATGTAAATTATTGTAGTATGCCTTGGGTTTAAAAAAATCAGTGAGGCATTTAAGTGACCAGAGCACTGGAGACGAAATTAAACCTCTGCACAATATTTTTATTAATACTTTCTTAGAATGTTGGAGAGAGAATTCTTGTGTAATTTATTGAGTGGTAATATTCGTACCCTCAGCCTAATTAGTATAAGAGATGAAAATGCTGAAGTACAAGTGAATAGAGATTGTTATATTTGAAAACAAGTTAAAATGTTGCAAACATAGATGCTTTAAAGTAATTGCTGCCTTGAATTGGGGTTGAACTAAAAATCATGCAGAAGTTTATCATTTTTATTCCTATTAAAATATTGATATTTATGCTGAAAATTAGTACCTACCATTATTTAAGTACCAAGGAACTATTTTATTGAAATGATAAATTAAAATATTAATAATCAGTTCTACCTTTGTCAAGTAAGCTATAAAAGCATGTATGTTTTCAGTTTTTATTTTCAGAATAATGAGCAGCATGATAAATACTGTAATTGTTCCTTTACCATCTAGGTGAAATCTCTTGGGGATCATGAATGGAATAGAACTCAACAAATTGGAGTGCTAAGCAGCCACCCTTTTGAAAGTGACACAGAAATGTCTGACATTGATGATGATGATAGAGAAACGATTTTTAGCTCAATGGATCTTCTCTCTCCAAGTGGTCATTCTGATGCCCAGACCCTAGCCATGATGCTTCAGGAACAATTGGATGCTATCAACAAAGAAATCAGGTGAGTTCAATGATTTTTGATGGTCTCAAGTGATTAGAAGACCTTGATCCTAAAAATGTGATCAACAGATCAGAAACATTGGCATCACCAATAAAGCTAATTAGAACTGCAGTATCTCAGACCTCGCTTCACACCTACTGAATAAGAATATGCATTTTCACAAATTCCCGGAATAAAATTAGGACAGCTTTTGTAAGAAACATATATGAAAAATATACAGATTAATGATGATATTAGAGCAATATAAAAGAATTAGGTAAAGGTGAAATCTTTGATGAGTTTTCCAAATAAACTGAAAATCTGGGTAGCATTGGATTTTTTGTTTGATTAAACTTCAATCTATCTCTTACTCAACTAGTTCCTCAAAGTTTTACTCTCCCTTACAATTAATAGAATACCTAGAGTTTAAAACTACAATTTTTTGTATAGCAGAACCATATTGCCTCTCACCAGAAGGTTTTTCTGGAATCATTTACCACCAATCATTTGAAAGTACAAAATTTCTTTTTCTTTTTCTTTTTTGAAGAGGAGACAGTTTTTCCATTGGAATGTGTTTGAACATTAATAATGTACTGTGTTACTTGATTAAACCTTCCTTTCGGATTCTGATCTTTGGGTGAAGTTAAAATGCACCATGAATTCACTTTGTTATACAGCAGAAACTAACACAACATTGTAAAGCAATTACACTCCAATAAAGATGTTAAAAAAACATGCACCATGAAAATAAACTTCAAAGTAACAGAATTCATATTCTTTGTGTAAGTGAAAAATTAAAATTAAGAGTAAATTTGCCTCAGTATTTGTATTGATTTATTTTTTAGAGAAGTTTAAATCCACAGCAAAATCAAGGGAAAAGTACAATGGTTTCCCATATACCCCCAGCCCCACACATGCATAGCCTCCCCCATTATCAACATCCTTAACCAGAGTGGTACATTTGTTACAACTGATGAACTTACATTGACACATCATATTATTCAAATGCATAGTTTACATTGTGGTTCACTCTTAGTTGTTTGGAAAATGTATAATAATGTGTATCCATCATTATGATATCATACAGACATAGTATTTTCACTGTCCCCAAAATTTGCTGTGCTCTGCCTATTCATCCCTCTCCCCGACCCAACCCCCAGAAAACACTGATCTTTTTACTGTCTCCATAGTTGCCTTTTCCAGAGTGTCATATATTTGGAATCATACAATATGTAGCCTCTTCAGATTGGTTTATTTCATTTAGTCACATGCATTTATTGTTCCTCCATGTCTTTTCATGGCTTGATAGCTCATTGCATTTTAGCACTGAATATTGTTCCACTGTATATATGTACCAGTTTATCCATTCACCTACTGAAGGATATCTTCGTTGATTCCAAGTTTGGACAATTATGGATAAAGTTCTAAACATCTGTGTGCAGGGTTTTGTGTGGACATAAGCTTTGAAATCCTTTGGGTAAATATGAAGGAACACAGTTACTGGCTTATACGGTAAAAGTATGTTATGTTTCGTTAAGAAACTGCCAAACTTTTCCAAAGTAAATACGTAAAAAGAAAACTTTGCAGTGATCATAACCTTGAAGTTAACAGTTATATCATAGGAAATCACAATAAGCCATTTGTAGTTAAGAGGAAAATATCTCAGGAGAGGTGGTTTCTAACTCCATTTTTCAAACAAACTATACTGGTACCCAGTTTTATTATATCAATATGCAAAATGTGTGTAGATTCAACTTAAATAGGATCTTGAAGCAACCCAGCTAAAGTTCTTTATTCTTTGTGTCTTTGTAATAAATAACGTATGCATATTCTTGAAGCTTCTCCCTATTTAAAGAAAGAGTAATAGTGTTTTGTCTTCTCAAAAGCATTTATAGCAACAGTATTTTTTTAAAAAATTTTCACTATCTGTCTCTCATATCTACATTATTAAATTGCTTGGTGCTTATGTAAAGGCAACTTGGCTGAGTCAGGGTTTTATTTGGCCAAATTATAATTATGAATGACCATTTATTGAGAATTCTATCAGTTATACTTTTTCATTGGATAGGAGGTAAGACTCAATGACTTTGTTGAGATTTGGGTTTCTAAAAGTCTCATATATTCGTTCCTGAGTACAAATGTAAGATTAGGATTAGTGACAGAAATTAACTAGGCACTCAAGGTTTTAAAAGAGTTTTAACAGGTGGTAGTATAGAAATGGGGTCAAAATGAAAGTTGGGAGGAATTATGTATCATTTGAAAAGAAAGATTTTCTAATTTTCAGCCAGGAAATCTCTGGAATTTATTGAAAGTTATATTGCCTAGGGAAAAAAGAAAATATTAGATTTGATATAAAATGTTCACAAAGGTATTTATTTAGTGAATTCCGATTAACATTATAACAGCACAAAATGTATCAAAAATAAACTGTATCTTTCAGACTAATTCAGGAAGAGAAAGAATCTACAGAGTTACGTGCTGAAGAAATTGAGAATAGAGTGGCTAGTGTGAGTCTGGAAGGCCTGAATTTAGCAAGGGTCCACCCAGGTACCTCCATCACTGCCTCGGTTACAGCTTCTTCGCTGGCCAGTTCATCTCCCCCCAGTGGACACTCAACACCAAAGCTCACCCCTCGAAGTCCTGCCAGGGAAATGGATCGGATGGGAGTCATGACACTGGTATGATGTGTCCAGAGAACCTTTGCTTCCATTAGAATTACTGATGCATTAGCTGAAATCTATTCTAGTCTAAAGTCTTTCTGTGTGTTTTATTTTTTTTCTCAACAAACCTATGTGGTAGATACAAATATTAATCCCACTATGAAGTGAGGAAACGAAGCCTACACAGGTGTAACTTTCCCAAGGTCACATAATAAGTAAATGGAAGAGCAGAAATCTAAATATCACATCAGAAATCTGAATGACTTAAACTATTAAATTCGTTTTTACTGATGATATCTTGATGATTGAGACTGGGTGGGTTTTTTGTTTTGTTTTGTTTTGTTTTGTTTTTGCGGTACACGGGACTCTCACTATTGTGGCCTCTCCCGTTGAGGAGCACAGGCTCCGGACGCGCAGGCTCAGTGGCCATGGCTCACGGACCTAGCCGCTCCACGGCATGTGGGATCTTCCCGGACCGGGGCACGAACCCGTGTCCTCTGAATCGGCAGGCGGACTCTCAACCACTGCGCCACCAGGGAAGCCCTGGTTGGATTATTTTTAACACAATAAGTTTCAAAAATTATTTATTATAATCACTTCAATACACCAACATAGAATGTTATAATTTTATAATATACATAATATAATTTTAAAAGAAGAGCCATCAACAATAGCAGCAATTACCCAATTGAGTTTTATAATTCATGTCAACATTTTCACCCTTCTTTATTCTTTAATTCTTTATTTCATGTATCTTCTTTTGGGATTAAAAGTTGGAAACCTAAATCAGGAAGTACCCTTAACATAAGAGGGAAAAAAATCAAAGTACTCCTTGCTAAAAATAATGTTAGGTGGAATGACTACTGAATGTCATGATGTTTAGTCACTTGATTCTCGTGATGACATTTGAAAATGTTATTATCTCGAGCGAAAGTAACTGAAATGTTGAGAGTATGGGTAAATTGTCCTTGTTCAACACAGCTTGTAAAGAGGGGCTGGATTTTTTTTCAGATTTGCTAACTCAAAAGCATATACTGTTCTTTTTTATTTTTTCTGTGATTACCTGGGAACATGTTGAAATGACAACAATAATGAAGATTTAAATATTCTGAACTCTTTATGGAGGTAAAATTCTATGTTTTGTATAATGAATATTAAAACTATGTTATTAAAACAATAAAATTCCAATTAAAAATAAAAGTTTGGGGTTTCCCCGGTGGCGCAGTGGTTGAGAGTCCGCCTGCCGATGCAGGGGACACGGGTTCATGCCCCGGTCCGGGAAGATCCCACATGCCGCGGAGCAGCTAGGCCCGTGAGCCATGGCCGCTGAGCCTGTGTGTCTGGAGCCTGTGCTCCGCAACGGGAGTACCGCAAAAAAAAAAAAATTAAAATAAAATAAATAAATAAAGTTTGGGGATAGAGATTAAGTAAAATGCAAATAGGTCAAATTATAGTTTGTATATTGCAAAAATCTAGCACAAATGTAACAAATGGAGGAGAAATTAATAACACAACAGAAGAATATTAAGTGTATATAGTGTTTCTGGTCAGAAGGCTGTGAAACTTCTATAAAAAGTGTCACAATGCCTGCATCTCTCTGTGTATATGGGTGTGTATAATATCTGAACCAAGAAGTTTAACTCAATTTCTAAGTGGTATCTTTAAATAACTATGTTGCAATAATGTGTATTGTGGCCAAAAAAAAAAACCTGTAAAGATTATTTTCATTAGAATTAATTTATATAAATGCACACATATGTGCATATGTATGTGTGTATGTATATATATGATACTCTCACCCCAAGGGGAAAACTACCTTATAAGTAAATAAGTTTTAAAATTTTATCTTCATAGAATTTCTATTATGTCTGTCAGTTTAGATATCTTTTTCTTTAACTTTGCGACTGAGAATTGATACAGAAAACTGTTTATATGGTGAGGCAATATTTCCCATATCCAAACTCTTTACAATTATGGAACTTGCAAGTAAATCTGTATAAATGAGAAATGATGAAAAAAAAATTTTTGAAAGGAAATACTTACCTCCTTAGGCCATTGAGTTTACTATTCTTTGCTTATTTCCGGACTTGATATTAAAGATATTTTAAAGTAGATAGCACAGACAATGGCAAGTCCAAACAAAGACCAGCTAATCAAAGCTGATCCCAGCTAGATACAGCACAAACTTTTAGCCAATGTACTAAGATAAACTAACCCAATATACTGATCTACATTATGATCTGCTTATTTTAGAAATCTAGGAACCGTCCATCTGATTTTATTAACTAAAAATGATATTGTCTCTGGCTTAGTTTATCCATATGTAATTGATGACCTATTTATTATCAAAGCTACGGTAAGAATATTGGCCCACAGAGCATAATTTAGTCGGCATTCAAATTAAGAAAACTTTGGTTATTTCTGTATTGCTATTATTTCCTTACATTTTTGCAACCTAGTATTTTGCCCTTTTAAATATTTTCATTATATATTAGCATTATAACCCTTGACAGTGTTCTTATTTTTATAATAATAAAATAATATATTCATAGCCATTTAGACATAATGTTTATGTATGTATGAATAGGATGCCACTGCTTTCATGCATTTTCTTGAGCAGTTAGTTATAAATAAATCAGTGGTAAATCAGCATTATTATACTATAATTAGAGTACTTAAAAGATATTTAGAGGGACTTCCCTGGTGGTGCAGTGGTTAAGACTCCACGCTCCCAATGCAGGGGGCCCCGGGTTCGATCCCTGCTCAGGGAACTAGATCCCACATGCATGCCGCAGCTAAGAGTTCACATGCCACAACTAGGGAGCCCACCTCCCACAACTAAGGAGACTGCCTGCCGCAACTAAGAGACACGGTGCAACCAAATAAATAAATAAATAAATAAGAGACACTTAGTTAAAAAAAAAAACAGATATTTAGAGCATTTCCTGAGGGTAAAAAAAAATATTTTAAATGTTTAATATCTGACTCAGAAAAACAAAAAATAAAACCCAGAAAGTCTTTATCACCTAACAAAACTTTGTCGTCAAATTCATTATTGTTATAGTGAAAGACAGGAAGGTTTTCTTTTACCTGTAGAAAATATTGGAGAAAAAATAATTTTGTTGCATATAATTCATGTTTGAATATTTAGAGCAAAATTTGAAATTTTAGGGACAGAGATTGGAAAGACATTGTATTCATTCATATTGTATATGTTTATATGTTTTGCAAACATTATTATTTGTCCTGATAATAAAGCCTATTTGTATTTACTTTTACCTCACCACAAATCCATAGGCATAAATAACATGTTAGCGATATCTAATTTGAATATTGAATGAGGTAAATCAACCCATTTTTCAATAGCAACAAAAATGTAAAGTATAATGGAATAGTTTAGTAAAATGTTTTACTTACATAAGAAAAATTAACAAATATTAAGTGAATAAGTTTTATCTAGGATCATAAATAAATAACTATTTTTTAAAAATTCTATAAAAGAGCACTGACAAGAAAACAGCAGCCCCAGAAATATGATATACTGAGGCCAGAGCTTTTGGTATTTGGAGATGGAGAGTTTGTTAGGACGCCAGGAAGTTTGAGATCACGTAGGAACAGCATATCCACCCTGAGAAGGTCCAAAGCCCTGTGTAGATGAGACAAAAGGGAGTGTTTATAAACTACATATATGTGCATTGGATCTTCATTTACACATAGTCTTCTTCACTCCCATCTATATTTTCTCTGGAGGATATAGTCTCATATTTACTTCTGGCTAGCTCACTCCATATGTGCTTCATATTCCCTAAGGTCCATGTCTCATGTCTCATGTTTTACGTATATACACATGATCCCATCATGAAGACCTGTCCCCTGCAACATGCCATCTAGGAAGTTTCCTCTCTAAAATAGGTCCCTGGAGGAATGCTTTTATAATGGTTAAAAGACATTTATTTTGAAAAGAATGGAATGAAAACAAAAAAAAGGTAGTTAAATTATAGATACTATTTAACTTGTGACATGGTCAAATGGTAATCATTAATTGGTTCTGTTTTATGTCTCTTTTATTACTGCCAATCACAGCCAAGTGATCTAAGGAAACATCGGAGAAAGGTACTGTACATTTCTTTGATCTGATTACTAACTGAACATTGTTTTTTCTGAGATTTAAAATTATATTTCTTCTAACTGAAGCATTTTATAAAAAATATTAAAAGTATTTAAGTGTTTTTGAATTGTTTAAATATGATCATAAGAGCAAATGTCTCAAAATAAAATTGTTTATGCTTTCTAGGGTAATGATTAGACTGTGGGGACTAAAATATCCCGATTTCCCACAGAATTTTTAGATCTCTCTTGGTAGAATTAGATAGTTTACTGTCGATATCTAGAACAACAATGATGCTTGTTTTAAAATATAGGTTTTACCATTATTCAGATATATAAGACCAACAAATCAAGAAACAATTGCCAATAAGTGATAGCTTCTTGCTTCTACTTCCCAAGAGCAAGGGACCTGCTTCACTATGCCAGGTCAATGGGAAGCACCAGGTCAGCAGTCAGAAAGAGTGAGAGGAAAGCATGGGAAGGAATGTTTATTGTGGTTTTTGTAGGAATGGAAAGGCAGGGTAAGCAGGTTTAAGATTGGCTAGTTTGAACAATTTCAGTGGGCTGTAGGGTCTAGGGGCTCTCTCTAGTTGTCAGATACCTGGCCAGGGATGACTAAGACAGAGGAATAGTGCCTCCTGGAATGTAAGAGCCAGATAGAGAAGAGGATCTGAGGTACTGATGAAGATGATTTGTTTGCATATGGAAGACACACTCCAGGAACATAGTTACCTATCTCTAGGAATTAGCTAGCCCTGGGATGGGCATTCTCAGCATGGTCTCAGATACTAGAGCATCACAAATACAGAAAATATAAAAATAGAATTAATATACTACTTTACTGCTTGGAATGAAGTCCAGAGAATAAATATTGGGTATAGGAAACAAAATGCACTACAGTTCTGATTCACAAAATGACAACTTGTTAGATGACTGAGAACGGCAGAGCTCAGACTCACAGGATATCAGATAGGACAAATTTCAAAGGTTCAACCTACTATCCAGTACATCAATCTATTTTCAGCATCTTCAAGATGTGGTCGTCAGCCTATGCCCAAATAATTCTGGAACCAGGGAACTTTTTTTAAATTAAGGGAATCCATACTGTGCTTACATGGCCTTAGATTGATTGAATTTCTTTTTATTTTCCATTGTCTATCTTCTTTTAGCATCTTCTCCTGGACACTACCAGTTAGTTCTCAGCTGTCAAATTTACCATGCATAATGTTATTACTATTTTTCTTTGACCTCTTCCACCACTTAAAAGGATTATACTGGGAATAAAGGAAGAAATCTGAGCAGATGATGTAAAAGAATTTCAGTGTGTATAAGGAAAAAAAAGATCATAAAGGAAGGTCCCATGCAGAAATATAGCCTCAGGGAATTCAGGGAGTAAAGAGATGATTGGTAAGAAAGGTAGGTCATAAGAAAGAAAACCACAAGTTAAAATTTGTTATATATATATATATATATATATATATATATATCAGGGTAAGGAGTTATATGCATGATTTAATTTGTACATCAAAAGGACAAATTAAACTAAGTATTATCAGTTCTATTTTATTGATGAGGAAATTTAGTCTTAGAGTAGATAAGTAATTAGCACATGTCATTCAACAAATAAGAGAAACCAAGATTCAAATCCATCTCTGATTATGAAGCTTTTCTCCTCCACTTTGTTTATATAGTGTGAGCTCTAAGTGTTATTCAGAGAAATGGTTTGTGTATGATGTTTTTAAGAGCTGATATTTTGGTAAAGTTGGCCTAGTTTGACCCGCCATGTGGAGAGAGGAGGGCATTTTATGAGTGTGTTTCAGGAAAACATCTGAAACAGAAGTAATCAGGCTTCACAGAAACAATTGTGGAAAACAATCATGGTTAGATAATGGAATTGTGAAAACTTAAGTACGTATTAGGAAGAGTTTAGAAATATGCTTTATGAGTTTAGATGAGATGTGAGTTTAGAAAGGGTTTTCCATAATGTTGACATCATGCTGAAAGCAGTTCCTGAAAACAGTTCTTCTGGTGGCACTGTGCTCGTTGAAATGGAGAGAGGAGATCTTATTAAGATGACTGCCTAAGCTATTAAAAGTTACCTAGGCTTAAATGACAAGAGCCCAGACAAACAATTTCATTACGTTTCTCCAACACATAACGTCTTTATCATATATAACACACTTATGCATAATAGCTTAATGTAGAAACTAGCAAGACATGGTATAGACAAAAGATGAGAACACAGCTTTAAACATTTTGTTATAGCCATATTGAGAAATTTCTTCATCAGAACTTCTAGAACCATATATCTTTTAGCTATGCTTTCTACAATCTGTCTCTCTCTCTCTCTCTCTCTCTCTCTCTCTCTCTCTCTCTGTCTCTGTCTCTCTCTCTCTCTCTCTCTCTCTCTATATATATATATGTTTTAATGCACAATGGTGCTATGAAAAAATGCAACATTGTTTTTAAAAATATCTTTATTGTACAATTAAGTTGATTTTTGAAAACTCTTACAGTTCTATATATCTATCTCTGACAAAATTTATGGTATCCTGAATTGTTCTGGACTCTGAATTAAATTCTTTAAAGAAATCCCTTCCATCCCATCTGCTTATGGTGCTCTGTATGCCTTTGTCAATTTTCCCATGAGAGGTAATGAAATGAAAAAATTTGCAGAAATTCTGTTCTTACCTTTTATTATTCTCACTTTAAAAAGAAAGCTTTTTTCTTATAAACTGCAGCTCTTTTTTTAAACATCTGGGAACACATTTAAATAGCCTAATTTAAAACACTTTATCTGATACAGTTATATTTTGCAGAATTACTCAAATAGCCTTGCTTTATTGATTCTCCATTTTCATCAGTTTCAGTTGAAATCTAGAAAAAGTTCATCTGATGTATCGTTTTTGCTTCTAGATTGCAGTGGTAGAAGAAGATGGTCGGGAGGATAAAGCAACAATTAAATGTGAAACTTCTCCTCCCCCTACCCCTAGAGCCGTCAGGATGACTCACACCCTCCCTTCTTCCTACCACAATGATGCCCGAAGGTATGACTCTCCCAGCACACTGCACATTGTATGTTCTCTTTCCAAAAATATTCCTCCTTCTTTCAGTATCAAACAGACTACTTAAAAATTTATATAAAATTTTTGATTTAAGCTATAATTCTGCTCCCTCTCCACAATGTCACTTGTGAAAAACACAAATTTTCATTCTGAGATCAAATTTTCAGTTTTAAATTTAACTGTATATTTATGGTCTTATTACTAGCCAATATTTATGAGAATAGATTTTCTACTTTTAGTGGATATTTCCTATTAAAACAGAGTCACACTACAGGAAGGACTTATTAGAATAGTTACAAAAAACTAAAGGATTCTAATACAAGACTATAAATCTGGCTTCTAGTATAAGGATAATTAAGGTCTGATGCTTGTACCCCAATTACTCTTAACAGACAGGTATGTAAGTCCTGCTTGTACCCCAATTACTCTTAACAGACAGGTATGTAAATCACCCTATTGGTGCTGCAAGTGCCAGCTATAACAGCTCCTCCTTAGAGAAGAAAAAAAAAACACATTTGCCGAAATATTAAAAGAAAAGTTTACATGGGGAAATACCCCATTTGTCATAGCAACTCTTCATACTGTCCTTTCCATCTGCCTAAAAAATTGAAGCAGATCTCTATTAATGCCATAAATAAGTCTAAGCATGCAATTTACATCTTAAATGTATGTTCTTTCACTGTCATCAATTACAGCATCTCTGAACACTTAAGTGATATAACCGAATGTAGTGACTTAACGATTAATACTTTAAGAATCTGTCTTCTAAATAGTATGTGTTTTACAATAAACGGTTTTGAAAACAGAGCTTTCTGTGCCAGCCGACTTTTTTTTTCCTGTTTTGTTTATTTTTAATTTCTAATGTGAAAAAAGTTATTCCAGATTCAAAATTTATACTTACTTTACTCTCAAAAAAAAAGAGTGAAATATATTGTAACATATGAAAAGCAGTAGGTTTTGGAGTTTAGAGAATATGAACTCAGATTAATTTGGATGAATAAAGTTAAATAACTCATCACAATATTGTCAAATTAACAGCTGTAAAGAAGGATAACAGTATCATTGAACCTATCGTATTAATACAGTGTCAAATACATTGACCAGGAATGGAACCTAGATCAGCTTGCTTGGAAATAATTTCAGCTTATCATGTACCTAAAAGAATACCTGAGAACTGTAAGAAAAAATATACAGTGATCACTCGGGTATATGATTTGTTACTTCAAAATCTCACAGGTGATTTAAAATTCAATGAATTAGTCTCCAAAACTGAGAGAGAGAAAGATAGCTAGAGGAAAATCCAGTAAAACCATGGGCTAGAATAGAGCATAAACTTTATTAGCTATATTTAAATTTCTTGTCATAGGTCATTATGTTAAGATCTAAAAATCAAACTCTGCAAGAAGGAAATAGGTAAAGAGTCAAGGGCTAATTTATAGAATTTATAAGTTAATAAACCAACCTATGTTCATTGATTAGTTTGATATTTTATGAAAAATAAGGAAAATATATTTGAGAAAAAAAGAAATTTTTCTAGAGAAAACCTGGAGGCTCAGGGCCCTAAGCCTGAGGAAATCACACTTTAATATGCTTAAGAAAAAACATGGGAAAAAAGGAGAAAATAACATTCAAAGTGTACTTGTTCCTCCTTTCGTACTTTTATCAAGGAATTTAATCTTGTGTACTTTGTGGATGCTACACCAAAGCAAGCAGTTTGTCCTCTTTCGTGTTTTACAGTAGTTTAACTGCCTCCCTCGAGGCTGAAAGCCTTGGGCTTGGCAGTGCCAACAGCAGCCAAGACTCTCTTCACAAAGCCCCCAAGAAGAAAGGAATCAAGTCTTCAATAGGTCGTTTGTTTGGTAAAAAAGAAAAAGCTCGACTTGGGCAGCTCCGTAAGTATGCATGTTTGACTTTCCACTGCCACTCATTTTCCTCACTTCTTAGCATCCATCTGTCTTTCGTTCCATTTCTCATATTTTTATTTTTTTCCTACCTGACAAACTTTCTGTTTTAATCAGCTGTATTTAATCCAATACAGCTGAATCAAGCTTGACAAAAGTTTCAAAGGAAGAATATTGTAACATTTTCAGTCCTTTTGATTTCTCTGTTAATAACAATACCTAGAATTTATGTAATGTTAACACTGTGATAGACACAAGGACCCTCTGAGGCAAGTGATATTACTGTCATCCTTATTTATTGATGAGTAAACAACGTATTAGTAATTTGCAGAACTGAGATAGTTGTCCTAGGGCCATGTTTCAAAACCAGCTTAAAACCATTGAGTATACTGCATAGATGTGTATAAGAGCTTAGCTGTGTGAATTTAAAAGCTTTTCTGTTGAAAAAATTAAGAAGCCTACAAAAAATCCAAAAGAATTCTTTTTAGGTCAGAATACATTATAAAGGGCATAAAATGTAAAAAAAAGACAAGGTTTCTTTGTTTTAAACTGTCACAACTTTCCACTAACAAACTCAACAACATGTAGGTGGAGAGACAGAGGGAAGAATCTGGCAATAGAGATTGTGTTAGAATTAATTATTGTTGGTGACTAATTGAATAAAATAGATCAGTACATTTGAAATGACCCTAGGTAAATATATAAATACATAGATACCTTGTTAATAGATGGATGGATAGATAGATAGATGGATAGATGGAGAGTCTGAAACAAAAAGAATATGTGAGATGTATTTTCTAAAATGATGATATATACACTTGATCTTTTTTTCCTTTGGTGTCTTTCTACATATTTACTTTTTTTCTGAAATCTCTTTTCATCATCTTGGTTATTTATGATTGCCTCTTCTTTTTCCCTGCTCTTCTCCTTCTATTTAATTTAGAACTAGAGTTAAGTTACAGGGAAAAGGATTTAGCTCCTACCTCTAATAGTAAGTGATGAACAGAATGATACAAAGTTCGTAGCACTCCCTTTGGATTCTGAAATAAAGGAATTATTATTCACAAGTAATGTCCCAACCCCTAGACTTAGTTTCCTGCCCTGGCACCGCAAGAATTTCTGAGAATAATATTCATTTTTGCAGATTTACAACCGTGATATTATTCAAAAATATCTTTCCCCACTTCCACAGCATGAATCCCACACAAAACATCAGAAACCATAGGAAACCGATGTTTATAACACATGAACAGCCAGTTGTGTGATTGAGCGTTACCATCAGGAGAATTAAATCCTCTTTGGGTTTCTCTTTCTCAGGATAGGAACCCCTTAGGATATAAAAAAAGAAAAGTATTATTGCATAAGGAAAGAAAAGAAAAGGTGATTACTTGGGGGATACAAAATGTACATGCCAAGACATTGTTATAAAATTTGTTTTATTTTATTTGACAACTATTCATAGTCAAAATCAAGGTATCCAGGATATAATTTAAAGTCTAGAAAAATATAGAACCTTCTAGAAACTTAGCCTTTTTACCCATTTTCAGTGACTGTGTGTCTCTATGTCAGAACAGATGAGAAGGGAATCAGTTACAATTAGGTTCTTATCAACTCCATCCAAGTCAGAAAATAGCAATAGCTATTCAAGATCACATTATAGTCCTGAGAAGATTTCTGAGCTCTGAGCAATTTTGTTTTACTCCATAGAACAACCGAGTATAAACAAAGCCAGTGTCAGCAGCATAGTAAGGACTACAATGCTGATGAGGAAGACAAAGACAAAAATCTATACCTCTGGAGCTATACAGAAGCTACACTGAGGGTGAATCAAAGCTCCTGGAGAAACCAAAAATAAAGGTCTTTATTGAAAATAATACTTGAGAAAATAAGAAGAAAACACAGACACAAGTAGGTTTCAGGAATTCATATTTTTTTCCAGAAGAAATGGTACATGGTACCACTAGTGCTTTGGTTGAGGGATATGGACTCATGTTTACTTGTGTCCTGAAAGATGTACATCCAGGTTGTGAGGGGAGGACCATGAAAACTTACCAAACCCAGGGGCTACCACTTAATGCTGCTGATTCACACATCAGAAGAAATTAGGGAAACATCTCTAGTGATCATGATTTTAATATCTTGATGTAGAAAATTCTGACATGGGAGCACTGTCAATGTTCTTTCCTCTATCAATGAAAATAGAAATACAAGATAGGAAATGATGGCATGGAAAGTAATATGGTAGAGTGATGATGGTGTCAAAGAACCAAATTTGAAATTTTGGACCATGTCCCAGTATTTAGAACTCTTAAAGAGTTTAGCTCATAAATGCAAAGAAACGTAAGTTAACCTGAGAGTAGCTGTGCTAGATGCCTTTAAATGAAATGAGGTGTGGAAGAAGAAAACTTTCTAAATAGAACTATGAAAATGTTCACTCAATTCCATCAGGAATGACAAACAGAAAGGGAGGAATTCTTAGTAATTCACAGAGAAGAATAATTATAAAGGGGACATTATTTTCCTTATATAACAATCTGAAAAGCTAGGGTAATAAAGTGAACTTCAGTTATGATGAGTCAGTCAATGTGACTGCATTGATAACCACTAACCATGTAGAATCAAATTCAATATACATATAATCTATTTTTACAAATGTGTTATAGCAGAGGCAATATAAATGTGGAAACTCCAAAAGTCAAAGGAAGCAACACATTGAAAAGCATTTGAATAAAGCTAAAAATACTTTAAAGATAAGTATTTAAAAAGATAAAACATATATATGAACCATGCCTCCTTGGAAGTCACAGGTGAATTTGGGGAGAGTGTCCTGGCAGAGGAAATATTCCTTCTAGCAGACTTGGGGATCTGGTTTTAGTTTCTCTTTCTCTCTTCTTTCTTCTTTCATTTTCTTTATATATTACAAGCACCAATATGAAAAGATGCAAAAACAGGTTCGACAATCTCATTGAGCATTGAGGGACACGGAGACAGCACGGCCAGTAAATACCTCTGCTTACTTCCTAGAGCATACAATAGATACAGGATGCAATAACACCCTTTAAAGACTTAGCAGCTGAATAACCACAACTTTTCCCCCCTGAGTAATGCATTCAGATGCAATGCATCTCTGATATTTCCATTCATCTTTTTTTTTTTTTGGTGGTACACGGGCCTCTCACTGTTGTGGCCTCTCCCGTTGCGGAGCACAGGCTCCGGACGCGCAGGCTCAGCGGCCATGGCTCACGGGCCCAGCCGCTCCGCGGCATGTGGGATCTTCCCGGACCGGAGCACAAACCCGTGTCCCCTGCATCGGCAGGCGGACTCTCAACCACTGCGCCACCAGGGAAGCCCTCCATTAATCTTTAAACATGCTCATGGCTAATCTATATTTTAAAGGTCATCATTAATCCTGCCATCTTCCCAAAATATTGACTTATCTTTTCCCTGCCCTTATAATCCAAGCTTAAGTGAGTTGTCCACAACTACTATTTTTACTTCCTCATCTGTCAGTCACTTCACAACTTTCCATATCCTGACTTCCACACATAAAATTCTAGAAACAAGTTCAGTTTTAACCAATATGGAAGGAAAGGCTAGATAGTATCAAAGCAATTTGAGGATGGTAACAAACTCACAGCTATATTTATGATAATGTAAACTTAAGTAGTAGATCTGAAATAGGTGACCTCTTCCTAAAAACAGATTCTAAAAAATTTTGGTACAAAAGCTGTTATCTAACAAATAATAGATATAAGTGAATGGCATAGACATGTAAGAACAATGTCAAAAAAGCCACCAACCAAAATAAACTGATTATTGGAAAAACTGCCCAGACCAAAAGGGGAATTATAAAATTCTTATTTTTATTATTTTTGTTTAGTAATTTTAAAGTTTAAAGAAAATGAATAAACTGAAGGTGTACCTTATGTGAACAAGATATACAAATAAGTGGACCTATTCCAAAACTCACATTTTTGCCTCTATCTGCTTACTTGAAAAGCAAAACTTCATCCAGAAAAGAGGCACTAACAAGAGGACACCGAAGCCCAAGAGAGTTGATATCTTGAGGGGTGAGACAGGGGGAATGCTGATAATCCAAAGTCATTTATTTATTCCTACTTTGAGTGAATAGCATATGTTGAGCCAATGTGAAGTATAGAGTACCAACCATGGACTTTAGGAAAATGGTTAAAGCATGGCATTGGCATCAAAGAACACTCAATTTAGTGAGACAGATAGTACATAAACATGGACAACCATTCACTTAAAACAAATCAAAAACTTGAATATGTTTCTGGCCCAGAAAACTTTTACCTGCTACATTGTCTGTCCTGTCAGGACAACCATGAACAGGAGTTCTGAACCTCGAGATCCATGATTAGGCATCAGTAATTGGAATCTTGACTGGCTTGACTTTTAATTTTATCTGAAGGCATCAACCTGTTTTGAAACAAAGCAAATTAAATTGTGTTTAAAATAGGCATATCAGATGAAGCGTGTTTGTTTCTTTGACAAAGTTACTTGGTAACAGAACAGGAAAGGCATTTGGGTGAGCTGTAACTCATGACAGCCCTGTAGACAAGATGTCAGAATGGGGCCTGGGTGATGGAAAACTTTGGTGAGATTTATAACTGGTTGCATAGGCCTCCTTTATAGTGATGATAAGTGGAGTGATGCCACCTTGGATCCAGGTTTCTAGTGGCAAGATTAGGATTCACCCTGTTCTTGATCCTCACATCCCCCAATCACTTGGACATGAATATTTCGACAGCCCAGTAATCTGATTTTTGGATCACTGATAGGGAAAGAAATCACAAATGAAAAAAAAAAAAAAAATCAGTGTTCTTCCTTAAAGACTACCTCAAAAAACTGAGATTTGGAAGGTCCAAAAATATCCCACTTTAAAAGTATAACTCTCAGGAGCATTTTTTACAAGAAAAATTTAGAATTTTCAGGTAACTCTAAAGTCAATATATAAGTCAGTAAATTTAGTCCACGTTAATAGATGTACAGCATTGAGATAAAAGAAGACTTTTCCATTCTGTTCTGCTATTGTAAAACAAGAGCCAAGGAATAGTATCCATTTCTGTTTACTACACTTTCGGAGGCATATCATAACCTCGGAAAAAGGTTGGAGGAGAGGATTAAGCTGATGAGGGTTGAAATTATGTGAGGAGTAGCTAAGTACAGGGGTATGTTTATTCTCCTTGCTGACCTGTCTGGATGGCTGTTTAAGAATATCTGAAAAGCTGTTATGTGGCGGAATCTTTGGTCTTTTTGTTGTTGAGTGAGGGTACAAAACTGTAGCCAAAGTGTTAAAGTTGTAGGACGATTAACCTCATCTCAGTGTAAGAAAGAGAACACTGGTGAGTCATAATTGTATACAAACAAGCTAGCTTGTCAAAAAATGACTTATTTGTCACTGGAGATGGTCAAGCAGAAGCTAGGTAAATACGAGTAAGAGCTGTTGTGGAAGGGGTCCAAGAATTAGAAAGCAGTTGGACTGGATGGTTTTTAAGATCTATTTCAACCCCAGTAATCCTGAATCTATGAAGCTCTAACATTTAAGCCTTAGACCCAGCAACTCTTCCTTCTACAAAATATATACCATGAGTTATTTACTATGAAAATGCATATTATTTTTAAAATTACAGACTTTCAGAATTAGAAGATATCTAAAGATCATGTAGTGAGCCACATTCTATATTATACAGAAACTGAGATGATTTTAACAATCATCATGGCAAAGCAGCTGCTTGGTAGGAGAATTAGCAGTGGTTCCCAGATGTCACTTCCTGGTCTAGTGCTCCAGACAATATACTCGTGGGACTGTTTCCATCAAAAATTACCTCACTGAGCTCCTAGTCCTGTGGAGCATGTTTGGGAACTTAATGAAATTAAAGACATAATTATTTTTTTATAACTTCTTGAGGATATTACACACAAATGCATAAAAAGTAAAGAATAATTCAAGGCAATAATAATAAAAAAGATCACAGAATATATTATAAATTTTCTTATAAATTTTCTTATATGTTTTCTTATAAAACATATAGACATAATGTCAGTAAAGAGTTCCGATTATTAGTTTTTCTCTCCCTGGATATGTTTGATTCTACTAGGAACATCTAAGTGCTGTTTTCCTTCAGAATTGAAAAGGTTAAAGCTTGAGTTTCAAGTAGGACCTATCTCTGAAAAAAAGGGTACTGAAGCCACATGAAAGGACAATTTCCAAGGGAAACATGATGGAAAGGAACCTGGCTCTTTTTATGGTTAGTTGGGAAGTGGGTACAGTCTGGGGTCCAGAGTGTGAAACCAAATTATTAATATCAAGCAAAAGAAATGATGAAAATTGAGGGTCAAGTTACCAAGCTGTGGAGAGATTGGAAATGCAGAGATTAGGAGACAGCAAATTGAAGCAGACACAACACAGGAAATGATCTAGGTTCCAGGGTCAAGTATCCAAGCAGAAGTGAGAGTTAGGAGTCAGAGCAATCAAGTACCACGCTTTAGAGGCAGTTTACCAGCTTAGGGAAACGGTAATAGAGAGTGAAGAGGTAGTGATGTTAAAAACATTTGCTACTTCTGGGGGAGTCATCTGTTCCATACGATTTTAACACATGTACTGCCTAGGAAACACCAGCCCTCCCAGGCCTTCAGAGAGTCCTAATAATAATGACTGTAAAGAAAAAGGAACAGATCACACGTGACTACCCTAGCAGATGTCAACAGTGAATGGTAAGCATAAAGAAAAGAGGCATTACAAGAAGGAAACAGAAATCAAAGACAGAGATTTTCAAGAATGGAGAATTGATCAAAATATAGCAAAGCTATGGAAAAATGGTAAAAGCAGAAAAATGTATGTAAATTATACAGGTAGTATCTCTGATTACAGATGTATAAAATGCATATATTGTTGAGTAAAAAAAATAAAAACTACTCTTGCAAATTTCCTTTAAGTGTATATGAGAAGCAATATATTTCAAAGAGACTTTTTTGCCTGATAAATTGCAGTTTTCTTTCCTTTATTGTCATCTGTCAGATTATTTAATAATGGTCTGAATTCTTTGATTTGTTATAATCAGCATAATGAAGAAAATAATTTCTCACTGACAGAAACAACATCAACATTGCACCAGCATTAGTTAGCAAGCACCTTTCTACATGTAAAATTTGGGTGCCTATGCTGGCCTTTACCCCGAAATTCAGATTGTTCCTAGATGTTATGGAACTAGAAAATACAATACAATTTCCCAAAGTATCAATTAGAGATGAGTCATGCTCTGCATAGTGAAAGGGTCTTCTTTTGAAGAAAGCATTTTTTAGCTTCAATTGTGAATGCATTTATTGCATACCATTTATGAGCCAGGCACAGTGCCTAGGTGCATCCTCCAGAGAACTAACAGACTAAGAGTCATGAAACAATTAAGTAATCACTTATAAATTCAAGTGCATTTAAAATCAAAATGAGTGGTATGGATTAATACTGAAGTGAGGTCAAGTAGAAGAAAGATGAAACTACTGATCAGCAGCAGATTATAGTCTTAATCTCCCTGGAATTAGAGTTCTCTTTTTAATACGATAACAGGGAACTCTGCGGGAAAAATGGAGATACAGAGCTTTTGCAATGTGGGTTTTGGCCAGAAATTCCTACAGACTTGTACCTCAAGGGTCAACATGAAATATATTATTCTGATTGGAGTCTGAGGCCCAGGCATCATAGAGATATTTGCCTTCACAATCCAAACGAACAGATATCTCCAACGAGTACCATCCAAAGATCTGGGCATATGAAGGTCCTTCCTCAAATTCCTCAGCCTGGGTCTTAGGTAACCTCACAGTCTGTAGCACCTCTCTTGAAATTCTCTAAAACCTTCCTTCTGGTGCCTGGGAGAGGTTGGGGCTGGCAATGCCATCCGGGCAGAACACCCTCACCCAAGACCTGGACCTGTGTAGGTCGAGTCTCTAGAAGAATTCAAATTTTTTTTTTACCTTTCAGACCCTGTAACTAGCCAGGAAGGCAGTGCCATCTGGGCAGGGTGCCTAATCCAACCAAACCATGTGCACCTGTGTCCCTGTTTCTCCCTAACTCCCTACCTCGTATCTGGGGTTGACCAGATGCCTTAGGAAGCCCAGAGACTTGCCTATGGGGTTGTTCTGGACCAGTGGCCTGACCCTGGTTCAGAAGGATGGTCTAACAATCGAATCACTCACTCCTGCTGTTAGAATGGTATCATATGAGATTGGACCACACTAGATTGTCATCCCACTAATTTTGGGTTACTCAAAATGTCTGTATAGAAAGGGGTTGGAAAAATATTTGACTAGGCCCCTCACACCCTAAAAGTTATTCTGTCTCAAACACTTCCAAGTCCTTGACAACCTCACAAAAGAGAGTGTGCCTGAGTGATAGAGTGCCCAGAGAACTTCACTGAGGACATGAAGTTTGGCTTGGGCTTTTGCATATGCAAGCACTAGGGGGCCACTGACAAGGTGATAAGCAATTTATTATCTGAATGTACACTGGCTCATGGGACTCGAGCCTTCTATGCCTGAGCACTTTATGCCATGAGACGGATGGAGTTAATGATGCTCTCTCCATATTCCTAAGGGGTCTCCTGGAGAATAAGTAACCCTTAGCGTCCACCAGCCAGTGTTTCTCACTGGGGACTCTCTTGCCATTTCAAGATGGGCAAACTAAAGAATTTTCTACTCATTGAAGGATGTTTAGATTTCTTGTCTCCTACCTAATATATATCGGTTGCACTTTGCAGTCATTGTGACATCTAAAAATGTGGTCCTCTTCCTCCATCAACATATGCAAATATTTACATTCCCTCTGGAAACTGCTACTGTGTCCAGTATAGAACCACTACTATATAGCACTGCTGAACAGGAATATAATGCAAGCCGCAAATATAGGTTACATATGTAATTTTTAATTTTCTAGTAGCCATATTAAGATAAGTAAAAAGAGACGGGCGATTAATTTTAATAATGTATTTTATTTAAACCAATGTAGAAAAAATTATTATTTCAACATGTAATCAATATAAAATTATTAATTAGATATCTTATTTTCCTTTTTTTTGGTACTAAGTTTTCAAAATCTTTTGCATATTTTATACTCAGAGCACTTAATTTGGACCAGCCACATTTCAAGTACTCAATGCAATATGTGATTAATGAATACATTGGTCTAGATGAGTAGATATTCCTAAAGTCCACACAGCCATGGGATCCCACTGATGCCTAGGAAAAATTGAAGCAGACTCTCACCAGATTTAGATAATCATCCACAGAGTAAAAGAGTTCATAAGCTGGTTTGACTGAGGTCATCCTACCAGTTAGCTGGTCAGGTGGTTGGAAAGACGAACCTGGGATTTATGGGGCAGATGGATCAGTTCTATGAAAGAATGTTTTTCTCATCTAGAAATGTTTTATTTGGGCTTAAAAAATGCACATAATTAGACTTTTGCTCCTGCTTAAGGGTACGGTTCTACATATGCTGCTTAAAAATAATTTTGCCTACTTTGGCCTTAAGTGTCATTTTCTATTGGCATTTTCAAACAGGATGTGTCGACAATTCTTTATTAAATTCTCTTCAAAGGATATTAGATTTTGAAGTGCTCAGAGTATTTCCAAGCTCTTCATGCTTTTTATTTTTATAATTTTATTTATGAGAAGAAAAGTCTAATATCTACTTTTTCTGGGTCTAGTTTTGACTCACAAAATTCCTCTAGAGCTCTCTTTGTTTCTCCTCCAGAGTGTTAATTTTTTAAAAAACTGTTCTTTTCTCTAATTAAAATGTTGTGTTCTTGAAAAAAATTTAAATCATAATTTATATGTTCTTTGCTCAGAAGGGCAAAAAGCCTGGTTCATTCAACCGTGTAGTGGTTGAAAATGTCTCATTGTTTATAGAATGGGTCTACTCATCAATCTCTGTGTCCCCATCTGGACTAATCAAGAATTTTTAACTTTTTTTTTTTTTAAGAATTTTAAACTTTTAAGTGAATCATTATTCATTTCCATTTATGTTTCAAGAGAACAATTTTATTGTTGATTGCAGATTGTGAATAGTAATTTATGGGCATACAGTAGGGCAAGTATACCAATGAGAGAAATAAAATGAAAATATTCACTCACTGTGCATAATGGAAATTCCCACATTTAAAAATGTTTCCTGGGCTTCCCTGGTGGCGCAGTGGTTGAGAGTCCGCCTGCCGATGCAGGGGACACGGGTTCGTGCCCTGGTCCGGGAGGATACCACATGCCGCGGAGCGGCTGGGCCCGTGAGCCATGGCCGCTGAGCCTGTGAGTCCGGAGCCTGTGTTCCGCGACGGGAGAGGCCACAACAGTGAGAGGCCCGCGTACAGCAAAAACAAGTTTCCCAAGAGTACTTTAGTCAACTAGTGGATGACTTTCCTAATGATACCAACAACGAAAATCATTCACAATAAAAAGTTCTTTAAGTATTAATTGCATACGTGCATAATTGAATAAATTTCAGTCCTCAAACTCTGAATCCCTGAATAAGATCTAGACAGCAATCAATGTGTTTTCAATTAAAGAGGACTTTCTTATAATTATCCAGTTCAGTAACAGAGTTAGTAGGCTATGAGATTAACTTATTTATATCAATGTTCCAGAATTAATAATACTGAGTATTTAAATTATTTGTTAAATGAATTATGAAAAATAATTACAACAAAATTATCCTTAATAGTACTTATTTACTGATATATTGGTGAATGTTTGTGTAGACTTTTAAGAATTAGTATTAGCTTAAATCTTTCTACTTAATCTTGAGCTTAAATGGAAATTTAAATCTCTTCCAATTAAAATGACTTAAAAATAATGAGCATTTTTCATTTACCTTGACTTCATGTTTTTCACATAGTAAATAGCAAAGAGAAAACAGAACCCAGGATTAAGTTCTCATTTTTCAATTACAACAGATAATTTATGAACAATGATATGTTTAAAGATACTAAATAATTGCTTTGTAAAATTGTTTGATGCCCAACATACTTTCCTTTCTTCCTTCTCTTATTCCAAGGTTATATATATATATATATTGGATATATTCCAAAGCCAATAAAACTGACACTACATCAAATAATTTGTGACCCGCTAGGTAAAAACAAGTCTTACCAGGATCTTTTGAAGAAAGATTTCGAATTTTTTCAGGTATTATTATAGAAATTACAAAACAAAACAAAGCCTGCTAGAACATAGGAAGTTCTGGAAGTTACGTTGGTACTGAAGGATATAGGAGTCATCCAGGTGAGCAGAAGAGGGTTCCAGAACAAGATACAGAAAGTTTTGGTAACTCAGCAAATGTTTCTCCATTCTCTCAACTTGGAATTGAAGACATACACCTGAGTTTCTGCTTATTGGGCTATCATTTATTTCATTATATATGAAAAATTTCACACGTTTCAAACATCGAAAAAAACCTCACACACTGCACAGTTTTTTCATTTTTCGTAAGGAAAAGTAGACCTCATAGCTTTCAAACTATATATTCAGGTGTTTGTCAGTGTACAGGCTACATGTATTATGTTGCTACTAGGTGCAATTGAATGGTCTACCAGGAGGTACCTTTTATTTTTTTCATCATCTCAGCGTATGTTTATGTATGTACCCATGCCATTGAGTGCATATTGTGTTAGAAATACAAAGGCAGGCCAAAAAAAAAAAATGTAATACTAAACAATTGCTCAAATAAACTTTTAAAAATTTAATTTCAGAATTGACACGATATATCCAACCTAATATGAATAGTTACTTCTTCACAGGAGGCTTTATGGAGACTGAAGCTGCAGCTCAGGAGTCCCTGGGGTTAGGCAAACTTGGAACTCAAGCTGAGAAGGATAGAAGACTGAAGAAAAAGTAGGTTTGGAGATTTTTTTTTTCTAACTTTTACTTACTTTGTGTCATTGTTTGTGGGGAATTGAAAAGAGAGTAATTGGAAACAAAGCAATAGACAGACAGAGGCCAGTAGTGTCCTGGTCTTCCCTAAAACTATTTGGTGCACCAGTTTCATGGTTATAATGGGCTAACTATTAAAATAAAAATCTTTGGCCCATAGTAGAAGTAAAGTTTTTTTCTAGAGATCATTTATTTCAAAACTCAAATATATTTAAAATATTTAAATGTAGCCTTACAAATAATGTAATATTCCATTTGATGTTAAATTCTACTGAATTGGTATGATAAAATGAGAGAGTATCCAACTTTGTGTTCCTCTCACAACAATTAAAGGCCCTCCTCTTAAAATGGAGTATTTAAAAGGAGAATGTTTCTCTGACTGACTGAACATAAACTTATTTTAGACTCACAGCAGATTGTTTTGCATCTGTCAGGAAACTGATAGTGTATTTTTTTCATTCATGTATAATATGGAACCTTTAAATGACTTGCAAAACTGGCAATTTTGGAGTCTCAGCAGCTGTTAGAAAGCAAGTGGGTCCATATATAACATATTTTTTAAAAGCTTAGTAACATTTTCACTGATGAAATAGGACCTTTAGACCATGTTCTTTAAAATCCAAAGAATTTCTCTATATTCCAGAATCATTTGGTTGGTTACTTCTTTTCTTCCCTCTCAAATATTACATTATGTTTATAGTTTTCATATTAACCTTCTTTCCTATGAAAGAATGTTCATTGCTTTAGGCACCATTATTGTAACATGGTTATATTAGTCATGCTAATGTGCACGTGGTTATACTAGTCAGGCTAATTAATTTATTTCATATTTTGCCTTCTCACTTGCTTTGCAGATGTTTGCTAATAATGAAGAAATACGTAGTTACAAGTTGTAGAAAAGTCCACTAGTCTAATTGTGTCATTAATTTTCTACTTACTAAAATTAGTTATATACCTAAATTTAGTAGAAATACTGTTCAGAAAAAAGAAGTGACCGTGGGAGCATTATTTCTTGAAGACAATTAAGTGCTCAGTCACATTCCACACTAATAAATATTTCCTCTTTCATTACTGATTACTCAAAAGTGTATTTAAATATTATCACAATCTGTTCCTATCAATAAATGTTACATTTTATGGTTATTTACTGAGAAAAAAATTTTCTCCTTTGATTGACTCTAAAATTCATTTGATGTCTAAAGATTTTGAATGTATTTATTTAAGATTGCTTTAAATCTAAATGAATAAGAATAATCAAAACCTAGCCTGACTAATGGACATGGTTTATTTCCCTTAAAAGTTAATTCTCATTTTTCCCACAATGAAATATTTACAAATAATGGCAATCTGGCCAGTTTTCATATTGCATATAAGGCAGTGCCTCACATAGTTCATTTGTTGTTTATGGACCAAGTTAAGTGTCCATTTTAACAGCTACTAAAGTTAAGAAATTCCAGTTATACAATGACTTGACAATATCATAAATTTAGAATTAAAGTTTAGCAATTGTTAAGTTTACAGACTGTTGGATTGATTTGATATTAATTTTATGGAATTATTTCTTGAATCCTAAGTATTCTCATAGTCAGAAAGTGATTTTAGTTCTGGACTTGATTTGAGATCTTACTATGCTTGACTTTATTGTTTCATTTTGCAATATGTTTTGGCAAAATATAATTTTTAAATGTAATAAATAGAATACTAGTCTTGAATATTAAGAAGAATATTAAAAACAAACTATAATACAACAAAGGTTAACATTCCTTAGCACAACTATTTCCTACAGAATAATAATATTTGGGTTAAAATGGATCTAACAAGGCTAGCATTGTTAATCAATGAAAGGACAGAAATATCTCTCTTATTGTTGATCATCTCATAGCAAAGCCCTTTGAGCACAAATATGCAACCTGTATTTGTAAGACATATAAGGAAGTGCTAACACTTATTCAGGACTTCCATGGCACCATGCCTGGGTTTCTGGGTTACCAAAGAGTGAAGTGCCTTCATGTAATGGGTTTTACAAGATAAGCAAAGGTAAATTATTTTTAAATGACATAGTTTCAAAATTTACTTCTATCAAATATATTATTAATTATGATTAAATATTGATCACGTTCTCAAATTTTCTAAAGCATTTACAATTTTATTTAAACAATTCCAATATTCTTTTTTTAAAAGACACCATATCCTCTTTAAGTGTGCTTCAAGGAATCATACTCTTTGCTGTGCTCAAATTTCATGTGTACTTGTCTACTTTCAAGATAGAAAAAAATTCAAGTACTTTTTTTGAAAAAATACACAAAAAAATGGAGGAAACTATTTCAAAATGTTGAACACTATAGACTGTACATGCATGGTTGCAATGACTATAGTTTCTTAACAGTTGTTTTTCTACATTTTATCTAATGACCAAGCCAAATGATGTGTCCAGGATATAGCACTTAGACCTATGATCACTGTACCAAAGTTCATATCAGAGATTCATTAGTCTACCTCTGGGAATAGCAGAGCTGGAAAAAAGTCTTCTTTTTAACTTTACTAGGATATCAGGTATCTACAGTTGACAATCTGTGAATTTAAATTTAATTGGAAGAAATCTTTAAATAAGTTACTTATGACACATTTTTAAAAACCATATGGGGGACATACTTTCAGAAAGCAGCATTCAAGACATTCCAAATTCTTGCAAAGTTCAGAAATTACATTGTTAGCAGTCCCAAACAAAGGTCTAATTTGAGGTGCATTTACCATCCAGCAAATTAAACACGTGTAGATGAAAGCATTTTACTTGGTCTGTGTTCCTACTTTGTTCTACTTCTACTTTGCTTTCTGGTGCAGAAATTTGTTTTTCTTATATTTCTAGCTACTGTCCTATAATGATAAATAGGAAATCAACAATACTGGATCTGTTAAAGCACCTACTGTTCTAAAAATTCTTGAGTATTATCTTCCTGAGTTGTGTATTATCACTCAGGTGCTATTCTTCCATCAGAACAACATCTAATCTTAGGGTCTAAAGTCAATCTATTGTTGTTCTACCTGGTTCATTTTTACTACATCTTATCTTTGTTGTACTTTACTTTAAAGCTTTAATTCCATAAATTTCTTCACCAGGCTTATATAGAGTACAGTCAATACCTACAATAATTGCATCAAACTGAAACTCATCTTGTAATCCTTCAAGTACTTCATATTAATTTGTCTAGCCTTCCCCTTTAAAATTGGACCAGTTTTTCTGCAGTCTTGTTGTATAGTTCTCCTAATCTTTAAGAATTGAGTCACTTATTATTTGCAATATGTGTCTCCGTATTAAATTTATGATTCTCCACAGTTTTCTCAATGTGTCACTACTCTCTGAGATCTTTTCCATCATCCCTTGTTTGATTTCATTGGATGGCAAGCATCTTTTCTGATTTAACACAAACTGAATATCTTCCTCATTTCTAAGACTAGACCTGAGAACTTCACTTCTTCTCTTTCACACTTATCATCCTGATCTTCAAGAACTTATTTCCCTTTCTTAGCTCTCCAGCAAATGTTTTACACTAAGACCTAAAGCTACTTGCTCAGGATGGCCAATGAAAATCAACCACACAACTCCAAAAAATAACTGCACAGCATAATAGAAGCTACTTCAAGGTCAAAAATGTACATGGTCTGGCCCACCAAGAACCTCAATTTATGAATGTTCTTTAACTCCCTAACTCCCCGAACTTCACTTAGAATCTAGGTGTGGGTATTTTAATACCCAGTAAATAGAAACTCTGTTCTTTGCCAAAGTTTAGAATTTATTTGGTAATAGACAAAGGAGTCAGACAATAAGAGATCAAAATGTCAGCTTTATTACTGACACAGCTGATAGAACATGATTTAGGTATATGGGAAAAAGGGAGGTTCCTAAAACTGAACCCCCAAGTTAGATAAAAGTTACCTGACACAGAAAGAGCTGGGTAGTCATAGGTTTCCAAGATGTGAGAGTATAAGCCCCATCTCTCCTTAAAAATAGCATCTACAATATTATGGTTCCATAAATATGTTACTCTAGAATCAATAACTATGAACTCACAAGGAAGAAAATGAAATTTTATGTGATTAGCATCTTTGCCTAAAAAAGAGTGTTAGAAGTATCAATATATTTGTATTAATATCTCTTCAGATTTCTTACCTTATTTTTTCTCCTGGAACATATTTAGCTGCCAATTTCCCATATCACCATCTCTGGAAATGTGTTGATAAGGTTTATGACAAACTTCTTAAGATCTGTAAATATATTTTATACATAAAATTAATTGAGGGCTTCCCTGGTGGCGCAGTGGTTGAGAGTCCGCCTGCCGATGCAGGGGACACGTGTTCGTGCCCCGGTCCTGGAAGATCCCACATGCCACGGAGTGGCTGGGCCCGTGAGCCATGGCCCCTGGGCCAGCGCGTCCGGAGCCTGTGCTCCGCAACGGGAGAGGCCACAACAGTGAGAGGCCTGCGTACAAAAAAACAAAAACAAAACAAAATTAATTGAAAATTGTAAAAGTATTGGTTTAAAATAATTTTTCCTCAAAACTTTAAACATAGTGCTCTTCTGGCTTCCAGTTATGTCTAATGTCAATTGATTGTCATTCTTTTATGTATAACATAGGATTTCTTTTTCCTTTCTTTCTCTCTCTCTCTCTCGTGAAAGTTTGAGTTCTCCCTTTATCTTTGAGGTTCAAAAATGTCATAAGTATGTTTATATTCAAATGATTTTTATGTTTCATTTTTCTATTTCATACTTTCAATCTAAAGATTTGTTAGACTAGTCTGTGTTACATGTATTGACTTAAAAGATTTTTATTTCTAGACTTAACTTTGATTCTAAGAAGCTTATTTTTAGAGACTTATGAGATTAAAGATGAAGTTGTCTGTTTCAGTAGTAATACACCCGTCTAACTCTCACGACAGTCCTTGATAGGCAGTGAATGTATTAAAATCGACAGAATACCCAGTGAATGGTTACTTAGCTCCAGAAATACAAATCCTGAAATATCTGTGTCA